>NW_027362901.1:2400000-3000000 GCF_046119375.1 Phyllobates terribilis
GAGTGTGTGTATGCGAGCGTGTGTGAGTGTGTGTGTGAGTGTGTGGGAGTTTGTGTGTGCGAGTGTGTATGAGTGAGTGTGTGCGAGTGTGTGCGTGTGAGTGAGTGAGTGTGTGCGTGAGTGTGTACGAGTGTGTGCGAGTGTGTGCGAGAGTGTGCGATTGTGTGCGAGTGCGTGCGTGTGAGTGAGTGTGTGTGTGAGTGTGTACAAGTGTGTGCGAGCGTGTGCTAGTGTGTACGAGTGTGTGCAAGTGAGTGAGTGTGTGTGAGTGTGAGCGAGAGAGTGTGTACGAGTGTGTGCGATTGTGCGAGAGTGTGTGCGAGTGTGTGCGAGTGTGTATGAGTGAGTGTGTGCGAGTGTTTGCGAGTGAGTGTGTGCGAGTGTGTATGAGTTAGTGAGTGTGAGTGTGCGAGTGTGTGTGCAAGTGTGTGCGAGTGTGTGTGTGTGATTGTCTGCGAGTGTGTGCGAGCGAGTTTGTATGAGTGAGTGTGTGCGAGTGTGCGTGAGTGTGTATGAGTGAGTGTGTGCGAGTGTTTGCGAGAGTGTGTGCGAGTGTGTATAAGTTAGTGAGTGTGTGTGTGCGAGTGTTTGTGCGAGTGTGTGCAAGTGTGTGTGTGATTGTCTGCGAGTGTGTGCGAGCGAGTTTGTATGAGTGAGTGTGTGCGAGTGTGCGTGAGTGTGTTTGAGTGAGTGTGTGCGAGTGTTTGCGAGTGAGTGTGTGCAAGTGTGTATGAGTTAGTGTGTGAGTGTGTGCGGGTGTGTGCGAGTGTGTATGTGTGAGTGTGTGCGATTGTGTGGGTGGAGTGTGTATGAGTGAGTGTGTGCGAGTGTGTGTGTGCGAGTGTGTGTGCGAGTGTTTGTGTGCGAGTGTGTATGAGTGAGTGTGTGTGAGTGTGTGCGAGTGTGCGCGAGTGTGTGCGAGTGTGTGCGAGTGTGTATGAGTGAGTGTGTGCGAGTTTGTGTGAGTGTGCGTGAGTGTGGGTGTGTGAGTGAGTGAGTGTGTGCGAGTTTGTGCGAATGTGTGTGAGTGTGTATGAGTGAGTGTGTGTGAGTGTGTGCGAGTGTGTGTGAGTAAGTGTGTGTGTGTGTATGAGTGAGTGTGTGCGAGTGTGCATGAGTGTGTGCGAGTGTGTATAAGTGAGTGTGTGTGAGTGTGTATGAGTGAGTGTGTGCAACTGTGTATGAGTGAGTGTGTGCGAGTGAGTGTGTGTGAGTGTGCATGAGTGTGTGTGAGTGAGTGTGTGCGAGTGTGTATGAGTGAGTGTGGGTGAGTGTGTGTGTGTGTGAGGTTGTGCGAGTGTGTGCGAGTGTGTGCGAGTGTGTATGAGTGAGTGTGTGCGAGTGTGCATGACTGTGTATGAGTGAGTGTGTGCGAATGCGTGCGAGTGTGTGTGTATGAGTGAGTGTGGGTGAGTGCGTGGGAGTGTGTGTGTGTGAGTGTGTGCCAGTGTGGGCGAGTGTGTGCGACTGTGTGTGTGTGAGTGTGCACGAGTCTGTGTGTGTGAGTGTGTGCGTGTGAGTGTGTATGAGTGAGTGGGTGCGAGTGTGTATGAGTGAGTGTGTGAGAGTGTGCGCGAGTGTGTGTGTGAGTGTGTGCCAGTGTGTGCGACTGTGTGTGTGTGACTGTGTGCCATTGTTTGAGTGTGTGCCAGTATTTGTGCAAGTGTGTGTGCGAGTGTGTGCGAGTGTGTATGAGTGAGTGTCCTCGAGTGTGTGTGTGCGAGTATGTGCGAGTGTGTTCGAGTGAGTGTGTGTACGAGTGTGTGTGTGTGAGTGTGTATGAGTGAGTGTGTGTGAGTGTTTGTGAGTGTGTATGAGTGAGTGTGTGCGAGTGCGTGCGAGTGTGTGTATGAGTGAGTGTGGGTGAGTGTGTGTGTGTGAGGTTGTGCGAGTGTGTGCGAGTGTGTGTGAGTGAGTGTGTACGAGTGTGTGTGAGTGTGTGTGAGTGTTTGTGAGTGTGTATGAGTGAGTGTGTGCGAGTGTGTGCGAGTGTGTGCGAGTGTGTGTGCGAGTGTGTATGAGTGAGTGTGTGCGAGTGTGCATTAGTGAGTGTGCGAGTGTGCGCGTGCGAGTGAGTGTGACTGTGTGCGAGTGTGTGAGTGTGTGTATGTGATTGTCTGTGAGTGTGTGCTCGCGAGTTTGTATGAGTGAGTGCGTGCGAGTGTGTATGAGTGAGTGTGTGTGAGTGTGTATTTGTGAGGTTGTGCAAGTGTGTGCGAGTGTGTGCGAGTGAGTGTGTGCGAGTGTGTATGAGTGATTGTGTGCGAGTGTGCATGACTGTGTACGAGTGTGTGTGTGCGAGTGTGTATGAGTGAGTGTGTGTGAGTGTGTGTGAGTGTTTGTGATTGTGTATGAGTGAGTGTGTGCGAGTGCGTGCGAGTGTGTGTGTGCGAGTGTGTGCCAGTGTGGACGAGTGTGTGCGACTGTGTGTGTGCGAGTTTGTGCGCGTGTGTTTGTGAGTGTGTGCGTGCGAGTGTGTATGAGTGAGTGGGTGCGAGTGTGTATGAGTGAGTGTGTGAGAGTGTGCGCGAGTGTGTGTGCGAGTGTGTGCGACTGTGTGTGTGTGACTGTGTGCCATTGTTTGAGTGTGTGCCAGTATTTGTGCAAGTGTGTGTGCGAGTGTGTGCGAGTGTGTATGAGTGAGTGTCCTCGAGTGTGTGTGTGCGAGTATGTGCGAGTGTTTGTGTGCGAGTGCGTGAGAGTGTGTGTGAGTGTATGTGTGCGAGTGTGTGCGTGCGAGCGCATGCGATTGTGTACGAGTGTGTGCGAGTGTGTGCGTGCGAGTGTGCGTTAGTGAGTGTGTGCGAGAGAATTTGTGCGAGTGTGTGCGAGTGTGTGCGAGTGTGTGAGAGTGTGTGTGTGTGATTGTCTGTGAGTGTGTGCGTGGAGTGTGTATGAGTGAGTGTGTGCGAGTATGTGCGAGAGTGTGCGAGTGCGTGCGTGTGAGTGAGTGTGTGTACAAGTGTGCGCGAGTGTGTGCGAGTGTGTGCGAGTGTGTGCGAGTTTTGTGTGTGTGATTGTCTGCGAGTGTGCGCGAGCGGGTTTGTATGAGTGAGTGTGTGCGAGTGTGCATGAGTGTGTATGAGTGAGTGTGTGCGAGTGTTTGCGAGTGAGTGTGTGCAAGTGTGTATGAGTTAGTGTGTGAGTGTGTGTGGGTGTGTGCGAGTGTGTATGTGTGAGTGTGTGTGATTGTGTGGGTGGAGTGTGTATGAGTGAGCGTGTGCGAGTGTGTGTGTGCGAGTGTGTGTGCGAGTGTTTGTGTGCGAGTGTGTATGAGTGAGTGTTTGTGAGTGTGTGCGAGTGTGCGCGAGTGTGTGCGAGTGTGTATGAGTGAGTTTGTGTGAGTTTTTGTGCGTGAGTGTGTGTGTGCGAGAGTGTGAGTGAGTGTGTGCGAGTTTGTGCGAGTGTGTATGAGTGAGTGTGTGTGAGTGTGTGCGAGTGTGCGTGAGTGTGCGTGCGAGTGTGTGCGAGTGTGTGCGAGGGTGTATGAGGGTGTGTGCGGGTGTGTGTGCGAGTGAATGCGAGTGTGTGTGCGAGTGTGTATGAGTGCGCGTGTTCGAGTGTGTACGAGTGAGTGTGTGCGAGTGTGCTCGAGTGTGTGTAAGAGTGTGTGCAAATGTTTGCATGCGAGTGTGTGCGAGTGCATATGAGTGAGTGTGTGCGAGTGTTTGCGAGTTTGTGCGAGTGTGTGTGAGTGAGTGTGAGTGAGTGTGTGGGAGTGTGTGTGAGTAAGTGTGTGTGTGTATGAGTGATTGTGTGCGAGTGTGCATGAGTTTGTGCGAGTATGTATGAGTGAGTGTGTGCGAGTGTGTATGAGTGAGTGTGTACGAGTGAGTGTGTGTGAGTGTGCATGAGTGTGTGTGAGTGAGTGTGTGCGAGTGTGTATGAGTGAATGTGGGTGAGTGTGTGAGGTTGTGCGAGTGTGTGCGAGTTTGTGCGAGTGAGTGTGTGCGAGTGTGTATGAGTGAGTGTGTGCGAGTGTGCATGACTGTGTATGAGTGAGTGTGTGAGTGTGTGCGAGTGTGTGTGCACGTGTGTATGAGTGAGTGTGTGCGATTGTGTGAGAGTGTGTGTGTGTGATTGTCTGCGAGTGTGTGCGAGCGAGTTTGTATGAGTGAGTGTGTGTGAGTGTGTATGAGTGAGTGTGTGTGAGTGTGTGTGTGTGTGTGAGGTTGTGCGAGTGTGTGCGAGTGTGTGCGAGTGAGTGTGTGCGAGTGTGTATGAGTGAGAGTGTGCATGACTGTGTATGAGTGAGTGTGTGCGAGGTTGTTCGAGTGTGTGTGAGTGAGTGTGTGCGAGTGTGTATGAGTCAGTGTGTGTGAGTGTGTGCTAGTGTGGGTGAGTGTGTGCGAGTGTTTGCAAGTGTGTGCTAGTGTGTGTGTGCGAGTGTGTGCGAGTGTGTGCGATGAGTGTGTGCGAGTGTGCACGAGTGTGTATGAGTGAGTGTGTGTGAGTGTGAGTGAGAGTGTGTACGGGTATTTGCGAGTGTGTATGAGTGAGTGTGTGTGAGTGTGTGAGAGTGTGTGCGAGTGTGTGTGCAA
The DNA here is from genome assembly GCF_046119375.1 of Phyllobates terribilis. Classification (NCBI taxonomy): domain Eukaryota; kingdom Metazoa; phylum Chordata; class Amphibia; order Anura; family Dendrobatidae; genus Phyllobates; species Phyllobates terribilis. Next base: position 2,404,542 of record NW_027362901.1, read on the forward strand.
GTGTGTATGTGCGAGTGTGTATGAGCGACTGTGTGCGAGTGTGCGTGAGAATGAGTGTGCGAGTTTGTGTGTGTGTGCGTGTGTGTGTGTGAGTGTGTGTGAGTGTGTGTGAGTGTGTGTGCGAGTGTGTGTGAGTGTGTGTGAGAGTGTGTGTACGAGTGTGTGTGTGTGAGTGTGTATGAGTGAGTGTGTGTAAGTGTGTGCGAGTGTTTTTGAGTGTGTATGAGCGAGTGTGTGCGAGTGTGTATGGGTGAGTGTGTGCGAGTGCGTGCGAGTGTGTGTGTGCGATTGTGTGCCAGTGTGGGCGAGTGTGTGTGACTGTGTGTGTGCGAGTGTGTGTGTGTGAGTGTGCACGAGTGTGTGTGTGCGAGTTTGTGCGCGTGTGTGCGAGTGTGTGTGTGCGAGTGTGTATGAGTGAGTGTGTGCGAGTGTGTATGAGTGAGTGTGTGCGAGTGTTTGCGAGTGAGTGTGTGCGAGTGTGTATGAGTTAGTGAGTGTGTGTTTGCGAGGGTGTGTGCGAGTGTGTGCAAGTGTGTGAGAGTGTGTGTGTGATTGTCTGCGAGTGTGTGCTAGCGAGTTTGTATGAGTGAGTGTGTGCGAGTGTGCGTGAGTGTGTATGAGTGAGTGTGTGTGAGTGTTTGCGAGTGAGTGTGTGCAAGTGTGTATGAGTTAGTGTGTGAGTGTGTGCGAGTGAGTGTGAGTATCTATGTGTGAGTGTGTGCGATTGTGTGGGTGGAGTGTGTATGAGTGAGTGTGTGCGAGTGTGTGTGCGAGTGTGTATGAGTGAGTGTGTGTGAGTGTGTGCGAGTGTGTGCGAGTGTGTGTGAGTGTGTGCGAGTGTGTATGAGTGAGTGTGTGTGAGTTTGTGTGAGTGTGCGTGAGTGTGGGTGTGTGAGTGAGTGAGTGAGTGTGTGTGTGCGAGTTTGTGTGAGTGTGTGTGAGTGTGTATGAGTGAGTGTGTGTGAGTGTGTGCGAGTGTGTGCGAGTGTGCGTGTGAGTGTGTATGAGTGAGTGTGTGCGAGTGTGTATGAGTGAGTGTGTGTGAGTGTGCTTGATTGTGTGTACGAGTGTGTGGAAATGTGTGCATGCATGTGTGTGCAAGTGCGTATGAGTGAGTGTGTGCGAGTGTTTGTGAGTGTGTGTGAGTGAGTGTGTGCGAGTGTTTGTGAGTGAGTGTGTGCGAGTGTGTATGAGTTAGTGAGTGTGTGTTTGCGAGTGTGTGTGCGAGTGTGTGCAAGTGTGTGTGTGTGTGATTGTCTGCGAGTGTGTGCAAGCGAGTTTGTATGAGTGAGTGTGTGCGAGTTTGCGTGAGTGTGTATCAGTGATTGTGTGCGAGTGTTTGCGAGTGAGTGTGTGCAAGTGTGTATGAGTTAGTGTGTGAGTGTGTGCGAGAGTGTGCGAGTGTCTATGTGTGAGTGTGTGCGATAGTGTGGGTGGAGTGTGTATGAGTGAGTGTGTGCGAGTGTGTGTGTGCGAGTGTGTGTGCGAGTGTTTGTGTGCGAGTGTGTATGAGTGAGTGTGTGTGAGTGTGTGCGAGTGTGCGCGAGTGTGTGCGAGTGTGTATGAGTGAGTGTGTGCGAGTGTGCTCGATTGTGTGTACGAGTGTGTGCAAATGTGTGCATGCGAGTGTGTGCGAGTGCGTATGAGTGAGTGTGTGCGAGTGTTTGCGAGTGTGTGTGAGTGAATGTGAGTGAGTGTGTGGGAGTGTGTGTGAGTAAGTGTGTGTGTGTATGAGGGAGTGTGAGCGAGTGTGTGCGAGTGTGTATGAGTTAGTGAGTGTGTGTTTGCGAGTGTGTGTGCGAGTGTGTGCAAGTGTGTGTGTGTGTGATTGTCTGCGAGTGTGTGCAAGCGAGTTTGTATGAGTGAGTGTGTGCGAGTTTGCGTGAGTGTGTATGAGTGATTGTGTGCGAGTGTTTGCGAGTGAGTGTGTGCAAGTGTGTATGAGTTAGTGTGTGAGTGTGTGCGAGAGTGTGCGAGTGTCTATGTGTGAGTGTGTGCGATAGTGTGGGTGGAGTGTGTATGAGTGAGTGTGTGCGAGTGTGTGTGTGCGAGTGTGTGTGCGAGTGTTTGTGTGCGAGTGTGTATGAGTGAGTGTGTGTGAGTGTGTGCGAGTGTGCGCGAGTGTGTGCGAGTGTGTATGAGTGAGTGTGTGCGAGTGTGCTCGATTGTGTGTACGAGTGTGTGCAAATGTGTGCATGCGAGTGTGTGCGAGTGCGTATGAGTGAGTGTGTGCGAGTGTTTGCGAGTGTGTGTGAGTGAATGTGAGTGAGTGTGTGGGAGTGTGTGTGAGTAAGTGTGTGTGTGTATGAGGGAGTGTGAGCGAGTGTGTGCGAGTGTGTATGAGTGAGTGTGTGCGACTGTGTATGAGTGAGTGTGTGCGAGTGAGTGTGTGTGAGTGTGCATAAGTGTGTGCGAGTGAGTGTGTGCGAATGTGTATGAGTGAGTGTGGGTGAGTGTGTGTGTGTGAGGTTGTGCGAGTGTGTGCGAGTGTGTGCAAGTGAGTGTGTGCGAGTGTGTATAAGTGAGTGTGTGCGAGTGTGCATGACTGTGTATGAGTGAGTGTGTGTGAGTGTGTGCGAGTGTGTGCACGTGTGTATGAGTGATTGCGTGCGAGTGTGCGTTAGTGTGTGTGCGAGTGTGCGCGTGCGCGTGAGTGTGAGTGTGTGCGAGTGTGTATAAGTGAGTGTGTGCGAGTGTGTGAGAGTGTGTGTGTGATTGTCTGCGAGTGTGTGCGAGCGAGTTTGTATGAATGAGTCTGTGCGAATGTGTATGAGTGAGTGTGGGTGAGTGTGTGTGTGTGAGGTTGTGCGAGTGTGTGTGAGTGTGTGCGAGTGACTGTGTGCGAGTGTGTATAAGTGAGTGTGTGCGAGTGTGCATGACTGTGTATGAGTGAGTGTGTGCGAGTGTGTGCGAGTGTGTGTGCGCGTGTGTATGAGTGATTGTGTGCGAGTGTGCATTAGTGTGTGTGTGCGAGTGTGCGCGTGCGCGTGAGTGTGAGTGTGTGCGAGTGTGTATAAGTGAGTGTGTGCGAGTGTGTGAGAGTGTGTGTGTGATTGTCTGCGAGTGTGTGCGAGCGAGTTTGTATGAATGAGTGCGTGCGAGTGTGTATGAGTGAGTGTGTGTGTGTGAGGTTGTGCGAGTGTGTGTGAGTGTGTGCGAGTGTGTATGAGTGACTGTGTGCGAGTGTGCATGACTGTGTATGAGTGAGTGTGTGCGAGTGTGTATGAGTCAGTGTGTGCGAGTGTGTGCTAGTGTGTGTGAGTGTGTGCGAGTGTTTACGAGTGTGTGCTAGTGTGTGTATGTGAGTGTGTAAGAGTGTGTGCGAGTGTGTGCGATGAGTGTGTGCGAGTGTGCACGAGTGTGTATGAGTGAGTGTGTGCGAGTGTGAGTGTGAGTGTGTACGGGTATTTGCGAGTGTGTATGAGTGAGTGTGTGCGAGTGTGTGAGAGTGTGTGCGAGTGTGTGTGCGAGTGTGTGTGCGAGTGTGTATGAGCGAGTGTGTGCGAGTGTGCGTGAGAGTGAGTGTGCGAGTTTGTGTGTGTGTGTGCGAGTGTGTGCGAGTGTGTGTGCGAGTGTGTGTGAGTGTGTGTGTGAGTGTGTGCGAGTGTATGTGCGAGTGTGTGTATGAGTGAGTGTGTGCGAGTGTGTATGAGTAAGTGTGTGTGAGTGCGTGCGAGTGTGTGTGTGCCAGTGTGTGCCAGTGTGGGCGAGTGTGTGCGACTGTGTGTGTGCGAGTGTGCTTGAGTGTGTGTGTGTGAGTGTGCACGAGTGTGTGTGTGTGAGTTTGTGCACGTGTGTGTGTGCGAGTGTGTGCGAGTGTGTGCGTGCGAGTGTGTATGAGTGAGTGTGTGCGAGTGTGTATGAGTGAGTGTGTGAGAATGTGCGTGAGTGTGTGTGCGAGGGTGTGCCAGTGTGTGCGACTGTGTGTGTGTGAGTGTGTGTGAGTGTTTGAGTGTGTGCCAGTGTTTGTGCAAGTGTGTGTGCGAGTGTGTATGAGTGAGTGTCCTCGAGTGTGTGTGTGCAAGTATGTGCGAGCGAGTGTGCGTTAGTGTGCATGAGTGTGCGCGAGTGAGTGCGAGTGTTTGCGAGTGTGTGCGAGTGTGTATGAGTGAATGTGTGCGACTGTGTATGAGTGAGTGTATGTGAGTGTGTGTGACTGTGCGTGAGTGTGTGCGAGTGGGTGTGTGTGAGTGTGCGTAAGTGTGTGCGAGTGTGTATGTGTGAGGTTGTGCGAGTGTGTGCGAGTGAGTGTGTGCGAGTGAGTGTGAGTGTGTGGAAGTGTGCATGACTGTGTATGAGTGAGCATGTGCGAGTTTGTGTGAGTGAGTGTGTGCGGGTGTGTATGAGTCAGCGTGTGCGAGTGTGTGCTAGTGTGTGTGTGCGAGTGTGTATGAGTGAGTGAGTGCGAGTGTGCTCGAGTGTGTGTACAAGTGTGTGCAAATGTGTGCATGCGAGTGTGTGCGAGTGTGTGCGAGTGCATATGAGTGAGTGTGTGCGAGTGTTTGCGAGTGTGTTTGAGTGTGTGTGAGTGAGTGTGTGGGATTGTGTGTGAGTAAGTGTGTGTGAGTGTGTATGAGTGAGTGTGTTAGAGTGTGCGTGAGTGTGTGCGAGTGTGTATGAGTGAGTGTGTGCAAGTGTGTATGAGTGAGTGTGTGCGAATGTGTATGAGTGAGTGTGTGCAAGTGAGTGTGAGTGTGCATGAGTGTGTGCGAGTGAGTGTGTGTGAGTGTGCATAAGTGTGTGCGAGTGTGTGTGTGTGAGGTTGTGCGAGTGTGTGCGAGTAAGTGTGTGTGAGTGTGTGCAAGTGTGCATGACTGTGTATGAGTGAGCATGTGCGAGTGTGTGTGTGTGAGTGAGTGCGAGTGTGTATGAGTCAGCATGTGCGAGTGTGTGCTAGTGTGTGTGTGCGAGTGTTTGCGAGTGTGTGCGACTGTGTGTGTGCGAGTGTGCACGAGTGTGTGTGTGTGAGTGTGCACAAGTGTGTGTGTGTGAGTTTGTGCGCGTGTGTGCGAGTGTGTATGAGTGAGTGTGTGAGAATGTGCGCGAGTGTGTGTGCAAGGGTTTGCCAGTGTGTGCGACTGTGTGTGTGTGACTGTGTGTGAGTGTTTGAGTGTGTGCCAGTGTTTGTGCAAGTGTGTGTGCGAGTGTGTATGAGTGAGTGTCCTCGAGTGTGTGTGCGAGTATTTGCGAGTGTGTGCGTGCGAGTGCGTGAGAGTGTGTGCGAGTGTGTGTGTGCTTGCGAGTGCATGCGAGTGTGTACGAGTGTGTGCGAGTGTGTGCGTGCGAGTGTGCGTTAGTGTGCATGAGTGTGCGCGAGTGAGTGCGAGTGTTTGCGAGTCTGTGCGAGTGTGTATGAGTGAATGTGTGCGACTGTGTATGAGTGAGTGTGTGTGAGTGTGTGTGAGTGTGCGTGAGTGTGTGCGAGTGGGTGTGTGTTAATGTGCGTAAGTGTGTGCGAGTGTGTGTGAGTTAGGTTGTGCGAGTGTGTGCGAGTGAGTGTGTGTGAGTGAGTGTGAGTGTGTGCAAGTGTGCATGACTGTGTATGAGTGAGCATGTGCGAGTTTGTGTGAGTGAGTGTGTGCGAGTGTGTATGAGTCAGCGTGTGCGAGTGTGTGCTAGTGTGTGTGTGCGAGTGTGTATGAGTGAGTGAGTGTGAGTGTGCTCGAGTGTGTGTACAAGTGTGTGCAAATGTGTGCATGCGAGTGTGTGCGAGTGTGTGCGAGTGCATATGAGTGAGTGTGTGCGAGTGTTTGCGAGTGTGTTTGAGTGTGTGTGAGTGAGTGTGTGGGATTGTGTGTGAGTAAGTGTGTGTGAGTGTGTATGAGTGAGTGTGTTAGAGTGTGCGTGAGTGTGTGTGAGTGTGTATGAGTGAGTGTGTGCAAGTGTGTATGAGTGAGTGTGTGCGAATGTGTATGAGTGAGTGTGTGCAAGTGAGTGTGAGTGTGCGTGAGTGTGTGCGAGTGAGTGTGTGTGAGTGTGCGTAAGTGTGTGCGAGTGTGTGTGTGTGAGGTTGTGTGAGTGTGTGCGAGTAAGTGTGTGCGAGTGTGAGTGAGTGTGTGCAAGTGTGCATGACTGTGTATGAGTGAGCATGTGCGAGTGTGTGTGTGTGAGTGAGTGCGAGTGTGTATGAGTCAGCATGTGCGAGTGTGTGCTAGTGTGTGTGTGCGAGTGTTTGCGAGTGTTTGCGAGTGTGTGCTAGTGTGTGTGTGCGAGTGTATGTGAGTGTGTGCGATGAGTGTGTGTGAGTGTGCACGAGTGTGTATGAGTGAGTGTGTGCAAGTGAGTGTGTGTGAGTGTGCATGAGTGTGTGCGAGTGAGTGTGTGTGAGTGTGTGTGAGTGTGTGCGAGTGTATGTGAGTGTGTGCGAGTGTGCACGAGTGTGTGTGAGTGAGTGTGTGCGAGTGTGAGCGAGTGTGAGTGTGTACGAGTATTTGCGAGTGTGTATGAGTGAGCGTGTACGAGAGTGTGCGAGTGTGTGCGAGTGATTGTGTGCGAGTGTGTATGAGTGTGTATGAGTGAGTGTGTGCGAGTGTTTGTGAGTGTGTGCGAGTGTGTGTGCGAGTGTGTGCGAGTGTGTGTGCGAGAGTGTGCGAGTGTGTATGAGTGAGTGTGTGCGAGTGTGTATGAGTGAGTGTGTGCGAGTGTGTGTGTGTGCCAGTGTGGTCGAGTGTGTGCGAGTTTGTATGAGTGAGTGTGTGCGAGTGTGTGTGTGTGCCAGTGTGGGCGAGTGTGTGCGAGTGTGTATGAGTGTGTGTGTGCGAGTGTATATGAGTAAGTGTGCATGCGAGTGTGTGCGATTGCGTAAGAGTGAGTGTGTGCGAGTGTTTGCGAGTGTGTGTGAGTGAGTGTGAGTGAGTGTATGGGAGTGTGTGAGTAAGTGTGTGTGTGTATGAGGGAGTGTGTGCGAGTGTGCATGAGTGTGTGCGAGTGTGTATGAGTGAGTGTGTGCGAGTGTGTATGAGTGAGTGTCTGCGACTGTGTATGAGTGAGTGTGTGCGAGTGAGTGTGTGTGAGTGTGCATGAGTGTGTGTGAGTGCGAATGTGTATGAGTGAGTGTGGGTGAGTGTGTGTGTGTGAGGTTGTGTGAGTGTGTGCGAGTGTGTGCAAGTGAGTTTGTGCGAGTGTGTATGAGTGAGTGTGTGCGAGTGTGCATGACTGTGTATGAGTGAGTGTGTGCGAGTGTGTGTGAGTGTGTGTGCGCGTGTGTATGAGTGAGTGTGTGCGAGTGTGCGTTAGGGGGTGTGTGCGAGTGTGCGCGTGCGAGTGAGTGTGAGTGTGTGCGAGTGTGTATAAGTGAGTGTGTGCGAGTGTGTGAGAGTGTGTGTGTGTGATTGTCTGCGAGTGTGTGCGAGCGAGTTTGTATGAGTGAGTGCGTGCGAGTGTGTATGAGTGAGTGTGTGTGAGTGTGTGTGTGAGGTTGTGCGAGTGTGTGCGAGTGTGTGCGAATGAGTTTGTGCGAGTGTGTATGAGTGACTGTGTGCGAGTGTGCATGACTGTGTATGAGTGAGTGTGTGCGAGGTTGTGCGAGTGTGTGTGAGTGAGTGTGTGCGAGTGTGTATGAGTCAGTGTGTGCTAGTGTGTGCTAGTGTGTGTGAGTGTGTGAGAGTGTTTGCGAGTGTGTGCTAGTGTGTGTATGCGAGTGTGTACGAGTGTGTGCGAGTGTGCACGAGTGTGTATGAGTGAGTGTGTGTGAGTGTGAGTGCGAGTGTGTACGGGTATTTGCGAGTGTGTATGAGTGAGTGTGTGCAAGTGTGTGAGAGTGTGTGCGAGTGTGTGTGCGAGTGTGTGTGTGCGAGTGTGTATGAGCGAGTGTGCGTGAGAGTAAGTGTGCGAGTTTGTGTGTGTGTGAGTGTGTGCGAGTGTGTGTGAGTGTGTGTGCGAGTGTGTGCGAGTGTATGTGCGAGTGTGTGTACGAGTGTGTGTGTGAGTGTGTATGAGTGAGTTTGTGTGAGTGTGTGCGAATGTTTGTGAGTGTGTATGAGTGAGTGTGTGCGAGTGTGTATGAGTGAGTGTGTGCGAGTGCGTACGAGTGTGTGTGTGCGAGTGTGTGCCAATGTGGGCGAGTGTGTGCGACTGTGTGTGTGCGAGTGTGCACGAGTGTGTGTGTGTGAGTGTGCACAAGTGTGTGTGTGCGAGTTTGTGCGCGTGTGTGTGCGAGTGTGTGAGAGTGTGTGAGTGCGAGTGTGTATGAGTGAGTGTGTGCGAGTGTGTATGAGGGAGTGTGTGAGAGTGTGCGCGAGTGTGTGTGCCAGTGTGTGCGACTGTGTGTGTGTGACTGTGTGTGAGTGTTTGAGTGTGTGCCAGTGTTTCTGCAAGTGTGTGTGCGAGTGTGTGCGAGTGTGTATGAGTGAGTGTCCTCGAGTGTGTGTGTGCGAGTATGTGCGAGTGTTTGCATGAGAGTGCGTGAGAGTGTGTGCGAGTGTGTGCGAGTGTGTGCTTGCGAGTGTGCGTTAGTGTGCATGAGTGTGCGCGAGTGAGTTCGAGTGTTTGCGAGTGTGTGCGAGTGTGTATGAGTGAGTGTGTGCCACTGTGTATGAGTGAGTGTGTGCAAGTGAGTGTGTGTGAGTGTGCGTGAGTGTGTGCGAGTGGGTGTGTGTGAGTGTGCATAAGTGTGTGCGAGTGTGTGTGTGTGAGGTTGTGCGAGTGTGTGCGAGTGAGTGTGTGCGAGTGTGTATGAGTCAGCGTGTGCGAGTTTGTGCTAGTGTGTGTGTGCGAGTGTGTGCGAGTGTTTACGAGTGTGTGCTAGTGTGTGTGTGCGAGTGTGTGTGAGTGTATGTGAGTGTGTGCGATGAGTGTGTGCGAGTGTGCACGAGTGTGTATGAGTGAGTGTGTGCGAGTGTGAGTGCGAATGTGTATGAGTATTTGCGAGTGTGTATGAGTGAGTGTGTGCGAGAGTGTGCGAGTGTGTGCGAGTGAGTGTGTGCGAGTGTGTATGAGTGTGTATGAGTGAGTGTGTGCGAGTGTGTGCGAGTGTTTGTGAGCGTGTGCGAGTGTGTGTGCGAGTGTGTATGCGAGAGTGGGCGACTGTGTATGAGTGAGTGTGTGCGAGTGTGTATGAGTGAGTGTGTGCGAGTGTGTGTGTGTGCCAGTGTGGGCGAGTGTGTGCGACTGTGTGTGCGATTGTGTATGAGTGAGTGTGTGCGAGTGTGTGTGTGCAAATTTGTGCGAGTGTGTGTGCGAGTGTGTGTGTGTGAGTCTGTATGAGTGAGTGTGTGCGAGTGTGCATGAGTGAGTGTGTGCGAGTGTGCGTGAGTGTGTGTGTGCGATTGTGTGCCAGTGTGTGCGAGTGTGTGCAACTGTGTGTGTTCGAGTGTGTGAGTGTGTGCCAGTGTTTGTGCGAGTGTGTGTGCGAGTGTGTGTGCAAGCGTGTGCGAGTGAATGTGTGCGAGTGTGTGTGTGAGAGTGTGTACGAGTGAGTGTGTGCGAGTGTGTGTATGCGAGTGTCTGTGTGGGAGTATGTATGAGTGAGTGTGCACGAGTGTGTGTGTGTGAGTGTGTGCGAGTGTGTGCATATGAGTGCGTGCGAGTGCATGCAATTGTGTACGAGTGTGTGTGCGAGTGTGTGCGAGTGTGTGCGAGTGAGTGAGTGAGTGTGACTGTTTGCGAGTGTTTGTGAGTGAGTGTGTGTGAGTGTGTGTGAGTAAGTGTGTGTGAGTGTGTATGAGTGAGTGTGTTAGAGTGTGCGTGAGTGTGTATGACCTTGTGTGAGTGAGCATGTGCGAGTGTGTGTGAGCGAGCGTGTGCGAGTGTGTATGAGTCAGCGTGTGCGAGTGTGTGCTAGTGTGTGTGTGCGAGTGTGTATGAGTGAGTGAGTGCGAGTGTGCTCGAGTGTGTGTACAAATGTGTGCAAATGTGTGCATGCGATTGTGTGCGAGTGCGTATGAGTGAGTGTGTGCGAGTGTTTGCGAGTGTGTGTGAGTGAGTGTGAGTGAGTGTGTGGGAGTGTTTGTGAGTAAGTGTGTGTGAGTGTGTATGAGTGAGTGTTTTAGAGTGTGCGTGAGTGTGTGCGAGTGTGTATGAGTGAGTGTGTGTGAGTGTGTGTGTGCAAGTGAGTGTGAGTGTGCGTGAGTGTGTGCGAGTGAGGGTGTGTGAGTGTGCATAAGTGTGTGCGAGTGTGTGTGTGTGAGGTTGTGCGAGTGTGTGTGAGTCAGTGTGTGCGAGTGTGTTTGAGTGTGTGCAAGTGTGCATGACTGTGTATGAGTGAGCATGTGCGAGTGTGTGTGTGTGAGTGAGTGCAAATGTGTATGAGTCAGCGTGTGCGAGTGTGTGCTAGTGTGTGTGTGTGAGTGTTTGCGAGTGTTTGCGAGTGTGTGCTAGTGTGTGTGTGCGAGTGTGTGCGAGTGTATGTGAGTGTGTGCGATGAATGTGTGCGAGTGTGCACGAGTGTGTATGAGTGAGTGTGTGCGAGTGTGAGTGTGAGTGTGTACGAGTATTTGCGAGTGTGTATGAGTGAGCGTGTGCGAGAGTGTGCGAGTGTGTGGGAGTAGGTGTGTGCGAGTGTGTATGAGTGTGTATGACTGAGTGTGTGCGAGTGTGTGTGATTGTTTGTGAGTGTGTGCGAGTGTGTGTGCGAGTGTGTGCGAGTGTGTGTGTGAGAGTGTGCGAGTGTGTATAAGTGAGTGTGTGCAAGTGTGTATGAGTGAGTGTGTGCGAGTGTGTGTGTGTGCCAGTGTGGGCGAGTGTGTGCGAGTGTGTATGAGTGTGTGTGCACGAGTGTGTGTGTGCGAGTTTGTGCGCGTGTGTGTGCGAGTGTGTGTGTGCGAGTGTATATGAGTAAGTGTGTGTGAGTGTGTACGAGTGAGTGTGTGCGAGTGTGCTTGAGTGTGTGTACGAGTGTGTGCAAATGTGTGCATGCGAGTGTGTGCGAGTGCGTATGAGTGAGTGTGTGCAAGTGTTTGCGAGTGTGTGTGAGTGAGTGTGAGTGAGTGTGTGGGAGTGTGTGTGAGTAAGTGTGTGTGTGTATGAGGGAGTGTGTGCGAGTGTGCATGAGTGTGTGCGAGTGTGAGCGAGTGTGAGTGTGTACGAGTATTTGCGAGTGTGTATGAGTGAGCGTGTACGAGAGTGTGCGAGTGTGTGCGAGTGATTGTGTGCGAGTGTGTATGAGTGTGTATGAGTGAGTGTGTGCGAGTGTTTGTGAGTGTGTGCGAGTGTGTGTGCGAGTGTGTGCGAGTGTGTGTGCGAGAGTGTGCGAGTGTGTATGAGTGAGTGTGTGCGAGTGTGTATGAGTGAGTGTGTGCGAGTGTGTGTGTGTGCCAGTGTGGTCGAGTGTGTGCGAGTTTGTATGAGTGAGTGTGTGCGAGTGTGTGTGTGTGCCAGTGTGGGCGAGTGTGTGCGAGTGTGTATGAGTGTGTGTGTGCGAGTGTATATGAGTAAGTGTGCATGCGAGTGTGTGCGATTGCGTAAGAGTGAGTGTGTGCGAGTGTTTGCGAGTGTGTGTGAGTGAGTGTGAGTGAGTGTATGGGAGTGTGTGAGTAAGTGTGTGTGTGTATGAGGGAGTGTGTGCGAGTGTGCATGAGTGTGTGCGAGTGTGTATGAGTGAGTGTGTGCGAGTGTGTATGAGTGAGTGTCTGCGACTGTGTATGAGTGAGTGTGTGCGAGTGAGTGTGTGTGAGTGTGCATGAGTGTGTGTGAGTGCGAATGTGTATGAGTGAGTGTGGGTGAGTGTGTGTGTGTGAGGTTGTGTGAGTGTGTGCGAGTGTGTGCAAGTGAGTTTGTGCGAGTGTGTATGAGTGAGTGTGTGCGAGTGTGCATGACTGTGTATGAGTGAGTGTGTGCGAGTGTGTGTGAGTGTGTGTGCGCGTGTGTATGAGTGAGTGTGTGCGAGTGTGCGTTAGGGGGTGTGTGCGAGTGTGCGCGTGCGAGTGAGTGTGAGTGTGTGCGAGTGTGTATAAGTGAGTGTGTGCGAGTGTGTGAGAGTGTGTGTGTGTGATTGTCTGCGAGTGTGTGCGAGCGAGTTTGTATGAGTGAGTGCGTGCGAGTGTGTATGAGTGAGTGTGTGTGAGTGTGTGTGTGAGGTTGTGCGAGTGTGTGCGAGTGTGTGCGAATGAGTTTGTGCGAGTGTGTATGAGTGACTGTGTGCGAGTGTGCATGACTGTGTATGAGTGAGTGTGTGCGAGGTTGTGCGAGTGTGTGTGAGTGAGTGTGTGCGAGTGTGTATGAGTCAGTGTGTGCTAGTGTGTGCTAGTGTGTGTGAGTGTGTGAGAGTGTTTGCGAGTGTGTGCTAGTGTGTGTATGCGAGTGTGTACGAGTGTGTGCGAGTGTGCACGAGTGTGTATGAGTGAGTGTGTGTGAGTGTGAGTGCGAGTGTGTACGGGTATTTGCGAGTGTGTATGAGTGAGTGTGTGCAAGTGTGTGAGAGTGTGTGCGAGTGTGTGTGCGAGTGTGTGTGTGCGAGTGTGTATGAGCGAGTGTGCGTGAGAGTAAGTGTGCGAGTTTGTGTGTGTGTGAGTGTGTGCGAGTGTGTGTGAGTGTGTGTGCGAGTGTGTGCGAGTGTATGTGCGAGTGTGTGTACGAGTGTGTGTGTGAGTGTGTATGAGTGAGTTTGTGTGAGTGTGTGCGAATGTTTGTGAGTGTGTATGAGTGAGTGTGTGCGAGTGTGTATGAGTGAGTGTGTGCGAGTGCGTACGAGTGTGTGTGTGCGAGTGTGTGCCAATGTGGGCGAGTGTGTGCGACTGTGTGTGTGCGAGTGTGCACGAGTGTGTGTGTGTGAGTGTGCACAAGTGTGTGTGTGCGAGTTTGTGCGCGTGTGTGTGCGAGTGTGTGAGAGTGTGTGAGTGCGAGTGTGTATGAGTGAGTGTGTGCGAGTGTGTATGAGGGAGTGTGTGAGAGTGTGCGCGAGTGTGTGTGCCAGTGTGTGCGACTGTGTGTGTGTGACTGTGTGTGAGTGTTTGAGTGTGTGCCAGTGTTTCTGCAAGTGTGTGTGCGAGTGTGTGCGAGTGTGTATGAGTGAGTGTCCTCGAGTGTGTGTGTGCGAGTATGTGCGAGTGTTTGCATGAGAGTGCGTGAGAGTGTGTGCGAGTGTGTGCGAGTGTGTGCTTGCGAGTGTGCGTTAGTGTGCATGAGTGTGCGCGAGTGAGTTCGAGTGTTTGCGAGTGTGTGCGAGTGTGTATGAGTGAGTGTGTGCCACTGTGTATGAGTGAGTGTGTGCAAGTGAGTGTGTGTGAGTGTGCGTGAGTGTGTGCGAGTGGGTGTGTGTGAGTGTGCATAAGTGTGTGCGAGTGTGTGTGTGTGAGGTTGTGCGAGTGTGTGCGAGTGAGTGTGTGCGAGTGTGTATGAGTCAGCGTGTGCGAGTTTGTGCTAGTGTGTGTGTGCGAGTGTGTGCGAGTGTTTACGAGTGTGTGCTAGTGTGTGTGTGCGAGTGTGTGTGAGTGTATGTGAGTGTGTGCGATGAGTGTGTGCGAGTGTGCACGAGTGTGTATGAGTGAGTGTGTGCGAGTGTGAGTGCGAATGTGTATGAGTATTTGCGAGTGTGTATGAGTGAGTGTGTGCGAGAGTGTGCGAGTGTGTGCGAGTGAGTGTGTGCGAGTGTGTATGAGTGTGTATGAGTGAGTGTGTGCGAGTGTGTGCGAGTGTTTGTGAGCGTGTGCGAGTGTGTGTGCGAGTGTGTATGCGAGAGTGGGCGACTGTGTATGAGTGAGTGTGTGCGAGTGTGTATGAGTGAGTGTGTGCGAGTGTGTGTGTGTGCCAGTGTGGGCGAGTGTGTGCGACTGTGTGTGCGATTGTGTATGAGTGAGTGTGTGCGAGTGTGTGTGTGCAAATTTGTGCGAGTGTGTGTGCGAGTGTGTGTGTGTGAGTCTGTATGAGTGAGTGTGTGCGAGTGTGCATGAGTGAGTGTGTGCGAGTGTGCGTGAGTGTGTGTGTGCGATTGTGTGCCAGTGTGTGCGAGTGTGTGCAACTGTGTGTGTTCGAGTGTGTGAGTGTGTGCCAGTGTTTGTGCGAGTGTGTGTGCGAGTGTGTGTGCAAGCGTGTGCGAGTGAATGTGTGCGAGTGTGTGTGTGAGAGTGTGTACGAGTGAGTGTGTGCGAGTGTGTGTATGCGAGTGTCTGTGTGGGAGTATGTATGAGTGAGTGTGCACGAGTGTGTGTGTGTGAGTGTGTGCGAGTGTGTGCATATGAGTGCGTGCGAGTGCATGCAATTGTGTACGAGTGTGTGTGCGAGTGTGTGCGAGTGTGTGCGAGTGAGTGAGTGAGTGTGACTGTTTGCGAGTGTTTGTGAGTGAGTGTGTGTGAGTGTGTGTGAGTAAGTGTGTGTGAGTGTGTATGAGTGAGTGTGTTAGAGTGTGCGTGAGTGTGTATGACCTTGTGTGAGTGAGCATGTGCGAGTGTGTGTGAGCGAGCGTGTGCGAGTGTGTATGAGTCAGCGTGTGCGAGTGTGTGCTAGTGTGTGTGTGCGAGTGTGTATGAGTGAGTGAGTGCGAGTGTGCTCGAGTGTGTGTACAAATGTGTGCAAATGTGTGCATGCGATTGTGTGCGAGTGCGTATGAGTGAGTGTGTGCGAGTGTTTGCGAGTGTGTGTGAGTGAGTGTGAGTGAGTGTGTGGGAGTGTTTGTGAGTAAGTGTGTGTGAGTGTGTATGAGTGAGTGTTTTAGAGTGTGCGTGAGTGTGTGCGAGTGTGTATGAGTGAGTGTGTGTGAGTGTGTGTGTGCAAGTGAGTGTGAGTGTGCGTGAGTGTGTGCGAGTGAGGGTGTGTGAGTGTGCATAAGTGTGTGCGAGTGTGTGTGTGTGAGGTTGTGCGAGTGTGTGTGAGTCAGTGTGTGCGAGTGTGTTTGAGTGTGTGCAAGTGTGCATGACTGTGTATGAGTGAGCATGTGCGAGTGTGTGTGTGTGAGTGAGTGCAAATGTGTATGAGTCAGCGTGTGCGAGTGTGTGCTAGTGTGTGTGTGTGAGTGTTTGCGAGTGTTTGCGAGTGTGTGCTAGTGTGTGTGTGCGAGTGTGTGCGAGTGTATGTGAGTGTGTGCGATGAATGTGTGCGAGTGTGCACGAGTGTGTATGAGTGAGTGTGTGCGAGTGTGAGTGTGAGTGTGTACGAGTATTTGCGAGTGTGTATGAGTGAGCGTGTGCGAGAGTGTGCGAGTGTGTGGGAGTAGGTGTGTGCGAGTGTGTATGAGTGTGTATGACTGAGTGTGTGCGAGTGTGTGTGATTGTTTGTGAGTGTGTGCGAGTGTGTGTGCGAGTGTGTGCGAGTGTGTGTGTGAGAGTGTGCGAGTGTGTATAAGTGAGTGTGTGCAAGTGTGTATGAGTGAGTGTGTGCGAGTGTGTGTGTGTGCCAGTGTGGGCGAGTGTGTGCGAGTGTGTATGAGTGTGTGTGCACGAGTGTGTGTGTGCGAGTTTGTGCGCGTGTGTGTGCGAGTGTGTGTGTGCGAGTGTATATGAGTAAGTGTGTGTGAGTGTGTACGAGTGAGTGTGTGCGAGTGTGCTTGAGTGTGTGTACGAGTGTGTGCAAATGTGTGCATGCGAGTGTGTGCGAGTGCGTATGAGTGAGTGTGTGCAAGTGTTTGCGAGTGTGTGTGAGTGAGTGTGAGTGAGTGTGTGGGAGTGTGTGTGAGTAAGTGTGTGTGTGTATGAGGGAGTGTGTGCGAGTGTGCATGAGTGTGTGCGAGTGTGTATGAGTGAGTGTGTGCGAGTGTGTATGAGTGAGTGTGTGCGAGTGTGTATGAGTGAGTGTGTGCGAGTGAGTGTGTGTGAGTGTGCATGAGTGTGTGCGAGTGATTGTGTGCGAATGTGTATGAGTGAGTGTGGGTGAGTGTGTGTGTGTGAGGTTGTGCGAGTGTGTGCGAGTGTGTGCGAGTGAGTGTGTGCGAGTGTGTATGGGTGAGTGTGTGCGAGTGTGCATGACTGTGTATGAGTTAGTGTGTGCGAGTGTGTGCAAATGTGTGTGTGCGCGTGTGTATGAGTGAGAGTGTGCGAGTGTGTGTAGTGTGTGTGAGTGTGCGCATGCGAGTGAGTGTGTGCGAGTGTGTATAAGTGAGTGTGTGCGAGTGTGTGAGAGTGTGTGTTTGTGATTGTCTGCGAATGTGTGCGAGCGAGTTTGTATGAGTGAGTGCGTGCGAGTGTGTATGAGTGAGTGTGTGTCAGTGTGTGTGTGTGAGGTTGTGTGAGTGTGTGCGAGTGAGTGTGTGCGAGTGTGTATGAGTGACTGTGTGCGAGTGTGCATGACTGTGTATGAGTGAGTTTGTGCGAGTGTATGTGAATGTGTGCAAGTGTGTGCGAGTGAGTGAGTGTGTGTGAGTGTGTGCGAGTGTGTGTAAGTGTGTGCGAATGTGTGCGAGTGTGTTTGAGTGAGTGTGTGTGAGTTAGTGTGAGTGTGCATGAGTGTGTGAGTGTGAGTGTGTGCGAGTGTGTGTAAGTGTGTGCGAGTGTGCACGAGTGTGTGCGAGTGTGTATGAGTGAGTGTGTGCGAGTGTGTATGAGTGAGTGAGTGCGAGTGTGCTCGAGTGTGTGTACAAGTGTGTGCAAAAGTGTGCATGCGAGTATGTGCGAGTGTGTGCGAGTGCTTATGAGTGAGTGTGTGCGAGTGTTTTCGAGTGTGTGTGAGTGTGTGTGAGTGAGTGTGAGTGTGTGGGAGTGTGTGGGAGTAAGTGTGTGTGAGTGAGTGAGTGTGTGTGAGTGTGTGCGAGAGTGTATGAGTGAGTGTGTGTGAGTGTGTGCGAGTGTGTGTGAGTGTGTGTGTGCGAGTGTGTATGAGTGAGTGAGTGCGAGTTTTCTCGAGTGTGTGTACAAGTGTGTGCAAATGTGTGCATGCGAGTGTGTGCGAGTGAGTGAGTGTGTGTGAGTGTGTGCGAGTGTGTGTAAGTGTGTGCGAGTGTGTGCGAGTGTGTATGAGTGAGTGTGTGTGAGTTTGTGTGAATGTGCATGAGTGTGTGCATGTGAGTCAGTGAGTGTGTGTGAGTGTGTGCGAGAGTGTATGAGTGAGTGTGTGTGAGTGCATGCGAGTGTGTGCGAGTGTGTATGAGGGTTTGTGCGGGTGTGTGTGTGAGTGTGTGCAAGTGTGTGTGTGCGATTGTGTATGAGTGAGTGAGTGCGAGTGTGCTCGAGTGTGTGTTCAAGTGTGTGCAAAAGTGTGCATGCGAGTATGTGCGAGTGTGTGCGAGTGCTTATGAGTGAGTGTGTGCGAGTGTTTTTGAGTGTGTGTGAGTGTGTGTGAGTGAGTGTGAGTGTGTGGGAGTGTGTGGGAGTAAGTGTGTGTGAGTGTGTATGAGTGAGTGTGTTAGAGTGTGCGTGAGTGTGTGCGAGTGTGTATGAGTGAGTGTGTGCGAGTGTGTATGAGTGAGTGTGTGCGAGTGTGTGAGAATGTGTGCGAGTGTGTGTGCGAATGTGTGTGTGTGAGTGTGTATGAGCGAGTGTGTGCGAGTGTGCGTGAGAGTGAGTGTGCGAGTTTGTGTCTGTGTGTGTGAGTGTGTGCGAGTGTGTGTGCGAGTGTGTGCGAGTGTGTGTGAGTGTGTGTGCGAGTTTGTGCGAGTGTATGTGCGAGTGTGTGTACGAGTGTGTGTGAGTGTGTATGAGTGAGTTTGTGTGAGTGTGTGCGAGTGTTTGTGAGTGTGTATGAGTGAGTGTGTGCGAGTGTGTATGAGTGAGTGTGTGTGAGTGCGTGCGAGTGTGTGTGTGCGAGTGTGTGCCAGTGTGGGCGAGTGTGTGCGACTGTGTGTGTGCGAGTGTGCATGAGTGTGTGTGAGTGTGCACGAGTGCGTGTGCGAGTTTGTGTGCGTGTGTGTGCGCGAGTGTGTGCGAGTGTGTGCGTGCGAGTGTGTATGAGTGAGTGTGTGCGAGTGTGTATGAGTGAGTGTGTGAGAGTGTGTGCGAGTGTGTGTGCGAGTGTGTGCCAGTGTGTGTGACTGTGTGTGTGACTGTGTGTGAGTGTTTGAGTGTGTGCCAGTGTTTGTGCAAGTGTGTGTGCGAGTGTGTGCGAGTGTGTATGAGTGAGTGTCCTCGAGTGTGTGTGTGCGAGTATGTGCGAGTGTTTGCGTGCGAGTGCGTGAGAGTGTGTGCGAGTGTGTGCGAGTGTGTGCTTGCGAGTGTGCGTTAGTGTGCATGAGTGAGCGCGAGTGAGTGCGAGTGTTTGCGAGTGTGTGCGAGTGTGTATGAGTGAGTGTGTGCGACTGTGTATGAGTGAGTGTGTGCAAGTGAGTGTGTGTGAGTGTGTGTGAGTGTGTGCGAGTGGGTGTGTGTTAGTGTGCGTAAGTGTGTGCGAGTGTGTGTGTGTGAGGTTGTGCGAGTGTGTGCGAGTGTGTGCGAGTGAGTGTGTGCGAGTGTGTATGAGTCAGCGTGTGCGAGTGTGTGCTAGTGTGTGTGTGCGAGTGTGTGCGAGTGTTTACGAGTGTGTGCTAGTGTGTGTGTGCGAGTGTGTGTGAGTGTATGTGAGTGTGTGCGATGAGTGTGTGCGAGTGTGCACGAGTGTGTATGAGTGAGTGTGTGCGAGTGTGAGTGCGAATGTGTATGAGTATTTGCGAGTGTGTATGAGTGAGTGTGTGCGAGAGTGTGCGAGTGTGTGCGAGTGAGTGTGTGCGAGTGTGTATGAGTGTGTATGAGTGAGTGTGTGCGAGTGTTTGTGAGCGTGTGCGAGTGTGTGTGCGAGTGTGTATGCGAGAGTGGGTGACTGTGTATGAGTGAGTGTGTGCGAGTGTGTATGAGTGAGTGTGTGCGAGTGTGTGTGTGTGCCAGTGTGGGCGAGTGTGTGCGACTGTGTGTGTACGAGTCTGTATGAGTGAGTGTGTGCGAGTGTGCATGAGTGAGTGTGTGCGAGTGTGCGTGAGTGTGTGTGTGCGATTGTGTGCCAGTGTGTGCGAGTGTGTGCAACTGTGTGTGTTCGAGTGTGTGAGTGTGTGCCAGTGTTTGTGCGAGTGTGTGTGCGAGTGTGTGTGCAAGCGTGTGCGAGTGAATGTGTGCGAGTGTGTGTGAGAGAGTGTGTACGAGTGAGTGTGTGCGAGTGTGTGCATGCGAGTGTCTGTGTGGGAGTATGTATGAGTGAGTGTGCACGAGTGTGTGTGTGAGTGTGTGCGAGTGTGTGCATATGAGTGCGTGCGAGTGCATGCAATTGTGTACGAGTGTGTGTGCGAGTGTGTGCGAGTGAGTGAGTGCGTGTGACTGTTTGCGAGTGTGTGTGAGTGAGTGTGTGTGAGTGTGTGTGAGTAAGTGTGTGTGAGTGTGTATGAGTGAGTTTGTGTGAGTGTGTGCGAGTGTTTGTGAGTGTGTATGAGTGAGTGTGTGCGAGTGTGTATGAGTGAGTGTGTGTGAGTGCGTGCGAGTGTGTGTGTGCGAGTGTGTGCCAGTGTGGGCGAGTGTGTGCGACTGTGTGTGTGCGAGTGTGCATGAGTGTGTGTGAGTGTGCACGAGTGCGTGTGCGAGTTTGTGTGCGTGTGTGTGCGCGAGTGTGTGCGAGTGTGTGCGTGCGAGTGTGTATGAGTGAGTGTGTGCGAGTGTGTATGAGTGAGTGTGTGAGAGTGTGTGCGAGTGTGTGTGCGAGTGTGTGCCAGTGTGTGTGACTGTGTGTGTGACTGTGTGTGAGTGTTTGAGTGTGTGCCAGTGTTTGTGCAAGTGTGTGTGCGAGTGTGTGCGAGTGTGTATGAGTGAGTGTCCTCGAGTGTGTGTGTGCGAGTATGTGCGAGTGTTTGCGTGCGAGTGCGTGAGAGTGTGTGCGAGTGTGTGCGAGTGTGTGCTTGCGAGTGTGCGTTAGTGTGCATGAGTGAGCGCGAGTGAGTGCGAGTGTTTGCGAGTGTGTGCGAGTGTGTATGAGTGAGTGTGTGCGACTGTGTATGAGTGAGTGTGTGCAAGTGAGTGTGTGTGAGTGTGTGTGAGTGTGTGCGAGTGGGTGTGTGTGAGTGTGCGTAAGTGTGTGCGAGTGTGTGTGTGTGAGGTTGTGCGAGTGTGTGCGAGTGTGTGCGAGTGAGTGTGTGCGAGTGTGTATGAGTCAGCGTGTGCGAGTGTGTGCTAGTGTGTGTGTGCGAGTGTGTGCGAGTGTTTACGAGTGTGTGCTAGTGTGTGTGTGCGAGTGTGTGTGAGTGTATGTGAGTGTGTGCGATGAGTGTGTGCGAGTGTGCACGAGTGTGTATGAGTGAGTGTGTGCGAGTGTGAGTGCGAATGTGTATGAGTATTTGCGAGTGTGTATGAGTGAGTGTGTGCGAGAGTGTGCGAGTGTGTGCGAGTGAGTGTGTGCGAGTGTGTATGAGTGTGTATGAGTGAGTGTGTGCGAGTGTTTGTGAGCGTGTGCGAGTGTGTGTGCGAGTGTGTATGCGAGAGTGGGTGACTGTGTATGAGTGAGTGTGTGCGAGTGTGTATGAGTGAGTGTGTGCGAGTGTGTGTGTGTGCCAGTGTGGGCGAGTGTGTGCGACTGTGTGTGTACGAGTCTGTATGAGTGAGTGTGTGCGAGTGTGCATGAGTGAGTGTGTGCGAGTGTGCGTGAGTGTGTGTGTGCGATTGTGTGCCAGTGTGTGCGAGTGTGTGCAACTGTGTGTGTTCGAGTGTGTGAGTGTGTGCCAGTGTTTGTGCGAGTGTGTGTGCGAGTGTGTGTGCAAGCGTGTGCGAGTGAATGTGTGCGAGTGTGTGTGAGAGAGTGTGTACGAGTGAGTGTGTGCGAGTGTGTGCATGCGAGTGTCTGTGTGGGAGTATGTATGAGTGAGTGTGCACGAGTGTGTGTGTGAGTGTGTGCGAGTGTGTGCATATGAGTGCGTGCGAGTGCATGCAATTGTGTACGAGTGTGTGTGCGAGTGTGTGCGAGTGAGTGAGTGCGTGTGACTGTTTGCGAGTGTGTGTGAGTGAGTGTGTGTGAGTGTGTGTGAGTAAGTGTGTGTGAGTGTGTATGAGTGAGTGTGTTAGAGTGTGCGTGAGTGTGTATGACTGTGTGTGAGTGAGCATGTGCGAGTGTGTGTGAGCGAGCGTGTGCGAGTGTGTATGAGTCAGCGTGTGCGAGTGTGTGCTAGTGTGTGTGTGCGAGTGTGAATGAGTGAGTGAGTGCGAGTGTGCTCGAGTGTGTGTACAAATGTGTGCAAATGTGTGCATGCGATTGTGTGCGAGTGCGTATGAGTGAGTGTGTGCGAGTGTTTGCGAGTGTGTGTGAGTGAGTGTGAGTGAGTGTGTGGGAGTGTTTGTGAGTAAGTGTGTGTTAGTGTGTATGAGTGAGTGTGTTAGAGTGTGCGTGAGTGTGTGCGAGTGTGTATGAGTGAGTGTGTGCGAGTGTGTGTGTGCAAGTGAGTGTGAGTGTGCGTGAGTGTGTGCGAGTGAGGGTGTGTGAGTGTGCATAAGTGTGTGCGAGTGTGTGTGTGTGAGGTTGTGCGAGTGTGTGTGAGTCAGTGTGTGCGAGTGTGTTTGAGTGTGTGCAAGTGTGCATGACTGTGTATGAGTGAGCATGTGCGAGTGTGTGTGTGTGAGTGAGTGCAAATGTGTATGAGTCAGCGTGTGCGAGTTTGTGCTAGTGTGTGTGTGTGAGTGTTTGCGAGTGTTTGCGAGTGTGTGCTAGTGTGTGTGTTCGAGTGTGTGCGATTGTATGTGAGTGTGTGCGATGAATGTGTGCGAGTGTGCACGAGTGTGTATGAGTGAGTGTGTGCGAGTGTGAGTGTGAGTGTGTACGAGTATTTGCGAGTGTGTATGAGTGAGCGTGTGCGAGAGTGTGCGAGTGTGTGCGAGTAGGTGTGTGCGAGTGTGTATGAGTGTGTATGAGTGAGTGTGTGCGAGTGTGTGTGATTGTTTGTGAGTGTGTGCGAGTGTGTGTGCGAGTGTGTGCGAGTGTGTGTGTGAGAGTGTGCGAGTGTGTATAAGTGAGTGTGTGCAAGTGTGTATGAGTGAGTGTGTGCGAGTGTGTGTATGTGCCAGTGTGGGCGAGTGTGTGCGAGTGTGTATGAGTGAGTGTGTGCGAGTGTGTGTGTGTGCCAGTGTGGGCGAGTGTGTGCGAGTGTGTATGAGTGTGTGTGCATGAGTGTGTGTGTGCGAGTCTGTGCGCGTGTGTGTGCGAGTGTGTGTGTGCGAGTGTATATGAGTAAGTGTGTGTGAGTGTGTACGAGTGAGTGTGTGCGAGTGTGCTTGAGTGTGTGTGCGAGTGTGTGCAAATGTGTGCATGCGAGTGTGTGCGAGTGCGTATGAGTGAGTGTGTGCAAGTGTTTGCGAGTGTGTGTGAGTGAGTGTGAGTGAGTGTGTGGGAGTGTGTGTGAGTAAGTGTGTGTGTGTATGAGGGAGTGTGTGCGAGTGTGCATGAGTGTGTGCGAGTGTGTATGAGTGAGTGTGTGCGAGTGTGTATGAGTGAGTGTGTGTGACTGTGTATGAGTGAGTGTGTGCGAGTGATTGTGTGTGAGTGTGCATGAGTGTGTGCGAGTGATTGTGTGCGAATGTGTATGAGTGAGTGTGGGTGAGTGTGTGTGTGTGAGGTTGTGCGAGTGTGTGCGAGTGTGTGCGAGTAAGTGTGTGCGAGTGTGTATGGGTGAGTGTGTGCGAGTGTGCATGACTGTGTATGAGTTAGTGTGTGCGAGTGTGTGCGAGTGTGTGTGCGCGTGTGTATGAGTGAGTGTGTGCGAGTGTGTGTAGTGTGTGTGTGCGAGTGTGCGCGTGCGAGTGAGTGTGAGTGTGTGCGAGTGTGTATAGGTGAGTGTGTGCGAGTGTGTGAGAGTGTGTGTTTGTGATTGTCTGCGAATGTGTGCGAGCGAGTTTGTATGAGTGAGTGCGTGCGAGTGTGTATGAGTGAGTGTGTGTGAGTGTGTGTGTGTGAGGTTGTGCGAGTGTGTGCGAGTGTGTGCGAGTGAGTGTGTGCGAGTGTGTATGAGTGACTGTGTGCGAGTGTGCATGACTGTGTATGAGTGAGTTTGTGCGAGTGTATGTGAATGTGTGCAAGTGTGTGCAAGTGAGTGAGTGTGTGTGAGTGTGTGCGAGTGTGTGTAAGTGTGTGCGAATGTGTGCGAGTGTGTTTGAGTGAGTGTGTGTGAGTTAGTGTGAGTGTGCATGAGTGTGTGAGTGTGAGTGTGTGCGAGTGTGTGTAAGTGTGTGCGAGTGTGCACGAGTGTGTGCGAGTGTGTATGAGTGAGTGTGTGCGAGTGTGTATGAGTGAGTGAGTGCGAGTGTGCTCGAGTGTGTGTACAAGTGTGTGCAAAAGTGTGCATGCGAGTATGTGCGAGTGTGTGCGAGTGCTTATGAGTGAGTGTGTGCGAGTGTTTTCGAGTGTGTGTGAGTGTGTGTGAGTGAGTGTGAGTGTGTGGGAGTGTGTGGGAGTAAGTGTGTGTGAGTGAGTGAGTGTGTGTGAGTGTGTGCGAGAGTGTATGAGTGAGTGTGTGTGAGTGTGTGCGAGTGTGTGCGAGTGTGTGTGTGCGAGTGTGTATGAGTGAGTGAGTGCGAGTTTTCTCGAGTGTGTGTACAAGTGTGTGCAAATGTGTGCATGCGAGTGTGTGCGAGTGAGTGAGTGTGTGTGAGTGTGTGCGAGTGTGTGTAAGTGTGTGCGAGTGTGTGCGAGTGTGTATGAGTGAGTGTGTGTGAGTTTGTGTGAGTGTGCATGAGTGTGTGGATGTGAGTAAGTGAGTGTGTGTGAGTGTGTGCGAGAGTGTATGAGTGAGTGTGTGTGAGTGCATGCGAGTGTGTGCGAGTGTGTATGAGGGTTTGTGCGGGTGTGTTTGCGAGTGTGTGCAAGTGTGTGTGTGCGATTGTGTATAAGTGAGTGAGTGCGAGTGTGCTCGAGTGTGTGTACAAGTGTGTGCAAAAGTGTGCATGCGAGTATGTGCGAGTGTGTGCGAGTGCTTATGAGTGAGTGTGTGGGAGTGTGTGTGAGTAAGTGTGTGTGTGTATGAGGGAGTGTGTGCGAGTGTGCATGAGTGTGTGCGAGTGTGTATGAGTGAGTGTGTGCGAGTGTGTATGAGTGTGTGCGAGTGTGTATGAGTGAGTGTGTGCGAGTGTGCATGACTGTGTATGAGTGAGTGTGTGCGAGTGTGTGCGAGTGTGTGGGCGCGTGTTTATGAGTGATTGTGTGCGAGTGTGCGTTAGTGTGTGTGTGCGAGTGTGCATGTGCGAGTGAGTGTGAGTGTGTGCGAGTGTGTATAAGTGAGTGTGTGCGAGTGTGTGAGAGTGTGTGTGTGTGATTGTCTGCGAGTGTGTGTGAGCGAGTTTGTATGAGTGAGTGCGTGCGCGTGTGTATGAGTGAGTGTGTGTGAGTGTGTGTGTGTGAGTGTGTGCGAGTGTGTATGAGTGACTGTGTGCGAGTGTGCATGACTGTGTATGAGTGAGTGTATGCGAGGTTGTGCGAGTGTGTGTGAGTGAATGTGTGCGAGTTTGTATGAGTCAGTGTGTGCGAGTGTGTGCTAGTGTGTGTGAGTGTGTGCGAGTGTTTGCGAGTGTGTGCTAGTGTGTGTATGCGAGTGTGTACGAGTGTGTGCGAGTGTTTGCGAGTGTGTGCTAGTGTGTGTATGCGAGTGTGTACGAGTGTGTGCGAGTGTGTGCGATGAGTGTGTGCGAGTGTGCACGAGTGTGTATGAGTAAGTGTGTGCGAGTGTGAGTGCGAGTGTGTACGGGAATTTGCGAGTGTGTATGAGTGAGTGTGTGTGAGTGTGTGAGAGTGTGTGCGACTGTGTGTGTGAGTGTGTGTGTGCGAGTGTGTATGAGTGAATGTGTGCGAGTGTGCGTGAGAGTGAGTGTGTGAGTGAGCGTGTGCGAGTGTGTATGAGTCAGCGTGTGCGAGTGTGTGCTAGTGTGTGTGTGCGAGTGTGTATGAGTGAGTGAGTGCGAGTGTGCTCGAGTGTGTGTACAAGTGTGTGCAAATGTGTGCATGCGAGTGTGTGCGAGTGTGTGCGAGTGCATATGAGTGAGTGTGTGCGAGTGTTTGTGAGTGTGCGTGAGTGTGTGTGAGTGAGTGTGAGTGAGTGTGTGGGAGTGTGTGTGAGTAAGTGTGTGTGAGTGTGTATGAGTGAGTGTGTTAGAGTGTGCGTGAGTGTGTGCGAGTGTGTATGAGTGAGTGTGTGCGAGTGTGTATGAGTGAGTGTGTGCAAGTGAGTGTGAGTGTGCGTGAGTGTGTGCGAGTGAGTGTGTGTGAGTGTGCGTAAGTGTGTGCGAGTGTGTGAGGTTGTGCAAGTGTGTGCGAGTGTGTGTGAGTGTGTGCGAGTGTGTGTGAGTGTGTGCAAGTGTGCATGACTGTGTATGAGTGAGCATGTGCGAGTGTGTGTGTGTGAGTGAGTGCGATTGTGTATGAGTCAGCGTGTGCGAGTGTGTGCTAGTGTGTGTGTGCGAGTGTTTGCGAGTGTGTGCTAGTGTGTGTGTGCGAGTGTATGTGAATGTGTGCGATGAGTGTGTGCGAGTGTGCTTGAGTGTGTATGAGTGAGGGTATGCGAGTGTGTGCGAGTGCGTATGAGTGAGTGTGTGCGAGTGTTTGCGAGTGTGTGTGAGTGAGTGTGTGAGAGTGTGTGTGAGTAAGTGTGTGTGTGTATGAGGGAGTGTGTGCGAGTGTGCATGAGTGTGTGCGAGTGTGTATGAGTCAGTGTGTGCGAGTGTGTATGAGTGAGTGTGTGCGACTGTGTATGAGTGAGTGTGTGCGAGTGAGTGTGTGTGAGTGTGCATGAGTGATTGCGAGTGATTGTGTGCGAATGTGTATGAGTGAGTGTGTGTGTGTGAGGTTGTGCGATTGTGTCTGAGTGTGTGCGAGTGAGTGTGTGCGAGTGTCTATGAGTGAGTGTGTGCGAGTGTGCATGACTGTGTATGAGTGAGTGTGTGCGAGTGTGTGCGAGTGTGTGTGCGCGTGTGTATGAGTGAGTGTGTGCGAGTGTGCGTTAGTGTGTGTGTGCGAGTGTGCGCGTGCGAGTGAGTGTGACTGTGTGCGAGTGTGTATAAGTGAGTGTGTGCGAGTGTGTGAGAGTGTGTGTGTGTGATTGTCTGCGAGTGTGTGCGAGCGAGTTTATATGAGTGAGTGCGTGCGAGTGTGTATGAGTGAGTGTGTGTCAGTGTGTGTGCGTGAGTTTGTGTGAGTGTGTGCGAGTGTGTACAAGTGAGTGTGTGCGAGTGTGTATGAGTGACTGTGTGCGAGTGTGCATGACTGTGTATGAGTGAGTGTATGCGAGGTTGTGCGAGTGTGTGTGAGTGAGTGTGTGTGAGTTTGTGCGTGTGAGTGAGTGAATGTGTGTGAGTGAGTGTGTGCAAGTGTTCTCGAGTTTGTCTGTACGAGTGTGTGCGTACGATTGCATGTGAGTGTGTGCGAGTGTGTGCGAGTGAGTGAGTGTGTGTGAGTGTGTGCGAGTGTGTGTAAGTGTGTGCGAGTGTGCGCGAGTATGTGCGAGTGTGTATGAGTGAGTGTGTGTGAGTTTGTGTGAGTGTGCGTGAGTGTGTGCGTGTGAGTGAGTGTGTGTGAGTGTGTGCGAGAGTGTATGAGTGAGTGTGTGTGAGTGCGTGCGAGTGTGTGCGAGTGTGCGTGCGAGTGTGTATGAGGGTGTGTGCGGGTGTGTGTGCGAGTGTGTGCGAGTGTGTGTGTGCGAGTGTGTATGAGTGAGTGAGTGCGAGTGTGCTCGAGTGTTTGTACAAGTGTGTGCAAATGTGTGCATGCGAGTGTGTGTGAGTGTGTGCGAGTGCGTATGAGTGAGTGTGTGCGAGTGTTTTCGAGTGTGTGTGAGTGGGTGTGAGTGAGTGTGAGTGAGTGTGTGGGAGTGTGTGGGAGTAAGTGTGTGTGAGTGTGTATGAGTGAGTGTGTTAGAGTGTGCGTGAGTGTGTGTGAGTGTGTATGAGTGAGTGTGTGCGAGTGTGTATGAGTGAGTGTGTGCGACTGTGTATGAGTGAGTGTGTGCAATTGAGTGTGTGTGAGTGTGCATGAGTGTGTGCGAGTGAGTGTGTGTGAGTGTGCGTTAGTGTGTGCGAGTGTGTGTGTGTGAGGTTGTGCAAGTGTGTGCAAGTGAGTGTGTGTGAGTGTGTGTGAGTGTGTGCGAGTGTGCATGATTGTGTGTGAGTGAGCATGTGCGAGTGTGTGTGAGTGAGCGTGTGCCAGTGTGTATGAGTCAGCGTGTGCGAGTGTGTGCTAGTGTGTGTGTGCGAGTGTGTATGAGTGAGTGAGTGCGAGTGTGCTCGAGTGTGTGTACAAGTGTGTGCAAATGTGTGCATGCGAGTGTGTGCGAGTGCGTATGAGTGAGTGTGTGCGAGTGTTTGCGAGTGTTTGCGAGTGTGTGCTAGTGTGTGTGTGCGAGTGTATGTGAGTGTGTGCGATGAGTGTGTGCGAGTGTGCATGAGTGTGCATGAGTGAGTGTATGCGAGTGTGTGCGAGTTTGAGTGTGAGTGTGTACGAGTATTTGCAAGTGTGTATGAGTGAGCGTGTGCGAGAGTGTGCGAGTGTGTGCGAGTGTGTGCGTGTGAGTGTGTGCAAGTGTGTATGAGTGAGTGTGTGTGTATGTGTATGAGTGAGTGTGTGCGAGAATGTGTGTGTGCTAGTGTGGGCGAGTGTGTGCGAGCGTGTATGAGTGAGTGTGTGCGAGTGTGTGTGTGCCAGTGTGGGCGAGTGTGTGCGAGTGTGTATGAGTGTGTGTGTGCGAGTGTGCACGAGTAAGTGTGTGCAAGTGTGCTCGAGTGTGTGTACGAGTGTGTGCAAATGTGTGCATGCGAGTGTGTGCGAGTGCGTATGAGTGAGTGTGTGCGAGTGTTTGTGAGTGTGTGTGAGTGAGTGTAAGTGAGTGTGTGGGAGTGTGTGTGAGTAAGTGTGTGTGTGTATGAGTGAGTGTGTGCGAGTGTGCATGAGTGTGTGCGAGTGTGTATGAGTGAGTGTGTGCGAGTGTGTATGAGTGAGTGTTTGCGACTGTGTATGAGTGAGTGTGTGCGAGTGAGTGTGTGTGAGTGTGTGCGAGTAATTGTGTGTGAATGTGTATGAGTGAGTGTGTGTGTGTGAGGTTGTGCGAGTGTGTGCGAGTGAGTGTGTGCGAGTGTGTATGAGTGAGTGTGTGCGAGTGTGCATGACTGTGTATGAGTGAGTGTGTGCGAGTGTGTGTGCGCGTGTTTATGAGTGAGTGTGTGCGAGTGTGCGTTAGTGTGTGTGTGCGAGTGTGCGTGTGCGAGTGAGTGTGAGTGTGTGCGAGTGTGTATAAGTGAGTGTGTGCGAGTGTGTGAGAGTGTGTGTGTGTGATTGTCTGCGAGTGTGTGTGAGCGAGTTTGTATGAGTGAGTGCGTGCGCGTGTGTATGAGTGAGTGTGTGTGAGTGTGTGTGTGTGAGTGTGTGCGAGTGTGTATGAGTGACTGTGTGCGAGTGTGCATGACTGTGTATGAGTGAGTGTATGTGAGGTTGTGCGAGTGTGTGTGAGTGAATGTGTGCGAGTTTGTATGAGTCAGTGTGTGTGAGTGTGTGCTAGTGTGTGTGAGTGTGTGCGAGTGTTTGCTAGTGTGTGCTGGTGTGTGTATGCGAGTGTGTACGAGTGTGTGCGAGTGTTTGCGAGTGTGTGCTAGTGTGTGTATGCGAGTGTGTACGAGTGTGTGCGAGTGTGTGCGATGAGTGTGTGCGAGTGTGCACGAGTGTGTATGAGTAAGTGTGTGCGAGTGTGAGTGCGAGTGTGTACGGGTATTTGCGAGTGTGTATGAGTGAGTGTGTGTGAGTGTGTGAGAGTGTGTGCGACTGTGTGTGTGAGTGTGTGTGTGCGAGTGTGTATGAGCGAATGTGTGCGAGTGTGCGTGAGAGTGAGTGTGCGAGTGAGCGTGTGCGAGTGTGTATGAGTCAGCGTGTGCGAGTGTGTGCTAGTGTGTGTGTGCGAGTGTGTATGAGTGAGTGAGTGCGAGTGTGCTCGAGTGTGTGTACAAGTGTGT
Organism: Phyllobates terribilis; assembly: GCF_046119375.1. Taxonomy (NCBI): domain Eukaryota; kingdom Metazoa; phylum Chordata; class Amphibia; order Anura; family Dendrobatidae; genus Phyllobates; species Phyllobates terribilis. Next base: position 2,433,254 of record NW_027362901.1, read on the forward strand.
GCAAATGTGTGCATGCGAGTGTGTGCGAGTGCGTATGAGTGAGTGAGTGCGAGTGTTTGCGAGTGTGTGCTAGTGTGTGTGTGCGAGTGTATGTGAGTGTGTGCGATGAGTGTGTGCGAGTGTGCATGAGTGTGTATGAGTGAGTGTATGCGAGTGTGTGTGAGTGTGAGTGTGTACGAGTATTTGCGAGTGTGTATGAGTGAGCGTGTGCGAGAGTGTGCGAGTGTGTGCGAGTGTGTGCATGTGAGTGTGTGCGAGTGTGTATGAGTGAGTGTGTGCGAGCGTGTATGAGTGAGTGTGTGCGAGTGTGTGTGTGTGCCAGTGTGGGCGAGTGTGTGCGAGTGTGTATGAGTGTGTGTGTGCGAGTGTGCACGAGTAAGTGTGTGCGAGTGTGCTCGAGTGTGTGTACGAGTCTGTGCAAATGTGTGCATGCGAGTGTGTGCGAGTGCGTATGAGTGAGTGTGTGCGAGTCTTTGTGAGTGTGTGTGAGTGAGTGTGTGGGAGTGTCTCTGAGTAAGTGTGTGTGTGTATGAGGGAGTGTGTGCGAGTGTGCATGAGTGTGTGCGAGTGTGTATGAGTGAGTGTGTGCGACTGTGTATGAGTGAGTGTGTGCGAGTGAGTGTGTGTGAGTGTGCATGAGTGTGTGCAAGTAATTGTGTGTGAATGTGTATGAGTGAGTTTGTGTGTGAGGTTGTGCGAGTGTGTGCGAGTCTGTGCGATGAGTGTGTGCGAGTGTGCACGAAGGTGTATGAGTAAGTGTGTGCGAGTGTGAGTGCGAGTGTGTACGGGTATTTGCGAGTGTGTATGAGTGAGTGTGTGTGAGTGTGTGAGAGTGTGTGCGACTGTGTGTGTGAGTGTGTGTGTGCGAGTGTGTATGAGCGAATGTGTGCGAGTATGCGTGAGAGTGAGTGTGCGAGTGAGCGTGTGCGAGTGTGTATGAGTCAGTGTGTGAGAGTGTGTGCTAGTGTGTGTGTGCGAGTGTGTATGAGTTAGTGAGTCCTAGTGTGCTCGAGTGTGTGTACAAGTGTGTGCAAATGTGTGCATGCGAGTGTGTGCGAGTGTGTGCGAGTGCATATGAGTGAGTGTGTGCGACTGTTTGTGAGTGTGTGTGAGTGTGTGTGAGTGAGTGTGAGTGAGTGTGTGGGAGTGTGTGTGAGTAAGTGTGTGTGAGTGTGTATGAGTGAGTGTGTTAGAGTGTGCGTGAGTGTGTGCGAGTGTGTATGAGTGAGCGTGTGCGAGTGTGTATGAGTGAGTGTGTGCGACTGTGTATGAGTGAGTGTGTGCAAGTGAGTGTGAGTGTGCGTGAGTGTGTGTGAGTGAGTGTGTGTGAGTGTGCGTAAGTGTGTGCGAGTGTGTGAGGTTGTGCAAGTGTGTGCGAGTGTGTGTGAGTGTGTGCGAGTGTGTGTGAGTGTGTGCAAGTGTGCATGACTGTGTATGAGTGAGCATGTGCGAGTGTGTGTGTGTGAGTGAGTGCGACTGTGTATGAGTCAGCGTGTGCGAGTGTGTGCTAGTGTGTGTGTGCGAGTGTTTGCGAGTGTTTGCGAGTGTGTGCTAGTGTGTGTGTGCGAGTGTATGTGAGTGTGTGCGATGAGTGTGTGCGAGTGTGCATGAGTGTGTATGAGTGAGTGTATGCGAGTGTGTGCGAGTGTGAGTGTGAGTGTGTACGAGTATTTGCGAGTGTGTATGAGTGAGCGTGTGCGAGAGTGTGCGAGTGTGTGCGAGTGTGTGCGTGTGAGTGTGTGCGAGTGTGTATGAGTGAGTGTGTGCCAGTGTGTGTGTGTGCCAGTGTGGGCGAGTGTGTGCGAGTGTGTAAGAGTGTGTGTGTGCGAGTGTGCACGAGTAAGTGTGTGCGAGTGTGCTCGAGTGTGTGCACGAGTGTGTGCAAATGTGTGCATGCGAGTGTGTGCGAGTGCGTATGAGTGAGTGTGTGCGAGTGTTTGTGAGTGTGTGTGAGTGAGTGTGAGTGAGTGTGTGGGAGTGTGTGTGAGTAAGTGTATGTGTGTATGACTGAGTGTGTGCGAGTGTGTATGAGTGAGTGGGTGCGAGTGCGTGCGAGTGTGTGTGTGCCAGTGTGGGCGAGTGTGTGTGACTGTGTGTGTGCGAGTGTGCACGAGTTTGTGTGTGTGAGTGTGCACGAGTGTGTGTGTGCGAGTTTGTGTGCGTGTGAGTGTGTATGAGTGAGTGTGTGCGAGTGTGTATGAGTGAGTGTGTGAGAGTGTGCGCGAGTGTGTGTGCCAGTGTGTGCGACTGTGTGTGTGTGACTGTGTGTGAGTGTTTGAGTGTGTGCCAGTGTTTGTGCAAGTGTGTGTGCGAGTGTGTGTGAGTGTGTATGAGTGAGTGTCCTCGAGTGTGTGTGTGCGAGTATGTGCGAGTGTGTGCGTGCGAGTGCATGAGAGTGTGTGCGAGTGTGTGTGTGCGAGTGTGTGCGTGCGAGTGCATGCGAGTGTGTACGAGTGTGTGCGAGTGTGTGCATGCGAGTGTGTGTTAGTGTGCATGAGTGTGCACGAGTGAGTGCGAGTGTTTGCGAGTGTGTGCGAGTGTGTATGAGTGAGTGTGTGCGACTGTGTATGAGTGAGTGTGTGCAAGTGAGTGTGTGAGAGTGTGTGTGTGTGAGTGTCTGCGAGTGTGTGAGTGTGTGTGAGTGTGTGCAATTGTGTGTGTGCGAGTGTGTGCGAGTGTTGGTGAGTGTGTGCGAGTGTGTGCGAGTATGTATAAGTGAGTGTGTGCGAGTGTGTGAGAGTGTGTGTGTGAGTGTCTGCGAGTGTGTGCGAGCGAGTTTGTATGAGTGAGTGTGTGCGATTGTGCGTGAGTTTGTATAAGTGAGTGTGTGCGAGTGTTTGCAAGTGAGTGTGTGCGATTGTGAATGAGTTAGTGTGTGAGTGTGTGCCAGTGTGTGCGAGTGTGTATGTGTGAGTGTGTGCGAGTGTGTATGACCGACTGTGTGCGAGCGTGTATGAGTGAGTGTGTGCGAGTGTGTATGAGTGAGTGTGTGTGAGTGTGTGCGAGTGTGTGTGAGTGTGTGTGAGTGTGTGCAAGTGAGTGTGTGCAAGTGTGTATGAGTGAGTGTGTGCGAGCGAGTGTGTGCGAGTGTGCATGAGTGAATGTGTGCAACTGTGCGAGTGTGTGTGAGTGAGTGTGTGGGAGTGTGTGTGAGTGTGTGAGAGTGTGTATGAGGGTGTGCATGGGTGAGTGTGTGAGTGTGTGCGAGTGTGTGTGTGCGAGTTTGTATGAGTGAGTGTGCTCGAGTGTGTGCGCGAGTCTGTGCAAATGTGTGCATGCGAGTGTGTGTGAGTGTGTGCGAGTGGGTATGAGTGAGTGTGTATGAGTGTTTGCGAGTGTGTGTGAGTGTGTGTGAATGTGTGTGAGTGAGTGTGTGGGAGTGTGTATGAGTAAGTGTGTAAGTGTGTATAAGTGAGTGTGTGCAAGTGTGCGTGAGTGTGTGCGAGTGTGTATGTGTGAGTGTGTGCGAGTGTTTGATGAGTGTGTGCGAGTGTGTATGAGTGAGTGTGTGCGAGTGTTTGATGAGTGTTTGCGAGTGGGTATGAGTGAGTGTGTGCGAGCGTGTGTGATTGTGTGTGAGTGTGCGTGAGTGTGTGCGACTGTGTGCGTTTGAGTGAGTGTGTGCGATTGAGTGTGTGCGAGTCTGTGCAAGTGTGTGTGTGAGTGTGTGTGTAAGTGAGTGTGAGCGAGTGTGTGCGAGTGTGTATAAGTAAGTGTGTGCGTGTGAATGAGTGAGTGTGTGTGTGAGTGTGTACGAGTATGTGCGAGTGTTTGCGATTGTGATTGAGTGTGTGTGTGAGTGTGTACGAGTGTGTGCAAGCATGTGCTAGTGTGTGCGAATGTGTTCGATTGAGTGTGTGTGAGTGTGTGCGAGAGAGTGTGTGGAGTGTGAGGAGTGTGTGCGAGTGTGCGCGAGTGTGAGCGAGTGTGTGCGAGTGTGTGCTAGTGTGTATAAGTGAGTGTGTGTGAGTGTGTGTGAGTGTGCTCAAGAGTGTGCGTGTGTGTGCGAGTGTGTGGGAGTGTGTGTGTGTGAGTGTGTATGAGTTAGTGTGTGCGAGTGTGCGCAAGTGTGTGTGTGCGAGGGTGTGCCAGTGTGTGCATGTGAGTGTGCGCGAGTATGTGCATGTGAGTGTGTGCGAGTGTGTGCGAGTGTTTATGAGTGAGTGTGTGCGAGTGTGTGAGTGAGTGAGTGTGTGTGTGCAAGTGTGTGTGAGTGTGTGCGAGTGTGTATGAGTGTGTGAGAGTGTGTGTGTGTGAGTGTGTGTGAGTGTATGAAAGCGAGTGTGTGTGAGTGAGTGTGTGTGAGTGAGTGTGTGTGAGTGTGTGTGAGTGAGTGTGTGCGAGCGTGTATAAGTGAGTGTGTGCGAGTGAGTTTGTGCAAGTGTGTGATGAGTGTGTGCGTGTGAGTGAGTGTGTGTGTGCGAGTGTGCGCGAATGTGTGCGAGTGCGTGCGAGTGTGTATGAGTGAGTGTGTGCGAGTGTGTGTGAGTGTGTGCGAGTGAGTGAGTGTGTGCGAGTGTGTGTGAGTGTGTATGAGTGAGTGTGTGTGAGTGCGTGCGAGTGGGTGCAATTGTGTGTGTGCGAGTGAGTGCGAGTGTTGGTGAGTGTGTGCGAGTGTGTGCGATTGTGTGTGAGTTTGCGCGAGTGTGTGCGACTGTGTGCGTTTGAGTGAGTGTGTGCGAGTGTGTATGAGTGAGTGTGTGTGAGTGTGTGCGAGTGTTTGTGAGTGTGTATGAGTGAGTGTGTGCGAGTGTGTATGAGTGAGTGTGTTCGAGTGCGTGCGAGTGTGTGTGTGCGAGTGTGTGCCAGTGTGCGTGAGTGTGTGTGACTGTGTGTGCGAGTGTGCATGAGTGTGTGTGTGCGAGTGTGCACGAGTATGTGTGTGCGAGTTTGTGCGCGTGTGTGTGCGAGTGTGTGCGTGCTAGTGTGTGCGAGTGTGTGCGAGTGAGTTAGTGTGTGTGAGTGTGTGCGAGTGTGCGCGAGTGTGTGCGAGTGTGTATGAGTGAGTGTGTGTGAGTGTGTATGAGTGAGTGTGTGTGAGTTTGTGCGAGTGTGTGTGCGAGTGTGTGTGAGTGAGTGTGTGTGAGTGTTCTCGAATGTGTCTGTACGAGTGTGTGCATACGATTGCGTGCGAGTGTGTGCGAGTGTGTGTGTGCGAGTGTGCGCGAGTGTGCATGAGTGTGCGAGTGTGTATGAGTGTGTATGAGTGAGTGTGTGCGAGTGTGTGTGAGTGTGTGCAAGAGTGTGTGTGTGCGAGAGTGCGAGAGTGTGTGCGAGTGTGTGCGAGTGTGTGTGCGAGTGTGTGCGAGTGTGTGTGCGAGTGTGTGTACGAGTGTGTGTGTGCGAGTGTGTATGAGTGAGTGTGTGTGAGTGTGTGCGAGTGTTAGTGAGTGTGTATGAGTGAGTGTGTGCGACTGTGTATGAGTGAGTGTGTGCGAGTGCGTGTGAGTGTGTGTGTGCGAGTGTGTGTGCGAGTGTGTGCCAGTGTGTGCGACTGTCTGTGTGTTACTGTGTGTGAGTGTTTGAGTGTGTGCCAGTGTTTGTGCGAGTGAGTGTGTGCGAGTGTGTATGAGTGAGTGTCCTCGAGTGTGTGTGTGCGAGTATGTGCAAGTGTGTGCGTGCGAGTGCGTGCGAGTGTGTGCGAGTGTGTGTGTGCGAGTGTGTGCGTGCATGCGAGTGTGTACGAGTGTGTGCGAGTGTGTGCATGCAAGTGTGCGTTAGTGTGCATGAGTGTGCGCGAGTGTGTGCGAGTGTTTGCGAGTGTGTGCGAGTGCGTATGAGTGTGTATGAGTGATTGTGTGCGAGTGTGTGTGAGTGTGTATGAGTGTGTATGAGTGAGTGTGTGCGAGTGTGTGTGAGTGTGTGCGAGAGTGTGTGTGTGTGAGAGTGTGGGCGAGTGTGTATGAGTGAGTGTGTGCGAGAGTGCAAGAGTGTGTGCGAGTGTGTGATGAGTGTGTGCGAGTGTGTATGAGTGAGTGTGTGCGAGTGTGTGATGAGTGTGTGCGAGTGTGTATGAGTGAGTGTGTGCGAGCGTTTGTGATTGTGTGTGAGTGTGCGCGAGTGTGTGCGACTGTGTGCGTTTGAGTGAGTTTGTGCGATTGAGTGTGTGCGAGTGTGTATGAGTGAGTGTGTGTGAGTGTGTGTGAGTGTTTGTGAGTGTGTATGAGTGATTGTGTGTGAGTGTGTATGAGTGAGTGTGTGCGAGTGCGTGCGAGTGTGTGTGTGCGAGTGTGTGCCAGTGTGCGTGAGTGTGTGCGACTGTGTGTGCGAGTGTGCACGAGTGTGTGTGTGCGAGTGTGCACGAGTGTGTGTGTGCGAGTTCGTGCGCGTGTGTGTGCGAGTGTGTGCGTTCTAGTGTGTGCGAGTGTGTGTGAGTGAGTGAGTGTGTGTGAGTGTGTGCGAGTGTGCGCGAGTGTGTGCGAGTGTGTATGAGTGAGTGTGTGTGAGTGTGTATGAGTGTGTATGAGTGAGTGTGTGCGAGTGTGTGCGAGTGTGTGTGTGAGTGTGTGTGAGTGAGTGTGTGTGAGTGTTCTCGAGTGTGTCTGTACGAGTGTGTGCGTACGATTGCGTGCGAGTGTGTGCGAGTGTGTGTGTGCGAGTGTGCGTGAGTGTGCATGAGTGTGCGAGTGTGTGCGAGTGTGTATGAGTGTGTATGAGTGAGTGTGTGTGAGTGTGTGTGAGTGTGTGCGAGAGTGTGTGTGTGCGAGAGTGCGAGAGTGTGTGCGAGTGTGTGCGAGTGTGTGTGCGAGTGTGTGCGAGTGTGTGTGCGAGTGTGTGTACGAGTGTGTGTGTGCGAGTGTGTATGAGTGAGTGTGTGCGAGTTTGTGCGAGTGTGTGTGCGAGTGTGTGTGTGCGAGTGTGTATGAGTGAGTGTGTGTGAGTGTGTGCGAGTGTTTGTGAGTGTGTATGAGTGAGTGTGTGCGACTGTGTATGAGTGAGTGTGTGCGAGTGCGTGCGAGTGTGTGTGCGAGTGTGATCCAGTGTGTGCGACTGTGTGTGTGTTACTGTGTGCGAGTGTTTGAGTGTGTGCCAGTGTTTGTGCGAGTGAGTGTGTGCGAGTGTGTATGAGTGAGTGTCCTCGAGTGTGTGTGTGCGAGTATGTGCAAGTGTGTGCGTGCGAGTGCGTGCGAGTGTGTGCGAGTGTGTGTGTGCGAGTGTGTGCGTGCGAGTGCATGCGAGTGTGTACGAGTGTGTTCGAGTGTGTGCGTGCGAGTGTGCGTTAGTGTGCATGAGTGTGCGCGAGTGTGTGCGAGTGTGTATGAGTGAGTGTGTGCGAGAGTGCGAGAGTGTGTGCGAGTGTGTGATGAGTGTGTGCGAGTGTGTATGAGTGAGTGTGTGCGAGTGTGTGATGAGTGTGTGCTAGTGTGTATGAGTGAGTGTGTGCGAGCGTGTGTGATTGTGTGTGAGTGTGCGCGAGTGTGTGCGACTGTGTGCGTTTGAGTGAGTGTGTGCGATTGAGTGTGTGCGAGTGTGTATGAGTGAGTGTGTGTGAGTGTGTGCGAGTGTTTGTGAGTGTGTATAAGTGAGTGTGTGCGAGTGTGTATGAGTGAATGTGTGCCAGTGTGTGCGAGTGTGTGCGACTGTGTGTGCGAGTGTGCACGAGTGTGTGTGTGCAAGTGTGTGCCAGTGTGCGCGAGTGTGTGCGACTGTGTGTGCGAGTGTGCACGAGTGTGTGTGTGCGAGTGTGCACGAGTGTGTGTGTGAGTTTGTCCGCGTGTGTGTGCGAGTGTGTGCGTGCGAGTGTGTATGAGTGAGTGTATGCGAGTGTGTATGAGTGAGTGTGTGCGAGTGTGCGCGAGTGTGTGTGTGAGTGTGTGCCAGTGTGTGCGACTGTGTGTGTGTTACTGTGTGCGAGTGTGTATGAGTGAGTGTCCTCGAGTGTGTGTGTGCGAGTATGTGCAAGTGTGTGCGTGCGAGTGCGTGCGAGTGTGTGCGAGTGTGTGTGTGCGAGTGTGTGCGTGCGAGTGCTTGCGTGTGTGAACGAGTGTGTGCGAGTGTGCGTTAGTGTGCATGAGTGTGCGCGAGTGTGTGCGAGTGTTTGCGAGTGTGTGCGAGTGTGTATGAGTGTGTATGAGTGAGTGTGTGCGAGTGTGTGCGAGTGTGTATGAGTGTGTATGAGTGAGTGAGTGCGAGTGTGTGTGAGTGTGTGCGAGAGTGTGTGTGTGCGAGAGTGTGTGCGAGTGTGTATGAGTGAGTGTGTGCGAGAGTGCGAGAGTGTGTGCGAGTGTTTGATGAGTGTGTGCGAGTGTGTATGAGTGAGTGTGTGCGAGTGTGTGATGAGTGTTTGCGAGTGGGTATGAGTGAGTGTGTGCGAGTGTGTGTGATTGTGTGTGAGTGTGCGTGAGTGTGTGCGACTGTGTGCGTTTGAGTGAGTATGTGCGATTGAGTGTGTGCGAGTGTGTGCAAGTGTGTGTGTGAGTGTGTGTGTGAGTGTGTGCGAGTGTGTGCGAGTGTGTATAAGTAAGTGTGTGCGTGTGAATGAGTGAGTGTGTGTGTGAGTGTGTACGAGTGTGTGCGAGTGTTTGCGATTGTGATTGAGTGTGTGTGTGAGTGTGTACGAGTGTGTGCAAGCATGTGCTAGTGTGTGCGAATGTGTGCGATTGAGTGAGTGTGTGTGAGTGTGTGCGAGAGAGTGTGTGGAGTGTGTGGAGTGTGTGCAAGTGTGCGCAAGTGTGTGCGAGTGTGTGCAAGTGTGTGCAAGTGTGTATAAGTGAGTGTGTGTGAGTGTGTGTGAGTGTGCTCAAGAGTGTGCGTGTGTGTGCGAGTGAGTGGGAGTGTGTGTGTGCGAGTGTGTATGAGTTAGTGTGTGCGAGTGTGCGCAAGTGTGTGTGTGCGAGGGTGTGCCAGTGTGTGCATGTGAGTGTGCGCGAGTATGTGCATGTGAGTGTGTGCGAGTGTGTGTGAGTGTTTATGAGTGAGTGTGTGTGAGTGTGTGAGTGAGTGAGTGTGTGTGTGCAAGTGTGTGCGAGTATGTGCGAGTGAGTGTGTGCGAGTGTGTATGAGTGTGTGAGAGTGTGTGTGTGCGAGTGTGTGTGAGTGTGTGAAAGCGAGTGTGTGTGAGTGAGTGTGTGTGAGTGAGTGTGTGTGATTGTGTGTGAGTGAGTGTGTGCGAGCGTGTATAAGTGAGTGTGTGCGAGTGTGTATGAGCGAGTGTGTGCGAGTGAGTTTGTGCAAGTGTGTGATGAGTGTGTGCGTGTGAGTGAGTGTGTGTGTGCGAGTGTGCGCGAATGTGTGCGAGTGCGTGCGAGTGTGTATGAGTGAGTGTGTGCGAGTGTGTGTGAGTGTGTGCAAGTGAGTGAGTGTGTGCGAGTGTGTGTGAGTGTGTATGAGTGAGTGTGTGTGAGTGCGTGCGAGTGGGTGCAATTGTGTGTGTGCGAGTGTTGGTGAGTGTGTGCGAGTGTGTGCGAGTATGTATAAGTGAGTGTGTGCGAGTGTGTGAGAGTGTGTGTGTGTGAGTGTCTGCGAGTGTGTGCGAGCGAATTTGTATGAGTGAGTGTGTGCGAGTGTGCATGAGTTTGTATAAGTGAGTGTGTGCGAGTGTTTGCGAGTGAGTGTGTGCGATTGTGAATGAGTTAGTGTATGAGTGTGTGCGAGTGTGTGCGAGTGGGGAAATCTGACATGGAGAAGGACCTGGGCGTCTTGGTTAATAGCAAATTAAATTGGAGTGCCCAGTGTCAGGCAGCAGCTGCGAAGGCAAATAGAGTCATGGCATGCATCAGAAGAGGAATAGGGGCATATGATGAGAACATTTTTCTTCCTCTGTATAAAGCGCTGGTAAGGCCACACTTAGAATATTGTGCACAGTTCTGGGCTCCGGTGCTCAGGAAAGACATATTGGAGCTAGAGAGGGTACAAAGGAGGGCGACTAAGGTAATAAAGGGAATGGAGGCACTAGAATACCCAGTGAGGTTGTCAAAATTAGGCCTATTTACGTTGGAAAAGAGAAGGCTTAGGGGAGACCTCATAAACATGTATAAATACATCAGGGGGCAGTACAGAGATCTCTCCCATGACCTGTTTATACCAAGGATGGTGACAAAGACGAGGGGGCACACTATGCGTCTGGAGAAAAGGAGGTTCCTGCACCAGCATAGAAGGGGATTCTTTACGGTCAGAGCCGTGAGACTCTGGAACTCTCTGGGAGAGGAAGTGGTGATGTCCAACTCACTTAATGAGTTCAAGAGAGGCTTGGACGAATTTCTTGAGAACAATAAAATTACATCTTATGCTTAGTGATAGTTAATTAATCCAGATTGGTGTCGGGAAGTGAATTTTTTCCTCAATGATGTCAATTGGCCTATACCGCATGTTTTTTTTTTTGTTTTTTTTTGCGTTCCCCTGGATCAACGCTGCGGAATAGCTGCAGTGCACAAGAAATAGGCTGAACTGGATGGACACTTGTCTTTTTTCGGCCTTATAAACTATGTTACTATGTTACTATGTTACTATGAGTGTGTATGTGTGAGTGTGTGCGAGTGTGTATGACCGACTGTGTGCGAGCGTGTATAAGTGAGTGTGTGCGAGTGTGTATGTGTGAGTGTGTGTGAGTGTGTGCAAGTGTGTGCGAGTGTGTGTGAGTGTGTTCAAGTGAGTGTGTGCAAGTGTGTATGAGTGAGTGTGTGCGAGTGAGTGTGTGCGAGTGTGTATGAGTGAATGTGTGCAACTGTGTGCGAGTGTGTGTGAGTGAGTGTGTGGGAGTGTGTGTGAGTGTGTGCGAGTGTGTGAGTGTGCGTGCGAGTGTGTGAGAGTGTGTTTGAGGGTGTGCATGGGTGTGTGTGCGAGTGGATGCGAGTGTGTGTGTGCGAGTTTGTATAAGTGAGTGTGCTCGAGTGTGTGCGTGAGTCTGTGCAAATGTGTGCATGTGAGTGTGTGTGAGTGTGTGCGAGTGGGTATGAGTGAGTGTGTGTGAGTCTTTGTGAGTGTGTGTGAGTGTGTGTGAATGTGTGTGAGTGAGTGTGTGGGAGTGTGTATGAGTGTGTGTAAGTGTGTATGAGTGAGTGTGTGCAAGTGTGTGTAAGTGTGTGCGAGTGTGTATGTGTGAGTGTGTGCGAGTGTGTATGACCGACTGTGTGCGAGTGTGTATGAGTGAGTGTGTGCGAGTATGTGTGAGTGCGTGCAAGAGTGTGTGCGCGTGTGTGTGAGTGTGTGTGTGTGCGTGTGTGTTAGTGTGTGTATGTGAGTGTGTGTGAGTGTGTGTGCGAGTGTGTGGGAGTTTTTGTGTGTGAGTGTGTATGAGTGAGTGTGTGCGAGTGTGTGCGTGTGAGTGAGTGTGAGTGTGAGTGTGTGCGAGTGTGTGCAAGAGTAAGCGAGTGTGTGCGAGTGCGTGCGTGTGAGTGAGTGTGTGTGTGAGTGTGTACAAGTGTGTGCGAGCGTGTGCGAGTGTGTGCGAGTGTGTGCGAGTGAGTGAGTGTGTTTGAGTGTGTGTGAGTGTGCGCGAGTGTGTGCGAATGTGTATGAGTGAGTGTGTGTGAGTGTGTATGAGTGTGTATGAGTGAGTGTGTGCGAGTGTTTGTGCGAGTGTGTGTGAGTGAGTGTGTGTGAGTGTTCTTGAGTGTGTCTGTATGAGTGTGTGCGTACAATTGTGTGCGAGTGTGTGTGTGCGAGTGTGCGTGAGTGTGCATGAGTGTGCGAGTGTGTGCGAGTGTATTTGAGTGTGTATGAGTGAGTGTGTGCGAGTGTGTGTGAGTGTGTGCGAGAGTGTGTGTGTGCGAGAGTGCGAGAGTGTGTGCGAGTGTGTGCGAGTGTGTGTGCGAGTGTGTGCGAGTGTGTGTGCGAGTGTGTGTACGAGTGTGTGTGTGCAAGTGTGTATGAGTGAATGTGTGTGAGTGTGTGCGAGTGTTTGTGAGTGTGTATGAGTGAGTGTGTGCGACTGTGTATGAGTGAGTGTGTGCGAGTGCGTGCGAGTGTGTGTGTGTGCGAGTGTGTGTGCGAGTGTGTGCCAGTGTGTGCGACTGTGTGTGTGTTACTGTGTGCGAGTGTTTGAGTGTGTGCCAGTGTTTGTGCAAGTGAGAGTGTGCGAGTGTGTATGAGTGAGTGTCCTCGAATGTGTGTGTGCGAGTATGTGCAAGTGTGTGCGTGCGAGTGCATGCGAGTGTGTGCGAGTGTGTGTGTGCGAGTGTGTGCGTGCGAGTACATGCGAGTGTGTACGAGTGTGTGCGAGTGTGTGCGGGCGAGTGTGCGTTAGTGTGCATGAGTGTGCGTGAGTGTGTGCGAGTGTGTATGAGTGTGTATGAGTGAGTGTGTGCGAGTGTGTGTTAGTGTGTATGAGTGTGTATGAGTGAGTGTGTGCGAGTGTGTGTGAGTGTGTGCGAGAGTGTGTGTGTGCGAGAGTGTGTGCGAGTGTGTATGAGTGAGTGTGTGCGAGAGTGCGAGAGTGTGTGCGAGTGTGTGATGAGTGTGTGCGAGTGTGTATGAGTGAGTGTTTGTGAGTGTGTAATGAGTGTGTGCGAGTGTGTATGAGTGAGTGTGTGCGACCGTGTGTGATTGTGTGTGAGTGTGCGCGAGTGTGTGCGACTGTGTGCGTTTGAGTGAGTGTGTGCGATTGAGTGTGTGCGAGTGTGTATGAGTGAGTGTGTGTGAGTGTGTGCGAGTGTTTGTGAGTGTGTATGAGTGAGTGTGTGCGAGTGTGTATGAGTGAGTGTGTGCGAGTGCGTGCGAGTGTGTGTGTGCGAGTGTGTGCCAGTGTGCGCGTGTGTGTGCGAGTGTGTGCGTGCTAGTGTGTGCGAGTGTGTGCGAGTGAGTGAGTGTGTGTGAGTGTGTGTGAGTGTGCGCGAGTGTGTGCAAGTGTGTATGAGTGAGTGTGTGTGAGTGTGTATGAGTGAGAGTGTGCGAGTGTGTGCGAGTGTGTGTGCAAGTGTGTGTGAGTGAGTGTGTGTGAATGTTCTCGAGTGTGTCTGTACGAGTGTGTGCGTATGATTGCGTGCGAGTGTGTGCGAGTGTGTGTGCGAGTGTGCGTGAGTGTGCATGAGTGTGCGAGTGTGTATGAGTGTGTATGAGTGAGTGTGTGCGAGTGTGTGTGAGTGTGTGCGAGAGTGTGTGTGTGCGAGATTGCGAGAGTGTGTGCGAGTGTGTGCGAGTGTGTGCGAGTGTGTGTGCGAGTGTGTTCGAGTGTGTGTACGAGTGTGTGTGTGCGAGTTTGTATGAGTGAGTGTGTGTGAGTGTGTGCGAGTGTCAGTGAGTGTGTATGAGTGAGTGTGTGCGACTGTGTATGAGTGAGTGTGTGCGAGTGCGTGTGAGTGTGTGTGTGCGAGTGTGTGTGCGAGTGTGTGCCAGTTTGTGCAACTGTGTGTGTGTTTCTGTGTGTGAGTGTTTGAGTGTGTGCCAGTGTTTGTGCGAGTGAGTGTGTGCGAGTGTGTATGAGTGAGTGTCCTCTAGTGTGTGAGTGCGAGTATGTGCAAGTGTGTGCGTGCGAGTGCGTGCGAGTGTGTGCGAGTGTGTGTGTGCGAGTGTGTGCGTGCGAGTGCATGCGAGTGTGTACGAGTGTGTGTGAGTGTGTGCGTGCGAGTGTGCGTTAGTGTGCATGAGTGTGCGTGAGTGTGTGCGAGTGTTTGCGAGTGTGTGCGAATGTGTGTGAGTGTGTATGAGTGTGTATGAGTGAGTGTGTGCGAGTGTGTGTGAGTGTGTGCGAGAGTGTGTGTGTGCGAGAGTGTGTGCGAGTGTGTATGTGTGAGTGTGTGCGAAAGTTCGAGAGTGTGTGCGAGTGTGTGATGAGTGTGTGCGAGTGTGTTTGAGTGAGTGTGTGCGAGTGTGTGATGAGTGTGTGCGAGAGTGTATGAGTGAGTGTGTGCGAGCGTTTGTGAATGTGTGTGAGTGTGCGCTACTGCGTGCGACTGTGTGCGTTTGAGTGAGTGTGTGCGATTGAATGTGTGCGAGTGTGTATGAGTGAGTGTGTGTGAGTGTGTGCGAGTGTTTGTGAGTGTGTATGAGTGAGTGTGTGCGAGTGTGTATGAGTGAGTGTGTGTGAGTGTGTAATGAGTGTGTGCGAGTGTGTATGAGTGAGTGTGTGCGACCGTGTGTGATTGTGTGTGAGTGTGCGCGAGTGTGTGCGACTGTGTGCGTTTGAGTGAGTGTGTGCGATTGAGTGTGTGCGAGTGTGTATGAGTGAGTGTGTGTGAGTGTGTGCGAGTGTTTGTGAGTGTGTATGAGTGAGTGTGTGCGAGTGTGTATGAGTGAGTGTGTGCGAGTTCGTGCGTGCGATTGTGTGCCAGTGTGCGCGTGTGTGTGCGAGTGTGTGCGTGCTAGTGTGTGCGAGTGTGTGCGAGTGAGTGAGTGTGTGTGAGTGTGTGCGAGTGTGCGCGAGTGTGTGCGAGTGTGTATGAGTGAGTGTGTTTGAGTGTGTATGAGTGAGTGTGTGCGAGTGTGTGCGAGTGTGTGTGCAAGTGTGTGTGAGTGAGTGTGTGTGAATGTTCTCGAGTGTGTCTGTACGAGTGTGTGCGTACAATTGCGTGCGAGTGTGTGCGAGTGTGTGTGTGCGAGTGTGCGCGAGTGTGCATGAGTGTGCGAGTGTGTATGAGTGTGTATGAGTGAGTGTGTGCGAGTGTGTGTGAGTGTGTGCGAGAGTGTGTGTGTGCGAGATTGCGAGAGTGTGTGCGAGTGTGTGCGAGTGTGTGTGCGAGTGTGTGCGAGTGTGTGTGCGAGTGTGTGTATGAGTGTGTGTGTGTGAGTTTGTATGAGTGAGTGTGTGTGAGTGTGTGCGAGTGTTAGTGAGTGTGTATGAGTGAGTGTGTGCGACTGTGTATGAGTGAGTGTGTGCGAGTGCGTGTGAGTGTGTGTGTGCGAGTGTGTGTGCGAGTGTGTGCCAGTGTGTGCGACTGTGTGTGTGTTTCTGTGTGTGAGTGTTTGAGTGTGTGCCAGTGTTTGTGCGAGTGAGTGTGTGCGAGTGTGTATGAGTGAGTGTCCTCGAGTGTGTGAGTGCGAGTATGTGCAAGTGTGTGCGTGCAAGTGCGTGCGAGTGTGTGCGAGTGTGTGTGTGCGAGTGTGTGCGTGCGAGTGCATGCGAGTGTGTACGAGTGTGTGCGAGTGTGTGCGTGCGAGTGTGCGTTAGTGTGCATGAGTGTGCGTGAGTGTGTGCGAGTGTGTGTGAGTGTGTGCGAGAGTGTGTGTGTGAGAGAGTGTGTGCGAATGTGTGTGAGTGTGTATGAGTGTGTATGAGTGAGTGTGTGCGAGTGTGTGTGAGTGTGTGTGAGAGTGTGTGTGTGCAAGAGTGTGTGCGAATGTGTATGAGTGAGTGTGTGCGAGAGTTTGAGAGTGTGTGCGAGTGTGTGATGAGTGTGTGCGAGAGTGTATGAGTGAGTGTGTGCGAGCGTTTGTGATTGTGTGTGAGTGTGCGCTAGTGCATGCGACTGTGTGCGTTTGAGTGAATGTGTGCGATTGAGTGTGTGCGAGTGTGTATGATTGAGTGTGTGTGAGTGTGTGCGAGTGTTTGTGAGTGAGTATGAGTGAGTGTGTGCGAGTGTGTATGAATGAGTGTGTGCGAGTGCGTGCGAGTGTGTGTGTGCGAGTGTGTGCCAGTGTGCGCGAGTGTGTGCGACTGTGTGTGTGAGTGTGCACGAGTGTGTGTCTGCGAGTGTGCACGAGTGTGTGTGTGCGAGTTTGTGCACGTGTGTGTGCGAGTGTGTGCGTGCTAGTGTGTGCGAGTGTGTGCGAGTGAGTGAGTGTGTGTGAGTGTGTGCGAGTGTGCGCGAGTGTGTGCGAGTGTGTATGAGTGAGTGTGTGTGAGTGTGTATGAGTGTGTATGAGTGAGTGTGTGTGAGTGTGTGCGAGTGTGTGTGCGAGTGTGTGTGAGTGAGTGTGTGTGAGTGTTCTCGAGTGTGTCTGTACGAGTGTGTGCGTACGATTGCGTGCGAGTGTGTGCGAGTGTGTGTGTGCGAGTGTGAGTGAATGTGCATGCGTGTGCGAGTGTGTGCGAGTGTGTATGAGTGTGTATGAGTGAGTGTGTGCGAGTGTGTGTGAGTGTGTGCGAGAGTGTGTGTGTGCGAGAGTGCGAGAGTGTGTGCGAGTGTGTGTGCGAGTGTGTGTGCGAGTGTGTGTACGAGTGTGTGTTTGTGAGTGTGTATGAGTGAGTGTGTGTGAGTGTGTGCGAGTGTTTGTGAGTGTGTATGAGTGAGTGTGTGAGACTGTGTATGAGTGAGTGTGTGCGAGTGCGTACGAGTGTGTGTGTGCGAGTGTGTGTGCGAATGTGTGCCAGTGTGTGCAACTGTGTGTGTGTTACTGTGTGCGAGTGTTTGAGTGTGTGCCAGTGTTTGTACGAGTGAGTGTGTGCGAGTGTGTATGAGTGAGTGTCCTCGAGTGTGTGTGTGCGAGTATGTGCAAGTGTGTGCGTGCGAGTGCGTGCGAGTGTGTGCGAGTGTGTGTGTGCGAGTGTGTGCGTGCGAGTGCATGCGAGTGTGTACGAGTGTGTTTGAGTGTGTGCGTGCGAGTGTGCGTTAGTGTGCATGAGTGTGCGTGAGTGTGTGCGAGTGTTTGCGAGTGTGTGCGAGTGTGTATGAGTGTGTATGAGTGAGTGTGTGCGAGTGTGTGTGAGTGTGTGTGAGTGTGTATGAGTGTGTATGAGTGAGTGTGTGCGAGTGTGTTTGAGTGTGTGCGAGAGTGTGTTTGTGCGAGAGTGTGTGCCAGTGTGTATGAGTGAGTGTGTGCGAGAGTGCGAGAGTGTGTGCGAGTGTGTGATGAGTGTGTGCGAGTGTGTATGAGTGAGTGTGTGCGAGTGTGTGATGAGTGTGTGCGAGTGTGTATGAGTGAGTGTGTGCGAGCGTGTGTGATTGTGTGTGAGTGTGCGCGAGTGTGTGCGACTGTGTGCGTTTGAGTGAGTGTGTGCGATTGAGTGTGTGCGAGTGTGTATGAGTGAGTGTGTGCTAGTGTTTGTGAGTGTGTATAAGTGAGTGTGTGCGAGTGTGTATGAGTGAGTGTGTGCCAGTGTGCGCGAGTGTGTGCGACTGTGTGTGCGAGTGTGCACGAGTGTGTGTGTGCGAGTGTGTGCCAGTGTGCGCGAGTGTGTGCGACTGTGTGTGCAAGTGTGCATGAGTGTGTGTGTGCGAGTGTGCACGAGTGTGTGTGTGTGAGTTTGTGCGCATGTGTGTGCGAGTGTGTGCGTGCGAGTGTGTATGAGTGAGTGTGTGCGAGTGTGTATGAGTGAGTGTGTGCGAGTGTGCGCGAGTGTGTGTGCGAGTGTGTGCCAGTGTGTGCGACTGTGTGTGTGTTACTGTGTGCGAGTGTTTGAGTGTGTGCCAGTGTTTGTGCGAGTGTGTGTGTGAGTGTGTGCGAGTGTGTATGAGTGAGTGTCCTCGAGTGTGTGTGTGCGAGTATGTGCAAGTGTGTGCGTGCGAGTGCGTGCGAGTGTGTGCGAGTGTGTGTGTGCGAGTGTGTGCGTGCGAGTGCATGCGAGTGTGAACGAGTGTGTGCGAGTGTGTGCGTGCGAGTGTGCGTTAGTGTGCATGAGTGTGCGTGAGTGTGTGCGAGTGTTTGCGAGTGTGTGCGAGTGTGTATGAGTGTGTATGAGTGAGTGTGTGCGCGTGTGTGCGAGTGTGTGCGAGTGTGTATGAGTGAGTGAGTGCGAGTGTGTGTGAGTGTGTGCGAGAGTGTGTGTGTGCGAGAGTGTGTGCGAGTGTGTATGAGTGAGTGTGTGCGAGAGTGCGAGAGTGTGTGCGAGTGTTTGATGAGTGTCTGCGAGTGTGTATGAGTGAGTGTGTGCGAGTGTGTGATGAGTGTTTGCGAGTGGGTATGAGTGAGTGAGTGCGAGCGTGTGTGATTGTGTGTGAGTGTGTGTGAGTGTGTGCGAGAGTGTGTGCGAGTGTGTATGAGTGAGTGTGTGCGAGAGTGCGAGAGTTTGTGTGAGTGTTTGATGAATGTGTGCGAGTGTGTATGAGTGAGTGTGTGCGAGTGTGTGATGAGTGTTTGCGAGTGGGTATGAGTGAGTGTGTGTGAGTCTTTGTGAGTGTGTGTGAGTGTGTGTGAATGTGTGTGAGTGTGTGTGGGAGTGTGTATGAGTGTGTGTAAGTGTGTATGAGTGAGTGTGTGCAAGTGTGCGTGAGTGTGTGCGAGTGTGTATGTGTGAGTGTGTGCGAGTGTGTATGACCGACTGTGTGCGAGTGTGTATGAGTGAGTGTGTGCGAGTATGTGTGAGTGCGTGCAAGAGTGTGTGCGCGTGTGTGTGAGTGTGTGTGTGTGCGTGTGTGTTAGTGTGTGTATGTGAGTGTGTGTGAGTGTGTGTGCGAGTGTGTGGGAGTTTTTGTGTGTGAGTGTGTATGAGTGAGTGTGTGCGAGTGTGTGCGTGTGAGTGAGTGTGAGTGTGAGTGTGTGCGAGTGTGTGCGAGAGTAAGCGAGTGTGTGCGAGTGCGTGCGTGTGAGTGAGTGTGTGTGTGAGTGTGTACAAGTGTGTGCGAGCGTGTGCGAGTGTGTGCGAGTGTGTGCGAGTGAGTGAGTGTGTTTGAGTGTGTGTGAGTGTGCGCGAGTGTGTGCGAATGTGTATGAGTGAGTGTGTGTGAGTGTGTATGAGTGTGTATGAGTGAGTGTGTGCGAGTGTGTGTGAGTGTGTGCGAGAGTGTGTGTGTGCGAGAGTGTGTGCGAGTGTGTGCGTGCTAGTGTGTGCGAGTGTGTGCGAGTGAGTGAGTGTGTGTGAGTGTGTGTGAGTGTGCGCGAGTGTGTGCAAGTGTGTATGAGTGAGTGTGTGTGAGTGTGTATGAGTGAGAGTGTGCGAGTGTGTGCGAGTGTGTGTGCAAGTGTGTGTGAGTGAGTGTGTGTGAATGTTCTTGAGTGTGTCTGTACGAGTGTGTGCGTATGATTGCGTGCGAGTGTGTGCGAGTGTGTGTGCGAGTGTGCGTGAGTGTGCATGAGTGTGCGAGTGTGTATGAGTGTGTATGAGTGAGTGTGTGCGAGTGTGTGTGAGTGTGTGCGAGAGTGTGTGTGTGCGAGATTGCGAGAGTGTGTGCGAGTGTGTGCGAGTGTGTGCGAGTGTGTGTGCGAGTGTGTTCGAGTGTGTGTGCGAGTGTGTGTACGAGTGTGTGTGTGCGAGTTTGTATGAGTGAGTGTGTGTGAGTGTGTGCGAGTGTTAGTGAGTGTGTATGAGTGAGTGTGTGCGACTGTGTATGAGTGAGTGTGTGCGAGTGCGTGTGAGTGTGTGTGTGCGAGTGTGTGTGCGAGTGTGTGCCAGTTTGTGCAACTGTGTGTGTGTTTCTGTGTGTGAGTGTTTGAGTGTGTGCCAGTGTTTGTGCGAGTGAGTGTGTGCGAGTGTGTATGAGTGAGTGTCCTCGAGTGTGTGAGTGCGAGTATGTGCAAGTGTGTGCGTGCGAGTGCGTGCGAGTGTGTGCGAGTGTGTGTGTGCGAGTGTGTGCGTGCGAGTGCATGCGAGTGTGTACGAGTGAGTGTGAGTGTGTGCGTGCGAGTGTGCGTTAGTGTGCATGAGTGTGCGTGAGTGTGTGCGAGTGTTTGCGAATGTGTGTGAGTGTGTATGAGTGTGTATGAGTGAGTGTGTGCGAGTGTGTGTGAGTGTGTGCGAGAGTGTGTGTGTGCGAGAGTGTGTGCGAGTGTGTATGTGTGAGTGTGTGCGAAAGTTCGAGAGTGTGTGCGAGTGTGTGATGAGTGTGTGCGAGTGTGTTTGAGTGAGTGTGTGCGAGTGTGTGATGAGTGTGTGCGAGAGTGTATGAGTGAGTGTGTGCGAGCGTTTGTGAATGTGTGTGAGTGTGCGCTACTGCGTGCGACTGTGTGCGTTTGAGTGAGTGTGTGCGATTGAATGTGTGCGAGTGTGTATGAGTGAGTGTGTGTGAGTGTGTGCGAGTGTTTGTGAGTGTGTATGAGTGAGTGTGTGCGAGTGTGTATGAGTGAGTGTGTGCGAGTGTGTAATGAGTGTGTGCGAGTGTGTATGAGTGAGTGTGTGCGACCGTGTGTGATTGTGTGTGAGTGTGCGCGAGTGTGTGCGACTGTGTGCGTTTGAGTGAGTGTGTGCGATTGAGTGTGTGCGAGTGTGTATGAGTGAGTGTGTGTGAGTGTGTGCGAGTGTTTGTGAGTGTGTATGAGTGAGTGTGTGCGAGTGTGTATGAGTGAGTGTGTGCGAGTTCGTGCGTGCGATTGTGTGCCAGTGTGCGCGTGTGTGTGCGAGTGTGTGCGTGCTAGTGTGTGCGAGTGTGTGCGAGTGAGTGAGTGTGTGTGAGTGTGTGCGAGTGTGCGCGAGTGTGTGCGAGTGTGTATGAGTGAGTGTGTTTGAGTGTGTATGAGTGAGTGTGTGCGAGTGTGTGCGAGTGTGTGTGCAAGTGTGTGTGAGTGAGTGTGTGTGAATGTTCTCGAGTGTGTCTGTACGAGTGTGTGCGTACAATTGCGTGCGAGTGTGTGCGAGTGTGTGTGTGCGAGTGTGCGCGAGTGTGCATGAGTGTGCGAGTGTGTATGAGTGTGTATGAGTGAGTGTGTGCGAGTGTGTGTGAGTGTGTGCGAGAGTGTGTGTGTGCGAGATTGCGAGAGTGTGTGCGAGTGTGTGCGAGTGTGTGTGCGAGTGTGTGCGAGTGTGTGTGCGAGTGTGTGTATGAGTGTGTGTGTGTGAGTTTGTATGAGTGAGTGTGTGTGAGTGTGTGCGAGTGTTAGTGAGTGTGTATGAGTGAGTGTGTGCGACTGTGTATGAGTGAGTGTGTGCGAGTGCGTGTGAGTGTGTGTGTGCGAGTGTGTGTGCGAGTGTGTGCCAGTGTGTGCGACTGTGTGTGTGTTTCTGTGTGTGAGTGTTTGAGTGTGTGCCAGTGTTTGTGCGAGTGAGTGTGTGCGAGTGTGTATGAGTGAGTGTCCTCGAGTGTTTGAGTGCGAGTATGTGCAAGTGTGTGCGTGCAAGTGCGTGCGAGTGTGTGCGAGTGTGTGTGTGCGAGTGTGTGCGTGCGAGTGCATGCGAGTGTGTACGAGTGTGTGCGAGTGTGTGCGTGCGAGTGTGCGTTAGTGTGCATGAGTGTGCGTGAGTGTGTGCGAGTGTGTGTGAGTGTGTGCGAGAGTGTGTGTGTGAGAGAGTGTGTGCGAATGTGTGTGAGTGTGTATGAGTGTGTATGAGTGAGTGTGTGCGAGTGTGTGTGAGTGTGTGTGAGAGTGTGTGTGTGCAAGAGTGTGTGCGAATGTGTATGAGTGAGTGTGTGCGAGAGTTTGAGAGTGTGTGCGAGTGTGTGATGAGTGTGTGCGAGAGTGTATGAGTGAGTGTGTGCGAGCGTTTGTGATTGTGTGTGAGTGTGCGCTAGTGCATGCGACTGTGTGCGTTTGAGTGAATGTGTGCGATTGAGTGTGTGCGAGTGTGTATGATTGAGTGTGTGTGAGTGTGTGCGAGTGTTTGTGAGTGAGTATGAGTGAGTGTGTGCGAGTGTGTATGAATGAGTGTGTGCGAGTGCGTGCGAGTGTGTGTGTGCGAGTGTGTGCCAGTGTGCGCGAGTGTGTGCGACTGTGTGTGTGAGTGTGCACGAGTGTGTGTCTGCGAGTGTGCACGAGTGTGTGTGTGCGAGTTTGTGCACGTGTGTGTGCGAGTGTGTGCGTGCTAGTGTGTGCGAGTGTGTGCGAGTGAGTGAGTGTGTGTGAGTGTGTGCGAGTGTGCGCGAGTGTGTGCGAGTGTGTATGAGTGAGTGTGTGTGAGTGTGTATGAGTGTGTATGAGTGAGTGTGTGTGAGTGTGTGCGAGTGTGTGTGCGAGTGTGTGTGAGTGAGTGTGTGTGAGTGTTCTCGAGTGTGTCTGTACGAGTGTGTGCGTACGATTGCGTGCGAGTGTGTGCGAGTGTGTGTGTGCGAGTGTGAGTGAATGTGCATGCGTGTGCGAGTGTGTGCGAGTGTGTATGAGTGTGTATGAGTGAGTGTGTGCGAGTGTGTGTGAGTGTGTGCGAGAGTGTGTGTGTGCGAGAGTGCGAGAGTGTGTGCGAGTGTGTGTGCGAGTGTGTGTGCGAGTGTGTGTACGAGTGTGTGTTTGTGAGTGTGTATGAGTGAGTGTGTGTGAGTGTGTGCGAGTGTTTGTGAGTGTGTATGAGTGAGTGTGTGAGACTGTGTATGAGTGAGTGTGTGCGAGTGCGTACGAGTGTGTGTGTGCGAGTGTGTGTGCGAATGTGTGCCAGTGTGTGCAACTGTGTGTGTGTTACTGTGTGCGAGTGTTTGAGTGTGTGCCAGTGTTTGTACGAGTGAGTGTGTGCGAGTGTGTATGAGTGAGTGTCCTCGAGTGTGTGTGTGCGAGTATGTGCAAGTGTGTGCGTGCGAGTGCGTGCGAGTGTGTGCGAGTGTGTGTGTGCGAGTGTGTGCGTGCGAGTGCATGCGAGTGTGTACGAGTGTGTTTGAGTGTGTGCGTGCGAGTGTGCGTTAGTGTGCATGAGTGTGCGTGAGTGTGTGCGAGTGTTTGCGAGTGTGTGCGAGTGTGTATGAGTGTGTATGAGTGAGTGTGTGCGAGTGTGTGTGAGTGTGTGTGAGTGTGTATGAGTGTGTATGAGTGAGTGTGTGCGAGTGTGTTTGAGTGTGTGCGAGAGTGTGTTTGTGCGAGAGTGTGTGCCAGTGTGTATGAGTGAGTGTGTGCGAGAGTGCGAGAGTGTGTGCGAGTGTGTGATGAGTGTGTGCGAGTGTGTATGAGTGAGTGTGTGCGAGTGTGTGATGAGTGTGTGCGAGTGTGTATGAGTGAGTGTGTGCGAGCGTGTGTGATTGTGTGTGAGTGTGCGCGAGTGTGTGCGACTGTGTGCGTTTGAGTGAGTGTGTGCGATTGAGTGTGTGCGAGTGTGTATGAGTGAGTGTGTGCTAGTGTTTGTGAGTGTGTATAAGTGAGTGTGTGCGAGTGTGTATGAGTGAGTGTGTGCCAGTGTGCGCGAGTGTGTGCGACTGTGTGTGCGAGTGTGCACGAGTGTGTGTGTGCGAGTGTGTGCCAGTGTGCGCGAGTGTGTGCGACTGTGTGTGCAAGTGTGCATGAGTGTGTGTGTGCGAGTGTGCACGAGTGTGTGTGTGTGAGTTTGTGCGCATGTGTGTGCGAGTGTGTGCGTGCGAGTGTGTATGAGTGAGTGTGTGCGAGTGTGTATGAGTGAGTGTGTGCGAGTGTGCGCGAGTGTGTGTGCGAGTGTGTGCCAGTGTGTGCGACTGTGTGTGTGTTACTGTGTGCGAGTGTTTGAGTGTGTGCCAGTGTTTGTGCGAGTGTGTGTGTGAGTGTGTGCGAGTGTGTATGAGTGAGTGTCCTCGAGTGTGTGTGTGCGAGTATGTGCAAGTGTGTGCGTGCGAGTGCGTGCGAGTGTGTGCGAGTGTGTGTGTGCGAGTGTGTGCGTGCGAGTGCATGCGAGTGTGAACGAGTGTGTGCGAGTGTGTGCGTGCGAGTGTGCGTTAGTGTGCATGAGTGTGCGTGAGTGTGTGCGAGTGTTTGCGAGTGTGTGCGAGTGTGTATGAGTGTGTATGAGTGAGTGTGTGCGCGTGTGTGCGAGTGTGTGCGAGTGTGTATGAGTGAGTGAGTGCGAGTGTGTGTGAGTGTGTGCGAGAGTGTGTGTGTGCGAGAGTGTGTGCGAGTGTGTATGAGTGAGTGTGTGCGAGAGTGCGAGAGTGTGTGCGAGTGTTTGATGAGTGTCTGCGAGTGTGTATGAGTGAGTGTGTGCGAGTGTGTGATGAGTGTTTGCGAGTGGGTATGAGTGAGTGAGTGCGAGCGTGTGTGATTGTGTGTGAGTGTGTGTGAGTGTGTGCGAGAGTGTGTGCGAGTGTGTATGAGTGAGTGTGTGCGAGAGTGCGAGAGTTTGTGTGAGTGTTTGATGAATGTGTGCGAGTGTGTATGAGTGAGTGTGTGCGAGTGTGTGATGAGTGTTTGCGAGTGGGTATGAGTGAGTGTGTGTGAGTCTTTGTGAGTGTGTGTGAGTGTGTGTGAATGTGTGTGAGTGTGTGTGGGAGTGTGTATGAGTGTGTGTAAGTGTGTATGAGTGAGTGTGTGCAAGTGTGCGTGAGTGTGTGCGAGTGTGTATGTGTGAGTGTGTGCGAGTGTGTATGACCGACTGTGTGCGAGTGTGTATGAGTGAGTGTGTGCGAGTATGTGTGAGTGCGTGCAAGAGTGTGTGCGCGTGTGTGTGAGTGTGTGTGTGTGCGTGTGTGTTAGTGTGTGTATGTGAGTGTGTGTGAGTGTGTGTGCGAGTGTGTGGGAGTTTTTGTGTGTGAGTGTGTATGAGTGAGTGTGTGCGAGTGTGTGCGTGTGAGTGAGTGTGAGTGTGAGTGTGTGCGAGTGTGTGCGAGAGTAAGCGAGTGTGTGCGAGTGCGTGCGTGTGAGTGAGTGTGTGTGTGAGTGTGTACAAGTGTGTGCGAGCGTGTGCGAGTGTGTGCGAGTGTGTGCGAGTGAGTGAGTGTGTTTGAGTGTGTGTGAGTGTGCGCGAGTGTGTGCGAATGTGTATGAGTGAGTGTGTGTGAGTGTGTATGAGTGTGTATGAGTGAGTGTGTGCGAGTGTGTGTGAGTGTGTGCGAGAGTGTGTGTGTGCGAGAGTGTGTGCGAGTGTGTGCGTGCTAGTGTGTGCGAGTGTGTGCGAGTGAGTGAGTGTGTGTGAGTGTGTGTGAGTGTGCGCGAGTGTGTGCAAGTGTGTATGAGTGAGTGTGTGTGAGTGTGTATGAGTGAGAGTGTGCGAGTGTGTGCGAGTGTGTGTGCAAGTGTGTGTGAGTGAGTGTGTGTGAATGTTCTCGAGTGTGTCTGTACGAGTGTGTGCGTATGATTGCGTGCGAGTGTGTGCGAGTGTGTGTGCGAGTGTGCGTGAGTGTGCATGAGTGTGCGAGTGTGTATGAGTGTGTATGAGTGAGTGTGTGCGAGTGTGTGTGAGTGTGTGCGAGAGTGTGTGTGTGCGAGATTGCGAGAGTGTGTGCGAGTGTGTGCGAGTGTGTGCGAGTGTGTGTGCGAGTGTGTTCGAGTGTGTGTGCGAGTGTGTGTACGAGTGTGTGTGTGCGAGTTTGTATGAGTGAGTGTGTGTGAGTGTGTGCGAGTGTTAGTGAGTGTGTATGAGTGAGTGTGTGCGACTGTGTATGAGTGAGTGTGTGCGAGTGCGTGTGAGTGTGTGTGTGCGAGTGTGTGTGCGAGTGTGTGCCAGTTTGTGCAACTGTGTGTGTGTTTCTGTGTGTGAGTGTTTGAGTGTGTGCCAGTGTTTGTGCGAGTGAGTGTGTGCGAGTGTGTATGAGTGAGTGTCCTCGAGTGTGTGAGTGCGAGTATGTGCAAGTGTGTGCGTGCGAGTGCGTGCGAGTGTGTGCGAGTGTGTGTGTGCGAGTGTGTGCGTGCGAGTGCATGCGAGTGTGTACGAGTGAGTGTGAGTGTGTGCGTGCGAGTGTGCGTTAGTGTGCATGAGTGTGCGTGAGTGTGTGCGAGTGTTTGCGAATGTGTGTGAGTGTGTATGAGTGTGTATGAGTGAGTGTGTGCGAGTGTGTGTGAGTGTGTGCGAGAGTGTGTGTGTGCGAGAGTGTGTGCGAGTGTGTATGTGTGAGTGTGTGCGAAAGTTCGAGAGTGTGTGCGAGTGTGTGATGAGTGTGTGCGAGTGTGTTTGAGTGAGTGTGTGCGAGTGTGTGATGAGTGTGTGCGAGAGTGTATGAGTGAGTGTGTGCGAGCGTTTGTGAATGTGTGTGAGTGTGCGCTACTGCGTGCGACTGTGTGCGTTTGAGTGAGTGTGTGCGATTGAATGTGTGCGAGTGTGTATGAGTGAGTGTGTGTGAGTGTGTGCGAGTGTTTGTGAGTGTGTATGAGTGAGTGTGTGCGAGTGTGTATGAGTGAGTGTGTGTGAGTGTGTAATGAGTGTGTGCGAGTGTGTATGAGTGAGTGTGTGCGACCGTGTGTGATTGTGTGTGAGTGTGCGCGAGTGTGTGCGACTGTGTGCGTTTGAGTGAGTGTGTGCGATTGAGTGTGTGCGAGTGTGTATGAGTGAGTGTGTGTGAGTGTGTGCGAGTGTTTGTGAGTGTGTATGAGTGAGTGTGTGCGAGTGTGTATGAGTGAGTGTGTGCGAGTTCGTGCGTGCGATTGTGTGCCAGTGTGCGCGTGTGTGTGCGAGTGTGTGCGTGCTAGTGTGTGCGAGTGTGTGCGAGTGAGTGAGTGTGTGTGAGTGTGTGCGAGTGTGCGCGAGTGTGTGCGAGTGTGTATGAGTGAGTGTGTTTGAGTGTGTATGAGTGAGTGTGTGCGAGTGTGTGCGAGTGTGTGTGCAAGTGTGTGTGAGTGAGTGTGTGTGAATGTTCTCGAGTGTGTCTGTACGAGTGTGTGCGTACAATTGCGTGCGAGTGTGTGCGAGTGTGTGTGTGCGAGTGTGCGCGAGTGTGCATGAGTGTGCGAGTGTGTATGAGTGTGTATGAGTGAGTGTGTGCGAGTGTGTGTGAGTGTGTGCGAGAGTGTGTGTGTGCGAGATTGCGAGAGTGTGTGCGAGTGTGTGCGAGTGTGTGTGCGAGTGTGTGCGAGTGTGTGTGCGAGTGTGTGTATGAGTGTGTGTGTGTGAGTTTGTATGAGTGAGTGTGTGTGAGTGTGTGCGAGTGTTAGTGAGTGTGTATGAGTGAGTGTGTGCGACTGTGTATGAGTGAGTGTGTGCGAGTGCGTGTGAGTGTGTGTGTGCGAGTGTGTGTGCGAGTGTGTGCCAGTGTGTGCGACTGTGTGTGTGTTTCTGTGTGTGAGTGTTTGAGTGTGTGCCAGTGTTTGTGCGAGTGAGTGTGTGCGAGTGTGTATGAGTGAGTGTCCTCGAGTGTTTGAGTGCGAGTATGTGCAAGTGTGTGCGTGCAAGTGCGTGCGAGTGTGTGCGAGTGTGTGTGTGCGAGTGTGTGCGTGCGAGTGCATGCGAGTGTGTACGAGTGTGTGCGAGTGTGTGCGTGCGAGTGTGCGTTAGTGTGCATGAGTGTGCGTGAGTGTGTGCGAGTGTGTGTGAGTGTGTGCGAGAGTGTGTGTGTGAGAGAGTGTGTGCGAATGTGTGTGAGTGTGTATGAGTGTGTATGAGTGAGTGTGTGCGAGTGTGTGTGAGTGTGTGTGAGAGTGTGTGTGTGCAAGAGTGTGTGCGAATGTGTATGAGTGAGTGTGTGCGAGAGTTTGAGAGTGTGTGCGAGTGTGTGATGAGTGTGTGCGAGAGTGTATGAGTGAGTGTGTGCGAGCGTTTGTGATTGTGTGTGAGTGTGCGCTAGTGCGTGCGACTGTGTGCGTTTGAGTGAATGTGTGCGATTGAGTGTGTGCGAGTGTGTATGATTGAGTGTGTGTGAGTGTGTGCGAGTGTTTGTGAGTGAGTATGAGTGAGTGTGTGCGAGTGTGTATGAATGAGTGTGTGCGAGTGCGTGCGAGTGTGTGTGTGCGAGTGTGTGCCAGTGTGCGCGAGTGTGTGCGACTGTGTGTGTGAGTGTGCACGAGTGTGTGTCTGCGAGTGTGCACGAGTGTGTGTGTGCGAGTTTGTGCACGTGTGTGTGCGAGTGTGTGCGTGCTAGTGTGTGCGAGTGTGTGCGAGTGAGTGAGTGTGTGTGAGTGTGTGCGAGTGTGCGCGAGTGTGTGCGAGTGTGTATGAGTGAGTGTGTGTGAGTGTGTATGAGTGTGTATGAGTGAGTGTGTGTGAGTGTGTGCGAGTGTGTGTGCGAGTGTGTGTGAGTGAGTGTGTGTGAGTGTTCTCGAGTGTGTCTGTACGAGTGTGTGCGTACGATTGCGTGCGAGTGTGTGCGAGTGTGTGTGTGCGAGTGTGAGTGAATGTGCATGCGTGTGCGAGTGTGTGCGAGTGTGTATGAGTGTGTATGAGTGAGTGTGTGCGAGTGTGTGTGAGTGTGTGCGAGAGTGTGTGTGTGCGAGAGTGCGAGAGTGTGTGCGAGTGTGTGTGCGAGTGTGTGTGCGAGTGTGTGTACGAGTGTGTGTTTGTGAGTGTGTATGAGTGAGTGTGTGTGAGTGTGTGCGAGTGTTTGTGAGTGTGTATGAGTGAGTGTGTGAGACTGTGTATGAGTGAGTGTGTGCGAGTGCGTGCGAGTGTGTGTGTGCGAGTGTGTGTGCGAATGTGTGCCAGTGTGTGCGACTGTGTGTGTGTTACTGTGTGCGAGTGTTTGAGTGTGTGCCAGTGTTTGTACGAGTGAGTGTGTGCGAGTGTGTATGAGTGAGTGTCCTCGAGTGTGTGTGTGCGAGTATGTGCAAGTGTGTGCGTGCGAGTGCGTGCGAGTGTGTGCGAGTGTGTGTGTGCGAGTGTGTGCGTGCGAGTGCATGCGAGTGTGTACGAGTGTGTTTGAGTGTGTGCGTGCGAGTGTGCGTTAGTGTGCATGAGTGTGCGTGAGTGTGTGCGAGTGTTTGCGAGTGTGTGCGAGTGTGTATGAGTGTGTATGAGTGAGTGTGTGCGAGTGTGTGTGAGTGTGTGTGAGTGTGTGTGAGTGTGTATGAGTGAGTGTGTGCGAGTGTGTTTGAGTGTGTGCGAGAGTGTGTGTGTGCGAGAGTGTGTGCCAGTGTGTATGAGTGAGTGTGTGCGAGAGTGCGAGAGTGTGTGCGAGTGTGTGATGAGTGTGTGCGAGTGTGTATGAGTGAGTGTGTGCGAGTGTGTGATGAGTGTGTGCGAGTGTGTATGAGTGAGTGTGTGCGAGCGTGTGTGATTGTGTGTGAGTGTGCGCGAGTGTGTGCGACTGTGTGCGTTTGAGTGAGTGTGTGCGATTGAGTGTGTGCGAGTGTGTATGAGTGAGTGTGTGCTAGTGTTTGTGAGTGTGTATAAGTGAGTGTGTGCGAGTGTGTATGAGTGAGTGTGTGCCAGTGTGCGCGAGTGTGTGCGACTGTGTGTGCGAGTGTGCACGAGTGTCTGTGTGCGAGTGTGTGCCAGTGTGCGCGAGTGTGTGCGACTGTGTGTGCAAGTGTGCATGAGTGTGTGTGTGCAAGTGTGCACGAGTGTGTGTGTGTGAGTTTGTGCGCATGTGTGTGCGAGTGTGTGCGTGCGAGTGTGTATGAGTGAGTGTGTGCGAGTGTGTATGAGTGAGTGTGTGCGAGTGTGCGCGAGTGTGTGTGCGAGTGTGTGCCAGTGTGTGCGACTGTGTGTGTGTTACTGTGTGCGAGTGTTTGAGTGTGTGCCAGTGTTTGTGCGAGTGTGTGTGTGAGTGTGTGCGAGTGTGTATGAGTGAGTGTCCTCGAGTGTGTGTGTGCGAGTATGTGCAAGTGTGTGCGTGCGAGTGCGTGCGAGTGTGTGCGAGTGTGTGTGTGCGAGTGTGTGCGTGCGAGTGCATGCGAGTGTGAACGAGTGTGTGCGAGTGTGTGCGTGCGAGTGTGCGTTAGTGTGCATGAGTGTGCGTGAGTGTGTGCGAGTGTTTGCGAGTGTGTGCGAGTGTGTATGAGTGTGTATGAGTGAGTGTGTGCGCGTGTGTGCGAGTGTGTGCGAGTGTGTATGAGTGAGTGAGTGCGAGTGTGTGTGAGTGTGTGCGAGAGTGTGTGTGTGCGAGAGTGTGTGCGAGTGTGTATGAGTGAGTGTGTGCGAGAGTGCGAGAGTGTGTGCGAGTGTTTGATGAGTGTCTGCGAGTGTGTATGAGTGAGTGTGTGCGAGTGTGTGATGAGTGTTTGCGAGTGGGTATGAGTGAGTGAGTGCGAGCGTGTGTGATTGTGTGTGAGTGTGTGTGAGTGTGTGCGAGAGTGTGTGCGAGTGTGTATGATTGAGTGTGTGCGAGAGTGCGAGAGTTTGTGTGAGTGTTTGATGAATGTGTGCGAGTGTGTATGAGTGAGTGTGTGCGAGTGTGTGATGAGTGTTTGCGAGTGGGTATGAGTGAGTGTGTGTGAGTCTTTGTGAGTGTGTGTGAGTGTGTGTGAATGTGTGTGAGTGTGTGTGGGAGTGTGTATGAGTGTGTGTAAGTGTGTATGAGTGAGTGTGTGCAAGTGTGCGTGAGTGTGTGCGAGTGTGTATGTGTGAGTGTGTGCGAGTGTGTATGACCGACTGTGTGCGAGTGTGTATGAGTGAGTGTGTGCGAGTATGTGTGAGTGCGTGCAAGAGTGTGTGCGCGTGTGTGTGAGTGTGTGTGTGTGCGTGTGTGTTAGTGTGTGTATGTGAGTGTGTGTGAGTGTGTGTGCGAGTGTGTGGGAGTTTTTGTGTGTGAGTGTGTATGAGTGAGTGTGTGCGAGTGTGTGCGTGTGAGTGAGTGTGAGTGTGAGTGTGTGCGAGTGTGTGCGAGAGTAAGCGAGTGTGTGCGAGTGCGTGCGTGTGAGTGAGTGTGTGTGTGAGTGTGTACAAGTGTGTGCGAGCGTGTGCGAGTGTGTGCGAGTGTGTGCGAGTGAGTGAGTGTGTTTGAGTGTGTGTGAGTGTGCGCGAGTGTGTGCGAATGTGTATGAGTGAGTGTGTGTGAGTGTGTATGAGTGTGTATGAGTGAGTGTGTGCGAGTGTGTGTGCGAGTGTGTGTGAGTGAGTGTGTGTGAGTGTTCTCGAGTGTGTCTGTATGAGTGTGTGCGTACAATTGTGTGCGAGTGTGTGTGTGCGAGTGTGCGTGAGTGTGCATGAGTGTGCGAGTGTGTGCGAGTGTATTTGAGTGTGTATGAGTGAGTGTGTGTGAGTGTGTGTGAGTGTGTGCGAGAGTGTGTGTGTGCGAGAGTGCGAGAGTGTGTGCGAGTGTGTGCGAGTGTGTGTGCGAGTGTGTGCGAGTGTGTGTGCGAGTGTGTGTACGAGTGTGTGTGTGCAAGTGTGTATGAGTGAATGTGTGTGAGTGTGTGCGAGTGTTTGTGAGTGTGTATGAGTGAGTGTGTGCGACTGTGTATGAGTGAGTGTGTGCGAGTGCGTGCGAGTGTGTGTGTGTGCGAGTGTGTGTGCGAGTGTGTGCCAGTGTGTGCGACTGTGTGTGTGTTACTGTGTGCGAGTGTTTGAGTGTGTGCCAGTGTTTGTGCAAGTGAGTGTGTGCGAGTGTGTATGAGTGAGTGTCCTCAAATGTGTGTGTGCGAGTATGTGCAAGTGTGTGCGTGCGAGTGCATGCGAGTGTGTGCGAGTGTGTGTGTGCGAGTGTGTGCGTGCGAGTGCATGCGAGTGTGTACGAGTGTGTTCGAGTGTGTGCGGGCGAGTGTGCGTTAGTGTGCATGAGTGTGCGTGAGTGTGTGCGAGTGTGTATGAGTGTGTATGAGTGAGTGTGTGCGAGTGTGTGTTAGTGTGTATGAGTGTGTATGAGTGAGTGTGTGCGAGTGTGTGTGAGTGTGTGCGAGAGTGTGTGTGTGCGAGAGTGTGTGCGAGTGTGTATGAGTGAGTGTGTGCGAGAGTGCGAGAGTGTGTGCGAGTGTGTGATGAGTGTGTGCGAGTGTGTATGAGTGAGTGTTTGTGAGTGTGTAATGAGTGTGTGCGAGTGTGTATGAGTGAGTGTGTGCGACCGTGTGTGATTGTGTGTGAGTGTGCGCGAGTGTGTGCGACTGTGTGCGTTTGAGTGAGTGTGTGCGATTGAGTGTGTGCGAGTGTGTATGAGTGAGTGTGTGCGAGTGTGTATGAGTGAGTGTGTGCAAGTGCGTGCGAGTGTGTGTGTGTGAGTGTGTGGCAGTGTGCGCGTGTGTGTGCGAGTGTGTGCGTGCTAGTGTGTGCGAGTGTGTGCGAGTGAGTGAGTGTGTGCGAGTGAGTGAGTGTGTGTGAGTGTGTGTGAGTGTGCGCGAGTGTGTGCAAGTGTGTATGAGTGAGTGTGTGTGAGTGTGTATGAGTGAGAGTGTGCGAGTGTGTGCGAGTGTGTGTGCAAGTGTGTGTGAGTGAGTGTGTGTGAATGTTCTCGAGTGTGTCTGTACGAGTGTGTGCGTATGATTGCGTGCGAGTGTGTGCGAGTGTGTGTGCGAGTGTGCGTGAGTGTGCATGAGTGTGCGAGTGTGTATGAGTGTGTATGAGTGAGTGTGTGCGAGTGTGTGTGAGTGTGTGCGAGAGTGTGTGTGTGCGAGATTGCGAGAGTGTGTGCGAGTGTGTGCGAGTGTGTGCGAGTGTGTGTGCGAGTGTGTTCGAGTGTGTGTGCGAGTGTGTGTACGAGTGTGTGTGTGCGAGTTTGTATGAGTGAGTGTGTGTGAGTGTGTGCGAGTGTTAGTGAGTGTGTATGAGTGAGTGTGTGCGACTGTGTATGAGTGAGTGTGTGCGAGTGCGTGTGAGTGTGTGTGTGCGAGTGTGTGTGCGAGTGTGTGCCAGTTTGTGCAACTGTGTGTGTGTTTCTGTGTGTGAGTGTTTGAGTGTGTGCCAGTGTTTTTGCGAGTGAGTGTGTGCGAGTGTGTATGAGTGAGTGTCCTCGAGTGTGTGAGTGCGAGTATGTGCAAGTGTGTGCGTGCGAGTGCATGCGAGTGTGTGCGAGTGTGTGTGTGCGAGTGTGTGCGTGCGAGTGCATGCGAGTGTGTACGAGTGTGTGTGAGTGTGTGCGTGCGAGTGTGCGTTAGTGTGCATGAGTGTGCGTGAGTGTGTGCGAGTGTTTGCGAGTGTGTGCGAATGTGTGTGAGTGTGTATGAGTGTGTATGAGTGAGTGTGTGCGAGTGTGTGTGAGTGTGTGCGAGAGTGTGTGTGTGCGAGAGTGTGTGCGAGTGTGTATGTGTGAGTGTGTGCGAAAGTTCGAGAGTGTGTGCGAGTGTGTGATGAGTGTGTGCGAGTGTGTTTGAGTGAGTGTGTGCGAGTGTGTGATCAGTGTGTGCGAGAGTGTATGAGTGAGTGTGTGCGAGCGTTTGTGAATGTGTGTGAGTGTGCGCTACTGCGTGCGACTGTGTGCGTTTGAGTGAGTGTGTGCGATTGATTGTGTGCGAGTGTGTATGAGTGAGTGTGTGTGAGTGTGTGCGAGTGTTTGTGAGTGTGTATGAGTGAGTGTGTGCGAGTGTGTATGAGTGAGTGTGTGTGAGTGTGTAATGAGTGTGTGCGAGTGTGTATGAGTGAGTGTGTGCGACCGTGTGTGATTGTGTGTGAGTGTGCGCGAGTGTGTGCGACTGTGTGCGTTTGAGTGAGTGTGTGCGATTGAGTGTGTGCGAGTGTGTATGAGTGAGTGTGTGTGAGTGTGTGCGAGTGTTTGTGAGTGTGTATGAGTGAGTGTGTGCGAGTGTGTATGAGTGAGTGTGTGCGAGTGCGTGCGTGCGATTGTGTGCCAGTGTGCGCGTGTGTGTGCGAGTGTGTGCGTGCTAGTGTGTGCGAGTGTGTGCGAGTGAGTGAGTGTGTGTGAGTGTGTGCGAGTGTGCGCGAGTGTGTGCGAGTGTGTATGAGTGAGTGTGTGTGAGTGTGTATGAGTGAGTGTGTGCGAGTGTGTGTGCAAGTGTGTGTGAGTGAGTGTGTGTGAATGTTCTCGAGTGTGTCTGTACGAGTGTGTGCGTACAATTGCTTGCGAGTGTGTGTGTGCGAGTGTGCGCGAGTGTGCATGAGTGTGCGAGTGTGTATGAGTGTGTATGAGTGAGTGTGTGCGAGTGTGTGTGAGTGTGTGCGAGAGTGTGTGTGTGCGAGATTGCGAGAGTGTGTGCGAGTGTGTGCGAGTGTGTGTGCGAGTGTGTGCGAGTGTGTGTGCGAGTGTGTGTATGAGTGTGTGTGTGTGAGTTTGTATGAGTGAGTGTGTGTGAGTGTGTGCGAGTGTTAGTGAGTGTGTATGAGTGAGTGTGTGCGACTGTGTATGAGTGAGTGTGTGCGAGTGCGTGTGAGTGTGTGTGTGCGAGTGTGTGTGCGAGTGTGTGCCAGTTTGTGCGACTGTGTGTGTGTTTCTGTGTGTGAGTGTTTGAGTGTGTGCCAGTGTTTGTGCGAGTGAGTGTGTGCGAGTGTGTATGAGTGAGTGTCCTCGAGTGTGTGAGTGCGAGTATGTGCAAGTGTGTGCGTGCAAGTGCGTGCGAGTGTGTGCGAGTGTGTGTGTGCGAGTGTGTGCGT
The DNA here is from genome assembly GCF_046119375.1 of Phyllobates terribilis. NCBI lineage: Eukaryota > Metazoa > Chordata > Amphibia > Anura > Dendrobatidae > Phyllobates > Phyllobates terribilis. The sequence goes on from NW_027362901.1 coordinate 2,466,936, forward strand.
GCGAGTGCATGCGAGTGTGTACGAGTGTGTGCGAGTGTGTGCGTGCGAGTGTGCGTTAGTGTGCATGAGTGTGCGTGAGTGTGTGCGAGTGTGTGTGAGTGTGTGCGAGAGTGTGTGTGTGAGAGAGTGTGTGCGAATGTGTGTGAGTGTGTATGAGTGTGTATGAGTGAGTGTGTGCGAGTGTGTGTGAGTGTGTGCGAGAGTGTGTGTGTGCAAGAGTGTGTGCGAATGTGTATGAGTGAGTGTGTGCGAGAGTTTGAGAGTGTGTGCGAGTGTGTGATGAGTGTGTGCGAGAGTGTATGAGTGAGTGTGTGCGAGCGTTTGTGATTGTGTGTGAGTGTGCGCTAGTGCGTGCGACTGTGTGCGTTTGAGTGAATGTGTGCGATTGAGTGTGTGCGAGTGTGTATGAGTGAGTGTGTGTGAGTGTGTGCGAGTGTTTGTGAGTGAGTATGAGTGAGTGTGTGCGAGTGTGTATGAATGAGTGTGTGCGAGTGCGTGCGAGTGTGTGTGTGCGAGTGTGTGCCAGTGTGCGCGAGTGTGTGCGACTGTGTGTGTGAGTGTGCACGAGTGTGTGTCTGCGAGTGTGCACGAGTGTGTGTGTGTGCGAGTTTGTGCACGTGTGTGTGCGAGTGTGTGCGTGCTAGTGTGTGCGAGTGTGTGCGAGTGAGTGAGTGTGTGTGAGTGTGTGCGAGTGTGCGCGAGTGTGTGCGAGTGTGTATGAGTGAGTGTGTGTGAGTGTGTATGAGTGTGTATGAGTGAGTGTGTGTGAGTGTGTGTGAGTGTTCTCGAGTGTGTCTGTACGAGTGTGTGCGTACGATTGCGTGCGAGTGTGTGCGAGTGTGTGTGTGCGAGTGTGAGTGAATGTGCATGCGTGTGCGAGTGTGTGCGAGTGTGTATGAGTGTGTATGAGTGAGTGTGTGCGAGTGTGTGTGAGTGTGTGCGAGAGTGTGTGTGTGCGAGAGTGCGAGAGTGTGTGCGAGTGTGTGTGCGAGTGTGTGTATGAGTGTGTGTTTGTGAGTGTGTATGAGTGAGTGTGTGTGAGTGTGTGCGAGTGTTTGTGAGTGTGTATGAGTGAGTGTGTGCGACTGTGTATGAGTGAGTGTGTGCGAGTGTGTGCGAGTGTGTGTGTGCGAGTGTGTGTGCGAATGTGTGCCAGTGTGTGCGACTGTGTGTGTGTTACTGTGTGCGAGTGTTTGAGTGTGTGCCAGTGTTTGTACGAGTGAGTGTGTGCGAGTGTGTATGAGTGAGTGTCCTCGAGTGTGTGTGTGCGAGTATGTGCAAGTGTGTGCGTTCGAGTGCGTGCGAGTGTGTGCGAGTGTGTGTGTGCGAGTGTGTGCGTGCGAGTGCATGCGAGTGTGTACGAGTGTGTTTGAGTGTGTGCGTGCGAGTGTGCGTTAGTGTGCATGAGTGTGCGCGAGTGTGTGCGAGTGTTTGCGAGTGTGTGCGAGTGTGTATGAGTGTGTATGAGTGAGTGTGTGCGAGTGTGTGTGAGTGTGTGTGAGTGTGTATGAGTGTGTATGAGTGAGTGTGTGCGAGTGTGTTTGAGTGTGTGCGAGAGTGTGTGTGTGCGAGAGTGTGTGCCAGTGTGTATGAGTGAGTGTGTGCGAGAGTGCGAGAGTGTGTGCGAGTGTGTGATGAGTGTGTGCGAGTGTGTATGAGTGAGTGTGTGCGAGTGTGTGATGAGTGTGTGCGAGTGTGTATGAGTGAGTGTGTGCGAGCGTGTGTGATTGTGTGTGAGTGTGCGCGAGTGTGTGCGACTGTGTGCGTTTGAGTGAGTGTGTGCGATTGAGTGTGTGCGAGTGTGTATGAGTGAGTGTGTGCTAGTGTTTGTGAGTGTGTATAAGTGAGTGTGTGCGAGTGTGTATGAGTGAGTGTGTGCCAGTGTGCGTGAGTGTGTGCGACTGTGTGTGCGAGTGTGCACGAGTGTGTGTGTGCGAGTGTGTGCCAGTGTGCGCGAGTGTGTGCGACTGTGTGTGCAAGTGTGCATGAGTGTGTGTGTGCGAGTGTGCACGAGTGTGTGTGTGTGAGTTTGTGCGCATGTGTGTGCGAGTGTGTGCGTGCGAGTGTGTATGAGTGAGTGTGTGCGAGTGTGTATGAGTGAGTGTGTGCGAGTGTGCGCGAGTGTGTGTGCGAGTGTGTGCCAGTGTGTGCGACTGTGTGTGTGTTACTGTGTGCGAGTGTTTGAGTGTGTGCCAGTGTTTGTGCGAGTGTGTGTGTGAGTGTGTGCGAGTGTGTATGAGTGAGTGTCCTCGAGTGTGTGTGTGCGAGTATGTGCAAGTGTGTGCGTGCGAGTGCGTGCGAGTGTGTGCGAGTGTGTGTGTGCGAGTGTGTGCGTGCGAGTGCATGCGAGTGTGAACGAGTGTGTGCGAGTGTGTGCGTGCGAGTGTGCGTTAGTGTGCATGAGTGTGCGTGAGTGTGTGCGAGTGTTTGCGAGTGTGTGCGAGTGTGTATGAGTGTGTATGAGTGAGTGTGTGCGCGTGTGTGCGAGTGTGTGCGAGTGTGTATGAGTGTGTATGAGTGAGTGAGTGCGAGTGTGTGTGAGTGTGTGCGAGAGTGTGTGTGTGCGAGAGTGTGTGCGAGTGTGTATGAGTGAGTGTGTGCGAGAGTGCGAGAGTGTGTGCGAGTGTTTGATGAGTGTCTGCGAGTGTGTATGAGTGAGTGTGTGCGAGTGTGTGATGAGTGTTTGCGAGTGGGTATGAGTGAGTGAGTGCGAGCGTGTGTGATTGTGTGTGAGTGTGTGTGAGTGTGTGCGAGAGTGTGTGCGAGTGTGTATGAGTGAGTGTGTGCGAGAGTGCGAGAGTTTGTGCGAGTGTTTGATGAGTGTGTGCGAGTGTGTATGAGTGAGTGTGTGCGAGTGTGTGATGAGTGTTTGCGAGTGGGTATGAGTGAGTGTGTGCGAGCGTGTGTGATTGTGTGTGAGTGTGCGTGAGTGTGTGCGACTGTGTGCGTTTGAGTGAGTGTGTGCGATTGAGTGTGTGCGAGTGTGTGCAAGTGTGTGTGCGAGTGGGTATGAGTGAGTGTGTGCGAGTGTGTGCGAGTGTGTATGAGTGTGTATGAGTGTGTATGAGTGAGTGAGTGCGAGTGTGTGTGAGTGTGTGCGAGAGTGTGTGTGTGCGAGAGTGTGTGCGAGTGTGTATGAGTGAGTGTGTGCGAGAGTGCGAGAGTGTGTGCGAGTGTTTGATGAGTGTGTGCGAGCATGTGTGATTGTGTGTGAGTGTGTGTGAGTGTGTGCAAGAGTGTGTGCGAGTGTGTATGAGTGAGTGTGTGCGAGAGTGCGAGAGTGTGTGCGAGTGTTTGATGAGTGTGTGCGAGTGTGTATGAGTGAGTGTGTGCGAGTGTGTGATGAGTGTTTGCGAGTGGGTATGAGTGAGTGTGTGCGAGTGTGTGTGAGTGTGTGCGAGAGTGTGTGCGAGTGTGTATGAGTGAGTGTGTGCGAGAGTGCGAGAGTGTGTGCGAGTGTGTGATGAGTGTGTGCGAGTGTGTATGAGTGAGTGTGTGCGAGTGTGTGATGAGTGTGTGCGAGTGTGTATGAGTGAGTGTGTGCGAGCGTGTGTGATTGTGTGTGAGTGTGCGCGAGTGTGTGCGACTGTGTGCGTTTGAGTGAGTGTGTGCGATTGAGTGTGTGCGAGTGTGTATGAGTGAGTGTGTGTGAGTGTGTGCGAGTGTTTGTGAGTGTGTATAAGTGAGTGTGTGCGAGTGTGTATGAGTGAGTGTGTGCCAGTGTGCGTGAGTGTGTGCGACTGTGTGTGCGAGTGTGCACGAGTGTGTGTGTGCCAGTGTGCGCGAGTGTGTGCGACTGTGTGTGCGACTGTGTGTGCGAGTGTGCATGAGTGTGTGTGTGCGAGTGTGCACGAGTGTGTGTGTGCGAGTTTGTGCGCGTGTGTGTGCGAGTGTGTGCGTGCGAGTGTGTATGAGTGAGTGTGTGCGAGTGTGCACGAGTGTGTGTGCGAGTGTGTGCCAGTGTGTGCGACTGTGTGTGTGTTACTGTGTGCGAGTGTTGGAGTGTGTGCCAGTGTTTGTGCGAGTGTGTGTGTGAGTGTGTGCGAGTGTGTATGAGTGAGTGTCCTCGAGTGTGTGTGTGCGAGTACGTGCAAGTGTGTGCGTGCGAGTGCGTGCGAGTGTGTGCAAGTGTGTGTGTGCGAGTGTGTGCGTGCGAGTGCATGCGAGTGTGTACGAGTGTGTGCGAGTGTGTGCGTGCGAGTGTGCGTTAGTGTGCATGAGTGTGCGTGAGTGTGTGCGAGTGTTTGCGAGTGTGTGCGAATGTGTATGAGTGTGTATGAGTGAGTGTGTGTGAGTGTGTGTGAGTGTGTATGAGTGTGTATGAGTGAGTGTGTGCGAGTGTGTGTGAGTGTGTGCGAGAGTGTGTGTGTGCGAGAGTGTGTGCGAGTGTGTATGAGTGAGTGTGTGCGAGAGTGCGAGAGTGTGTGCGAGTGTGTGATGAGTGTGTGCGAGTGTGTATGAGTGAGTGTGTGCGAGTGTGTAATGAGTGTGTGCGAGTGTGTATGAGTGAGTGTGTGTGAGTGTGTGCGAGTGTTTGTGAGTGTGTATGAGTGAGTGTGTGCGAGTGTGTATGAGTGAGTGTGTGCGAGTGCGTGCGTGCGATTGTGTGCCAGTGTGCGCGTGTGTGTGCGAGTGTGTGCGTGCTAGTGTGTGCGAGTGTGTGCGAGTGAGTGAGTGTGTGTGAGTGTGTGCGAGTGTGCGCGAGTGTGTGCGAGTGTATATGAGTGAGTGTGTGTGAGTGTGTATGAGTGAGTGTGTGCGAGTGTGTGCGAGTGTGTGTGCAAGTGTGTGTGAGTGAGTGTGTGTGAATGTTCTCGAGTGTGTCTGTACGAGTGTGTGCGTACAATTGCGTGCGAGTGTGTGCGAGTGTGTGTGTGCGAGTGTGCGCGAGTGTGCATGAGTGTGCGAGTGTGTATGAGTGTGTATGAGTGAGTGTGTGCGAGTGTGTGTGAGTGTGTGCGAGAGTGTGTGTGTGCGAGATTGCGAGAGTGTGTGCGAGTGTGTGCGAGTGTGTGTGCGAGTGTGTGCGAGTGTGTGTGTGAGTGTGTGTACGAGTGTGTGTGTGTGAGTTTGTATGAGTGAGTGTGTGTGAGTGTGTGCGAGTGTTAGTGAGTGTGTATGAGTGAGTGTGTGCGACTGTGTATGAGTGAGTGTGTGCGAGTGCGTGTGAGTGTGTGTGTGCGAGTGTGTGCCAGTGTGTGCGACTGTGTGTGTGTTTCTGTGTGTGAGTGTTTGAGTGTGTGCCAGTGTTTGTGCGAGTGAGTGTGTGCGAGTGTGTATGAGTGAGTGTCCTCGAGTGTGTGAGTGCGAGTATGTGCAAGTGTGTGCGTGCAAGTGCGTGCGAGTGTGTGCGAGTGTGTGTGTGCGAGTGTGTGCGTGCGAGTGCATGCGAGTGTGTACGAGTGTGTGCGAGTGTGTGCGTGCGAGTGTGCGTTAGTGTGCATGAGTGTGCGTGAGTGTGTGCGAGTGTGTGTGAGTGTGTGCGAGAGTGTGTGTGTGAGAGAGTGTGTGCGAATGTGTGTGAGTGTGTATGAGTGTGTATGAGTGAGTGTGTGCGAATGTGTGTGAGTGTGTGCGAGAGTGTGTGTGTGCGAGAGTGTGTGCGAATGTGTATGAGTGAATGTGTGCGAGAGTTCGAGAGTGTGTGCGAGTGTGTGATGAGTGTGTGCGAGAGTGTATGAGTGAGTGTGTGCGAGCGTTTGTGATTGTGTGTGAGTGTGCGCTAGTGCGTGCGACTGTGTGCGTTTGAGTGAGTGTGTGCGATTGAGTGTGTGCGAGTGTGTATGAGTGAGTGTGTGTGAGTGTGTGCGAGTGTTTGTGAGTGAGTATGAGTGAGTGTGTGCGAGTGTGTATGAATGAGTGTGTGCGAGTGCGTGCGAGTGTGTGTGTGCGAGTGTGTGCCAGTGTGCGCGAGTGTGTGCGACTGTGTGTGCGAGTGTGCACGAGTGTGTGTCTGCGAGTGTGCACGAGTGTGTGTGCGAGTTTGTGCACGTGTGTGTGCAAGTGTGTGCGTGCTAGTGTGTGCGAGTGTGTGCGAGTGAGTGAGTGTGTGTGAGTGTGTGCGAGAGTGCGCGAGTGTGTGCGAGTGTGTATGACCGACTGTGTGCGAGTGTGTATGAGTGAGTGTGTGCGAGTATGTGTGAGTGCGTGCAAGAGTGTGTGCGCGTGTGTGTGAGTGTGTGTGTGTGCGTGTGTGTGAGTGTGTGTATGTGAGTGTGTGTGAGTGTGTGTGCGAGTGTGTGGGAGTTTTTGTGTGTGAGTGTGTATGAGTGAGTGTGTGCGATTGTGTGCGTGTGAGTGAGTGTGTGTGTGAGTGTGTGCGAGTGTGTGCGAGAGTAAGCGAGAGTGTGCGAGTGCGTGCGTGTGAGTGAGTGTGTGTGTGAGTGTGTACAAGTGTGTGCGAGCGTGTGCGAGTGTGTGCGAGTGTGTGCGAGTGAGTGAGTGTGTTTGAGTGTGTGTGAGTGTGCGCGAGTGTGTGCGAATGTGTATGAGTGAGTGTGTGTGAGTGTGTATGAGTGTGTATGAGTGAGTGTGTGCGAGTGTGTGTGCGAGTGTGTGTGAGTGAGTGTGTGTGAGTGTTCTCGAGTGTGTCTGTATGAGTGTGTGCATACAATTGTGTGCGAGTGTGTGTGTGCGAGTGTGCGTGAGTGTGCATGAGTGTGCGAGTGTGTGCGAGTGTATTTGAGTGTGTATGAGTGAGTGTGTGCGAGTGTGTGTGAGTGTGTGCGAGAGTGTGTGTGTGTGCGAGAGTGCGAGAGTGTGTGCGAGTGTGTGCGAGTGTGTGTGCGAGTGTGTGCGAGTGTGTGTGCGAGTGTGTGTACGAGTGTGTGTGTGCAAGTGTGTATGAGTGAATGTGTGTGAGTGTGTGCGAGTGTTTGTGAGTGTGTATGAGTGAGTGTGTGCGACTGTGTATGAGTGAGTGTGTGCGAGTGCGTGCGAGTGTGTGTGTGTGCGAGTGTGTGTGCGAGTGTGTGCCAGTGTGTGCGACTGTGTGTGTGTTACTGTGTGCGAGTGTTTGAGTGTGTGCCAGTGTTTGTGCAAGTGAGTGTGTGCGAGTGTGTATGAGTGAGTGTCCTCGAATGTGTGTGTGCGAGTATGTGCAAGTGTGTGCGTGCGAGTGCATGCGAGTGTGTGCGAGTGTGTGTGTGCGAGTGTGTGCGTGCGAGTGCATGCGAGTGTGTATGAGTGTGTGCGAGTGTAGGCGGGCGAGTGTGCGTTAGTGTGCATGAGTGTGCGTGAGTGTGTGCGAGTGTGTATGAGTGTGTATGAGTGAGTGTGTGCGAGTGTGTGTTAGTGTGTATGAGTGTGTATGAGTGAGTGTGTGCGAGTGTGTGTGAGTGTGTGCGAGAGTGTGTGTGTGCGAGAGTGTGTGCGAGTGTGTATGAGTGAGTGTGTGCGAGAGTGCGAGAGTGTGTGCGAGTGTGTGATGAGTGTGTGCGAGTGTGTATGAGTGAGTGTTTGTGAGTGTGTAATGAGTGTGTGCGAGTGTGTATGAGTGAGTGTGTGCGACCGTGTGTGATTGTGTGTGAGTGTGCGCGAGTGTGTGCGACTGTGTGCGTTTGAGTGAGTGTGTGCGATTGAGTGTGTGCGAGTGTGTATGAGTGAGTGTGTGTGAGTGTGTGCGAGTGTTTGTGAGTGTGTATGAGTGAGTGTGTGCGAGTGTGTATGAGTGAGTGTGTGCGAGTGCGTGCGAGTGTGTGTGTGCGAGTGTGTGCCAGTGTGCGCGTGTGTGTGCGAGTGTGTGCGTGCTAGTGTGTGCGAGTGTGTGCGAGTGAGTGAGTGTGTGTGAGTGTGTGTGAGTGTGTGCAAGTGTGTATGAGTGAGTGTGTGTGAGTGTGTATGAGTGAGTGTGTGCGAGTGTGTGCGAGTGTGTGTGCAAGTGTGTGTGAGTGAGTGTGTGTGAATGTTCTCGAGTGTGTCTGTACGAGTGTGTGCGTACGATTGCGTGCGAGTGTGTGCGAGTGTGTGTGTGCGAGGGTGCGTGAGTGTGCATGAGTGTGCGAGTGTGTATGAGTGTGTATGAGTGAGTGTGTGCGAGTGTGTGTGAGTGTGTGCGAGAGTGTGTGTGTGCGAGATTGCGAGAGTGTGTGCGAGTGTGTGCGAGTGTGTGCGAGTGTGTGTGCGAGTGTGTGCGAGTGTGTGTGCGAGTGTGTGTACGAGTGTGTGTGTGCGAGTTTGTATGAGTGAGTGTGTGTGAGTGTGTGCGAGTGTTAGTGATTGTGTATGAGTGATTGTGTGCGACTGTGTATGAGTGAGTGTGTGCGAGTGCGTGTGAGTGTGTGTGTGCGAGTGTGTGTGCGAGTGTGTGCCAGTTTGTGCGACTGTGTGTGTGTTTCTGTGTGTGAGTGTTTGAGTGTGTGCCAGTGTTTGTGCGAGTGAGTGTGTGCGAGTGTGTATGAGTGAGTGTCCTCGAGTGTGTGAGTGCGAGTATGTGCAAGTGTGTGCGTGCAAGTGCGTGCGAGTGTGTGCGAGTGTGTGTGTGCGAGTGTGTGCGTGCGAGTGCATGCGAGTGTGTACGAGTGTGTGCGAGGGTGTGCGTTAGTGTGCATGAGTGTGCGTGAGTGTGTGCGAAAGTTCGAGAGTGTGTGTGAGTGTGTGATGAGTGTGTGCGAGTGTGTTTGAGTGAGTGTGTGATGAGTGTGTGCGAGAGTGTATGAGTGAGTGTGTGCGAGCGTTTGTGAATGTGTGTGAGTGTGCGCTACTGCGTGCGACTGTGTGCGTTTGAGTTTGTGTGTGCGATTGAGTGTGTGCGAGTGTGTATGAGTGAGTGTGTGTGAGTGTGTGCGAGTGTTTGTGAGTGTGTATGAGTGTGTGCGAGTGTGTATGAGTGAGTGTGTGTGAGTGTGTAATGAGTGTGTGCGAGTGTGTATGAGTGAGTGTGTGCGACCGTGTGTGATTGTGTGTGAGTGTGCGCGAGTGTGTGCGACTGTGTGCGTTTGAGTGAGTGTGTGCGAGTGTTTGTGAGTGTGTATGAGTGAGTGTGTGCGAGTATGTATGAGTGAGTGTGTGCGAGTGCGTGCGTGCGATTGTGTGCCAGTGTGCGCGTGTGTGTGCGAGTGTGTGCGTGCTAGTGTGTGCGAGTGTGTGCGAGTGAGTGTGTGTGAGTGTGTGCGAGTGTGCGCGAGTGTGTGCGAGTGTGTATGAGTGAGTGTGTGTGAGTGTGTATGAGTGAGTGTGTGCCAGTGTGTGCGAGTGTGTGTGCAAGTGTGTGTGAGTGAGTGTGTGTGAATGTTCTCGAGTGTGTCTGTACGAGTGTGTGCGTACAATTGCGTGCGAGTGTGTGCGAGTGTGTGTGTGCGAGTGTGCGCGAGTGTGCATGAGTGTGCGAGTGTGTATGAGTGTGTATGAGTGAGTGTGTGCGAGTGTGTGTGAGTGTGTGCGAGAGTGTGTGTGTGCGAGAGTGCGAGAGTGTGTGCGAGTGTGTGCGAGTGTATTTGAGTGTGTATGAGTGAGTGTGTGCGAGTGTGTGTGAGTGTGTGCGAGAGTGTGTGTGTGTGCGAGAGTGCGAGAGTGTGTGCGAGTGTGTGCGAGTGTGTGTGCGAGTGTGTGCGAGTGTGTGTGCGAGTGTGTGTACGAGTGTGTGTGTGCAAGTGTGTATGAGTGAATGTGTGTGAGTGTGTGCGAGTGTTTGTGAGTGTGTATGAGTGAGTGTGTGCGACTGTGTATGAGTGAGTGTGTGCGAGTGCGTGCGAGTGTGTGTGTGTGCGAGTGTGTGTGCGAGTGTGTGCCAGTGTGTGCGACTGTGTGTGTGTTACTGTGTGCGAGTGTTTGAGTGTGTGCCAGTGTTTGTGCAAGTGAGTGTGTGCGAGTGTGTATGAGTGAGTGTCCTCGAATGTGTGTGTGCGAGTATGTGCAAGTGTGTGCGTGCGAGTGCATGCGAGTGTGTGCGAGTGTGTGTGTGCGAGTGTGTGCGTGCGAGTGCATGCGAGTGTGTATGAGTGTGTGCGAGTGTAGGCGGGCGAGTGTGCGTTAGTGTGCATGAGTGTGCGTGAGTGTGTGCGAGTGTGTATGAGTGTGTATGAGTGAGTGTGTGCGAGTGTGTGTTAGTGTGTATGAGTGTGTATGAGTGAGTGTGTGCGAGTGTGTGTGAGTGTGTGCGAGAGTGTGTGTGTGCGAGAGTGTGTGCGAGTGTGTATGAGTGAGTGTGTGCGAGAGTGCGAGAGTGTGTGCGAGTGTGTGATGAGTGTGTGCGAGTGTGTATGAGTGAGTGTTTGTGAGTGTGTAATGAGTGTGTGCGAGTGTGTATGAGTGAGTGTGTGCGACCGTGTGTGATTGTGTGTGAGTGTGCGCGAGTGTGTGCGACTGTGTGCGTTTGAGTGAGTGTGTGCGATTGAGTGTGTGCGAGTGTGTATGAGTGAGTGTGTGTGAGTGTGTGCGAGTGTTTGTGAGTGTGTATGAGTGAGTGTGTGCGAGTGTGTATGAGTGAGTGTGTGCGAGTGCGTGCGAGTGTGTGTGTGCGAGTGTGTGCCAGTGTGCGCGTGTGTGTGCGAGTGTGTGCGTGCTAGTGTGTGCGAGTGTGTGCGAGTGAGTGAGTGTGTGTGAGTGTGTGTGAGTGTGCGCGAGTGTGTGCAAGTGTGTATGAGTGAGTGTGTGTGAGTGTGTATGAGTGAGTGTGTGCGAGTGTGTGCGAGTGTGTGTGCAAGTGTGTGTGAGTGAGTGTGTGTGAATGTTCTCGAGTGTGTCTGTACGAGTGTGTGCGTACGATTGCGTGCGAGTGTGTGCGAGTGTGTGTGTGCGAGGGTGCGTGAGTGTGCATGAGTGTGCGAGTGTGTATGAGTGTGTATGAGTGAGTGTGTGCGAGTGTGTGTGAGTGTGTGCGAGAGTGTGTGTGTGCGAGATTGCGAGAGTGTGTGCGAGTGTGTGCGAGTGTGTGCGAGTGTGTGTGCGAGTGTGTGCGAGTGTGTGTGCGAGTGTGTGTACGAGTGTGTGTGTGCGAGTTTGTATGAGTGAGTGTGTGTGAGTGTGTGCGAGTGTTAGTGATTGTGTATGAGTGATTGTGTGCGACTGTGTATGAGTGAGTGTGTGCGAGTGCGTGTGAGTGTGTGTGTGCGAGTGTGTGTGCGAGTGTGTGCCAGTTTGTGCGACTGTGTGTGTGTTTCTGTGTGTGAGTGTTTGAGTGTGTGCCAGTGTTTGTGCGAGTGAGTGTGTGCGAGTGTGTATGAGTGAGTGTCCTCGAGTGTGTGAGTGCGAGTATGTGCAAGTGTGTGCGTGCAAGTGCGTGCGAGTGTGTGCGAGTGTGTGTGTGCGAGTGTGTGCGTGCGAGTGCATGCGAGTGTGTACGAGTGTGTGCGAGGGTGTGCGTTAGTGTGCATGAGTGTGCGTGAGTGTGTGCGAAAGTTCGAGAGTGTGTGTGAGTGTGTGATGAGTGTGTGCGAGTGTGTTTGAGTGAGTGTGTGATGAGTGTGTGCGAGAGTGTATGAGTGAGTGTGTGCGAGCGTTTGTGAATGTGTGTGAGTGTGCGCTACTGCGTGCGACTGTGTGCGTTTGAGTTTGTGTGTGCGATTGAGTGTGTGCGAGTGTGTATGAGTGAGTGTGTGTGAGTGTGTGCGAGTGTTTGTGAGTGTGTATGAGTGTGTGCGAGTGTGTATGAGTGAGTGTGTGTGAGTGTGTAATGAGTGTGTGCGAGTGTGTATGAGTGAGTGTGTGCGACCGTGTGTGATTGTGTGTGAGTGTGCGCGAGTGTGTGCGACTGTGTGCGTTTGAGTGAGTGTGTGCGAGTGTTTGTGAGTGTGTATGAGTGAGTGTGTGCGAGTATGTATGAGTGAGTGTGTGCGAGTGCGTGCGTGCGATTGTGTGCCAGTGTGCGCGTGTGTGTGCGAGTGTGTGCGTGCTAGTGTGTGCGAGTGTGTGCGAGTGAGTGTGTGTGAGTGTGTGCGAGTGTGCGCGAGTGTGTGCGAGTGTGTATGAGTGAGTGTGTGTGAGTGTGTATGAGTGAGTGTGTGCCAGTGTGTGCGAGTGTGTGTGCAAGTGTGTGTGAGTGAGTGTGTGTGAATGTTCTCGAGTGTGTCTGTACGAGTGTGTGCGTACAATTGCGTGCGAGTGTGTGCGAGTGTGTGTGTGCGAGTGTGCGCGAGTGTGCATGAGTGTGCGAGTGTGTATGAGTGTGTATGAGTGAGTGTGTGCGAGTGTGTGTGAGTGTGTGCGAGAGTGTGTGTGTGCGAGAGTGTGAGAGTGTGTGCGAGTGTGTGCGAGTGTGTGTGCGAGTGTGTGCGAGTGTGTGTGCGAGTGTGTGTACGAGTGTGTGTGTGAGTTTGTATGAGTGAGTGTGTGTGAGTGTGTGCGAGTGTTAGTGAGTGTGTATGAGTGAGTGTGTGCGACTGTGTATGAGTGAGTGTGTGCGAGTGCGTGTGAGTGTGTGTGTGCGAGTGTGTGTGCGAGTGTGTGCCAGTGTGTGCGACTGTGTGTCTGTTTCTGTGTGTGAGTGTTTGAGTGTGTGCCAGTGTTTGTGCGAGTGAGTGTGTGCGAGTGTGTATGAGTGAGTGTCCTCGAGTGTGTGAGTGCGAGTATGTGCAAGTGTGTGCGTGCAAGTGCGTGCGAGTGTGTGCGAGTGTGTGTGTGCGAGTGTGTGCGTGCGAGTGCATGCGAGTGTGTACGAGTGTGTGCGAGTGTGTGCGTGCGAGTGTGCGTTAGTGTGCATGAGTGTGCGTGAGTGTGTGCGAGTGTGTGTGAGTGTGTGCGAGAGTGTGTGTGTGAGAGAGTGTGTGCGAATGTGTGTGAGTGTGTATGAGTGTGTATGAGTGAGTGTGTGCGAGTGTGTGTGAGTGTGTGTGAGAGTGTGTGTGTGCGAGAGTGTGTGCGAATGTGTATGAGTGAGTGTGTGCGAGAGTTCGAGAGTGTGTGCGAGTGTGTGATGAGTGTGTGCGAGAGTGTATGAGTGAGTGTGTGCGAGCGTTTGTGATTGTGTGAGAGTGTGCGCTAGTGCGTGCGACTGTGTGCGTTTGAGTGAATGTGTGCAATTGAGTGTGTGCGAGTGTGTATGAGTGAGTGTGTGTGAGTGTGTGCGAGTGTTTGTGAGTGAGTATGAGTGAGTGTGTGCGAGTGTGTATGAATGAGTGTGTGCGAGTGCGTGCGAGTGTGTGTGTGCGAGTGTGTGCCAGTGTGCGCGAGTGTGTGCGACTGTGTGTGCGAATGTGCACGAGTGTGTGTCTGCGATTGTGCACGAGTGTGTGTGTGCGAGTTTGTGCACGTGTGTGTGCGAGTGTGTGTGTGCTAGTGTGTGCGAGTGTGTGCGAGTGAGTGAGTGTGTGCGAGTGTGCGCGAGTGTGTGTGAGTGTGTATGAGTGAGTGTGTGTGAGTGTGTATGAGTGTGTATGAGTGAGTGTGTGTGAGTGTGTGTGAGTGTGTGTGCGAGTGTGTGTGAGTGAGTGTGTGTGAGTGTTCTCGAGTGTGTCTGTACGAGTGTGTGCGTACGATTGCGTGCGAGTGTGTGCGAGTGTGTGTGTGCGAGTGTGTATGAGTGTGTGTTTGTGAGTGTGTATGAGTGAGTGTGTGTGTGTGCGAAAGTGTGTGTGTGCGAGAGTGCGAGAGTGTGTGCGAGTGTGTGCGAGTGTGTGTGCGAGTGTGTGTGCGAGTGTGTGTACGAGTGTGTGTTTGTGAGTGTGTATGAGTGAGTGTGTGTGAGTGTGTGCGAGTGTTTGTGAGTGTGTATGAGTGAGTGTGTGCGACTGTGTATGAGTGAGTGTGTGCGAGTGCGTGCGAGTGTGTATGAGTGTGTATGAGTGAGTGTGTGCGAGTGTGTGTGAGTGTGTGCGAAAGTGTGTGTGTGCGAGAGTGCGAGAGTGTGTGCGAGTGTGTGCGAGTGTGTGTGCGAGTGTGTGTGCGAGTGTGTGTACGAGTGTGTGTTTGTGAGTGTGTATGAGTGAGTGTGTGTGAGTGTGTGCGAGTGTTTGTGAGTGTGTATGAGTGAGTGTGTGCGACTGTGTATGAGTGAGTGTGTGCGAGTGCGTGCGAGTGTGTGTGTGCGAGTGTGTGTGCGAATGTGTGCCAGTGTGTGCGACTGTGTGTGTGTTACTGTGTGCGAGTGTTTGAGTGTGTGCCAGTGTTTGTACGAGTGAGTGTGTGCGAGTGTGTATGAGTGAGTGTCCTCGAGTGTGTGTGTGCGAGTATGTGCAAGTGTGTGCATGCGAGTGCGTGCGAGTGTGTGCGAGTGTGTGTGTGCGAGTGTGTGCGAGTGCATGCGAGTGTGTACGAGTGTGTTTGAGTGTGTGCGTGCGAGTGTGTGTTAGTGTGCATGAGTGTGCGCGAGTGTGTGCGAGTGTTTGCGAGTGTGTGCGAGTGTGTATGAGTGTGTATGAGTGAGTGTGTGCGAGTGTGTGTGAGTGTGTGTGAGTGTGTATGAGTGTGTATGAGTGAGTGTGTGCGAGTGTGTTTGAGTGTGTGCGAGAGTGTGTGTGTGCGAGAGTGTGTGCCAGTGTGTATGAGTGAGTGTGTTCGAGAGTGCGAGAGTGTGTGCGAGTGTGTGATGAGTGTGTGCGAGTGTGTATGAGTGAGTGTGTGCGAGTGTGTGATGAGTGTGTGCGAGTGTGTATGAGTGAGTGTGTGCGAGCGTGTGTGATTGTGTGTGAGTGTGCGCGAGTGTGTGCGACTGTGTGCGTTTGAGTGAGTGTGTGCGATTGAGTGTGTGCGAGTGTGTATGAGTGAGTGTGTGCTAGTGTTTGTGAGTGTGTATAAGTGAGTGTGTGCGAGTGTGTATGAGTGAGTGTGTGCCAGTGTGCGCGAGTGTGTGCGACTGTGTGTGCGAGTGTGCACGAGTGTGTGTGTGCGAGTGTGTGCCAGTGTGCGCGAGTGTGTGCGACTGTGTGTGCAAGTGTGCATGAGTGTGTGTGTGCGAGTGTGCCGAGTGTGTGTGTGTGAGTTTGTGCGCATGTGTGTGCGAGTGTGTGCGTGCGAGTGTGTATGAGTGAGTGTGTGCGAGTGTGTATGAGTGAGTGTGTGCGAGTGTGCGCGAGTGTGTGTGCGAGTGTGTGCCAGTGTGTGCGACTGTGTGTGTGTTACTGTGTGCGAGTGTTTGAGTGTGTGCCAGTGTTTGTGCGAGTGTGTGTGTGAGTGTGTGTGAATGTGTATGAGTGAGTGTCCTCGAGTGTGTGTGTGCGAGTATGTGCAAGTGTGTGCGTGCGAGTGCGTGCGAGTGTGTGCGAGTGTGTGTGTGCGAGTGTGTGCGTGCGAGTGCATGCGAGTGTGAACGAGTGTGTGCGAGTGTGTGCGTGCGAGTGTGCGTTAGTGTGCATGAGTGTGCGTGAGTGTGTGCGAGTGTTTGCGAGTGTGTGCGAGTGTGTATGAGTGTGTATGAGTGAGTGTGTGCGCGTGTGTGCGAGTGTGTGCGAGTGTGTATGAGTGTGTATGAGTGAGTGAGTGCGAGTGTGTGTGAGTGTGTGCGAGAGTGTGTGTGTGCGAGAGTGTGTGCGAGTGTGTATGAGTGAGTGTGTGCGAGAGTGCGAGAGTGTGTGCGAGTGTTTGATTAGTGTCTGCGAGTGTGTATGAGTGAGTGTGTGCGAGTGTGTGATGAGTGTTTGCGAGTGGGTATGAGTGAGTGAGTGCGAGCGTGTGTGATTGTGTGTGAGTGTGTGTGAGTGTGTGCGAGAGTGTGTGCGAGTGTGTATGAGTGAGTGTGTGCGAGAGTGCGAGAGTGTGTGCGAGTGTTTGATGAGTGTGTGCGAGTGTGTATGAGTGAGTGTGTGCGAGTGTGTGATGAGTGTTTGCGAGTGGGTATGAGTGAGTGTGTGCGAGCGTGTGTGATTGTGTGTGAGTGTGCGTGAGTGTGTGCGACTGTGTGCGTTTGAGTGAGTGTGTGCGATTGAGTGTGTGCGAGTGTGTGCAAGTGTGTGTGCGAGTGGGTATGAGTGAGTGTGTGCGAGTGTGTGCGAGTGTGTATGAGTGTGTATGAGTGTGTATGAGTGAGTGAGTGCGAGTGTGTGTGAGTGTGTGTGAGAGTGTGTGTGTGCGAGAGTGTGTGCGATTGTGTATGAGTGAGTGTGTGCGAGAGTGCGAGAGTGTGTGCGAGTGTTTGATGAGTGTGTGCGAGCGTGTGTGATTGTGTGTGAGTGTGTGTGAGTGTGTGCAAGAGTGTGTGCGAGTGTGTATGAGTGAGTGTGTGCGAGAGTGCGAGAGTGTGTGCGAGTGTTTGATGAGTGTGTGCGAGTGTGTATGAGTGAGTGTGTGCGAGTGTGTGATGAGTGTTTGCGAGTGGGTATGAGTGAGTGTGTGCGAGTGTGTGTGAGTGTGTGCGAGAGTGTGTGCGAGTGTGTATGAGTGAGTGTGTGCGAGAGTGCGAGAGTGTGTGCGAGTGTGTGATGAGTGTGTGCGAGTGTGTATGAGTGAGTGTGTGCGAGTGTGTGATGAGTGTGTGCGAGTGTGTATGAGTGAGTGTGTGCGAGCGTGTGTGATTGTGTGTCAGTGTGCGCGAGTGTGTGCGACTGTGTGCGTTTGAGTGAGTGTGTGCGATTGAGTGTGTGCGAGTGTGTATGAGTGAGTGTGTGTGAGTGTGTGCAAGTGTTTGTGAGTGTGTATAAGTGAGTGTGTGCGAGTGTGTATGAGTGAGTGTGTGCCAGTGTGCGTGAGTGTGTGCGACTGTGTGTGCGAGTGTGCACGAGTGTGTGTGTGCCAGTGTGCGTGAGTGTGTGCGACTGTGTGTGCGACTGTGTGTGCGAGTGTGCATGAGTGTGTGTGTGCGAGTGTGCACGAGTGTGTGTGTGCGAGTTTGTGCGTGTGTGTGTGCGAGTGTGTGCGTGCGAGTATGTATGAGTGAGTGTGTGCGAGTGTGTATGAGTGAGTGTGTGCGAGAGTGCACGAGTGTGTGTGCGAGTGTGTGCCAGTGTGTGCGACTGTGTGTGTGTTACTGTGTGCGAGTGTTGGAGTGTGTGCCAGTGTTTGTGCGAGTGTGTGTGTGAGTGTGTGCGAGTGTGTATGAGTGAGTGTCCTCGAGTGTGTGTGTGCGAGTATGTGCAAGTGTGTGCGTGCGAGTGCGTGCAAGTGTGTGCAAGTGTGTGTGTGCGAGTGTGTGCGTGCGAGTGCATGCGAGTGTGTACGAGTGTGTGCGAGTGTGTCCGTGCGAGTGTGCGAATGTGTATGAGTGTGTATGAGTGAGTGTGTGTGAGTGTGTGTGAGTGTGTATGAGTGTGTATGAGTGAGTGTGTGTGAGTGTGTGTGAGTGTGTGCGAGAGTGTGTGTGTGCGAGAGTGTGTGCGAGTGTGTATGAGTGAGTGTGTGCGAGAGTGCGAGAGTGTGTGCGAGTGTGTGATGAGTGTGTGTGAGTGTGTATGAGTGAGTGTGTGCGAGTGTGTAATGAGTGTGTGCGAGTGTGTATGAGTGAGTGTGTGTGAGTGTGCGCGAGTGTGTGCGACTGTGTGTGTTTGAGTGAGTGTGTGCGATTGAGTGTGTGCGAGTGTGTATGATTGAGTGTGTGTGAGTGTGTGCGAGTGTTTGTGAGTGTGTATGAGTGAGTGTGTATGAGTGAGTGTGTGCGAGTGCGTGCGAGTGTGTGTGTGCGAGTGTGTGCCAGTGTGCGCGAGTGTGTGCGACTGTGTGTGCGAGTGTGCACGAGTGTGTGTCTGCGAGTGTGCACGAGTGTGTGTGTGCGAGTTTGTGCGCGTGTGTGTGCGAGTGTGTGCGTGCTAGTGTGTGCGAGTGTGTGCGAGTGAGTGAGTGTGTGTGAGTGTGTGCGAGTGTGCGTGAGTGTGTGCGAGTGTGTATGAGTGAGTGTGTGTGAGTGTGTATGAGTGTATATGAGTGAGTGTGTGTGAGTGTGTGCGAGTGTGTGTGCGAGTGTGTGTGAGTGAGTGTGTGTGAGTGTTCTCGAGTTTGTCTGTACGAGTGTGTGCGTACGATTGCATGCGAGTGTGTGCGAGTGTGTGTGTGCGAGTGTGCGTGAGTGTGCATGAGTGTGCGAGTGTGTGCGAGTGTGTATGAGTGTGTATGAGTGAGTGTGTGCGAGTGTGTGTGAGTGTGTGCAAGAGTGTGTGTGTGCGAGAGTGCGAGAGTGTGTGCGAGTGTGTGTGCGAGTGTGTGCGAGTGTGTGTGCGAGTGTGTGTACGAGTGTGTGTTTGCGAGTGTGTATGAGTGAGTGTGTGTGAGTGTGTGCGAGTGTTTGTGAGTGTGTATGAGTGAGTGTGTGCGACTGTGTATGAGTGAGTGTGTGCGAGTGCGTGCGAGTGTGTGTGTGCGAGTGTGTGTGCGAGTGTGTGCCAGTGTGTGCGACTGTGTGTGTGTTACTGTGTGCGAGTGTTTGAGTGTGTGCCAGTGTTTGTGCGAGTGAGTGTGTGCGAGTGTGTATGAGTGAGTGTCCTCGAGTGTGTGTGTACGAGTATGTGCAAGTGTGTGCGTGCGAGTGTGTGTGTGCGAGTGTGTGCGTGCGAGTGCATGCGAGTGTGTACGAGTGTGTTCGAGTGTGTGCGTGCGAGTGTGCGTTAGTGTGCATGAGTGTGCGCGAGTGTGTGCGAGTGTTTGTGAGTGTGTGCGAGTGTGTATGAGTGTGTATGAGTGAGTGTGTGCGAGTGTGTGTGAGTGTGTGCGAGAGTGTGTGTGTGCGAGAGTGTGTGCGAGTGTGTATGAGTGAGTGTGTGTGAGAGTGCGAGAGTGTGTGCGAGTGTGTGATGAGTGTGTGCGAGTGTGTATGAGTGAGTGTGTGCGAGTGTGTGATGAGTGTGTGCGAGTGTGTATGAGTGAGTGTGTGCGAGTGTGCGCGAGTGTGTGCGACTGTGTGCGTTTCAGTGAGTGTGTGCGATTGAGTGTGTGCGAGTGTGTATGAGTGAGTGTGTGTGAGTGTGTGCGAGTGTTTGTGAGTGTGTATAAGTGAGTGTGTATGAGTGAGTGTGTGCCAGTGTGCGCGAGTGTGTGCGAATGTGTGTGGGAGTGTGCACGAGTGTGTGTGCGCGAGTGTGTGCCAGTGTGCGCGAGTGTGTGCGAGTGTGCATGCGAGTGTGCATGAGTGTGTGTGTGCGAGTGTGCACGAGTGTGTGTGTGCGAGTTTGTGCGCGTGTGTGTGCGAGTGTGTGCGTGCGAGTGTGTATGAGTGAGTGTGTGCGAGTGTGTATGAGTGAGTGTGTGCGAGTGTGCGCGAGTGTGTGTGCGAGTGTGTGCCAGTGTGTGCGACTGTGTGTGTGTTACTGTGTGCGAGTGTTTGAGTGTGTGCCAGTGTTTGTGCGAGTGTGTGTGTGAGTGTGTGCGAGTGTGTATGAGTGAGTGTCCTCGAGTGTGTGTGTGCGAGTATGTGCAAGTGTGTGCGCGCGAGTGCGTGCGAGTGTGTGCGAGTGTGTGTGTGCGAGTGTGTGCGTGAGAGTGCATGCGAGTGTGAACGAGTGTGTGCGAGTGTGCGTTAGTGTGCATGAGTGTGCGTGAGTGTGTGCGAGTGTGTATGAGTGTGTATGAGTGAGTGTGTGCGAGTGTGTGCGAGTGTGTGCGAGTGTGTATGAGTGAGTGAGTGCGAGTGTGTGTGAGTGTGTGCGAGAGTGTGTGTGTGCGAGAGTGTGTGCGAGTGTGTATGAGTGAGTGTGTGCGAGAGTGTGTGCGAGTGTTTGATGAGTGTGTGCGAGCGTGTGTTATTGTGTGTGAGTGTGTGTGAGTGTGTGCAAGAGTGTGTGCGAGTGTGTATGAGTGAGTGTGTGCGAGAGTGTGTGCGAGTGTGTGATGAGTGTGTGCGAGTGTGTATGAGTGAGTGTGTGCGAGTGTGTGATGAGTGTGTGCGAGTGTGTATGAGTGAGTGTGTGCGAGCGTGTGTGATTGTGTGTGAGTGTGTATGAGTGAGTGTGTGCGAGTGTGTGATGAGTGTTTGCGAGTGGGTATGAGTGAGTGTGTGTGAGTGTGTGTGAGTGTGTGCGAGAGTGTGTGTGTGCGAGAGTGTGTGCGAGTGTGTATGAGTGAGTGTGTGCGAGAGTGTGTGCGAGTGTGTGATGAGTGTGTGCGAGTGTGTATGAGTGAGTGTTTGCGAGTGTGTGATGAGTGTTTGCGAGTGGGTATGAGTGAGTGTGTGTGAGTGTGTGTGAGTGTGTGCGAGAGTGTGTGTGTGTGAGAGTGTGTGCGAGTGTGTATGAGTGAGTGTGTGCGAGAGTGCGAGAGTGTGTGCGAGTGTGTGATGAGTGTGTGCGAGTGTGTATGAGTGAGTGTGTGCGAGTGTGTGATGAGTGTGTGCGAGAGTGTATGAGTGAGTGTGTGCGAGCGTGTGTGATTGTGTGTGAGGGTGCGCGAGTGTGTGCGACTGTGTGCGTTTGAGTGAGTGTGTGCGATTGAGTGTGTGCGAGTGTGTATGAGTGAGTGTGTGTGAGTGTGTGCGAGTGTTTGTGAGTGTGTATGAGTGAGTGTGTGCGAGTGTGTAATGAGTGTGTGCGAGTGTGTATGAGTGAGTGTGTGTGAGTGTGCGCGAGTGTGTGCGACTGTGTGTGTTTGAGTGAGTGTGTGCGATTGAGTGTGTGCGAGTGTGTATGAGTGAGTGTGTGTGAGTGTGTGCGAGTGTTTGTGAGTGTGTATGAGTGAGTGTGTATGAGTGAGTGTGTGCGAGTGCGTGCGAGTGTGTGTGTGCGAGTGTGTGCCAGTGTGCGCGAGTGTGTGCGACTGTGTGTGCGAGTGTGCACGAGTGTGTGTCTGCGAGTGTGCACGAGTGTGTGTGTGCGAGTTTGTGCGCGTGTGTGTGCGAGTGTGTGCGTGCTAGTGTGTGCGAGTGTGTGCGAGTGAGTGAGTGTGTGTGAGTGTGTGCGAGTGTGCGTGAGTGTGTGCGAGTGTGTATGAGTGAGTGTGTGTGAGTGTGTATGAGTGTATATGAGTGAGTGTGTGTGAGTGTGTGCGAGTGTGTGTGCGAGTGTGTGTGAGTGAGTGTGTGTGAGTGTTCTCGAGTTTGTCTGTACGAGTGTGTGCGTACGATTGCATGCGAGTGTGTACGAGTGTGTGTGTGCGAGTGTGCGTGAGTGTGCATGAGTGTGCGAGTGTGTGCGAGTGTGTATGAGTGTGTATGAGTGAGTGTGTGCCAGTGTGCGTGAGTGTGTGCGACTGTGTGTGCGAGTGTGCACGAGTGTGTGTGTGCCAGTGTGCGTGAGTGTGTGTGACTGTGTGTGCGACTGTGTGTGCGAGTGTGCATGAGTGTGTGTGTGCGAGTGTGCACGAGTGTGTGTGTGCGAGTTTGTGCGTGTGTGTGTGCGAGTGTGTGCGTGCGAGTATGTATGAGTGAGTGTGTGCGAGTGTGTATGAGTGAGTGTGTGCGAGAGTGCACGAGTGTGTGTGCGAGTGTGTGCCAGTGTGTGCGACTGTGTGTGTGTTACTGTGTGCGAGTGTTGGAGTGTGTGCCAGTGTTTGTGCGAGTGTGTGTGTGAGTGTGTGCGAGTGTGTATGAGTGAGTGTCCTCGAGTGTGTGTGTGCGAGTATGTGCAAGTGTGTGCGTGCGAGTGCGTGCAAGTGTGTGCAAGTGTGTGTGTGCGAGTGTGTGCGTGCGAGTGCATGCGAGTGTGTACGAGTGTGTGCGAGTGTGTCCGTGCGAGTGTGCGAATGTGTATGAGTGTGTATGAGTGAGTGTGTGTGAGTGTGTGTGAGTGTGTATGAGTGTGTATGAGTGAGTGTGTGTGAGTGTGTGTGAGTGTGTGCGAGAGTGTGTGTGTGCGAGAGTGTGTGCGAGTGTGTATGAGTGAGTGTGTGCGAGAGTGCGAGAGTGTGTGCGAGTGTGTGATGAGTGTGTGTGAGTGTGTATGAGTGAGTGTGTGCGAGTGTGTAATGAGTGTGTGCGAGTGTGTATGAGTGAGTGTGTGTGAGTGTGCGCGAGTGTGTGCGACTGTGTGTGTTTGAGTGAGTGTGTGCGATTGAGTGTGTGCGAGTGTGTATGAGTGAGTGTGTGTGAGTGTGTGCGAGTGTTTGTGAGTGTGTATGAGTGAGTGTGTATGAGTGAGTGTGTGCGAGTGCGTGCGAGTGTGTGTGTGCGAGTGTGTGCCAGTGTGCGCGAGTGTGTGCGACTGTGTGTGCGAGTGTGCACGAGTGTGTGTCTGCGAGTGTGCACGAGTGTGTGTGTGCGAGTTTGTGTGCGTGTGTGTGCGAGTGTGTGCGTGCTAGTGTGTGCGAGTGTGTGCGAGTGAGTGAGTGTGTGTGAGTGTGTGCGAGTGTGCGTGAGTGTGTGCGAGTGTGTATGAGTGAGTGTGTGTGAGTGTGTATGAGTGTATATGAGTGAGTGTGTGTGAGTGTGTGCGAGTGTGTGTGCGAGTGTGTGTGAGTGAGTGTGTGTGAGTGTTCTCGAGTTTGTCTGTACGAGTGTGTGCGTACGATTGCATGCGAGTGTGTGCGAGTGTGTGTGTGCGAGTGTGCGTGAGTGTGCATGAGTGTGCGAGTGTGTGCGAGTGTGTATGAGTGTGTATGAGTGAGTGTGTGCGAGTGTGTGTGAGTGTGTGCAAGAGTGTGTGTGTGCGAGAGTGCGAGAGTGTGTGCGAGTGTGTGTGCGAGTGTGTGCGAGTGTGTGATGAGTGTGTGCGAGTGTGTATGAGTGAGTGTTTGCGAGTGTGTGATGAGTGTTTGCGAGTGGGTATGAGTGAGTGTGTGTGAGTGTGTGTGAGTGTGTGCGAGAGTGTGTGTGTGTGAGAGTGTGTGCGAGTGTGTATGAGTGAGTGTGTGCGAGAGTGCGAGAGTGTGTGCGAGTGTGTGATGAGTGTGTGCGAGTGTGTAAGAGTGAGTGTGTGCGAGTGTGTGATGAGTGTGTGCGAGAGTGTATGAGTGAGTGTGTGCGAGCGTGTGTGATTGTGTGTGAGGGTGCGCGAGTGTGTGCGACTGTGTGCGTTTGAGTGAGTGTGTGCGATTGAGTGTGTGCGAGTGTGTATGAGTGAGTGTGTGTGAGTGTGTGCGAGTGTTTGTGAGTGTGTATGAGTGAGTGTGTGCGAGTGTGTAATGAGTGTGTGCGAGTGTGTATGAGTGAGTGTGTGTGAGTGTGCGCGAGTGTGTGCGACTGTGTGTGTTTGAGTGAGTGTGTGCGATTGAGTGTGTGCGAGTGTGTATGAGTGAGTGTGTGTGAGTGTGTGCGAGTGTTTGTGAGTGTGTATGAGTGAGTGTGTATGAGTGAGTGTGTGCGAGTGCGTGCGAGTGTGTGTGTGCGAGTGTGTGCCAGTGTGCGCGAGTGTGTGCGACTGTGTGTGCGAGTGTGCACGAGTGTGTGTCTGCGAGTGTGCACGAGTGTGTGTGTGCGAGTTTGTGCGCGTGTGTGTGCGAGTGTGTGCGTGCTAGTGTGTGCGAGTGTGTGCGAGTGAGTGAGTGTGTGTGAGTGTGTGCGAGTGTGCGTGAGTGTGTGCGAGTGTGTATGAGTGAGTGTGTGTGAGTGTGTATGAGTGTATATGAGTGAGTGTGTGTGAGTGTGTGCGAGTGTGTGTGCGAGTGTGTGTGAGTGAGTGTGTGTGAGTGTTCTCGAGTTTGTCTGTACGAGTGTGTGCGTACGATTGCATGCGAGTGTGTGCGAGTGTGTGTGTGCGAGTTTGCGTGAGTGTGCATGAGTGTGCGAGTGTGTGCGAGTGTGTATGAGTGTGTATGAGTGAGTGTGTGCGAGTGTGTGTGAGTGTGTGCAAGAGTGTGTGTGTGCGAGAGTGCGAGAGTGTGTGCGAGTGTGTGTGCGAGTGTGTGCGAGTGTGTGTGCGAGTGTGTGTACGAGTGTGTGTTTGCGAGTGTGTATGAGTGAGTGTGTGTGAGTGTGTGCGAGTGTTTGTGAGTGTGTATGAGTGAGTGTGTGCGACTGTGTATGAGTGAGTGTGTGCGAGTGCGTGCGAGTGTGTGTGCGAGTGTGTGTGCGAGTGTGTGCCAGTGTGTGCGACTGTGTGTGTGTTACTGTGTGCGAGTGTTTGAGTGTGTGCCAGTGTTTGTGCGAGTGAGTGTGTGCGAGTGTGTATGAGTGAGTGTCCTCGAGTGTGTGTGTACGAGTATGTGCAAGTGTGTGCGTGCGAGTGTGTGTGTGCGAGTGTGTGCGTGCGAGTGCATGCGAGTGTGTACGAGTGTGTTCGAGTGTGTGCGTGCGAGTGTGCGTTAGTGTGCATGAGTGTGCGCGAGTGTGTGCGAGTGTTTGTGAGTGTGTGCGAGTGTGTATGAGTGTGTATGAGTGAGTGTGTGCGAGTGTGTGTGAGTGTGTGCGAGAGTGTGTGTGTGCGAGAGTGTGTGCGAGTGTGTATGAGTGAGTGTGTGTGAGAGTGCGAGAGTGTGTGCGAGTGTGTGATGAGTGTGTGCGAGTGTGTATGAGTGAGTGTGTGCGAGTGTGTGATGAGTGTGTGCGAGTGTGTATGAGTGAGTGTGTGCGAGTGTGCGCGAGTGTGTGCGACTGTGTGCGTTTCAGTGAGTGTGTGCGATTGAGTGTGTGCGAGTGTGTATGAGTGAGTGTGTGTGAGTGTGTGCGAGTGTTTGTGAGTGTGTATAAGTGAGTGTGTATGAGTGAGTGTGTGCCAGTGTGCGCGAGTGTGTGCGAATGTGTGTGGGAGTGTGCACGAGTGTGTGTGCGCGAGTGTGTGCCAGTGTGCGCGAGTGTGTGCGAGTGTGCATGCGAGTGTGCATGAGTGTGTGTGTGCGAGTGTGCACGAGTGTGTGTGTGCGAGTTTGTGCGCGTGTGTGTGCGAGTGTGTGCGTGCGAGTGTGTATGAGTGAGTGTGTGCGAGTGTGTATGAGTGAGTGTGTGCGAGTGTGCGCGAGTGTGTGTGCGAGTGTGTGCCAGTGTGTGCGACTGTGTGTGTGTTACTGTGTGCGAGTGTTTGAGTGTGTGCCAGTGTCTGTGCGAGTGTGTGTGTGAGTGTGTGCGAGTGTGTATGAGTGAGTGTCCTCGAGTGTGTGTGTGCGAGTATGTGCAAGTGTGTGCGTGCGAGTGCGTGCGAGTGTGTGCGAGTGTGTGTGTGCAAGTGTGTGCGTGAGAGTGCATGCGAGTGTGAACGAGTGTGTGCGAGTGTGCGTTAGTGTGCATGAGTGTGCGTGAGTGTGTGCGAGTGTGTATGAGTGTGTATGAGTGAGTGTGTGCGAGTGTGTGCGAGTGTGTGCGAGTGTGTATGAGTGAGTGAGTGCGAGTGTGTGTGAGTGTGTGCGAGAGTGTGTGTGTGCGAGAGTGTGTGCGAGTGTCTATGAGTGAGTGTGTGCGAGAGTGTGTGCGAGTGTTTGATGAGTGTGTGCGAGTGTGTATGAGTGAGTGTGTGCGAGTGTGTGATGAGTGTTTGCGAGTGGGTATGAGTGTGTGTGTGCGAGCGTGTGTGATTGTGTGTGAGTGTGTGTGAGTGTGTGCGAGAGTGTGTGCGAGTGTGTATGAGTGAGTGTGTGCGAGTGTGTGATGAGTGTTTGCGAGTGGGTATGAGTGAGTGTGTGCGAGCGTGTGTGAATGTGTGTGAGTGTGCATGAGTGTGTGCGACTGTGTGCGTTTGAGTGAGTGTGTGCAATGGAGTGTGTGCGAGTGTGTGCAAGTGTGTGTGCGAGTGGGTATGAGTGAGTGTGTGCGAGTGTGTGCGAGTGTGTATGAGTGTGTATGAGTGTGTATGAGTGAGTGAGTGCGAGTGTGTGTGAGTGTGTGTGAGAGTGTGTGTGTGCGAGAGTGTGTGCGAGTGTGTATGAGTGAGTGTGTGCGAGAGTGTGTGCGAGTGTTTGATGAGTGTGTGCGAGCGTGTGTTATTGTGTGTGAGTGTGTGTGAGTGTGTGCAAGAGTGTGTGCGAGTGTGTATGAGTGAGTGTGTGCGAGAGTGTGTGCGAGTGTGTGATGAGTGTGTGCGAGTGTGTATGAGTGAGTGTGTGCGAGTGTGTGATGAGTGTGTGCGAGTGTGTATGAGTGAGTGTGTGCGAGCGTGTGTGATTGTGTGTGAGTGTGTATGAGTGAGTGTGTGCGAGTGTGTGATGAGTGTTTGCGAGTGGGTATGAGTGAGTGTGTGTGAGTGTTTGTGAGTGTGTGCGAGAGTGTGTGTGTGCGAGAGTGTGTGCGAGTGTGTATGAGTGAGTGTGTGCGAGAGTGTGTGCGAGTGTGTGATGAGTGTGTGCGAGTGTGTATGAGTGAGTGTTTGCGAGTGTGTGATGAGTGTTTGCGAGTGGGTATGAGTGAGTGTGTGTGAGTGTGTGTGAGTGTGTGCGAGAGTGTGTGTGTGTGAGAGTGTGTGCGAGTGTGTATGAGTGAGTGTGTGCGAGAGTGCGAGAGTGTGTGCGAGTGTGTGATGAGTGTGTGCGAGTGTGTAAGAGTGAGTGTGTGCGAGTGTGTGATGAGTGTGTGCGAGAGTGTATGAGTGAGTGTGTGCGAGCGTGTGTGATTGTGTGTGAGGGTGCGCGAGTGTGTGCGACTGTGTGCGTTTGAGTGAGTGTGTGCGATTGAGTGTGTGCGAGTGTGTATGAGTGAGTGTGTGTGAGTGTGTGCGAGTGTTTGTGAGTGTGTATGAGTGAGTGTGTGCGAGTGTGTAATGAGTGTGTGCGAGTGTGTATGAGTGAGTGTGTGTGAGTGTGCGCGAGTGTGTGCGACTGTGTGTGTTTGAGTGAGTGTGTGCGATTGAGTGTGTGCGAGTGTGTATGAGTGAGTGTGTGTGAGTGTGTGCGAGTGTTTGTGAGTGTGTATGAGTGAGTGTGTATGAGTGAGTGTGTGCGAGTGCGTGCGAGTGTGTGTGTGCGAGTGTGTGCCAGTGTGCGCGAGTGTGTGCGACTGTGTGTGCGAGTGTGCACGAGTGTGTGTCTGCGAGTGTGCACGAGTGTGTGTGTGCGAGTTTGTGCGCGTGTGTGTGCGAGTGTGTGCGTGCTAGTGTGTGCGAGTGTGTGCGAGTGAGTGAGTGTGTGTGAGTGTGTGCGAGTGTGCGTGAGTGTGTGCGAGTGTGTATGAGTGAGTGTGTGTGAGTGTGTATGAGTGTATATGAGTGAGTGTGTGTGAGTGTGTGCGAGTGTGTGTGCGAGTGTGTGTGAGTGAGTGTGTGTGAGTGTTCTCGAGTTTGTCTGTACGAGTGTGTGCGTACGATTGCATGCGAGTGTGTGCGAGTGTGTGTGTGCGAGTTTGCGTGAGTGTGCATGAGTGTGCGAGTGTGTGCGAGTGTGTATGAGTGTGTATGAGTGAGTGTGTGCGAGTGTGTGTGAGTGTGTGCAAGAGTGTGTGTGTGCGAGAGTGCGAGAGTGTGTGCGAGTGTGTGTGCGAGTGTGTGTGAGTGAGTGTGTATGAGTGAGTGTGTGCGAGTGCGTGCGAGTGTGTGTGTGCGAGTGTGTGTGCGAGTGTGTGCCAGTGTGTGCGACTGTGTGTGTGTTACTGTGTGCGAGTGTTTGAGTGTGTGCCAGTGTTTGTGCGAGTGAGTGTGTGCGAGTGTGTATGAGTGAGTGTCCTCGAGTGTGTGTGTACGAGTATGTGCAAGTGTGTGCGTGCGAGTGCGTGCGAGTGTGTGTGTGCGAGTGTGTGCGTGCGAGTGCATGCGAGTGTGTACGAGTGTGTTCGAGTGTGTGCGTGCGAGTGTGCGTTAGTGTGCATGAGTGTGTGCGAGTGTGTGCGAGTGTTTGTGAGTGTGTGCGAGTGTGTATGAGTGTGTATGAGTGAGTGTGTGCGAGTGTGTGTGAGTGTGTGCGAGAGTGTGTGTGTGCGAGAGTGTGTGCGAGTGTGTATGAGTGAGTGTGTGTGAGAGTGCGAGAGTGTGTGCGAGTGTGTGATGAATGTGTGTGAGTGTGTATGAGTGAGTGTGTGCGAGTGTGTGATGAGTGTGTGCGAGTGTGTATGAGTGAGTGTGTGCGAGTGTGCGCGAGTGTGTGCGACTGTGTGCGTTTCAGTGAGTGTGTGCGATTGAGTGTGTGCGAGTGTGTATGAGTGAGTGTGTGTGAGTGTGTGCGAGTGTTTGTGAGTGTGTATAAGTGAGTGTGTATGAGTGAGTGTGTGCCAGTGTGCGCGAGTGTGTGCGAATGTGTGTGGGAGTGTGCACGAGTGTGTGTGCGCGAGTGTGTGCCAGTGTGCGCGAGTGTGTGCGAGTGTGCATGCGAGTGTGCATGAGTGTGTGTGTGCGAGTGTGCACGAGTGTGTGTGTGCGAGTTTGTGCGCGTGTGTGTGCGAGTGTGTGCGTGCGAGTGTGTATGAGTGAGTGTGTGCGAGTGTGTATGAGTGAGTGTGTGCGAGTGTGCGCGAGTGTGTGTGCGAGTGTGTGCCAGTGTGTGCGACTGTGTGTGTGTTACTGTGTGCGAGTGTTTGAGTGTGTGCCAGTGTTTGTGCGAGTGTGTGTGTGAGTGTGTGCGAGTGTGTATGAGTGAGTGTCCTCGAGTGTGTGTGTGCGAGTATGTGCAAGTGTGTGCGTGCGAGTGCGTGCGAGTGTGTGCGAGTGTGTGTGTGCGAGTGTGTGCGTGAGAGTGCATGCGAGTGTGAACGAGTGTGTGCGAGTGTGCGTTAGTGTGCATGAGTGTGCGTGAGTGTGTGCGAGTGTGTATGAGTGTGTATGAGTGAGTGTGTGCGAGTGTGTGCGAGTGTGTGCGAGTGTGTATGAGTGAGTGAGTGCGAGTGTGTGTGAGTGTGTGCGAGAGTGTGTGTGTGCGAGAGTGTGTGCGAGTGTGTATGAGTGAGTGTGTGCGAGAGTGTGTGCAAGTGTTTGATGAGTGTGTGCGAGTGTGTATGAGTGAGTGTGTGTGAGTGTGTGATGAGTGTTTGCGAGTGGGTATGAGTGTGTGTGTGCGAGCGTGTGTGATTGTGTGTGAGTGTGTGTGAGTGTGTGCGAGAGTGTGTGCGAGTGTGTATGAGTGAGTGTGTGCGAGAGTGCGAGAGTGTGTGCGAGTGTTTGATGAGTGTGTGCGAGTGTGTAAGAGTGATTGTGTGCGAGTGTGTGATGAGTGTTTGCGAGTGGGTATGAGTGAGTGTGTGCGAGCGTGTGTGAATGTGTGTGAGTGTGCGTGAGTGTGTGCGACTGTGTGCGTTTGAGTGAGTGTGTGCAATGGAGTGTGTGCGAGTGTGTGCAAGTGTGTGTGCGAGTGGGTATGAGTGAGTGTGTGCGAGTGTGTGCGAGTGTGTATGAGTGTGTATGAGTGTGTATGAGTGAGTGAGTGCGAGTGTGTGTGAGTGTGTGTGAGAGTGTGTGTGTGCGAGAGTGTGTGCGAGTGTGTATGAGTGAGTGTGTGCGAGAGTGTGTGCGAGTGTTTGATGAGTGTGTGCGAGCGTGTGTTATTGTGTGTGAGTGTGTGTGAGTGTGTGCAAGAGTGTGTGCGAGTGTGTATGAGTGAGTGTGTGCGAGAGTGCGAGAGTGTGTGCGAGTGTGTGATGAGTGTGTGCGAGTGTGTATGAGTGAGTGTGTGCGAGTGTGTGATGAGTGTGTGCGAGTGTGTATGAGTGAGTGTGTGCGAGCGTGTGTGATTGTGTGTGAGTGTGTATGAGTGAGTGTGTGCGAGTGTGTGATGAGTGTTTGCGAGTGGGTATGAGTGAGTGTGTGTGAGTGTGTGTGAGTGTGTGCGAGAGTGTGTGTGTGCGAGAGTGTGTGCGAGTGTGTATGAGTGAGTGTGTGCGAGAGTGTGTGCGAGTGTGTGATGAGTGTGTGCGAGTGTGTATGAGTGAGTGTGTGCGAGTGTGTGATGAGTGTGTGCGAGAGTGTATGAGTGAGTGTGTGCGAGAGTGCGAGAGTTTGTGCGAGTGTGTGATGAGTGTGTGCGAGTGTGTATGAGTGAGTGTGTGCGAGTGTGTGATGAGTGTGTGCGAGTGTGTATGAGTGAGTGTGTGCGAGCGTGTGTGATTGTGTGTGAGTGTGTATGAGTGAGTTTGTGCGAGTGTGTGATGAGTGTTTGCGAGTGGGTATGAGTGAGTGTGTGTGAGTGTGTGTGAGTGTGTGCGAGAGTGTGTGTGTGCGAGAGTGTGTGCGAGTGTGTATGAGTGAGTGTGTGCGAGAGTGTGTGCGAGTGTGTGATGAGTGTGTGCGAGTGTGTATGAGTGAGTGTGTGCGACTGTGTGATGAGTGTGTGCGAGAGTGTATGAGTGAGTGTGTGCGAGCGTGTGTGATTGTGTGTGAGTGTGCGCGAGTGTGTGCGACTGTGTGCGTTTGAGTGAGTGTGTGCGATTGAGTGTGTGCGAGTGTGTATGAGTGAGTGTGTGTGAGTGTGTGCAAGTGTTTTGTGAGTGTGTATGAGTGAGTGTGTGCGAGTGTTTGTGAGTGTGTATGAGTGAGTGTGTATGAGTGAGTGTGTGCGAGTGCGTGCTAGTGTGTGTGTGCGAGTGTGTGTGCGAGTGTGTGCCAGTGTGTGCTACTGTGTGTGTTACTGTGTGCGAGTGTTTGAGTGTGTGCCAGTGTTTGTGCGAGTGAGTGTGTGCGAGTGTGTATGAGTGAGTGTCCTCGAGTGTGTGTGTGCGAGTATGTGCAAGTGTGTGCGTGCGAGTGCGTGCGAGTGTGTGCGAGTGTGTGTGTGCGAGTGTGTGTGCGAGTGCATGCGAGTGTGTACGAGTGTGTTTGAGTGTGTGCGTGCGAGTGTGCGTTAGTGTGCATGAGTGTGCGCGAGTGTGTGCGAGTGTTTGCGAGTGTGTGCGAGTGTGTATGAGTGTGTATGAGTGAGTGTGTGCGAGTGTGTGTGAGTGTGTGTGAGTGTGTATGAGTGTGTATGAGTGAGTGTGTACGAGTGTGTGTGAGTGTGTGCGAGAGTGTGTGTGTGCGAGAGTGTGTGCCAGTGTGTATGAGTGAGTGTGTGCGAGAGTGCGAGAGTGTGTGTGAGTGTGTGATGAGTGTGTGCGAGTGTGTATGAGTGAGTGTGTGCGAGTGTGTGATGAGTGTGTGCGAGTGTGTATGAGTGAGTGTGTGCGAGCGTGTGTGATTGTGTGTGAGTGTGCGCGAGTGTGTGCGACTGTGTGCGTTTGAGTGAGTGTGTGCGATTGAGTGTGTGCGAGTGTGTATGAGTGAGTGTGTGTGAGTGTGTGCTAGTGTTTGTGAGTGTGTATAAGTGAGTGTGTGCGAGTGTGTATGAGTGAGTGTGTGCCAGTGTGCTCAAGTGTGTGCGACTGTGTGTGCGAGTGTGCACGAGTGTGTGTGTGCGAGTGTGTGCCAGTGTGCGCGAGTGTGTGCGACTGTGTGTGCGAGTGTGCATGAGTGTGTGTGTGCGAGTGTGCACGAGTGTGTGTGTGCGAGTTTGTGCACGTGTGTGTGCGAGTGTGTGCGTGCGAGTGTGTATGAGTGAGTGTGTGCGAGTGTGCGCGAGTGTGTGTGCGAGTGTGTGCCAGTGTGTGCGACTGTGTGTGTGTTACTGTGTGCGAGTGTTTGAGTGTGTGCCAGTGTTTGTGCGAGTGTGTGTGTGAGTGTGTGCGAGTGTGTATGAGTGAGTGTCCTCGAGTGTGTGTGTGCGAGTATGTGCAAGTGTGTGCGTGCGAGTGCGTGCGAGTGTGTGCCAGTGTGTGTGTGCGAGTGTGTGCGTGAGAGTGCATGCGAGTGTGAACGAGTGTGTGCGAGTGTGCGTTAGTGTGCATGAGTGTGCGTGAGTGTGTGCGAGTGTGTATGAGTGTGTATGAGTGAGTGTGTGCGAGTGTGTGCGAGTGTGTGCGAGTGTGTGCGAGTGTGTATGAGTGAGTGAGTGCGAGTGTGTGTGAGTGTGTGCGAGAGTGTGTGTGTGCGAGAGTGTGTGCGAGTGTGTATGAGTGAGTATGTGCGAGAGTGTGTGCGAGTGTTTGATGAGTGTGTGCGAGTGTGTATGAGTGAGTGTGTGCGAGTGTGTGATGAGTGTTTGCGAGTGGGTATGAGTGAGTGTGTGCGAGCGTGTGTGATTGTGTGTGAGTGTGTGTGAGTGTGTGCGAGAGTGTGTGCGAGTGTGTATGAGTGAGTGTGTGCGAGAGTGCGAGAGTGTGTGCGAGTGTTTGATGAGTGTGTGCGAGTGTGTAAGAGTGATTGTGTGCGAGTGTGTGATGAGTGTTTGCGAGTGGGTATGAGTGCGTGTGTGATTGTGTGTGAGTGTGCGTGAGTGTGTGCGACTGTGTGCGTTTGAGAGAGTGTGTGCAATTGAGTGTGTTCGAGTGTGTGCAAGTGTGTGTGCGAGTGGGTATGAGTGAGTGTGTGCGAGTGTGTGCGAGTGTGTATGAGTGTGTATGAGTGTGTATGAGTGAGTGAGTGCGAGTGTGTGTGAGTGTGTGCGAGAGTGTGTGTGTGCGAGAGTGTGTGCGAGTGTGTATGAGTGAGTGTGTGCGAGTGTTTGATGAGTGTGTGCGAGCGTGTGTTATTGTGTGTGAGTGTGTGTGAGTGTGTGCAAGAGTGTGTGCGAGTGTGTATGAGTGAGTGTGTGCGAGAGTGCAAGAGTGTGTGCGAGTGTGTGATGAGTGTGTGCGAGTGTGTATGAGTGAGTGTGTGCGAGTGTGTGATGAGTGTGTGCGAGTGTGTATGAGTGAGTGTGTGCGAGCGTGTGTGATTGTGTGTGAGTGTGTATGAGTGAGTGTTTGCGAGTGTGTGATGAGTGTTTGCGAGTGGGTATGAGTGAGTGTGTGTGAGTGTGTGTGAGTGTGTGCGAGAGTGTGTGTGTGTGAGAGTGTGTGCGAGTGTGTATGAGTGAGTGTGTGCGAGAGTGCGAGAGTGTGTGCGAGTGTGTGATGAGTGTGTGCGAGTGTGTATGAGTGAGTGTGTGCGAGTGTGTGATGAGTGTGTGCGAGAGTGTATGAGTGAGTGTGTGCGAGCGTGTGTGATTGTGTGTGAGTGTGCGCGAGTGTGTGTGACTGTGTGCGTTTGAGTGAGTGTGTGCGATTGAGTGTGTGCGAGTGTGTATGAGTGAGTGTGTGTGAGTGTGTGCAAGTGTTTGTGAGTGTGTATGAGTGAGTGTGTGCGAGTGTTTGTGAGTGTGTATGAGTGAGTGTGTGCAAGTGCGTGTGATTGTGTGTGTGCGAGTGTGTGTTCGAGTGTGTGCCAGTGTGTGCGACTGTGTGTGTGTTACTGTGTGCGAGTGTTTGAGTGTGTGCCAGTGTTTGTGCGAGTGTGTGTGTGAGTGTGTGCGAGTGTGTATGAGTGAGTGTCCTCGAGTGTGTGTGTGCGAGTATGTGCAAGTGTGTGCGTGCGAGTGCGTGCGAGTGTGTGCGAGTGTGTGTGTGCGAGTGTGTGTGTGCGAGTGCATGCGAGTGTGTACGAGTGTGTTTGAGTGTGTGCGTGCGAGTGTGCGTTAGTGTGCATGAGTGTGCGCGAGTGTGTGCGAGTGTGTGCGAGTGTGTATGAGTGTGTATGAGTGAGTGTGTGCGAGTGTGTGTGAGTGTGTGTGAGTGTGTATGAGTGTGTATGAGTGAGTGTGTACGAGTGTGTGTGAGTGTGTGCGAGAGTGTGTGTGTGCGAGAATGTGTGCCAGTGTGTATGAGTGAGTGTGTGCGAGAGTGCGAGAGTGTGTGTGAGTGTGTGATGAGTGTGTGCGAGTGTGTATGAGTGAGTGTGTGCGAGTGTGTGATGAGTGTGTGCGAGTGTGTATGAGTGAGTGTGTGCGAGCGTGTGTGATTGTGTGTGAGTGTGCGCGAGTGTGTGCGACTGTGTGCGTTTGAGTGAGTGTGTGCGATTGAGTGTGTGCGAGTGTGTATGAGTGAGTGTGTGTGAGTGTGTGCTAGTGTTTGTGAGTGTGTATAAGTGAGTGTGTGCGAGTGTGTATGAGTGAGTGTGTGCCAGTGTGCTCAAGTGTGTGCGACTGTGTGTGCGAGTGTGCACGAGTGTGTGTGTGCGAGTGTGTGCCAGTGTGCGCGAGTGTGTGCGACTGTGTGTGCGAGTGTGCATGAGTGTGTGTGTGCGAGTGTGCACGAGTGTGTGTGTGCGAGTTTGTGCGCGTGTGTGTGCGAGTGTGTGCGTGCGAGTGTGTATGAGTGAGTGTGTGCGAGTGTGTATGAGTGAGTGTGTGCGAGTGTGTGTGCGAGTGTGTGCCAGTGTGTGCGACTGTGTGTGTGTTACTGTGTGCGAGTGTTTGAGTGTGTGCCAGTGTTTGTGCGAGTGTGTGTGTGAGTGTGAGCGAGTGTGTATGAGTGAGTGTCCTCGAGTGTGTGTGTGCGAGTATGTGCGTGCGAGTGTGTGCGAGTGTGTGTGTGCGAGTGTGTGCGTGCGAGTGCATGCGAGTGTGTGCGTGCGAGTGTGCGTTAGTGTGCATGAGTGTGCGTGAGTGTGTGCGAGTGTTTGCGAGTGTGTGCGAGTGTGTATGAGTGTGTATGAGTGAGTGTGTGCGCGTGTGTGCGAGTGTGTGCGAGTGTGTATGAGTGTGTATGAGTGAGTGAGTGCGATTGTGTGTGAGTGTGTGCGAGAGTGTGTGTGTGCGAGAGTGTGTGCGAGTGTGTATGAGTGAGTGTGTGCGAGAGTGCGAGAGTGTGTGCGAGTGTTTGATGAGTGTCTGCGAGTGTGTATGAGTGAGTGTGTGCGAGTGTGTGATGAGTGTTTGCGAGTGGGTATGAGTGAGTGAGTGCGAGCGTGTGTGATTGTGTGTGAGTGTGTGTGAGTGTGTGCGAGAGTGTGTGCGAGTGTGTATGAGTGAGTGTGTGCGAGAGTGTGTGTGTGCGAGAGTGTGTGCGAGTGTGTATGAGTGAGTGTGTGCGAGTGTGTGATGAGTGTGTGCGAGAGTGTATGAGTGAGTGTGTGCGAGCGTGTGTGATTGTGTGTGAGTGTGCGCGAGTGTGTGCGACTGTGTGCGTTTGAGTGAGTGTGTGCGATTGAGTGTGTGCGAGTGTGTATGAGTGAGTGTGTGTGAGTGTGTGCAAGTGTTTGTGAGTGTGTATGAGTGAGTGTGTGCGAGTGTTTGTGAGTGTGTATGAGTGAGTGTGTGCAAGTGCGTGTGATTGTGTGTGTGCGAGTGTGTGTGCGAGTGTGTGCCAGTGTGTGCGACTGTGTGTGTGTTACTGTGTGCGAGTGTTTGAGTGTGTGCCAGTGTTTGTGCGAGTGTGTGTGTGAGTGTGTGCGAGTGTGTATGAGTGAGTGTCCTCGAGTGTGTGTGTGCGAGTATGTGCAAGTGTGTGCGTGCGAGTGCGTGCGAGTGTGTGCGAGTGTGTGTGTGCGAGTGTGTGTGTGCGAGTGCATGCGAGTGTGTACGAGTGTGTTTGAGTGTGTGCGTGCGAGTGTGCGTTAGTGTGCATGAGTGTGCGCGAGTGTGTGCGAGTGTTTGCGAGTGTGTGCGAGTGTGTATGAGTGTGTATGAGTGAGTGTGTGCGAGTGTGTGTGAGTGTGTGTGAGTGTGTATGAGTGTGTATGAGTGAGTGTGTACGAGTGTGTGTGAGTGTGTGCGAGAGTGTGTGTGTGCGAGAATGTGTGCCAGTGTGTATGAGTGAGTGTGTGCGAGAGTGCGAGAGTGTGTGTGAGTGTGTGATGAGTGTGTGCGAGTGTGTATGAGTGAGTGTGTGCGAGTGTGTGATGAGTGTGTGCAAGTGTGTATGAGTGAGTGTGTGCGAGCGTGTGTGATTGTGTGTGAGTGTGCGCGAGTGTGTGCGACTGTGTGCGTTTGAGTGAGTGTGTGCGATTGAGTGTGTGCGAGTGTGTATGAGTGAGTGTGTGTGAGTGTGTGCTAGTGTTTGTGAGTGTGTATAAGTGAGTGTGTGCGAGTGTGTATGAGTGAGTGTGTGCCAGTGTGCTCAAGTGTGTGCGACTGTGTGTGCGAGTGTGCACGAGTGTGTGTGTGCGAGTGTGTGCCAGTGTGCGCGAGTGTGTGCGACTGTGTGTGCGAGTGTGCATGAGTGTGTGTGTGCGAGTGTGCACGAGTGTGTGTGTGCGAGTTTGTGCGCGTGTGTGTGCGAGTGTGTGCGTGCGAGTGTGTATGAGTGAGTGTGTGCGAGTGTGTATGAGTGAGTGTGTGCGAGTGTGTGTGCGAGTGTGTGCCAGTGTGTGCGACTGTGTGTGTGTTACTGTGTGCGAGTGTTTGAGTGTGTGCCAGTGTTTGTGCGAGTGTGTGTGTGAGTGTGAGCGAGTGTGTATGAGTGAGTGTCCTCGAGTGTGTGTGTGCGAGTATGTGCGTGCGAGTGTGTGCGAGTGTGTGTGTGCGAGTGTGTGCGTGCGAGTGCATGCGAGTGTGTGCGTGCGAGTGTGCGTTAGTGTGCATGAGTGTGCGTGAGTGTGTGCGAGTGTTTGCGAGTGTGTGCGAGTGTGTATGAGTGTGTATGAGTGAGTGTGTGCGCGTGTGTGCGAGTGTGTGCGAGTGTGTATGAGTGTGTATGAGTGAGTGAGTGCGATTGTGTGTGAGTGTGTGCGAGAGTGTGTGTGTGCGAGAGTGTGTGCGAGTGTGTATGAGTGAGTGTGTGCGAGAGTGCGAGAGTGTGTGCGAGTGTTTGATGAGTGTCTGCGAGTGTGTATGAGTGAGTGTGTGCGAGTGTGTGATGAGTGTTTGCGAGTGGGTATGAGTGAGTGAGTGCGAGCGTGTGTGATTGTGTGTGAGTGTGTGTGAGTGTGTGCGAGAGTGTGTGCGAGTGTGTATGAGTGAGTGTGTGCGAGAGTGTGTGTGTGCGAGAGTGTGTGCGAGTGTGTATAAGTGAGTGTGTGCGAGAGTGCGAGAGTGTGTGCGAGTGTTTGATGAGTGTGTGCGAGCATGTGTGATTGTGTGTGAGTGTGTGTGAGTGTGTGCAAGAGTGTATGAGAGTGTGTATGAGTGAGTGTGTGCGAGAGTGCGAGAGTGTGTGCGAGTGTTTGATGAGTGTGTGCGAGTGTGTATGAGTGAGTGTGTGCGAGTGTGTGATGAGTGTTTGCGAGTGGGTATGAGTGAGTGTGTGCGAGTGTGTGTGAGTGTGTATGAGTGAGTGTGTGCGAGAGTGCGAGAGTGTGTGCGAGTGTGTGATGAGTGTGTGCGAGTGTGTATGAGTGAGTGTGTGCGAGTGTGTGATGAGTGTGTGCGAGTGTGTATGAGTGAGTGTGTGCGAGCGTGTGTGATTGTGTGTGAGTGTGCGCGAGTGTGTGCGACTGTGTGTGTTTGAGTGAGTGTGTGCGATTGAGTGTGTGCGAGTGTGTATGAGTGACTGTGTGTGAGTGTGTGCGAGTGTTTGTGAGTGTGTATAAGTGAGTGTGTGCCAGTGTGCGTGAGTGTGTGCGACTGTGTGTGCGAGTGTGCACGAGTGTGTTTGTGCCAGTGTGCGCGAGTGTGTGCGACTGTGTGTGCGACTGTGTGTGCGAGTGTGCATGAGTGTGTGTGTGCGAGTGTGCACGAGTGTGTGTGTGCGAGTTTGTGCGCGTGTGTGTGCGAGTGTGTGCGTGCGAGTGTGCGTTAGTGTGCATGAGTGTGCGTGAGTGTGTGCGAGTGTTTGCGAGTGTGTGCGAGTGTGTATGAGTGTGTATGAGTGAGTGTGTGTGAGTGTGTGCGAGAGTGTGTGTGTGGGAGAGTGTGTGCGAGTGTGTATGAATGAGTGTGTGCGAGAGTGCGAGAGTGTGTGCGAGTGTGTGATGAGTGTGTGCGAGTGTGTATGAGTGAGTGTGTGATGAGTGTGTGCGAGTGTGTATGAGTGAGTGTGTGTGAGCGTTTGTGATTGTGTGTGAGTGTGTGCGAGTGTGTGCGACTGTGTGCGTTTGAGTGAGTGTGTGCGATTGAGTGTGTGCGAGTGTGTATGAGTGAGTGTGTGTGAGTGCGTGCGAGTGTGTGTGTGCGAGTGTGTGGAAGTGTGCGTGAGTGTGTGCGACTGTGTGTGCGAGTGTGCACGATTGTGTGTGTGCGAGTGTGCACGAGTGTGTGTGTGCGAGTTTGTGCACGTGTGTGTGCGAGTGTGTGCGTGCTAGTGTGTGCGAGTGAGTGTGTGTGAGTGTGTGCGAGTGTGCGCGAGTGTGTGCGAGTGTGTATGAGTGAGTGTGTGTGAGTGTGTATGAGTGTGTATGAGTGAGTGTGTGCGAGTGTGTGCGAGTGTGTGTGCGAGTGTGTGTGAGTGAGTGTGTGTGAGTGTAATCGAGTGTGTCTGTACGAGTGTGTGCGTACGATTGCGTGCGAGTGTGTGCGAGTGTGTGTGTGCGAGTGTGCGTGAGTGTGCATGAGTGTGCGAGTGTGTGCGAGTGTGTATGAGTGTGTATGGGTGAGTGTGTGCGAGTGTGTGTGAGTGTGTGCAAGAGTGTGTGTGTGCGAGAGTGCGAGAGTGTGTGCAAGTGTGTGTGCGAGTTTGTGCGAGTGTGTGTGCGAGTGTGTGTACGAGTGTGTGTTTGCGAGTGTGTATGAGTGAGTGTGTGTGAGTGTGTGCGAGTGTTTGTGAGTGTGTATGAGTGAGTGTGTGCGACTGTGTATGAGTGAGTGTGTGCGAGTGCGTGCGAGTGTGTGTGTGTGAGTGTGTGTTCGAGTGTGTGCCAGTGTGTGCGACTGTGTGTGTGTTACTGTGTACGAGTGTTTGAGTGTGTGCCAGTGTTTGTGCGAGTGAGTGTGTGCGAGTGTGTATGAGTGAGTGTCCTCGAGTGTGTGTGTGCGAGTATATGTGCAAGTGTGTGCGTGCGAGTGTATGCGAGTGTGTGTGTGCGAGTGTGTGCATGCGAGTGCATGCGAGTGTGTACGAGTGTGTTCGAGTGTGTGCGTGCGAGTGTGCGTTAGTGTGCATGAGTGTGCGCGAGTGTGTGCGAGTGTTTGCGAGTGTGTGCGAGTGTGTGTGAGTGTGTATGAGTGAGTGTGTGTGTGTGTGAGTGTGTATGAGTGTGTATGAGTGAGTGTGTGCGAGTGTGTGTGAGTGTGTGCGAGAGTGTGTGTGTGCGAGAGTGTGTGCGAGTGTGTATGAGTGAGTGTGTGCGAGAGTGCGAGAGTGTGTGCGAGTGTGTG
This sequence comes from Phyllobates terribilis, assembly GCF_046119375.1. NCBI lineage: Eukaryota > Metazoa > Chordata > Amphibia > Anura > Dendrobatidae > Phyllobates > Phyllobates terribilis. The sequence continues at coordinate 2,505,477 of NW_027362901.1, forward strand.
ATGAGTGTGTGCGAGTGTGTATGAGTGAGTGTGTGATGAGTGTGTGCGAGTGTGTATGAGTGAGTGTGTGCGAGCGTGTGTGATTGTGTGTGAGTGTGCGTGAGTGTGTGCGAGTGTGTGCGTTTGAGTGAGTGTGTGCGATTGATTGTGTGCGAGTGTGTATGAGTGAGTGTGTGTGAGTGTGTGCGAGTGTTTGTGAGTGTGTATAAGTGAGTGTGTGTGAGTGTGTATGAGTGAGTTTGTGCCAGTGTGCGCGAGTGTGTGCGAATGTGTGTGCGAGTGTGCACGAGTGTGTGTGTGCGAGTGTGTGCCAGTGTGCGCGAGTGTGTGCGACTGTGCGTGCGAGTGTGCATGAGTGTGTGTGTGCGAGTGTGCACGAGTGTGTGTGTGCGAGTTTGTGCGCGTGTGTGTGCGAGTGTGTATGAGTGAGTGTGTGCGAGTGTGTATGAGTGAGTGTGTGCGAGTGTGCGCGAGTGTGTGTGCGAGTGTGTGCCAGTGTGTGCGACTGTGTGTGTGTTACTGTGTGCGAGTGTTTGAGTGTGTGCCAGTGTTTGTGCGAGTGTGTGTGTGAGTGTGTGCGAGTGTGTATGAGTGAGTGTCCTCGAGTGTGTGTGTGCGAGTATGTGCAAGTGTGTGCGTGCGAGTGCGTGCGAGTGTGTGCGAGTGTGTGTGTGCGAGTGTGTGCGTGAGAGTGCATGCGAGTGTGAACGAGTGTGTGCCAGTGTGTGCGTGCGAGTGTGCGAGTGTGAATGAGTGTGTATGAGTGAGTGTGTGCGAGTGTGTGCGAGTGTGTGCGAGTGTGTGTGAGTGTGTATGAGTGAGTGAGTGCGAGTGTGTGTGAGTGTGTGCGAGAGTGTGTGTGTGCGAGAGTGTGTGCGAGTGTGTATGAGTGAGTGTGTGCGAGAGTGCGAGAGTGTGCGAGTGTTTGATGAGTGTGTGCGAGTGTGTATGAGTGAGTGTGTGCGAGTGTGTGATGATTGTTTGCGAGTGGGTATGAGTGAGTGTGTGCGAGCATGTGTGATTGTGTGTGAGTGTGTGTGACTGTGTGCGAGAGTTTGTGAGAGTGTATATGAGTGAGTGTGTGCGAGAGTGCGAGAGTGTGTGCGAGTGTGTATGAGTGATTATGTGCGAGTGTGTGATGAGTGCTTGCGAGTGGGTATGAGTGAGTGTTTGCGAGCGTGTGTGATTGTGTGTGAGTGTGCGTGAGTGTGTGTGACTGTGTGCGTTTGAGTGAGTGTGTGCAATTGAGTGTGTGCGAGTGTGTGCAATTGTGTGTGCGAGTGGGTATGAGTGAGTGTGTGCGAGTGTGTATGAGTGTGTATGAGTGTGTATGAGTGAGATAGTGCGAGTGTGTGTGAGTGTGTGCGAGAGTGTGTGTGTGCGAGAGTGTGTGCGAGTGTGTATGAGTGAGTGTGTGCGAGAGTGCGAGAGTGTGTGCGAGCGTTTGATGAGTGTGTGCGAGCGTGTGTGATTGTGTGTGAGTGTGTGTGAGTGTGTGCAAGAGTGTGTGCGAGTGTGTATGAGTGAGTGTGTGCGAGAGTGCGAGAGTGTGTGCGAGTGTTTGATGAGTGTGTGCGAGTGTGTATGAGTGAGTGTGTGCGAGTGTGTGATGAGTGTTTGCGAGTGTGGTATGAGTGAGTGTGTGCGAGTGTGTGCGAGAGTGTGTGTGTGCGAGAGTGTGTGCGAGTGTGTATGAGTGAGTGTGTGCGAGAGTGTGTGCGAGTGTGTGATGAGTGTGTGCGAGTTTGTATGAGTGAGTGTGTGCGAGTGTGTATGAGTGAGTGTGTGCGAGCGTGTGTGATTGTGTGTGAGTGTGCGCGAGTGTGTGCGACTGTGTGCGTTTGAGTGAGTGTGTGCGATTGAGTGTGTGCGAGTGTGTATGAGTGAGTGTGTGTGAGTGTGTGCGAGTGTTTGTGAGTGTGTATGAGTGAGTGTGTATGAGTGAGTGTGTGCGAGTGCGTGCGAGTGTGTGTGTGCGAGTGTGTGCCAGTGTGCGAGAGTGTGTGCGACTGTGTGTGCGAGTGTGCACGAGTGTGTGTGTGCGAGTGTGCACGAGTGTGTGTGTGCGAGTTTGTGCGCGTGTGTGTGCGTGCTAGTGTGTGCGAGTGTGTGCGAGTGAGTGAGTGTGTGTGAGTGTGTGCGAGTGTGTGTAAGTGTGTGCGAGTGTGCGCGAGTGTGTGCGAGTGTGTATGAGTGAGTGTGTGTGAGTTTGTGTGAGTGTGCGTGAGTGTGTGCGTGTGAGTGAGTGAGTGTGTGTGAGTGTGTGCGAGAGTGTATGAGTGAGTGTGTGTGAGTGCGTGCGAGTGTGTGCGAGTGTGCGTGCGAGTGTGTATGAGGGTGTGTGCGGGTGTGTGTGCGAGTGTGTGCGAGTGTGTGTGCTTGTGTGTGCGAGTGTGTGTGCGAGTGTGTGTACGAGTGTGTGTGTGCGAGTGTGTATGAGTGAGTGTGTGTGAGTGTGTATGAGTGAGTGTGTGCGAGTGTGTGCGAGTGTGTGTGCGAGTGTGTGTGAGTGAGTGTGTGTGAGTGTTCTCGAGTGTGTCTGTACGAGTGTGTGCGTACGATTGCGTGCGAGTGTGTGAGAGTGTGTGTGTGCGAGTGTGCGTGAGTGTGCATGAGTGTGCGAGTGTGTGCGAGTGTGTATGAGTGAGTGTGTGTGAGTGTGTATGAGTGTGTATGAGTGAGTGTGTGCGAGTGTGTGCGAGTGTTTGTGCGAGTGTGTGTGAGTGAGTGTGTGTGAGTGTTCTCGAGTGTGTCTGTACGAGTGTGTGCGTACGATTGCGTGCGAGTGTGTGCGAGTGTGTGTGTGCGAGTGTGCGTGAGTGTGCATGAGTGTGCGAGTGTGTGCGAGTGTGTATGAGTGTGTATGAGTGAGTGTGTGCGAGTGTGTGTGAGTGTGTGCGAGAGTGTGTGTGTGCGAGAGTGCGAGAGTGTGTGCGAGTGTGTGTGCGAGTGTGTGCGAGTGTGTGTGCGAGTGTGTGTACAAGTGTGTGTTTGCGAGTGTGTATGAGTGAGTGTGTGTGAGTGTGTGTGAGTGTTTGTGAGTGTGTATGAGTGAATGTGTGCGACTGTGTATGAGTGAGTGTGTGCGAGTGCGTGCGAGTGTGTGTGTGCGAGTGTGTGTGCGAGTGTGTGCCAGTGTGTGCGACTGTGTGTGTGTTTCTGTGTGTGAGTGTTTGAGTGTGTGCCAGTGTTTGTGCGAGTGTGTGCGAATGTGTGTGGGAGTGTGCACGAGTGTGTGTGTGCGAGTGTGTGCCAGTGTGCGCGAGTGTGTGCGAGTGTGCATGCGAGTGTGCATGAGTGTGTGTGTGCGAGTGTGCACGAGTGTGTGTGTGCGAGTTTGTGCGCGTGTGTGTGCGAGTGTGTGCGTGCGAGTGTGTATGAGTGAGTGTGTGCGAGTGTGTATGAGTGAGTGTGTGCGAGTGTGCGCGAGTGTGTGTGCGAGTGTGTGCCAGTGTGTGCGACTGTGTGTGTGTTACTGTGTGCGAGTGTTTGAGTGTGTGCCAGTGTTTGTGCGAGTGTGTGTGTGAGTGTGTGCGAGTGTGTATGAGTGAGTGTCCTCGAGTGTGTGTGTGCGAGTATGTGCAAGTGTGTGCGTGCGAGTGCGTGCGAGTGTGTGCGAGTGTGTGTGTGCGAGTGTGTGCGTGAGAGTGCATGCGAGTGTGAACGAGTGTGTGCGAGTGTGCGTTAGTGTGCATGAGTGTGCGTGAGTGTGTGCGAGTGTGTATGATTGAGTGTGTGCGAGTGTGTGCGAGTGTGTGCGAGTGTGTGCGAGTGTGTATGAGTGAGTGAGTGCGAGTGTGTGTGAGTGTGTGCGAGAGTGTGTGTGTGCGAGAGTGTGTGCGAGTGTGTATGAGTGAGTGTGTGCGAGAGTGTGTGCGAGTGTTTGATGAGTGTGTGCGAGTGTGTATGAGTGAGTGTGTGCGAGTGTGTGATGAGTGTTTGCGAGTGGGTATGAGTGAGTGTGTGCGAGCGTGTGTGATTGTGTGTGAGTGTGTGTGAGTGTGTGCGAGAGTGTGTGCGAGTGTGTATGAGTGAGTGTGTGTGAGAGTGCGAGAGTGTGTGCGAGTGTTTGATGAGTGTGTGCGAGTGTGTAAGAGTGATTGTGTGCGAGTGTGTGATGAGTGTTTGCGAGTGGGTATGAGTGAGTGTGTGCGAGCGTGTGTGATTGTGTGTGAGTTTGCGTGAGTGTGTGCGACTGTGTGCATTTGAGTGAGTGTGTGCAATTGAGTGTGTGCGAGTGTGTGCAAGTGTGTGTGCGAGTGGGTATGAGTGAGTGTGTGCGAGTGTGTGCGAGTGTGTATGAGTGTGTATGAGTGTGTATGAGTGAGTGAGTGCGAGTGTGTGTGAGTGTGTGCGAGAGTGTGTGTGTGCGAGAGTGTGTGCGAGTGTGTATGAGTGAGTGTGTGCGAGAGTGTGTGCGAGTGTTTGATGAGTGTGTGCGAGCGTGTGTTATTGTGTGTGAGTGTGTGCAAGAGTGTGTGCGAGTGTGTAAGAGTGAGTGTGTGCGAGAGTGCGAGAGTGTGTGCGAGTGTGTGATGAATGTGTGCGAGTGTGTATGAGTGAGTGTGTGCGAGTGTGTGATGAGTGTGTGCGAGTGTGTATGAGTGAGTGTGTGCGAGCGTGTGTGCTTGTGTGTGAGTGTGTATGAGTGAGTGTGTGCGAGTGTGTGATGAGTGTTTGCGAGTGGGTATGAGTGAGTGTGTGTGAGTGTGTGTGAGTGTGTGCGAGAGTGTGTGTGTGCGAGAGTGTGTGCGAGTGTGTATGAGTGAGTGTGTGCGAGAGTGCGAGAGTGTGTGCGAGTGTGTGATGAGTGTGTGCGAGTGTGTATGAGTGAGTGTGTGCGAGTGTGTGATGAGTGTGTGCGAGAGTGTATGAGTGAGTGTGTGCGAGCGTGTGTGATTGTGTGTGAGTGTGCGCGAGTGTGTGCGACTGTGTGCGTTTGAGTGAGTGTGTGCGATTGAGTGTGTGCGAGTGTGTATGAGTGAGTGTGTGTGAGTGTGTGCAAGTGTTTGTGAGTGTGTATGAGTGAGTGTGTGCGAGTGTTTGTGAGTGTTTATGAGTGAGTGTGTATGAGTGAGTGTGTGCGAGTGCGTGCGAGTGTGTGTGTGCGAGTGTGTGTGCGAGTGTGTGCCAGTGTGTGCAACTGTGTGTGTGTTACTGTGTGCGAGTGTTTGAGTGTGTGCCAGTGTTTGTGCGAGTGAGTGTGTGCGAGTGTGTATGAGTGAGTGTCCTCGAGTGTGTGTGTGCGAGTATGTGCAAGTGTGTGCGTGCGAGTGCGTGCGAGTGTGTTCGAGTGTGTGTGTGCGAGTGTGTGTGTGCGAGTGCATGCGAGTGTGTACGAGTGTGTTTGAGTGTGTGCGTGCTAGTGTGCGTTAGTGTGCATGAGTGTGCGCGAGTGTGTGCGAGTGTTTGCGAGTGTGTGCGAGTGTGTATGAGTGTGTATGAGTGAGTGTGTGCGAGTGTGTGTGAGTGTGTGTGAGTGTGTATGAGTGTGTATGAGTGAGTGTGTACGAGTGTGTGTGAGTGTGTGCGAGAGTGTGTGTGTGCGAGAGTGTGTGCCAGTGTGTATGAGTGAGTGTGTGCGAGAGTGCGAGAGTGTGTGCGAGTGTGTGATGAGTGTGTGCGAGTGTGTATGAGTGAGTGTGTGCGAGTGTGTGATGAGTGTGTGCGAGTGTGTATGAGTGAGTGTGTGCGAGCGTGTGTGATTGTGTGTGAGTGTGCGCGAGTGTGTGCGACTGTGTGCGTTTGAGTGAGTGTGTGCGATTGAGTGTGTGCGAGTGTGTATGAGTGAGTGTGTGTGAGTGTGTGCTAGTGTTTGTGAGTGTGTATAAGTGAGTGTGTGCGAGTGTGTATGAGTGAGTGTGTGCCAGTGTGCGCGAGTGTGTGCGACTGTGTGTGCGAGTGTGCACGAGTGTGTGTGTGCGAGTGTGTGCCAGTGTGCGCGAATGTGTGCGACTGTGTGTGCGAGTGTGCATGAGTGTGTGTGTGCGAGTGTGCACGAGTGTGTGTGTGCGAGTTTGTGCGCGTGTGTGTGCGAGTGTGTGCGTGCGAGTGTGTATTAGTGAGTGTGTGCGAGTGTGTATGAGTGAGTGTGTGCGAGTGTGTATGAGTGAGTGTGTGCGAGTGTGCGCGAGTGTGTGTGCGAGTGTGTGCCAGTGTGTGCGACTGTGTGTGTGTTACTGTGTGCGAGTGTTTGAGTGTGTGCCAGTGTTTGTGCGAGTGTGTGTGTGAGTGCGTGCGAGTGTGTATGAGTGAGTGTCCTCGAGGGTGTGTGTGCGAGTGTGTGCGAGTATGTGCAAGTGTGTGCGTGCGAGTGCGTGCGAGTGCGTGCGAGTGCATGCGAGTGTGTGCGAGTGTGTGCGTGCGAGTGCATGCGAGTGTGAACGAGTGTGTGCGAGTGTGTGCGTGCGAGTGTGCGTTAGTGTGCATGAGTGTGCGTGAGTGTGTGCGAGTGTTTGCGAGTGTGTGCGAGTGTGTATGAGTGTGTATGAGTGAGTGTGTGCGCGTGTGTGCGAGTGTGTGCGAGTGTCTATGAGTGCGTATGAGTGAGTGAGTGCGAGTGTGTGTGAGTGTGTGCGAGAGTGTGTGTGTGCGAGAGTGTGTGCGAGTGTGTATGAGTGAGTGTGTGCGAGAGTGCGAGAGTGTGTGCGAGTGTTTGATGAGTGTCTGCGAGTGTGTATGAGTGAGTGTGAGCGAGTGTGTGATGAGTGTTTGCGAGTGGGTATGAGTGAGTGAGTGCGAGCGTGTGTGATTGTGTGTGAGTGTGTGTGAGTGTGTGCGAGAGTGTGTGCGAGTGTGTATGAGTGAGTGTGTGCGAGAGTGCGAGAGTGTGTGCGAGTGTTTGATGAGTGTGTGCGAGTGTGTATGAGTGAGTGTGTGCGAGTGTGTGATGAGTGTTTGCGAGTGGGTATGAGTGAGTGTGTGCGAGTGTGTGTGATTGTGTGTGAGTGTGCGTGAGTGTGTGCGACTGTGTGCGTTTGAGTGAGTGTGTGCGATTGAGTGTGTGCGAGTGTGTGCAAGTGTGTGTGCGAGTGGGTATGAGTGAGTGTATGCGAGTGTGTGCGAGTGTGTATGAGTGTGTATGAGTGTGTATGAGTGAGTGAGTGCGAGTGTGTGTGAGTGTGTGTGAGAGTGTGTGTGTGCGAGAGTGTGTGCGAGTGTGTATGAGTGAGTGTGTGCGAGAGTGCGAGAAAGTGTGCGAGTGTTTGATGAGTGTGTGCGAGCGTGTGTGATTGTGTGTGAGTGTGTGTGAGTGTGTGCAAGAGTGTATGCGAGTGTGTATGAGTGAGTGTGTGCGAGAGTGGCAGAGTGTGTGCGAGTGTTTGATGAGTGTGTGCGAGTGTGTATGAGTGAGTGTGTGCGAGTGTGTGATGAGTGTTTGCGAGTGGGTATGAGTGAGTGTGTGCGAGTGTGTTTGAGTGTGTATGAGTGAGTGTGTGCGAGAGTGCGAGAGTGTGTGCGAGTGTTTGATGAGTGTGTGCGAGTGTGTATGAGTGAGTGTGTGCGAGTGTGTGATGAGTGTTTGCGAGTGGGTATGAGTGAGTGTGTGCGAGTGTGTGTGAGTGTGTATGAGTGAGTGTGTGCGAGAGTGCGAGAGTGTGTGCGAGTGTGTGATGAGTGTGTGCGAGTGTGTATGAGTGAGTGTGTGCGAGTGTGTGATGAGTGTGTGCGAGTGTGTATGAGTGAGTGTGTGCGAGCGTGTGTGATTGTGTGTGAGTGTGCGCGAGTGTGTGCGACTGTGTGCATTTGAGTGAGTGTGTGCGATTGAGTGTGTGCGAGTGTGTATGAGTGAGTGTGTGTGAGTGTGTGCGAGTGTTTGTGAGTGTGTATAAGTGAGTGTGTGCCAGTGTGCGTGAGTGTGTGCGACTGTGTGTGCGAGTGTGCACGAGTGTGTGTGTGCCAGTGTGCGCGAGTGTGTGCGACTGTGTGTGCGACTGTGTGTGCGAGTGTGCATGAGTGTGTGTGTGCGAGTGTGCACGAGTGTGTGTGTGCGAGTTTTTGCGCATGTGTGTGCGAGTGTGTGCGTGCGAGTGTGTATGAGTGAGTGTGTGCGAGTGTGTATGAGTGAGTGTGTGCGAGTGTGCGCGAGTGTGTGTGCGAGTGTGTGCCAGTGTGTGCGACTGTGTGTGTGTTACTGTGTGCGAGTGTTGGAGTGTGTGCCAGTGTTTGTGCGAGTGTGTGTGTGAGTGTGTGCGAGTGTGTTTGAGTTAGTGTCCTCGAGTGTGTGTGTGCGAGTATGTGCAAGTGTGTGCGTGCGAGTGCGTGCGAGTGTGTGCGAGTGTGTGTGTGCGAGTGTGTGCGTGCGAGTGCATGCGAGTGTGTACGAGTGTGTGCGAGTGTGTGCGTGCGAGTGTGCGTTAGTGTGCATGAGTGTGCGTGAGTGTGTGCGAGCGTTTGCGAGTGTGTGCGAGTGTGTATGAGTGTGTATGAGTGAGTGTGTGTGAGTGTGTATGAGTGTGTATGAGTGAGTGTGTGCGAGTGTGTGTGAGTGTGTGCGAGAGTGTGTGTGTGCGAGAGTGTGTGCGAGTGTGTATGAATGAGTGTGTGCGAGAGTGCGAGAGTGTGTGCGAGTGTGTGATGAGTGTGTGCGAGTGTGTATGAGTGAGTGTGTGATGAGTGTGTGCGAGTGTGTATGAGTGAGTGTGTGTGAGCGTTTGTGATTGTGTGTGAGTGTGCGCGAGTGTGTGCGACTGTGTGCGTTTGAGTGAGTGTGTGTGATTGAGTGTGTGCGAGTGTGTATGAGTGAGTGTGTGTGAGTGCGTGCGAGTGTGTGTGTGCGAGTGTGTGGAAGTGTGCGACTGTGTGTGCGAGTGTGCACGATTGTGTGTGTGCGAGTGTGCACGAGTGTGTGTGTGCGAGTTTGTGCACGTGCGTGTGCGAGTGTGTGCGTGCTAGTGTGTGTGAGTGTGTGCGAGTGTGCGCGAGTGTGTGCGAGTGTGTATGAGTGAGTGTGTGTGAGTGTGTATGAGTGTGTATGAGTGAGTGTGTGCGAGTGTGTGCGAGTGTGTGTGCGAGTGTGTGTGAGTGAGTGTGTGTGAGTGTTCTCGAGTGTGTCTGTACGAGTGTGTGCGTACGATTGCGTTCGAGTATGTGCGAGTATGTGTGTGCGAGTGTGCGTGAGTGTGCATGAGTGTGCGAGTGTGTGCGAGTGTCTATGAGTGTGTATGAGTGAGTGTGTGCAAGTGTGTGTGAGTGTGTGTGTGCGAGTGTGTGCGTGCGAGTGCATGCGAGTGTGTACGAGTGTGTGCGAGTGTGTGCGTGCGAGTGTGCGTTAGTGTACATGAGTGTGCGTGAGTGTGTGCGAGTGTTTGCGAGTGTGTGCGAGTGTGTATGAGTGTGTATGAGTGAGTGTGTGTGAGTGTGTATGAGTGTGTATGAGTGAGTGTGTGCGAGTGTGTGTGAGTGTGTGCGAGAGTGTGTGTGTGCGAGAGTGTGTGCGAGTGTGTATGAATGAGTGTGTGCGAGAGTGCGAGAGTGTGTGCGAGTGTGTGATGAGTGTGTGCGAGTGTGTATGAGTGAGTGTGTGATGAGTGTGTGCGAGTGTGTATGAGTGAGTGTGTGTGAGCGTTTGTGATTGTGTGTGAGTGTGCGCGAGTGTGTGCGACTGTGTGCGTTTGAGTGAGTGTGTGCAAGTGTGTATGAGTGAGTGTGTGTGAGTGCGTGCGAGTGTGTGTGTGCGAGTGTGTGGAAGTGTGCGCGAGTGTGTGCGACTGTGTGTGCGAGTGTGCACGATTGTGTGTGTGCGAGTGTGCACGAGTGTGTGTGTGCGAGTTTGTGCACGTGTGTGTGCGAGTGTGTGCGTGCTAGTGTGTGCGAGTGTGTGCGAGTGAGTGAGTGTGTGTGAGTGTGTGCGAGTGTGCGCGAGTGTGTGCGAGTGTGTATGAGTGAGTGTGTGTGAGTGTGTATGAGTGTGTATGAGTGAGTGTGTGCGAGTGTGTGCGAGTGTGTGTGCGAGTGTGTGTGAGTGAGTGTGTGTGAGTGTTCTCGAGTGTGTCTGTACGAGTGTGTGCGTACGATTGCGTGCGAGTGTGTGCGAGTGTGTGTGTGCGAGTGTGCGTGAGTGTGCATGAGTGTGCGAGTGTGTGCGAGTGTGTATGAGTGTGTATGAGTGAGTTTGTGCGAGTGTGTGTGAGTGTGTGCAAGAGTGTGTGTGTGCGAGAGTGCGAGAGTGTGCGAGTGTGTGTGCGAGTGTGTGCGAGTGTGTGTGCGAGTGTGTGTACGAGTGTGTGTTTGCGAGTGTGTATGAGTGAGTGTGTGTGAGTGTGTGCGAGTGTTTGTGAGTGTGTATGAGTGAGTGTGTGCGACTGTGTATGAGTGAGTGTGTGCGAGTGCGTGCGAGTGTGTGTGTGAGTGTGTGTGCGAGTGTGTGCCAGTGTGTGCGACTGTGTGTGTGTTACTGTGTACGAGTGTTTGAGTGTGTGCCAGTGTTTGTGCGAGTGAGTGTGTGCGAGTGTGTATGAGTGTGTGTGTGCGAGTATGTGCAAGTGTGTGCGTGCGAGTGCGTGCGAGTGTGTGCGAGTGTGTGCGTGCGAGTGTGCGTTAGTGTGCATGAGTGTGCGCGAGTGTGTGCGAGTGTTTGCGAGTGTGTGCGAGTGTGTGTGAGTGTGTATGAGTGAGTGTGTGTGTGAGTGTGTATGAGTGTGTATGAGTGAGTGTGTGCGAGTGTGTGTGAGTGTGTGCGAGAGTGTGTGTGTGCGAGAGTGTGTGCGAGTGTGTATGAGTGAGTGTGTGCGAGAGTGTGAGAGTGTGTGCGAGTGTGTGATGAGTGTGTGCGAGTGTGTATGAGTGAGTGTGTGATGAGTGTGTGCGAGTGTGTATGAGTGAGTGTGTGCGAGCGTGTGTGATTGTGTGTGAGTGTGCGTGAGTGTGTGCGACTGTGTGCGTTTGAGTGAGTGTGTGCGATTGATTGTGTGCGAGTGTGTATGAGTGAGTGTGTGTGAGTGTGTGCGAGTGTTTGTGAGTGTGTATAAGTGAGTGTGTGTGAGTGTGTATGAGTGAGTTTGTGCCAGTGTGTGCGAATGTGTGTGTGAGTGTGCACGAGTGTGTGTGTGCGAGTGTGTGCCAGTGTGCGCGAGTGTGTGCGACTGTGCATGCGAGTGTGCATGAGTGTGTGTGTGCGAGTGTGCACGAGTGTGTGTGTGCGAGTTTGTGCGCGTGTGTGTGCGAGTGTGTGCGTGCGAGTGTGTATGAGTGAGTGTGTGCGAGTGTGCGCGAGTGTGTGTGCGAGTGTGTGCCAGTGTGTGCGACTGTGTGTGTGTTACTGTGCGCGAGTGTTTGAGTGTGTGCCAGTGTTTGTGCGAGTGTGTGTGTGAGTGTGTGCGAGTGTGTGTGTGCAAGTGCGTGCGAGTGTGTGCGAGTGTGTGCGTGCGAGTGTGTGCAAGTGTGTGCGTGCAAGTGCGTGCGAGTGTGTGCGAGTGTGTGTGTGCGAGTGTGTGCGTGAGAGTGCATGCGAGTGTGAACGAGTGTGTGCGAGTGTGTGCGTGCGAGTGTGCGTTAGTGTGCATGAGTGTGCGTGAGTGTGTGCGAGTGTGTATGAGTGTGTATGAGTGAGTGTGTGCGAGTGTGTGCGAGTGTGTGCGAGTGTGTATGAGTGAGTGAGTGCGAGTGTGTGTGAGTGTGTGCGAGAGTGTGTGTGTGCGAGATTGTGTGCGAGTGTGTATGAGTGAGTGTGTGCGAGAGTGCGAGAGTGTGTGCGAGTGTTTGATGAGTGTGTGCGAGTGTGTATGAGTGAGTGTGTGCGAGTGTGTGATGAGTGTTTGCGAGTGGGTATGAGTGAGTGTGTGCGAGCGTGTGTAATTGTGTGTGAGTGTGTGTGAGTGTGTGCGAGAGTGTGTGAGAGTGTATATGAGTGAGTGTGTGCGAGAGTGTGTGCGAGTGTGTATGAGTGATTATGTGCGAGTGTGTGATGAGTGTTTGCGAGTGGGTATGAGTGAGTGTGTGCGAGCGTGTGTGATTGTGTGTGAGTGTGTGTGAGTGTGTGCGACTGTGTGCGTTTGAGTGAGTGTGTGCAATTGAGTGTGTGCGAGTGTGTGCAATTGTGTGTGCGAGTGGGTATGAGTGAGTGTGTGCGAGTGTGTGCGAGTGTGTATGAGTGTGTATGAGTGTGTATGAGTGAGTGAGTGCGAGTGTGTGTGAGTGTGTGCGAGAGTGTGTGTGTGCGAGAGTGTGTGCGAGTGTGTATGAGTGAGTGTGTGCGAGAGTGCGAGAGTGTGTGCGAGTGTTTGATGAGTGTGTGCGAGCGTGTGTGATTGTGTGTGAGTGTGTGTGAGTGTGTGTGAGTGTGTGCGAGAGTGCAAGAGTGTGTGCGAGTGTTTGATGAGTGTGTGCGAGTGTGTATGAGTGAGTGTGTGCGAGTGTGTGATGAGTGTTTGCGAGTGGGTATGAGTGAGTGTGTGCGAGTGTGTGTGAGTGTGTGCGAGTGTGTGTGAGTGTGTGCGAGAGTGTGTGTGTGCGAGAGTGTGTGCGAGTGTGTATGAGTGAGTGTGTGCGAGAGTGTGTGTGAGTGTGTGATGAGTGTGTGCGAGTTTGTATGAGTGAGTGTGTGCGAGTGTGTATGAGTGAGTGTGTGCGAGCGTGTGTGATTGTCTGTGAGTGTGCGCGAGTGTGTGCGACTGTGTGCGTTTGAGTGAGTGTGTGCGATTGAGTGTGTGCGAGTGTGTATGAGTGAGTGTGTGTGAGTGTGTGCGAGTGTTTGTGAGTGTGTATGAGTGAGTGTGTATGAGTGAGTGTGTGCGACTGCGTGCGAGTGTGTGTGTGCGAGTGTGTGCCAGTGTGCGCGAGTGTGTGCGACTGTGTGTGCGAGTGTGCACGAGTGTGTGTGTGCGAGTGTGCACGAGTGTGTGTGTGCGAGTTTGTGCGCGTGTGTGTGCGTGCTAGTGTGTGCGAGTGTGTGCGAGTGAGTGAGTGTGTGTGAGTGTGTGCGAGTGTGTGTAAGTGTGTGCGAGTGTGCGCGAGTGTGTGCGAGTGAGTGTGTGTGAGTTTGTGTGAGTGTGCGTGAGTGTGTGCGTGTGAGTGAGTGAGTGTGTGTGAGTGTGTGCGAGAGTGTATGAGTGAGTGTGTGTGAGTGCGTGCGAGTGTGTGCGAGTGTGCGTGCGAGTGTGTATGAGGGTGTGTGCGGGTGTGTGTGCGAGTGTGTGTGAGTGTGTGTGCGAGTGTGTGCGATTGTGTGTGCGAGTGTGTGTACGAGTGTGTGTGTGCGAGTGTGTATGAGTGAGTGTGTGTGAGTGTGTATGAGTGTGTATGAGTGAGTGTGTGTGAGTGTGTGCGAGTGTGTGTGCGAGTGTGTGTGAGTGTTCTCGAGTGTGTCTGTACGAGTGTGTGCGTACGATTGCGTGCGAGTGTGTGAGAGTGTGTGTGTGCGAGTGTGCGTGAGTGTGCATGAGTGTGCGAGTGTGTGCGAGTGTGTATGAGTGAGTGTGTGTGAGTGTGTATGAGTGTGTATGAGTGAGTGTGTGCGAGTGTGTGTGCGAGTGTGTGTGAGTGAGTGTGTGTGAGTGTTCTCGAGTGTGTCTGTACGAGTGTGTGCGTACGATTGCGTGCGAGTGTGTGCGAGTGTGTGTGTGCGAGTGTGCGTGAGTGTGCATGAGTGTGCGAGTGTGTGCGAGTGTGTATGAGTGTGTATGAGTGAGTGTGTGCGAGTGTGTGTGAGTGTGTGCGAGAGTGTGTGTGTGCGAGAGTGCGAGAGTGTGTGCGAGTGTGTGTGCGAGTGTGTGCGAGTGTGTGTGCGAGTGTGTGTACAAGTGTGTGTTTGCGAGTGTGTATGAGTGAGTGTGTGTGAGTGTGTGTGTGTTTGTGAGTGTGTATGAGTGAGTGTGTGCGACTGTGTATGAGTGAGTGTGTGCGAGTGCGTGCGAGTGTGTGTGTGCGAGTGTGTGTGCGAGTGTGTGCCAGTGTGTGCGACTGTGTGTGTGTTACTGTGTGCGAGTGTTTGAGTGTGTGCCAGTGTTTGTGCGAGTGAGTGTGTGCGAGTGTGTATGAGTGAGTGTCCTCGAGTGTGTGTGTGCGAGTATGTGCAAGTGTGTGCGTGCGAGTGCATGCGAGTGTGTGCGAGTATGTGTGTGTGAGTGTGTGCGTGCGAGTGCATGCGAGTGTGTACGAGTGTGTTCGAGTGTGTGCGTGCGAGTGTGCGTTAGTGTGCATGAGTGTGCGCGAGTGTGTGCGAGAGTTTGCGAGTGTGTGCGAGTGTGTATGAGTGTGTATGAGTGAGTGTGTGCGAGTGTGTGTGAGTGTGTGTGAGTGTGTATGAGTGTGTATGAGTGAGTGTGTGCGAGTGTGTGTAAGTGTGTGCGAGAGTGTGTGTGTGCGAGAGTGTGTGCGAGTGTGTATGAGTGAGTGTGTGCGAGAGTGCGAGAGTGTGTGCGAGTGTGTGATGAGTGTGTGCGAGTGTGTGATGAGTGTGTGCGAATGTGTATGAGTGAGTGTGTGCGAGCGTGTGTGATTGTGTGTGAGTGTGCGCGAGTGTGTGCGACTGTGTGCATTTGAGTGAGTGTGTGCGATTGAGTGTGTGCGAGTGTGTATGAGTGAGTGTGTGTGAGTGTGTGCGAGTGTTTGTGAGTGTGTATAAGTGAGTGTGTGCGAGTGTGTATGAGTGAGTGTGTGCCAGTGTGCGCGAGTGTGTGCGACTGTGTGTGTGAGCGTGCACGAGTATGTGTGTGCGAGTGTGTGCCAGTGTGCGCGAGTGTGTGCGACTGTGCGTGCGAGTGTGCATGAGTGTGTGTGTGCGAGTGTGCACGAGTGTGTGTGTGCGAGTTTGTGCGCGTGTGTGTGCGAGTGTGTGCGTGCGAGTGTGTATGAGTGAGTGTGTGCGAGTGTGTATGAGTGAGTGTGTGCGAGTGTGCACGAGTGTGTGTGCGAGTGTGTGCCAGTGTGTGCGACTGTGTGTGTGTTACTGTGTGCGAGTGTTTGAGTGTGTGCCAGTGTTTGTGCGAGTGTGTGTGTGAGTGTGTGCGAGTGTGTATGAGTGAGTGTCCTCGAGTGTGTGTGTGCGAGTATGTGCAAGTGTGTGCGTGCGAGTGTGTGCGAGTGTGTGTGTGCGAGTGTGTGCGTGAGAGTGTGCGAGTGTGTATGAGTGTGTATGAGTGAGTGAGTGCGAGTGTGTGTGAGTGTGTGCGAGAGTGTGTGTGTGCGAGAGTGTGTGCGATTGTGTATGAGTGAGTGTGTGCGAGAGTGCGAGAGTGTGTGCGAGTGTTTGATGAGTGTGTCCGAGTGTGTATGAGTGAGTGTGTGCGAGTGTGTGATGAGTGTTTGCGAGTGGGTATGAGTGAGTGTGTGCGATCGTGTGTGATTGTGTGTGAGTGTGCGTGAGTGTGTGCGACTGTGTGCGTTTGAGTGAGTGTGTGCAATTGAGTGTGTGTGAGTGTGTGCAAGTGTGTGTGCGAGTGGGTATGAGTGAGTGTGTGCGAGTGTGTGCGAGTGTGTTTGAGTGTGTATGAGTGTGTATGAGTGAGTGAGTGCGAGTGTGTGTGAGTGTGTGCGAGAGTGTGTGTGTGCGATAGTGTGTGCGAGTGTGTATGAGTGAGTGTGTGCGAGAGTGCGAGAGTGGGTGCGAGTGTTTGATGAGTGTGTGCGAGCGTGAGTGATTGTGTGCAAGAGTGTGTGCGAGTGTGTATGAGTGAGTGTGTGCGAGAGTGCGAGAGTGTGTGCGAGTGTTTGATGAGTGTGTGCGAGTGTGTATGAGTGAGTGTGTGCGAGTGTGTGATGAGTGTTTGCGAGTGTGTATGAGTGAGTGTGTGCGAGCGTATGTGATTGTGTGTGAGTGTGCGCGAGTGTGTGCGACTGTGTGCGTTTGAGTGAGTGTGTGCGATTGAGTGTGTGCGAGTGTGTATGAGTGAGTGTGTGTGAGTGTGTGGGAGTGTTTGTGAGTGTGTATAAGTGAGTGTGTGCGAGTGTGTATGAGTGAGTGTGTGCCAGTGTGCGCGAGTGTGTGCGACTGTGTGTGCGAGTGTGCACGAGTGTGTGTGTGCGAGTGTGTGCCAGTGTTTGTTCGAGTGATTGTGTGAGTGTGTGCGAGTGTGTATGAGTGAGTGTCCTCGAGTGTGTGTGTGCGAGTATGTGCAAGTGTGTGCGTGCGAGTGCGTGCGAGTGTGTGCGAGTGTGTGTGTGCGAGTGTGTGCGTGCGAGTGCATGCGAGTGTGAGCGAGTGTGTGCGAGTGTGTGCGTGCAAGTGTGCGTTAGTGTGCATGAGTGTGCGTGAGTGTGTGCGAGTGTTTGCGAGTGTGTGCGAGTGTGTATGAGTGTGTAGGAGTGAGTGAGTGCGAGTGTGTGTGAGTGTGTGCGAGAGTGTGTGTGTGCGAGAGTGTGCGCGAGTGTGTATGAGTGAGTGTGTGCGAGAGTGCGAGAGTGTGTGCGAGTGTTTGATGAGTGTGTGCGAGTGTGTATGAGTGAGTGTGTGCGAGTGTGTGATGAGTGTTTGCGAGTGGGTATGAGTGAGTGTGTGCGAGCGTGTGTGATTGTGTGTGATTGTGTGTGAGTGTGTGTGAGTGTGTGCGAGTGTGCGCGAGTGTGTGCGAGTGTGTATGAGTGAGTGTGTGTGAGTGTGTATGAGTGTGTATGAGTGAGTGTGTGCGAGTGTGTGCGAGTGTGTATGAGTGAGTGTGTGCGAGCGTGTGTGATTGTGTGTGAGTGTGCGTGAGTGTGTGCGAGTGTGTGCGTTTGAGTGAGTGTGTGCGATTGATTGTGTGCGAGTGTGTATGAGTGAGTGTGTGTGAGTGTGTGCGAGTGTTTGTGAGTGTGTATAAGTGAGTGTGTGTGAGTGTGTATGAGTGAGTTTGTGCCAGTGTGCGCGAGTGTGTGCGAATGTGTGTGCGAGTGTGCACGAGTGTGTGTGTGCGAGTGTGTGCCAGTGTGCGCGAGTGTGTGCGACTGTGCGTGCGAGTGTGCATGAGTGTGTGTGTGCGAGTGTGCACGAGTGTGTGTGTGCGAGTTTGTGCGCGTGTGTGTGCGAGTGTGTATGAGTGAGTGTGTGCGAGTGTGTATGAGTGAGTGTGTGCGAGTGTGCGCGAGTGTGTGTGCGAGTGTGTGCCAGTGTGTGCGACTGTGTGTGTGTTACTGTGTGCGAGTGTTTGAGTGTGTGCCAGTGTTTGTGCGAGTGTGTGTGTGAGTGTGTGCGAGTGTGTATGAGTGAGTGTCCTCGAGTGTGTGTGTGCGAGTATGTGCAAGTGTGTGCGTGCGAGTGCGTGCGAGTGTGTGCGAGTGTGTGTGTGCGAGTGTGTGCGTGAGAGTGCATGCGAGTGTGAACGAGTGTGTGCCAGTGTGTGCGTGCGAGTGTGCGAGTGTGTATGAGTGTGTATGAGTGAGTGTGTGCGAGTGTGTGCGAGTGTGTGTGAGTGTGTATGAGTGAGTGAGTGCGAGTGTGTGTGAGTGTGTGCGAGAGTGTGTGCGAGTGTTTGATGAGTGTGTGCGAGTGTGTATGAGTGAGTGTGTGCGAGTGTGTGATGATTGTTTGCGAGTGGGTATGAGTGAGTGTGTGCGAGCATGTGTGATTGTGTGTGAGTGTGTGTGAGTGTGTGCGAGAGTTTGTGAGAGTGTATATGAGTGAGTGTGTGCGAGAGTGCGAGAGTGTGTGCGAGTGTGTATGAGTGATTATGTGCGAGTGTGTGATGAGTGTTTGCGAGTGGGTATGAGTGAGTGTTTGCGAGCGTGTGTGATTGTGTGTGAGTGTGCGTGAGTGTGTGTGACTGTGTGCGTTTGAGTGAGTGTGTGCAATTGAGTGTGTGCGAGTGTGTGCAATTGTGTGTGCGAGTGGGTATGAGTGAGTGTGTGCGAGTGTGTATGAGTGTGTATGAGTGTGTATGAGTGAGATAGTGCGAGTGTGTGTGAGTGTGTGCGAGAGTGTGTGTGTGCGAGAGTGTGTGCGAGTGTGTATGAGTGAGTGTGTGCGAGAGTGCGAGAGTGTGTGCGAGCGTTTGATGAGTGTGTGCGAGCGTGTGTGATTGTGTGTGAGTGTGTGTGAGTGTGTGCAAGAGTGTGTGCGAGTGTGTATGAGTGAGTGTGTGCGAGAGTGCGAGAGTGTGTGCGAGTGTTTGATGAGTGTGTGCGAGTGTGTATGAGTGAGTGTGTGCGAGTGTGTGATGAGTGTTTGCGAGTGTGGTATGAGTGAGTGTGTGCGAGTGTGTGTGAGTGTGTGCGAGAGTGTGTGTGTGCGAGAGTGTGTGCGAGTGTGTATGAGTGAGTGTGTGCGAGAGTGTGTGCGAGTGTGTGATGAGTGTGTGCGAGTTTGTATGAGTGAGTGTGTGCGAGTGTGTATGAGTGAGTGTGTGCGAGCGTGTGTGATTGTGTGTGAGTGTGCGCGAGTGTGTGCGACTGTGTGCGTTTGAGTGAGTGTGTGCGATTGAGTGTGTGCGAGTGTGTATGAATGAGTGTGTGTGAGTGTGTGCGAGTGTTTGTGAGTGTGTATGAGTGAGTGTGTATGAGTGAGTGTGTGCGAGTGCGTGCGAGTGTGTGTGTGCGAGTGTGTGCCAGTGTGCGCGAGTGTGTGCGACTGTGTGTGCGAGTGTGCACGAGTGTGTGTGTGCGAGTGTGCACGAGTGTGTGTGTGCGAGTTTGTGCGCGTGTGTGTGCGTGCTAGTGTGTGCGAGTGTGTGCGAGTGAGTGAGTGTGTGTGAGTGTGTGCGAGTGTGTGTAAGTGTGTGCGAGTGTGCGCGAGTGTGTGCGAGTGTGTATGAGTGAGTGTGTGTGAGTTTGTGTGAGTGTGCGTGAGTGTGTGCGTGTGAGTGAGTGAGTGTGTGTGAGTGTGTGCGAGAGTGTATGAGTGAGTGTGTGTGAGTGCGTGCGAGTGTGTGCGAGTGTGCGTGCGAGTGTGTATGAGGGTGTGTGCGGGTGTGTGTGCGAGTGTGTGCGAGTGTGTGTGCGAGTGTGTGCGAGTGTGTGTGCGAGTGTGTGTACGAGTGTGTGTGTGCGAGTGTGTATGAGTGAGTGTGTGTGAGTGTGTATGAGTGAGTGTGTGCGAGTGTGTGCGAGTGTGTGTGCGAGTGTGTGTGAGTGAGTGTGTGTGAGTGTTCTCGAGTGTGTCTGTACGAGTGTGTGCGTACGATTGCGTGCGAGTGTGTGAGAGTGTGTGTGTGCGAGTGTGCGTGAGTGTGCATGAGTGTGCGAGTGTGTGCGAGTGTGTATGAGTGAGTGTGTGTGAGTGTGTATGAGTGTGTATGAGTGAGTGTGTGCGAGTGTGTGCGAGTGTTTGTGCGAGTGTGTGTGAGTGAGTGTGTGTGAGTGTTCTCGAGTGTGTCTGTACGAGTGTGTGCGTACGATTGCGTGCGAGTGTGTGCGAGTGTGTGTGTGCGAGTGTGCGTGAGTGTGCATGAGTGTGCGAGTGTGTGCGAGTGTGTATGAGTGTGTATGAGTGAGTGTGTGCGAGTGTGTGTGAGTGTGTGCGAGAGTGTGTGTGTGCGAGAGTGCGAGAGTGTGTGCGAGTGTGTGTGCGAGTGTGTGCGAGTGTGTGTGCGAGTGTGTGTACAAGTGTGTGTTTGCGAGTGTGTGTGAGTGTGTGTGAGTGTGTGTGTGTTTGTGAGTGTGTATGAGTGAATGTGTGCGACTGTGTATGAGTGAGTGTGTGCGAGTGCGTGCGAGTGTGTGTGTGCGAGTGTGTGTGCGAGTGTGTGCCAGTGTGTGCGACTGTGTGTGTGTTTCTGTGTGTGAGTGTTTGAGTGTGTGCCAGTGTTTGTGCGAGTGTGTGCGAATGTGTGTGGGAGTGTGCACGAGTGTGTGTGTGCGAGTGTGTGCCAGTGTGCGCGAGTGTGTGCGAGTGTGCATGCGAGTGTGCATGAGTGTGTGTGTGCGAGTGTGCACGAGTGTGTGTGTGCGAGTTTGTGCTCGTGTGTGTGCGAGTGTGTGAGTGCGAGTGTGTATGAGTGAGTGTGTGCGAGTGTGTATGAGTGAGTGTGTGCGAGTGTGCGCGAGTGTGTGTGTGAGTGTGTGCCAGTGTGTGCGACTGTGTGTGTGTTACTGTGTGCGAGTGTTTGAGTGTGTGCCAGTGTTTGTGCGAGTGTGTGTGTGAGTGTGTGCGAGTGTGTATGAGTGAGTGTCCTCGAGTGTGTGTGTGCGAGTATGTGCAAGTGTGTGCGTGCGAGTGCGTGCGAGTGTGTGCGAGTGTGTGTGTGCGAGTGTGTGCGTGAGAGTGCATGCGAGTGTGAACGAGTGTGTGCGAGTGTGCGTTAGTGTGCATGAGTGTGCGTGAGTGTGTGCGAGTGTGTATGATTGAGTGTGTGCGAGTGTGTGCGAGTGTGTGCGAGTGTGTGCGAGTGTGTATGAGTGAGTGAGTGCGAGTGTGTGTGAGTGTGTGCGAGAGTGTGTGTGTGCGAGAGTGTGTGCGAGTGTGTATGAGTGAGTGTGTGCGAGAGTGTGTGCGAGTGTTTGATGAGTGTGTGCGAGTGTGTATGAGTGAGTGTGTGCGAGTGTGTGATGAGTGTTTGCGAGTGGGTATGAGTGAGTGTGTGCGAGCGTGTGTGATTGTGTGTGAGTGTGTGTGAGTGTGTGCGAGAGTGTGTGCGAGTGTGTATGAGTGAGTGTGTGCGAGAGTGCGAGAGTGTGTGCGAGTGTTTGATGAGTGTGTGCGAGTGTGTAAGAGTGATTGTGTGCGAGTGTGTGATGAGTGTTTGCGAGTGGGTATGAGTGAGTGTGTGCGAGCGTGTGTGATTGTGTGTGAGTTTGCGTGAGTGTGTGCGACTGTGTGCATTTGAGTGAGTGTGTGCAATTGAGTGTGTGCGAGTGTGTGCAAGTGTGTGTGCGAGTGGGTATGAGTGAGTGTGTGCGAGTGTGTGCGAGTGTGTATGAGTGTGTATGAGTGTGTATGAGTGAGTGAGTGCGAGTGTGTGTGAGTGTGTGCGAGAGTGTGTGTGTGCGAGAGTGTGTGCGAGTGTGTATGAGTGAGTGTGTGCGAGAGTGTGTGCGAGTGTTTGATGAGTGTGTGCGAGCGTGTGTTATTGTGTGTGAGTGTGTGCAAGAGTGTATGCGAGTGTGTAAGAGTGAGTGTGTGCGAGAGTGCGAGAGTGTGTGCGAGTGTGTGATGAATGTGTGCGAGTGTGTATGAGTGAGTGTGTGCGAGTGTGTGATGAGTGTGTGCGAGTGTGTATGAGTGAGTGTGTGCGAGCGTGTGTGATTGTGTGTGAGTGTGTATGAGTGAGTGTGTGCGAGTGTGTGATGAGTGTTTGCGAGTGGGTATGAGTGAGTGTGTGTGAGTGTGTGTGAGTGTGTGCGAGAGTGTGTGTGTGCGAGAGTGTGTGCGAGTGTGTATGAGTGAGTGTGTGCGAGAGTGCGAGAGTGTGTGCGAGTGTGTGATGAGTGTGTGCGAGTGTGTATGAGTGAGTGTGTGCGAGTGTGTGATGAGTGTGTGCGAGAGTGTATGAGTGAGTGTGTGCGAGCGTGTGTGATTGTGTGTGAGTGTGCGCGAGTGTGTGCGACTGTGTGCGTTTGAGTGAGTGTGTGCGATTGAGTGTGTGCGAGTGTGTATGAGTGAGTGTGTGTGAGTGTGTGCAAGTGTTTGTGAGTGTGTATGAGTGAGTGTGTGCGAGTGTTTGTGAGTGTTTATGAGTGAGTGTGTATGAGTGAGTGTGTGCGAGTGCGTGCGAGTGTGTGTGTGCGAGTGTGTGTGCGAGTGTGTGCCAGTGTGTGCAACTATGTGTGTGTTACTGTGTGCGAGTGTTTGAGTGTGTGCCAGTGTTTGTGCGAGTGAGTGTGTGCGAGTGCATGCGAGTGAGTGTCCTCGAGTGTGTGTGTGCGAGTATGTGCAAGTGTGTGCGTGCGAGTGCGTGCGAGTGTGTTCGAGTGTGTGTGTGCGAGTGTGTGTGTGCGAGTGCATGCGAGTGTGTACGAGTGTGTTTGAGTGTGTGCGTGCTAGTGTGCGTTAGTGTGCATGAGTGTGCGCGAGTGTGTGCGAGTGTTTGCGAGTGTGTGCGAGTGTGTATGAGTGTGTATGAGTGAGTGTGTGTGAGTGTGTGTGAGTGTGTGTGAGTGTGTATGAGTGTGTATGAGTGAGTGTGTACGAGTGTGTGTGAGTGTGTGCGAGAGTGTGTGTGTGCGAGAGTGTGTGCCAGTGTGTATGAGTGAGTGTGTGCGAGAGTGCGAGAGTGTGTGCGAGTGTGTGATGAGTGTGTGCGAGTGTGTATGAGTGAGTGTGTGCGAGTGTGTGATGAGTGTGTGCGAGTGTGTATGAGTGAGTGTGTGCGAGCGTGTGTGATTGTGTGTGAGTGTGCGCGAGTGTGTGCGACTGTGTGCGTTTGAGTGAGTGTGTGCGATTGAGTGTGTGCGAGTGTGTATGAGTGAGTGTGTGTGAGTGTGTGCTAGTGTTTGTGAGTGTGTATAAGTGAGTGTGTGCGAGTGTGTATGAGTGAGTGTGTGCCAGTGTGCGCGAGTGTGTGCGACTGTGTGTGCGAGTGTGCACGAGTGTGTGTGTGCGAGTGTGTGCCAGTGTGCGCGAATGTGTGCGACTGTGTGTGCGAGTGTGCATGAGTGTGTGTGTGCGAGTGTGCACGAGTGTGTGTGTGCGAGTTTGTGCGCGTGTGTGTGCGAGTGTGTGCATGCGAGTGTGTATTAGTGAGTGTGTGCGAGTGTGTATGAGTGAGTGTGTGCGAGTGTGTATGAGTGAGTGTGTGCGAGTGTGCGCGAGTGTGTGTGCGAGTGTGTGCCAGTGTGTGCGACTGTGTGTGTGTTACTGTGTGCGAGTGTTTGAGTGTGTGCCAGTGTTTGTGCGAGTGTGTGTGTGAGTGTGTGCGAGTGTGTATGAGTGAGTGTCCTCGAGGGTGTGTGTGCGAGTGTGTGCGAGTATGTGCAAGTGTGTGCGTGCGAGTGCGTGCGAGTGCATGCGAGTGCATGCGAGTGTGTGCGAGTGTGTGCGTGCGAGTGCATGCGAGTGTGAACGAGTGTGTGCGAGTGTGTGCGTGCGAGTGTGCGTTAGTGTGCATGAGTGTGCGTGAGTGTGTGCGAGTGTTTGCGAGTGTGTGCGAGTGTGTATGAGTGTGTATGAGTGAGTGTGTGCGCGTGTGTGCGAGTGTGTGCGAGTGTCTATGAGTGCGTATGAGTGAGTGAGTGCGAGTGTGTGTGAGTGTGTGCGAGAGTGTGTGTGTGCGAGAGTGTGTGCGAGTGTGTATGAGTGAGTGTGTGCGAGAGTGCGAGAGTGTGTGCGAGTGTTTGATGAGTGTCTGCGAGTGTGTATGAGTGAGTGTGAGCGAGTGTGTGATGAGTGTTTGCGAGTGGGTATGAGTGAGTGAGTGCGAGCGTGTGTGATTGTGTGTGAGTGTGTGTGAGTGTGTGCGAGAGTGTGTGCGAGTGTGTATGAGTGAGTGTGTGCGAGAGTGCGAGAGTGTGTGCGAGTGTTTGATGAGTGTGTGCGAGTGTGTATGAGTGAGTGTGTGCGAGTGTGTGATGAATGTTTGCGAGTGGGTATGAGTGAGTGTGTGCGAGCGTGTGTGATTGTGTGTGAGTGTGCGTGAGTGTGTGCGACTGTGTGCGTTTGAGTGAGTGTGTGCGATTGAGTGTGTGCGAGTGTGTGCAAGTGTGTGTGCGAGTGGGTATGAGTGAGTGTATGCGAGTGTGTGCGAGTGTGTATGAGTGTGTATGAGTGTGTATGAGTGAGTGAGTGCGAGTGTGTGTGAGTGTGTGTGAGAGTGTGTGTGTGCGAGAGTGTGTGCGAGTGTGTATGAGTGAGTGTGTGCGAGAGTGCGAGAAAGTGTGCGAGTGTTTGATGAGTGTGTGCGAGCGTGTGTGATTGTGTGTGAGTGTGTGTGAGTGTGTGCAAGAGTGTATGCGAGTGTGTATGAGTGAGTGTGTGCGAGAGTGGCAGAGTGTGTGCGAGTGTTTGATGAGTGTGTGCGAGTGTGTATGAGTGAGTGTGTGCGAGTGTGTGATGAGTGTTTGCGAGTGGGTATGAGTGAGTGTGTGCGAGTGTGTTTGAGTGTGTATGAGTGAGTGTGTGCGAGAGTGCGAGAGTGTGTGCGAGTGTTTGATGAGTGTGTGCGAGTGTGTATGAGTGAGTGTGTGCGAGTGTGTGATGAGTGTTTGCGAGTGGGTATGAGTGAGTGTGTGCGAGTGTGTGTGAGTGTGTATGAGTGAGTGTGTGCGAGAGTGCGAGAGTGTGTGCGAGTGTGTGATGAGTGTGTGCGAGTGTGTATGAGTGAGTGTGTGCGAGTGTGTGATGAGTGTGTGCGAGTGTGTATGAGTGAGTGTGTGCGAGCGTGTGTGATTGTGTGTGAGTGTGCGCGAGTGTGTGCGACTGTGTGCATTTGAGTGAGTGTGTGCGACTGAGTGTGTGCGAGTGTGTATGAGTGAGTGTGTGTGAGTGTGTGCGAGTGTTTGTGAGTGTGTATAAGTGAGTGTGTGCCAGTGTGCGTGAGTGTGTGCGACTGTGTGTGCGAGTGTGCACGAGTGTGTGTGTGCCAGTGTGCGCGAGTGTGTGCGACTGTGTGTGCGACTGTGTGTGCGAGTGTGCATGAGTGTGTGTGTGCGAGTGTGCACGAGTGTGTGTGTGCGAGTTTGTGCGCATGTGTGTGCGAGTGTGTGCGTGCGAGTGTGTACGAGTGAGTGTGTGCGAGTGTGTATGAGTGAGTGTGTGCGAGTGTGCGCGAGTGTGTGTGCGAGTGTGTGCCAGTGTGTGCGACTGTGTGTGTGTTACTGTGTGCGAGTGTTGGAGTGTGTGCCAGTGTTTGTGCGAGTGTGTGTGTGAGTGTGTGCGAGTGTGTTTGAGTTAGTGTCCTCGAGTGTGTGTGTGCGAGTTTGTGCACGTGTGTGTGCGAGTGTGTGCGTGCTAGTGTGTGCGAGTGTGTGCGAGTGAGTGAGTGTGTGTGAGTGTGTGCGAGTGTGCGCGAGTGTGTGCGAGTGTGTATGAGTGAGTGTGTGTGAGTGTGTATGAGTGTGTATGAGTGAGTGTGTGTGAGTGTGTGCGAGTGTGTGTGCGAGTGTGTGTGAGTGAGTGTGTGTGAGTGTTCTCGAGTGTGTCTGTACGAGTGTGTGCGTACGATTGCGTGCGAGTGTGTGCGAGTGTGTGTGTGCAAGTGTGCGTGAGTGTGCATGAGTGTGCGAGTGTGTGCGAGTGTGTATGAGTGTGTATGAGTGAGTGTGTGCGAGTGTGTGTGAGTGTGTGCAAGAGTGTGTGTGTGCGAGAGTGCGAGAGTGTGCGAGTGTGTGTGCGAGTGTGTGCGAGTGTGTGTGCGAGTGTGTGTACGAGTGTGTGTTTGCAAGTGTGTATGAGTGAGTGTGTGTGAGTGTGTGCGAGTGTTTGTGAGTGTGTATGAGTGAGTGTGTGCGACTGTGTATGAGTGAGTGTGTGCGAGTGCGTGCGAGTGTGTGTGTGTGAGTGTGTGTGCGAGTGTGTGCCAGTGTGTGTGACTGTGTGTGTGTTACTGTGTACGAGTGTTTGAGTGTGTGCCAGTGTTTGTGCGAGTGAGTGTGTGCGAGTGTGTATGAGTGTGTGTGTGCGAGTATGTGCAAGTGTGTGCATGCGAGTGCGTGCGAGTGTGTGCGAGTGTGTGCGTGCGAGTGTGCGTTAGTGTGCATGAGTGTGCGCGAGTGTGTGCGAGTGTTTGCGAGTGTGTGCGAGTGTGTGTGAGTGTGTATGAGTGAGTGTGTGTGTGAGTGTGTATGAGTGTGTATGAGTGAGTGTGTGCGAGTGTGTGTGAGTGTGTGCGAGAGTGTGTGTGTGCGAGAGTGTGTGCGAGTGTGTATGAGTGAGTGTGTGCGAGAGTGTGAGAGTGTGTGCGAGTGTGTGATGAGTGAGTGTGAGTGTGGATGAGTGAGTGTGTGATGAGTGTGTGCGAGTGTGTATGAGTGAGTGTGTGCGAGCGTGTGTGATTGTGTGTGAGTGTGCAAGAGTGTGTGTGACTGTGTGCGTTTGAGTGAGTGTGTGCGATTGATTGTGTGCGAGTGTGTATGAGTGAGTGTGTGTGAGTGTGTGCGAGTGTTTGTGAGTGTGTATAAGTGAGAGTGTGAGTGTGTATGAGTGAGTTTGTGCCAGTGTGTGCGAATGTGTGTGCGAGTGTGCACGAGTGTGTGTGTGCGAGTGTGTGCCAGTGTGCGCGAGTGTGTGCGACTGTGCATGCGAGTGTGCATGAGTGTGTGTGTGCGAGTGTGCACGAGTGTGTGTGTGCGAGTTTGTGCGCGTGTGTGTGCGAGTGTGTGCGTGCGAGTGTGTATGAGTGAGTGTGTGCGAGTGTGCGCGAGTGTGTGTGCGAGTGTGTGCCAGTGTGTGCGACTGTGTGTGTGTTACTGTGTGCGAGTGTTTGAGTGTGTGCCAGTGTTTGTGCGAGTGTGTGTGTGAGTGTGTGCGAGTGTGTGTGTGCAAGTGCGTGCGAGTGTGTGCGAGTGTGTGTGTGCGAGTGTGTGCAAGTGTGTGCGTGCAAGTGCGTGCGAGTGTGTGCGAGTGTGTGTGTGCGAGTGTGTGCGTGAGAGTGCATGCGAGTGTGAACGAGTGTGTGCGAGTGTGTGCGTGCGAGTGTGCGTTAGTGTGCATGAGTGTGCGTGAGTGTGTGCGAGTGTGTATGAGTGTGTATGAGTGAGTGTGTGCGAGTGTGTGCGAGTGTGTGCGAGTGTGTATGAGTGAGTGAGTGCGAGTGTGTGTGAGTGTGTGCGAGAGTGTGTGTGTGCGAGATTGTGTGCGAGTGTGTATGAGTGAGTGTGTGCGAGAGTGCGAGAGTGTGTGCGAGTGTTTGATGAGTGTGTGCGAGTGTGTATGAGTGAGTGTGTGCGAGTGTGTGATGAGTGTTTGCGAGTGGGTATGAGTGAGTGTGTGCGAGCGTGTGTAGTTGTGTGTGAGTGTGTGTGAGTGTGTGCGAGAGTGTGTGAGAGTGTATATGAGTGAGTGTGTGCGAGAGTGTGTGCGAGTGTGTATGAGTGATTATGTGCGAGTGTGTGATGAGTGTTTGCGAGTGGGTATGAGTGAGTGTGTGCGAGCGTGTGTGATTGTGTGTGAGTGTGTGTGAGTGTGTGCGACTGTGTGCGTTTGAGTGAGTGTGTGCAATTGAGTGTGTGCGAGTGTGTGCAATTGTGTGTGCGAGTGGGTATGAGTGAGTGTGTGCGAGTGTTTGCGAGTGTGTATGAGTGTGTATGAGTGTGTATGAGTGAGTGAGTGCGAGTGTGTGTGAGTGTGTGCGAGAGTGTGTGTGTGCGAGAGTGTGTGCGAGTGTGTATGAGTGAGTGTGTGCGAGAGTGCGAGAGTGTGTGCGAGTGTTTGATGAGTGTGTGCGAGCGTGTGTGATTGTGTGTGAGTGTGTGTGAGTGTGTGTGAGTGTGTGCGAGAGTGCAAGAGTGTGTGCGAGTGTTTGATGAGTGTGTGCGAGTGTGTATGAGTGAGTGTGTGCGAGTGTGTGATGAGTGTTTGCGAGTGGGTATGAGTGAGTGTGTGCGAGTGTGTGTGAGTGTGTGCGAGTGTGTGTGAGTGTGTGCGAGAGTGTGTGTGTGCGAAAGTGTGTGCGAGTGTGTATGAGTGAGTGTGTGCGAGAGTGTGTGTGAGTGTGTGATGAGTGTGTGCGAGTTTGTATGAGTGAGTGTGTGCGAGTGTGTATGAGTGAGTGTGTGCGAGCGTGTGTGATTGTCTGTGAGTGTGCGCGAGTGTGTGCGACTGTGTGCGTTTGAGTGAGTGTGTGCGATTGAGTGTGTGCGAGTGTGTATGAGTGAGTGTGTGTGAGTGTGTGCGAGTGTTTGTGAGTGTGTATGAGTGAGTGTGTATGAGTGAGTGTGTGCGAGTGCGTGCGAGTGTGTGTGTGCGAGTGTGTGCCAGTGTGCGCGAGTGTGTGCGACTGTGTGTGCGAGTGTGCACGAGTGTGTGTGTGCGAGTGTGCACGAGTGTGTGTGTGCGAGTTTGTGCGCGTGTGTGTGCGTGCTAGTGTGTGCGAGTGTGTGCGAGTGAGTGAGTGTGTGTGAGTGTGTGCGAGTGTGTGTAAGTGTGTGCGAGTGTGCGCGAGTGTGTGCGAGTGAGTGTGTGTGAGTTTGTGTGAGTGTGCGTGAGTGTGTGCGTGTGAGTGAGTGAGTGTGTGTGAGTGTGTGCGAGAGTGTATGAGTGAGTGTGTGTGAGTGCGTGCGAGTGTGTGTGAGTGTGCGTGCGAGTGTGTATGAGGGTGTGTGCGGGTGTGTGTGCGAGTGTGTGCGAGTGTGTGTGCGAGTGTGTGCGATTGTGTGTGCGAGTGTGTGTACGAGTGTGTGTGTGCGAGTGTGTATGAGTGAGTGTGTGTGAGTGTGTATGAGTGTGTATGAGTGAGTGTGTGTGAGTGTGTGCGAGTGTGTGTGCGAGTGTATGTGAGTGTTCTCGAGTGTGTCTGTACGAGTGTGTGCGTACGATTGCGTGCGAGTGTGTGAGAGTGTGTGTGTGCGAGTGTGCGTGAGTGTGCATGAGTGTGCGAGTGTGTGCGAGTGTGTATGAGTGAGTGTGTGTGAGTGTGTATGAGTGTGTATGAGTGAGTGTGTGCGAGTGTGTGTGCGAGTGTGTGTGAGTGAGTGTGTGTGAGTGTTCTCGAGTGTGTCTGTACGAGTGTGTGCGTACGATTGCGTGCGAGTGTGTGCGAGTGTGTGTGTGCGAGTGTGCGTGAGTGTGCATGAGTGTGCGAGTGTGTGCGAGTGTGTATGAGTGTGTATGAGTGAGTGTGTGCGAGTGTGTGTGAGTGTGTGCGAGAGTGTGTGTGTGCGAGAGTGCGAGAGTGTGTGCGAGTGTGTGTGCGAGTGTGTGCGAGTGTGTGTGCGAGTGTGTGTACAAGTGTGTGTTTGCGAGTGTGTATGAGTGAGTGTGTGTGAGTGTGTGTGTGTTTGTGAGTGTGTATGAGTGAGTGTGTGCGACTGTGTATGAGTGAGTGTGTGCGAGTGCGTGCGAGTGTGTGTGTGCGAGTGTGTGTGCGAGTGTGTGCCAGTGTGTGCGACTGTGTGTGTGTTACTGTGTGCGAGTGTTTGAGTGTGTGCCAGTGTTTGTGCGAGTGAGTGTGTGCGAGTGTGTATGAGTGAGTGTCCTCGAGTGTGTGTGTGCGAGTATGTGCAAGTGTGTGCGTGCGAGTGCATGCGAGTGTGTGCGAGTATGTGTGTGTGAGTGTGTGCGTGCGAGTGCATGCGAGTGTGTACGAGTGTGTTCGAGTGTGTGCGTGCGAGTGTGCGTTAGTGTGCATGAGTGTGCGCGAGTGTGTGCGAGAGTTTGCGAGTGTGTGCGAGTGTGTATGAGTGTGTATGAGTGAGTGTGTGCGAGTGTGTGTGAGTGTGTGTGAGTGTGTATGAGTGTGTATGAGTGAGTGTGTGCGAGTGTGTGTAAGTGTGTGCGAGAGTGTGTGTGTGCGAGAGTGTGTGCGAGTGTGTATGAGTGAGTGTGTGCGAGAGTGCGAGAGTGTGTGCGAGTGTGTGATGAGTGTGTGCGAGTTTGTATGAGTGAGTGTGTGCGAGTGTGTGATGAGTGTGTGCGAATGTGTATGAGTGAGTGTGTGCGAGCGTGTGTGATTGTGTGTGAGTGTGCGCGAGTGTGTGCGACTGTGTGCATTTGAGTGAGTGTGTGCGATTGAGTGTGTGCGAGTGTGTATGAGTGAGTGTGTGTGAGTGTGTGCGAGTGTTTGTGAGTGTGTATAAGTGAGTGTGTGCGAGTGTGTATGAGTGAGTGTGTGCCAGTGTGCGCGAGTGTGTGCGACTGTGCGTGCGAGTGTGCATGAGTGTGTGTGTGCGAGTGTGCACGAGTGTGTGTGTGCGAGTTTGTGCGCGTGTGTGTGCGAGTGTGTGCGTGCGAGTGTGTATGAGTGAGTGTGTGTGAGTGTGTATGAGTGAGTGTGTGCGAGTGTGCGCGAGTGTGTGTGCGAGTGTGTGCCAGTGTGTGCGACTGTGTGTGTGTTACTGTGTGCGAGTGTTTGAGTGTGTGCCAGTGTTTGTGCGAGTGTGTGTGTGAGTGTGTGCGAGTGTGTATGAGTGAGTGTCCTCGAGTGTGTGTGTGCGAGTATGTGCAAGTGTGTGCGTGCGAGTGTGTGCGAGTGTGTGCGAGTGTGTGTGTGCGAGTGTGTGCGTGAGAGTGTGCGAGTGTGTATGAGTGTGTATGAGTGAGTGAGTGCGAGTGTGTGTGAGTGTGTGCGAGAGTGTGTGTGTGCGAGAGTGTGTGCGATTGTGTATGAGTGAGTGTGTGCGAGAGTGTGTGCGAGTGTTTGATGAGTGTGTCCGAGTGTGTATGAGTGAGTGTGTGCGAGTGTGTGATGAGTGTTTGCGAGTGGGTATGAGTGGGTGTGTGCGATCGTGTGTGATTGTGTGTGAGTGTGTCTGAATGTGTGCGAGAGTGTGTGCGAGTGTGTATGAGTGAGTGTGTGCGAGAGTGCGAGAGTGTGTGCGAGTGTTTGATGAGTGTGTGCGAGTGTTTATGAGTGAGTGTGTGCGAGTGTGTGATGAGTGTTTGCGAGTGGGTATGAGTGAGTGTGTGCGAGCGTGTGTGATTGTGTGTGAGTGTGCGTGAGTGTGTGCGACTGTGTGCGTTTGAGTGAGTGTGTGCAATTGAGTGTGTGTGAGTGTGTGCAAGTGTGTGTGCGAGTGGGTATGAGTGAGTGTGTGCAAGTGTGTGCGAGTGTGTTTGAGTGTGTATGAGTGTGTATGAGTGAGTGAGTGCGAGTGTGTGTGAGTGTGTGCGAGAGTGTGTGTGTGCGATAGTGTGTGCGAGTATGTATGAGTGAGTGTGTGCGAGAGTGCGAGAGTGGGTGCGAGTGTTTGATGAGTGTGTGCGAGCGTGTGTGATTGTGTGCAAGAGTGTGTGCGAGTGTGTATGAGTGAGTGTGTGCGAGAGTGCGAGAGTGTGTGCGAGTGTTTGATGAGTGTGTGCGAGTGTGTATGAGTGAGTGTGTGCGAGTGTGTGATGAGTGTTTGCGAGTGTGTATGAGTGAGTGTGTGCGAGCGTATGTGATTGTGTGTGAGTGTGCGCGAGTGTGTGCGACTGTGTGCGTTTGAGTGAGTGTGTGCGATTGAGTGTGTGCGAGTGTGTATGAGTGAGTGTGTGTGAGTGTGTGTGAGTGTTTGTGAGTGTGTATAAGTGAGTGTGTGCGAGTGTGTATGAGTGAGTGTGTGCCAGTGTGCGCGAGTGTGTGCGACTGTGTGTGCGAGTGTGCACGAGTGTGTGTGTGCGAGTGTGTGCCAGTGTTTGTTCGAGTGTGTGTGTGAGTGTGTGCGAGTGTGTATGAGTGAGTGTCCTCGAGTGTGTGTGTGCGAGTATGTGCAAGTGTGTGCGTGCGAGTGCGTGCGAGTGTGTGCGAGTGTGTGTGTGCGAGTGTGTGCGTGCGAGTGCATGCGAGTGTGAGCGAGTGTGTGCGAGTGTGTGCGTGCAAGTGTGCGTTAGTGTGCATGAGTGTGCGTGAGTGTGTGCGAGTGTTTGCGAGTGTGTGCGAGTGTGTATGAGTGTGTAGGAGTGAGTGTGTGCGAGTGTGTGCGAGTGTGTATGAGTGTGTATGAGTGAGTGAGTGCGAGTGTGTGTGAGTGTGTGCGAGAGTGTGTGTGTGCGAGAGTGTGCGCGAGTGTGTATGAGTGAGTGTGTGCGAGAGTGCGAGAGTGTGTGCGAGTGTTTGATGAGTGTGTGCGAGTGTGTATGAGTGAGTGTGTGCGAGTGTGTGATGAGTGTTTGCGAGTGGGTATGAGTGAGTGTGTGCGAGCGTGTGTGATTGTGTGTGATTGTGTGTGAGTGTGTGTGAGTGTGTGCGAGTGTGCGCGAGTGTGTGCGAGTGTGTATGAGTGAGTGTGTGTGAGTGTGTATGAGTGTGTATGAGTGAGTGTGTGCGAGTGTGTGCGAGTGTGTGTGCGAGTGTGTGTGAGTGAGTGTGTGTGAGTGTTCTCGAGTGTGTCTGTACGAGTGTGTGCGTACGATTGCGTGCGAGTGTGTGTGTGCGAGTGTGCGTGAGTGTGCATGAGTGTGCGAGTGTGTGCGAGTGTGTATGAGTGTGTATGAGTGAGTGTGTGCGAGTGTGTGTGAGTGTGTGCAAGAGTGTGTGTGTGCGAGAGTGCGAGAGTGTGCGAGTGTGTGTGCGAGTGTGTGCAAGTGTGTGTGCGAGTGTGTGTACGAGTGTGTGTTTGCGAGTGTGTATGAGTGAGTGTGTGTGAGTGTGTGCGAGTGTTTGTGAGTGTGTATGAGTGAGTGTGTGTGACTGTGTATGAGTGAGTGTGTGCGAGTGCGTGCGAGTGTGTGTGTGTGAGTGTGTGTGCGAGTGTGTGCCAGTGTGTGCGACTGTGTGTGTGTTACTGTGTACGAGTGTTTGAGTGTGTGCCAGTGTTTGTGCGAGTGAGTGTGTGCGAGTGTGTATGAGTGAGTGTCCTCGAGTGTGTGTGTGCGAGTATGTGCAAGTGTGTGCGTGCGAGTGCGTGCGAGTGTGTGCGAGTGTGTGTGTGCGAGTGTGTGCGTGCGAGTACATGCGAGTGTGTACGAGTGTGTTCGAGTGTGTGCGTGCGAGTGTGCGTTAGTGTGCATGAGTGTGCGCGAGTGTGTGCGAGTGTTTGCGAGTGTGTGCGAGTGTGTGTGAGTGTGTATGAGTGAGTGTGTGTGTGAGTGTGTATGAGTGTGTATGAGTGAGTGTGTGCGAGTGTGTGTGAGTGTGTGCGAGAGTGTGTGTGTGCGAGAGTGTGTGCGAGTGTGTATGAGTGAGTGTGTGCGAGAGTGTGAGAGTGTGTGCGAGTGTGTGATGAGTGTGTGCGAGTGTGTATGAGTGAGTGTGTGATGAGTGTGTGCGAGTGTGTATGAGTGAGTGTGTGCGAGCGTGTGTGATTGTGTGTGAGTGTGCGTGAGTGTGTGCGACTGTGTGCGTTTGAGTGAGTGTGTGCGATTGATTGTGTGCGAGTGTGTATGAGTGAGTGTGTGTGAGTGTGTGCGAGTGTTTGTGAGTGTGTATAAGTGAGTGTGTGTGAGTGTGTATGAGTGAGTTTGTGCCAGTGTGTGCGAATGTGTGTGCGAGTTTGCACGAGTGTGTGTGTGCGAGTGTGTGCCAGTGTGCGCGAGTGTGTGCGACTGTGCATGCGAGTGTGCATGAGTGTGTGTGTGCGAGTGTGCACGAGTGTGTGTGTGAGTTTGTGCGCGTGTGTGTGCGAGTGTGTGCGTGCGAGTGTGTATGAGTGATGGTGTGCGAGTGTGCGCGAGTGTGTGTGCGAGTGTGTGCCAGTGTGTGCGACTGTGTGTGTGTTACTGTGTGCGAGTGTTTGAGTGTGAGCCAGTGTTTGTGCGAGTGTGTGTGTGAGTGTGTGCGAGTGTGTATGAGTGAGTGTCCTCGAGTGTGTGTGTGCGAGTATGTGCAAGTGTGTGCGTGCAAGTGCGTGCGAGTGTGTGCGAGTGTGTGTGTGTGAGTGTGTGCGTGAGAGTGCATGCGAGTGTGAACGAGTGTGTGCGAGTGTGTGCGTGCGAGTGTGCGTTAGTGTGCATGAGTGTGCGTGAGTGTGTGCGAGTGTGTATGAGTGTGTATGAGTGAGTGTGTGCGAGTGTGTGCGAGTGTGTGCGAGTGTGTATGAGTGAGTGAGTGCGAGTGTGTGTGAGTGTGTGCGAGAGTGTGTGTGTGCGAGAGTGTGTGCGAGTGTGTATGAGTGAGTGTGTGCGAGAGTGCGAGAGTGTGTGCGAGTGTTTGATGAGTGTGTGCGAGTGTGTATGAGTGAGTGTGTGCGAGTGTGTGATGAGTGTTTGCGAGTGGGTATGAGTGAGTGTGTGCGAGCGTGTGTAATTGTGTGTGAGTGTGTGTGAGTGTGTGCGAGAGTGTGTGAGAGTGTATATGAGTGAGTGTGTGCGAGAGTGTGTGCGAGTGTGTATGAGTGATTATGTGCGAGTGTGTGATGAGTGTTTGCGAGTGGGTATGAGTGAGTGTGTGCGAGCGTGTGTGATTGTGTGTGAGTGTGCGTGAGTGTGTGCGACTGTGTGCGTTTGAGTGAGTGTGTGCAATTGAGTGTGTGCGAGTGTGTGCAATTGTGTGTGCGAGTGGGTATGAGTGAGTGTGTGCGAGTGTGTGCGAGTGTGTATGAGTGTGTATGAGTGTGTATGAGTGAGTGAGTGCGAGTGTGTGTGAGTGTGTGCGAGAGTGTGTGTGTGCGAGAGTGTGTGCGAGTGTGTATGAGTGAGTGTGTGCGAGAGTGCGAGAGTCTGTGCGAGTGTTTGATGAGTGTGTGCGAGCGTGTGTTATTGTGTGTGAGTGTGTGTGAGTGTGTGTGAGTGTGTGCGAGAGTGCAAGAGTGTGTGCGAGTGTTTGATGAGTGTGTGCGAGTGTGTATGAGTGAGTGTGTGCGAGTGTGTGATGAGTGTTTGCGAGTGGGTATGAGTGAGTGTGTGCGAGTGTGTGTGAGTGTGTGCGAGAGTGTGTGTGTGCGAGAGTGTGTGCGAGTGTGTATGAGTTAGTGTGTGCGAGAGTGGGTGCGAGTGTGTGATGAGTGTGTGCGAGTTTGTATGAGTGAGTGTGTGCGAATGTGTATGAGTGAGTGTGTGCGATCGTGTGTGATTGTCTGTGAGTGTGCGCGAGTGTGTGCGACTGTGTGCGTTTGAGTGAGTGTGTGCGATTGAGTGTGTGCGAGTGTGTATGAGTGAGTGTGTGTGAGTGTGTGCGAGTGTTTGTGAGTGTGTATGAGTGAGTGTGTATGAGTGAGTGTGTGCGAGTGCGTGCGAGTGTGTGTGTGCGAGTGTGTGCCAGTGTGCGCGAGTGTGTGCGACTGTGTGTGCGAGTGTGCACGAGTGTGTGTGTGCGAGTGTGCACGAGTGTGTGTGTGCGAGTTTGTGCGCGTGTGTGTTCGTGCTAGTGTGTGCGAGTGTGTGCGAGTGAGTGAGTGTGTGTGAGTGTGTGTGAGTGTGTGTAAGTGTGTGCGAGTGTGCGCGAGTGTGTGCGAGTGTGTATGAGTGAGTGTGTGTGAGTTTGTGTGAGTGTGCGTGAGTGTCTGCGTGTGAGTGAGTGAGTGTGTGTGAGTGTGTGCGAGAGTGTATGAGTGAGTGTGTGTGAGTGCGTGCGAGTGTGTGCGAGTGTGCGTGCGAGTGTGTATGAGGGTGTGTGCGGGTGTGTGTGCGAGTGTGTGCGAGTGTGTGTGCGAGTGTGTGCGATTGTGTGAGCGAGTGTGTGTACGAGTGTGTGTGTGCGAGTGTGTATGAGCGAGTGTGTGCGAGTGTGCGTGAGAGTGAGTGTGCGAGTTTGTGTGTGTGTGTGTGCGAGTGTGTGCGAGTGTGTGTGTGAGTGTGTGTGAGTGTGTGTGTGAGTGTGTGCGAGTGTATGTGCGAGTGTGTGTATGAGTGAGTGTGTGCGAGTGTGTATGAGTAAGTGTGTGCGAGTGCGTGCGAGTGTGTGTGTGCCAGTGTGTGCCAGTGTGGGCGAGTGTGTGCGACTGTGTGTGTGCGAGTGTGCTTGAGTGTGTGTGTGTGAGTGTGCACGAGTGTGTGTGTGTGAGTTTGTGCGCGTGTGTGTGTGCGAGTGTGTGCGAGTGTGTGCGTGCGAGTGTGTATGAGTGAGTGTGTGCGAGTGTGTATGAGTGAGTGTGTGAGAATGTGCGTGAGTGTGTGTGCGAGGGTGTGCCAGTGTGTGCGACTGTGTGTGTGTGAGTGTGTGTGAGTGTTTGAGTGTGTGCCAGTGTTTGTGCAAGTGTGTGTGCGAGTGTGTATGAGTGAGTGTCCTCGAGTGTGTGTGTGCGAGTATGTGCGAGCGAGTGTGCGTTAGTGTGCATGAGTGTGCGCGAGTGAGTGCGAGTGTTTGCGAGTGTGTGCGAGTGTGTATGAGTGAATGTGTGCGACTGTGTATGAGTGAGTGTGTGTGAGTGTGTGTGACTGTGCGTGAGTGTGTGCGAGTGGGTGTGTGTGAGTGTGCGTAAGTGTGTGCGAGTGTGTATGTGTGAGGTTGTGCGAGTGTGTGCGAGTGAGTGTGTGCGAGTGAGTGTGAGTGTGTGGAAGTGTGCATGACTGTGTATGAGTGAGCATGTGCGAGTTTGTGTGAGTGAGTGTGTGCGAGTGTGTATGAGTCAGCGTGTGCGAGTGTGTGATAGTGTGTGTGTGCGAGTGTGTATGAGTGAGTGAGTGCGAGTGTGCTCGAGTGTGTGTACAAGTGTGTGCAAATGTGTGCATGCGAGTGTGCGCGAGTGTGTGCGAGTGCATATGAGTGAGTGTGTGTGAGTGTTTGCGAGTGTGTTTGAGTGTGTGTGAGTGAGTGTGTGGGATTGTGTGTGAGTAAGTGTGTGTGAGTGTGTATGAGTGAGTGTGTTAGAGTGTGCGTGAGTGTGTGCGAGTGTGTATGAGTGAGTGTGTGCAAGTGTGTATGAGTGAGTGTGTGCGAATGTGTATGAGTGAGTGTGTGCAAGTGAGTGTGAGTGTGCATGAGTGTGTGCGAGTGAGTGTGTGTGAGTGTGCATAAGTGTGTGCGAGTGTGTGTGTGTGAGGTTGTGCGAGTGTGTGCGAGTAAGTGTGTGTGAGTGTGTGCAAGTGTGCATGACTGTGTATGAGTGAGCATGTGCGAGTGTGTGTGTGTGAGTGAGTGCGAGTGTGTATGAGTCAGCATGTGCGAGTGTGTGCTAGTGTGTGTGTGCGAGTGTTTGCGAGTGTGTGCGACTGTGTGTGTGCGAGTGTGCACGAGTGTGTGTGTGAATGTGCACAAGTGTGTGTGTGTGAGTTTGTGCGCGTGTGTGCGAGAGTGTATGAGTGAGTGTGTGAGAATGTGCGCGAGTGTGTGTGCGAGGGTGTGCCAGTGTGTGCGACTGTGTGTGTGTGACTGTGTGTGAGTGTTTGAGTGTGTGCCAGTGTTTGTGCAAGTGTGTGTGCGAGTGTGTATGAGTGAGTGTCCTCGAGTGTGTGTGTGCGAGTATTTGCGAGTGTGTGCGTGCGAGTGCGTGAGAGTGTGTGCGAGTGTGTGTGTGCTTGCGAGTGCATGCGAGTGTGTACGAGTGTGTGCGAGTGTGTGCGTGCGAGTGTGCGTTAGTGTGCATGAGTGTGCGCGAGTGAGTGCGAGTGTTTGCGAGTCTGTGCGAGTGTGTATGAGTGAATGTGTGCGACTGTGTATGAGTGAGTGTGTGTGAGTGTGTGTGAGTGTGCGTGAGTGTGTGCGAGTGGGTGTGTGTGAGTGTGCGTGTGTGCGAGTGTGTGTGAGTTAGGTTGTGCGAGTGTGTGCGAGTGAGTGTGTGTGAGTGAGTGTGAGTGTGTGTAAGTGTGCATGACTGTGTATGAGTGAGCATGTGCGAGTTTGTGTGAGTGAGTGTGTGCGAGTGTGTATGAGTCAGCGTGTGCGAGTGTGTGCTAGTGTGTGTGTGCGAGTGTGTATGAGTGAGTGAGTGTGAGTGTGCTCGAGTGTGTGTACAAGTGTGTGCAAATGTGTGCATGCGAGTGTGTGCGAGTGTGTGCGAGTGCATATGAGTGAGTGTGTGCGAGTGTTTGCGAGTGTGTTTGAGTGTGTGTGAGTGAGTGTGTGGGATTGTGTGTGAGTAAGTGTGTGTGAGTGTGTATGAGTGAGTGTGTTAGAGTGTGCGTGAGTGTGTGTGAGTGTGTATGAGTGAGTGTGTGCAAGTGTGTATGAGTGAGTGTGTGCGAATGTGTATGAGTGAGTGTGTGCAAGTGAGTGTGAGTGTGCGTGAGTGTGTGCGAGTGAGTGTGTGTGAGTGTGCGTAAGTGTGTGCGAGTGTGTGTGTGTGAGGTTGTGCGAGTGTGTGCGAGTAAGTGTGTGCGAGTGTGTGTGAGTGTGTGCAAGTGTGCATGACTGTGTATGAGTGAGCATGTGCGAGTGTGTGTGTGTGAGTGAGTGCGAGTGTGTATGAGTCAGCATGTGCGAGTGTGTGCTAGTGTGTGTGTGCGAGTGTTTGCGAGTGTGTGCTAGTGTGTGTGTGCGAGTGTATGTGAGTGTGTGCGATGAGTGTGTGTGAGTGTGCACGAGTGTGTATGAGTGAGTGTGTGCAAGTGAGTGTGTGTGAGTGTGCATGAGTGTGTGCGAGTGAGTGTGTGTGAGTGTGTGTGAGTGTGTGCGAGTGTATGTGAGTGTGTGCGAGTGTGCACGAGTGTGTGCGAGTGTGAGCGAGTGTGAGTGTGAGTGTGTACGAGTATTTGCGAGTGTGTATGAGTGAGCGTGTATGAGAGTGTGCGAGTGTGTGCGAGTGATTGTGTGCGAGTGTGTATGAGTGTGTATGAGTGAGTGTGTGCGAGTGTTTGTGAGTGTGTGCGAGTGTGTGTGCGAGTGTGTGCGAGTGTGTGTGCGAGAGTGTGCGAGTGTGTATGAGTGAGTGTGTGCGAGTGTGTATGAGTGAGTGTGTGCGAGTGTGTGTGTGTGCCAGTGTGGGCGAGTGTGTGCGAGTTTGTATGAGTGAGTGTGTGCGAGTGTGTGTGTGTGCCAGTGTGGGCGAGTGTGTGCGAGTGTGTATGAGTGTGTGTGTGCGAGTGTATATGAGTAAGTGTGCATGCGAGTGTGTGCGAGTGCGTAAGAGTGAGTGTGTGCAAGTGTTTGCGAGTGTGTGTGAGTGAGTGTGAGTGAGTGTGTGGGAGTGTGTGAGTAAGTGTGTGTGTGTGTATGAGGGAGTGTGTGCGAGTGTGCATGAGTGTGTGCGAGTGTGTATGAGTGAGTGTGTGCGAGTGTGTATGAGTGAGTGTCTGCGACTGTGTATGAGTGAGTGTGTGCGAGTGAGTGTGTGTGAGTGTGCATGAGTGTGTGTGAGTGCGAATGTGTATGAGTGAGTGTGGGTGAGTGTGTGTGTGTGAGGTTGTGTGAGTGTGTGCGAGTGTGTGCAAGTGAGTTTGTGCGAGTGTGTATGAGTGAGTGTGTGCGAGTGTGCATGACTGTGTATGAGTGAGTGTGTGCGAGTGTGTGTGAGTGTGTGTGCGCGTGTGTATGAGTGAGTGTGTGCGAGTGTGCGTTAGGGGGTGTGTGCGAGTGTGCGCGTGCGAGTGAGTGTGAGTGTGTGCGAGTGTGTATAAGTGAGTGTGTGCGAGTGTGTGAGAGTGTGTGTGTGATTGTCTGCGAGTGTGTGCGAGCGAGTTTGTATGAGTGAGTGTGTGCGAGTGTGTATGAGTGAGTGTGTGTGAGTGTGTGTGTGAGGTTGTGCGAGTGTGTGCGAGTGTGTGCGAATGAGTGTGTGCGAGTGTGTATGAGTGACTGTGTGCAAGTGTGCATGACTGTGTATGAGTGAGTGTGTGCGAGGTTGTGCGAGTGTGTGTGAGTGAGTGTGTGCGAGTGTGTATGAGTCAGTGTGTGCTAGTGTGTGCTAGTGTGTGTGAGTGTGTGCGAGTGTTTGCGAGTGTGTGCTAGTGTGTGTATGCGAGTGTGTACGAGTGTGTGCGAGTGTGCACGAGTGTGTATGAGTGAGTGTGTGTGAGTGTGAGTGCGAGTGTGTACGGGTATTTGCGAGTGTGTATGAGTGAGTGTGTGCAAGTGTGTGAGAGTGTGTGCGAGTGTGTGTGCGAGTGTGTGTGTGCGAGTGTGTATGAGCGAGTGTGCGTGAGAGTAAGTGTGCGAGTTTGTGTGTGTGTGAGTGTGTGCGAGTGTGTGTGAGTGTGTGTGCGAGTGTGTGCGAGTGTATGTGCGAGTGTGTGTACGAGTGTGTGTGTGAGTGTGTATGAGTGAGTTTGTGTGAGTGTGTGCGAATGTTTGTGAGTGTGTATGAGTGAGTGTGTGCGAGTGTGTATGAGTGAGTGTGTGCGAGTGCGTATGAGTGTGTGTGTGCGAGTGTGTGCCAATGTGGGCGAGTGTGTGCGACTGTGTGTGTGCGAGTGTGCACGAGTGTGTGTGTGTGAGTGTGCACGAGTGTGTGTGTGCGAGTTTGTGCGCGTGTGTGTGCGAGTGTGTGAGAGTGTGTGAGTGCGAGTGTGTATGAGTGAGTGTGTGCGAGTGTGTATGAGGGAGTGTGTGAGAGTGTGCGCGAGTGTGTGTGCCAGTGTGTGCGACTGTGTGTGTGTGACTGTGTGTGAGTGTTTGAGTGTGTGCCAGTGTTTGTGCAAGTGTGTGTGCGAGTGTGTGCGAGTGTGTATGAGTGAGTGTCCTCGAGTGTGTGTGTGCGAGTATGTGCGAGTGTTTGCGTGCGAGTGCGTGAGAGTGTGTGCGAGTGTGTGCTTGCGAGTGTGCGTTAGTGTGCATGAGTGTGCGCGAGTGAGTTCGAGTGTTTGCGAGTGTGTGCGAGTGTGTATGAGTGAGTGTGTGCGACTGTGTATGAGTGAGTGTGTGCAAGTGAGTGTGTGTGAGTGTGCGTGAGTGTGTGCGAGTGGGTGTGTGTGAGTGTGCGTAAGTGTGTGCGAGTGTGTGTGTGTGTGAGGTTGTGCGAGTGTGTGCGAGTGAGTGTGTGCGAGTGTGTATGAGTCAGCGTGTGCGAGTTTGTGCTAGTGTGTGTGTGCGAGTGTGTGCGAGTGTTTACGAGTGTGTGCTAGTGTGTGTGTGCGAGTGTGTGTGAGTGTATGTGAGTGTGTGCGATGAGTGTGTGCGAGTTTGCACGAGTGTGTATGAGTGAGTGTGTGCGAGTGTGAGTGCGAATGTGTATGAGTATTTGCGAGTGTGTATGAGTGAGTGTGTGCGAGAGTGTGCGAGTGTGTGCGAGTGAGTGTGTGCGAGTGTGTATGAGTGTGTATGAGTGAGTGTGTGCGAGTGTGTGCGAGTGTTTGTGAGCGTGTGCGAGTGTGTGTGCGAGTGTGTATGCGAGAGTGGGCGACTGTGTATGAGTGAGTGTGTGCGAGTGTGTATGAGTGAGTGTGTGCGAGTGTGTGTGTGTGCCAGTGTGGGCGAGTGTGTGCGACTGTGTGTGCGAGTGTGTATGAGTGAGTGTGTGCGAGTGTGTGTGTGCAAATTTGTGCGAGTGTGTGTGCGAGTGTGTGTGTGTGAGTCTGTATGAGTGAGTGTGTGCGAGTGTGCATGAGTGAGTGTGTGCGAGTGTGCGTGAGTGTGTGTGTGCGATTGTGTGCCAGTGTGTGCGAGTGTGTGCAACTGTGTGTGTTTCAGTGTGTGAGTGTGTGCCAGTGTTTGTGCGAGTGTGTGTGCGAGTGTGTGTGCAAGCGTGTGCGAGTGAATGTGTGCGAGTGTGTGTGTGTGAGTGTGTACGAGTGAGTGTGTGCGAGTGTGTGTATGCGAGTGTCTGTGTGGGAGTATGTATGAGTGAGTGTGCACGAGTGTGTGTGTGTGAGTGTGTGCGAGTGTGTGCATATGAGTGCGTGCGAGTGCATGCAATTGTGTACGAGTGTGTGTGCGAGTGTGTGCGAGTGTGTGCGAGTGAGTGAGTGAGTGTGACTGTTTGCGAGTGTGTGTGAGTGAGTGTGTGTGAGTGTGTGTGAGTAAGTGTGTGTGAGTGTGTATGAGTGAGTGTGTTAGAGTGTGCGTGAGTGTGTATGACCTTGTGTGAGTGAGCATGTGCGAGTGTGTGTGAGCGAGCGTGTGCGAGTGTGTATGAGTCAGCGTGTGCGAGTGTGTGCTAGTGTGTGTGTGCGAGTGTGTATGAGTGAGTGAGTGCGAGTGTGCTCGAGTGTGTGTACAAATGTGTGCAAATGTGTGCATGCGATTGTGTGCGAGTGCGTATGAGTGAGTGTGTGCGAGTGTTTGCGAGTGTGTGTGAGTGAGTGTGAGTGAGTGTGTGGGAGTGTTTGTGAGTAAGTGTGTGTGAGTGTGTATGAGTGAGTGTTTTAGAGTGTGCGTGAGTGTGTGCGAGTGTGTATGAGTGAGTGTGTGTGAGTGTGTGTGTGCAAGTGAGTGTGAGTGTGCGTGAGTGTGTGCGAGTGAGGGTGTGTGAGTGTGCATAAGTGTGTGCGAGTGTGTGTGTGTGAGGTTGTGCGAGTGTGTGTGAGTCAGTGTGTGCGAGTGTGTTTGAGTGTGTGCAAGTGTGCATGACTGTGTATGAGTGAGCATGTGCGAGTGTGTGTGTGTGAGTGAGTGCAAATGTGTATGAGTCAGCGTGTGCGAGTTTGTGCTAGTGTGTGTGTGTGAGTGTTTGCGAGTGTTTGCGAGTGTGTGCTAGTGTGTGTGTTCGAGTGTGTGCGAGTGTATGTGAGTGTGTGCGATGAATGTGTGCGAGTGTGCACGAGTGTGTATGAGTGAGTGTGTGCGAGTGTGAGTGTGAGTGTGTACGAGTATTTGCGAGTGTGTATGAGTGAGCGTGTGCGAGAGTGTGCGAGTGTGTGGGAGTAGGTGTGTGCGAGTGTGTATGAGTGTGTATGACTGAGTGTGTGCGAGTGTGTGTGATTGTTTGTGAGTGTGTGCGAGTGTGTGTGCGAGTGTGTGCGAGTGTGTGTGTGAGAGTGTGCGAGTGTGTATAAGTGAGTGTGTGCAAGTGTGTATGAGTGAGTGTGTGCGAGTGTGTGTGTGTGCCAGTGTGGGCGAGTGTGTGCGAGTGTGTATGAGTGTGTGTGCACGAGTGTGTGTGTGCGAGTTTGTGCGCGTGTGTGTGCGAGTGTGTGTGTGCGAGTGTATATGAGTAAGTGTGTGTGAGTGTGTACGAGTGAGTGTGTGCGAGTGTGCTTGAGTGTGTGTACGAGTGTGTGCAAATGTGTGCATGCGAGTGTGTGCGAGTGCGTATGAGTGAGTGTGTGCAAGTGTTTGCGAGTGTGTGTGAGTGAGTGTGAGTGAGTGTGTGGGAGTGTGTGTGAGTAAGTGTGTGTGTGTATGAGGGAGTGTGTGCGAGTGTGCATGAGTGTGTGCGAGTGTGTATGAGTGAGTGTGTGCGAGTGTGTATGAGTGAGTGTGTGCGAGTGTGTATGAGTGAGTGTGTGCGAGTGAGTGTGTGTGAGTGTGCATGAGTGTGTGCGAGTGATTGTGTGCGAATGTGTATGAGTGAGTGTGGGTGAGTGTGTGTGTGTGAGGTTGTGCGAGTGTGTGCGAGTGTGTGCGAGTGAGTGTGTGCGAGTGTGTATGGGTGAGTGTGTGCGAGTGTGCATGACTGTGTATGAGTTAGTGTGTGCGAGTGTGTGCAAATGTGTGTGTGCGCGTGTGTATGAGTGAGAGTGTGCGAGTGTGTGTAGTGTGTGTGAGTGTGCACGTGCGAGTGAGTGTGTGCGAGTGTGTATAAGTGAGTGTGTGCGAGTGTGTGAGAGTGTGTGTTTGTGATTGTCTGCGAATGTGTGCGAGCGAGTTTGTATGAGTGAGTGCGTGCGAGTGTGTATGAGTGAGTGTGTGTCAGTGTGTGTGTGTGAGGTTGTGTGAGTGTGTGCGAGTGAGTGTGTGCGAGTGTGTATGAGTGACTGTGTGCGAGTGTGCATGACTGTGTATGAGTGAGTTTGTGCGAGTGTATGTGAATGTGTGCAAGTGTGTGCGAGTGAGTGAGTGTGTGTGAGTGTGTGCGAGTGTGTGTAAGTGTGTGCGAATGTGTGCGAATGTGTTTGAGTGAGTGTGTGTGAGTTAGTGTGAGTGTGCATGAGTGTGTGAGTGTGAGTGTGTGCGAGTGTGTGTAAGTGTGTGCGAGTGTGCACGAGTGTGTGCGAGTGTGTATGAGTGAGTGTGTGCGAGTGTGTATGAGTGAGTGAGTGCGAGTGTGCTCGAGTGTGTGTACAAGTGTGTGCAAAAGTGTGCATGCGAGTATGTGCGAGTGTGTGCGAGTGCTTATGAGTGAGTGTGTGCGAGTGTTTTCGAGTGTGTGTGAGTGTGTGTGAGTGAGTGTGAGTGTGTGGGCGTGTGTGGGAGTAAGTGTGTGTGAGTGAGTGAGTGTGTGTGAGTGTGTGCGAGAGTGTATGAGTGAGTGTGTGTGAGTGTGTGCGAGTGTGTGTGAGTGTGTGTGTGCGAGTGTGTATGAGTGAGTGAGTGCGAGTTTTCTCGAGTGTGTGTACAAGTGTGTGCAAATGTGTGCATGCGAGTGTGTGCGAGTGAGTGAGTGTGTGTGAGTGTGTGCGAGTGTGTGTAAGTGTGTGCGAGTGTGTGCGAGTGTGTATGAGTGAGTGTGTGTGAGTTTGTGTGAGTGTGCATGAGTGTGTGCATGTGAGTCAGTGAGTGTGAGTGAGTGTGTGCGAGAGTGTATGAGTGAGTGTGTGTGAGTGCATGCGAGTGTGTGCGAGTGTGTATGAGGGTTTGTGCGGGTGTGTGTGCGAGTGTGTGCAAGTGTGTGTGTGCGATTGTGTATGAGTGAGTGAGTGCGAGTGTGCTCGAGTGTGTGTTCAAGTGTGTGCAAAAGTGTGCATGCGAGTATGTGCGAGTGTGTGCGAGTGCTTATGAGTGAGTGTGTGCGAGTGTTTTTGAGTGTGTGTGAGTGTGTGTGAGTGAGTGTGAGTGTGTGGGAGTGTGTGGGAGTAAGTGTGTGTGAGTGTGTATGAGTGAGTGTGTTAGAGTGTGCGTGAGTGTGTGCGAGTGTGTATGAGTGAGTGTGTGCGAGTGTGTATGAGTGAGTGTGTGCGAGTGTGTGAGAATGTGTGCGAGTGTGTGTGCGAATGTGTGTGTGTGAGTGTGTATGAGCGAGTGTGTGCGAGTGTGCGTGAGAGTGAGTGTGCGAGTTTGTGTCTGTGTGTGTGAGTGTGTGCGAGTGTGTGTGCGAGTGTGTGCGAGTGTGTGTGAGTGTGTGTGCGAGTTTGTGCGAGTGTATGTGCGAGTGTGTGTACGAGTGTGTGTGAGTGTGTATGAGTGAGTTTGTGTGAGTGTGTGCGAGTGTTTGTGAGTGTGTATGAGTGAGTGTGTGCGAGTGTGTATGAGTGAGTGTGTGTGAGTGCGTGCGAGTGTGTGTGTGCGAGTGTGTGCCAGTGTGGGCGAGTGTGTGCGACTGTGTGTGTGCGAGTGTGCATGAGTGTGTGTGAGTGTGCACGAGTGCGTGTGCGAGTTTGTGTGCGTGTGTGTGCGCGAGTGTGTGCGATTGTGTGCGTGCGAGTGTGTATGAGTGAGTGTGTGCGAGTGTGTATGAGTGAGTGTGTGAGAGTGTGTGCGAGTGTGTGTGCGAGTGTGTGCCAGTGTGTGTGACTGTGTGTGTGACTGTGTGTGAGTGTTTGAGTGTGTGCCAGTGTTTGTGCAAGTGTGTGTGCGAGTGTGTGCGAGTGTGTATGAGTGAGTGTCCTCGAGTGTGTGTGTGCGAGTATGTGCGAGTGTTTGCGTGCGAGTGCGTGAGAGTGTGTGCGAGTGTGTGCGAGTGTGTGCTTGCGAGTGTGCGTTAGTGTGCATGAGTGTGCGCGAGTGAG
The DNA here is from genome assembly GCF_046119375.1 of Phyllobates terribilis. Lineage (NCBI taxonomy): Eukaryota > Metazoa > Chordata > Amphibia > Anura > Dendrobatidae > Phyllobates > Phyllobates terribilis. The sequence goes on from NW_027362901.1 coordinate 2,550,406, forward strand.
TGCGAGTGTTTGCGAGTGTGTGCGAGTGTGTATGAGTGAGTGTGTGCGACTGTGTATGAGTGAGTGTGTGCAAGTGAGTGTGTGTGAGTGTGTGTGAGTGTGTGCGAGTGGGTGTGTGTGAGTGTGCGTAAGTGTGTGCGAGTGTGTGCGTGTGAGGTTGTGCGAGTGTGTGCGAGTGTGTGCGAGTGAGTGTGTGCGAGTGTGTATGAGTCAGCGTGTGCGAGTGTGTGCTAGTGTGTGTGTGCGAGTGTGTGCGAGTGTTTACGAGTGTGTGCTAGTGTGTGTGTGCGAGTGTGTGTGAGTGTATGTGAGTGTGTGCGATGAGTGTGTGCGAGTGTGCACGAGTGTGTATGAGTGAGTGTGTGCGAGTGTGAGTGCGAATGTGTATGAGTATTTGCGAGTGTTTATGAGTGAGTGTGTGCGAGAGTGTGCGAGTGTGTGCGAGTGAGTGTGTGCGAGTGTGTATGAGTGTGTATGAGTGAGTGTGTGCGAGTGTTTGTGAGCGTGTGCGAGTGTGTGTGCGAGTGTGTATGCGAGAGTGGGCGACTGTGTATGAGTGAGTGTGTGCGAGTGTGTATGAGTGAGTGTGTGCGAGTGTGTGTGTGTGCCAGTGTGGGCGAGTGTGTGCGACTGTGTGTGTATGAGTCTGTATGAGTGAGTGTGTGCGAGTGTGCATGAGTGAGTGTGTGCGAGTGTGCGTGAGTGTGTGTGTGCGATTGTGTGCCAGTGTGTGCGAGTGTGTGCAACTGTGTGTGTTCGAGTGTGTGAGTGTGTGCCAGTGTTTGTGCGAGTGTGTGTGCGAGTGTGTGTGCAAGCGTGTGCGAGTGAATGTGTGCGAGTGTGTGTGTGAGAGTGTGTACGAGTGAGTGTGTGCGAGTGTGTGCATGCGAGTGTCTGTGTGGGAGTATGTATGAGTGAGTGTGCACGAGTGTGTGTGTGAGTGTGTGCGAGTGTGTGCATATGAGTGCGTGCGAGTGCATGCAATTGTGTACGAGTGTGTGTGCGAGTGTGTGCGAGTGAGTGAGTGCGTGTGACTGTTTGCGAGTGTGTGTGAGTGAGTGTGTGTGAGTGTGTGTGAGTAAGTGTGTGTGAGTGTGTATGAGTGAGTGTGTTAGAGTGTGCGTGAGTGTGTATGACTGTGTGTGAGTGAGCATGTGCGAGTGTGTGTGAGCGAGCGTGTGCGAGTGTGTATGAGTCAGCGTGTGCGAGTGTGTGCTAGTGTGTGTGTGCGAGTGTGAATGAGTGAGTGAGTGCGAGTGTGCTCGAGTGTGTGTACAAATGTGTGCAAATGTGTGCATGCGATTGTGTGCGAGTGCGTATGAGTGAGTGTGTGTGAGTGTTTGCGAGTGTGTTTGAGTGTGTGTGAGTGAGTGTGTGGGATTGTGTGTGAGTAAGTGTGTGTGAGTGTGTATGAGTGAGTGTGTTAGAGTGTGCGTGAGTGTGTGCGAGTGTGTATGAGTGAGTGTGTGCAAGTGTGTATGAGTGAGTGTGTGCGAATGTGTATGAGTGAGTGTGTGCAAGTGAGTGTGAGTGTGCATGAGTGTGTGCGAGTGAGTGTGTGTGAGTGTGCATAAGTGTGTGCGAGTGTGTGTGTGTGAGGTTGTGCGAGTGTGTGCGAGTAAGTGTGTGTGAGTGTGTGCAAGTGTGCATGACTGTGTATGAGTGAGCATGTGCGAGTGTGTGTGTGTGAGTGAGTGCGAGTGTGTATGAGTCAGCATGTGCGAGTGTGTGCTAGTGTGTGTGTGCGAGTGTTTGCGAGTGTGTGCGACTGTGTGTGTGCGAGTGTGCACGAGTGTGTGTGTGAATGTGCACAAGTGTGTGTGTGTGAGTTTGTGCGCGTGTGTGCGAGTGTGTATGAGTGAGTGTGTGAGAATGTGCGCGAGTGTGTGTGCGAGGGTGTGCCAGTGTGTGCGACTGTGTGTGTGTGACTGTGTGTGAGTGTTTGAGTGTGTGCCAGTGTTTGTGCAAGTGTGTGTGCGAGTGTGTATGAGTGAGTGTCCTCGAGTGTGTGTGTGCGAGTATTTGCGAGTGTGTGCGTGCGAGTGCGTGAGAGTGTGTGCGAGTGTGTGTGTGCTTGCGAGTGCATGCGAGTGTGTACGAGTGTGTGCGAGTGTGTGCGTGCGAGTGTGCGTTAGTGTGCATGAGTGTGCGCGAGTGAGTGCGAGTGTTTGCGAGTCTGTGCGAGTGTGTATGAGTGAATGTGTGCGACTGTGTATGAGTGAGTGTGTGTGAGTGTGTGTGAGTGTGCGTGAGTGTGTGCGAGTGGGTGTGTGTGAGTGTGCGTGTGTGCGAGTGTGTGTGAGTTAGGTTGTGCGAGTGTGTGCGAGTGAGTGTGTGTGAGTGAGTGTGAGTGTGTGTAAGTGTGCATGACTGTGTATGAGTGAGCATGTGCGAGTTTGTGTGAGTGAGTGTGTGCGAGTGTGTATGAGTCAGCGTGTGCGAGTGTGTGCTAGTGTGTGTGTGCGAGTGTGTATGAGTGAGTGAGTGTGAGTGTGCTCGAGTGTGTGTACAAGTGTGTGCAAATGTGTGCATGCGAGTGTGTGCGAGTGTGTGCGAGTGCATATGAGTGAGTGTGTGCGAGTGTTTGCGAGTGTGTTTGAGTGTGTGTGAGTGAGTGTGTGGGATTGTGTGTGAGTAAGTGTGTGTGAGTGTGTATGAGTGAGTGTGTTAGAGTGTGCGTGAGTGTGTGTGAGTGTGTATGAGTGAGTGTGTGCAAGTGTGTATGAGTGAGTGTGTGCGAATGTGTATGAGTGAGTGTGTGCAAGTGAGTGTGAGTGTGCGTGAGTGTGTGCGAGTGAGTGTGTGTGAGTGTGCGTAAGTGTGTGCGAGTGTGTGTGTGTGAGGTTGTGCGAGTGTGTGCGAGTAAGTGTGTGCGAGTGTGTGTGAGTGTGTGCAAGTGTGCATGACTGTGTATGAGTGAGCATGTGCGAGTGTGTGTGTGTGAGTGAGTGCGAGTGTGTATGAGTCAGCATGTGCGAGTGTGTGCTAGTGTGTGTGTGCGAGTGTTTGCGAGTGTGTGCTAGTGTGTGTGTGCGAGTGTATGTGAGTGTGTGCGATGAGTGTGTGTGAGTGTGCACGAGTGTGTATGAGTGAGTGTGTGCAAGTGAGTGTGTGTGAGTGTGCATGAGTGTGTGCGAGTGAGTGTGTGTGAGTGTGTGTGAGTGTGTGCGAGTGTATGTGAGTGTGTGCGAGTGTGCACGAGTGTGTGCGAGTGTGAGCGAGTGTGAGTGTGAGTGTGTACGAGTATTTGCGAGTGTGTATGAGTGAGCGTGTATGAGAGTGTGCGAGTGTGTGCGAGTGATTGTGTGCGAGTGTGTATGAGTGTGTATGAGTGAGTGTGTGCGAGTGTTTGTGAGTGTGTGCGAGTGTGTGTGCGAGTGTGTGCGAGTGTGTGTGCGAGAGTGTGCGAGTGTGTATGAGTGAGTGTGTGCGAGTGTGTATGAGTGAGTGTGTGCGAGTGTGTGTGTGTGCCAGTGTGGGCGAGTGTGTGCGAGTTTGTATGAGTGAGTGTGTGCGAGTGTGTGTGTGTGCCAGTGTGGGCGAGTGTGTGCGAGTGTGTATGAGTGTGTGTGTGCGAGTGTATATGAGTAAGTGTGCATGCGAGTGTGTGCGAGTGCGTAAGAGTGAGTGTGTGCAAGTGTTTGCGAGTGTGTGTGAGTGAGTGTGAGTGAGTGTGTGGGAGTGTGTGAGTAAGTGTGTGTGTGTGTATGAGGGAGTGTGTGCGAGTGTGCATGAGTGTGTGCGAGTGTGTATGAGTGAGTGTGTGCGAGTGTGTATGAGTGAGTGTCTGCGACTGTGTATGAGTGAGTGTGTGCGAGTGAGTGTGTGTGAGTGTGCATGAGTGTGTGTGAGTGCGAATGTGTATGAGTGAGTGTGGGTGAGTGTGTGTGTGTGAGGTTGTGTGAGTGTGTGCGAGTGTGTGCAAGTGAGTTTGTGCGAGTGTGTATGAGTGAGTGTGTGCGAGTGTGCATGACTGTGTATGAGTGAGTGTGTGCGAGTGTGTGTGAGTGTGTGTGCGCGTGTGTATGAGTGAGTGTGTGCGAGTGTGCGTTAGGGGGTGTGTGCGAGTGTGCGCGTGCGAGTGAGTGTGAGTGTGTGCGAGTGTGTATAAGTGAGTGTGTGCGAGTGTGTGAGAGTGTGTGTGTGATTGTCTGCGAGTGTGTGCGAGCGAGTTTGTATGAGTGAGTGTGTGCGAGTGTGTATGAGTGAGTGTGTGTGAGTGTGTGTGTGAGGTTGTGCGAGTGTGTGCGAGTGTGTGCGAATGAGTGTGTGCGAGTGTGTATGAGTGACTGTGTGCAAGTGTGCATGACTGTGTATGAGTGAGTGTGTGCGAGGTTGTGCGAGTGTGTGTGAGTGAGTGTGTGCGAGTGTGTATGAGTCAGTGTGTGCTAGTGTGTGCTAGTGTGTGTGAGTGTGTGCGAGTGTTTGCGAGTGTGTGCTAGTGTGTGTATGCGAGTGTGTACGAGTGTGTGCGAGTGTGCACGAGTGTGTATGAGTGAGTGTGTGTGAGTGTGAGTGCGAGTGTGTACGGGTATTTGCGAGTGTGTATGAGTGAGTGTGTGCAAGTGTGTGAGAGTGTGTGCGAGTGTGTGTGCGAGTGTGTGTGTGCGAGTGTGTATGAGCGAGTGTGCGTGAGAGTAAGTGTGCGAGTTTGTGTGTGTGTGAGTGTGTGCGAGTGTGTGTGAGTGTGTGTGCGAGTGTGTGCGAGTGTATGTGCGAGTGTGTGTACGAGTGTGTGTGTGAGTGTGTATGAGTGAGTTTGTGTGAGTGTGTGCGAATGTTTGTGAGTGTGTATGAGTGAGTGTGTGCGAGTGTGTATGAGTGAGTGTGTGCGAGTGCGTATGAGTGTGTGTGTGCGAGTGTGTGCCAATGTGGGCGAGTGTGTGCGACTGTGTGTGTGCGAGTGTGCACGAGTGTGTGTGTGTGAGTGTGCACGAGTGTGTGTGTGCGAGTTTGTGCGCGTGTGTGTGCGAGTGTGTGAGAGTGTGTGAGTGCGAGTGTGTATGAGTGAGTGTGTGCGAGTGTGTATGAGGGAGTGTGTGAGAGTGTGCGCGAGTGTGTGTGCCAGTGTGTGCGACTGTGTGTGTGTGACTGTGTGTGAGTGTTTGAGTGTGTGCCAGTGTTTGTGCAAGTGTGTGTGCGAGTGTGTGCGAGTGTGTATGAGTGAGTGTCCTCGAGTGTGTGTGTGCGAGTATGTGCGAGTGTTTGCGTGCGAGTGCGTGAGAGTGTGTGCGAGTGTGTGCTTGCGAGTGTGCGTTAGTGTGCATGAGTGTGCGCGAGTGAGTTCGAGTGTTTGCGAGTGTGTGCGAGTGTGTATGAGTGAGTGTGTGCGACTGTGTATGAGTGAGTGTGTGCAAGTGAGTGTGTGTGAGTGTGCGTGAGTGTGTGCGAGTGGGTGTGTGTGAGTGTGCGTAAGTGTGTGCGAGTGTGTGTGTGTGTGAGGTTGTGCGAGTGTGTGCGAGTGAGTGTGTGCGAGTGTGTATGAGTCAGCGTGTGCGAGTTTGTGCTAGTGTGTGTGTGCGAGTGTGTGCGAGTGTTTACGAGTGTGTGCTAGTGTGTGTGTGCGAGTGTGTGTGAGTGTATGTGAGTGTGTGCGATGAGTGTGTGCGAGTGTGCACGAGTGTGTATGAGTGAGTGTGTGCGAGTGTGAGTGCGAATGTGTATGAGTATTTGCGAGTGTGTATGAGTGAGTGTGTGCGAGAGTGTGCGAGTGTGTGCGAGTGAGTGTGTGCGAGTGTGTATGAGTGTGTATGAGTGAGTGTGTGCGAGTGTGTGCGAGTGTTTGTGAGCGTGTGCGAGTGTGTGTGCGAGTGTGTATGCGAGAGTGGGCGACTGTGTATGAGTGAGTGTGTGCGAGTGTGTATGAGTGAGTGTGTGCGAGTGTGTGTGTGTGCCAGTGTGGGCGAGTGTGTGCGACTGTGTGTGCGAGTGTGTATGAGTGAGTGTGTGCGAGTGTGTGTGTGCAAATTTGTGCGAGTGTGTGTGCGAGTGTGTGTGTGTGAGTCTGTATGAGTGAGTGTGTGCGAGTGTGCATGAGTGAGTGTGTGCGAGTGTGCGTGAGTGTGTGTGTGCGATTGTGTGCCAGTGTGTGCGAGTGTGTGCAACTGTGTGTGTTTCAGTGTGTGAGTGTGTGCCAGTGTTTGTGCGAGTGTGTGTGCGAGTGTGTGTGCAAGCGTGTGCGAGTGAATGTGTGCGAGTGTGTGTGTGAGAGTGTGTACGAGTGAGTGTGTGCGAGTGTGTGTATGCGAGTGTCTGTGTGGGAGTATGTATGAGTGAGTGTGCACGAGTGTGTGTGTGTGAGTGTGTGCGAGTGTGTGCATATGAGTGCGTGCGAGTGCATGCAATTGTGTACGAGTGTGTGTGCGAGTGTGTGCGAGTGTGTGCGAGTGAGTGAGTGAGTGTGACTGTTTGCGAGTGTGTGTGAGTGAGTGTGTGTGAGTGTGTGTGAGTAAGTGTGTGTGAGTGTGTATGAGTGAGTGTGTTAGAGTGTGCGTGAGTGTGTATGACCTTGTGTGAGTGAGCATGTGCGAGTGTGTGTGAGCGAGCGTGTGCGAGTGTGTATGAGTCAGCGTGTGCGAGTGTGTGCTAGTGTGTGTGTGCGAGTGTGTATGAGTGAGTGAGTGCGAGTGTGCTCGAGTGTGTGTACAAATGTGTGCAAATGTGTGCATGCGATTGTGTGCGAGTGCGTATGAGTGAGTGTGTGCGAGTGTTTGCGAGTGTGTGTGAGTGAGTGTGAGTGAGTGTGTGGGAGTGTTTGTGAGTAAGTGTGTGTGAGTGTGTATGAGTGAGTGTTTTAGAGTGTGCGTGAGTGTGTGCGAGTGTGTATGAGTGAGTGTGTGTGAGTGTGTGTGTGCAAGTGAGTGTGAGTGTGCGTGAGTGTGTGCGAGTGAGGGTGTGTGAGTGTGCATAAGTGTGTGCGAGTGTGTGTGTGTGAGGTTGTGCGAGTGTGTGTGAGTCAGTGTGTGCGAGTGTGTTTGAGTGTGTGCAAGTGTGCATGACTGTGTATGAGTGAGCATGTGCGAGTGTGTGTGTGTGAGTGAGTGCAAATGTGTATGAGTCAGCGTGTGCGAGTGTGTGCTAGTGTGTGTGTGTGAGTGTTTGCGAGTGTTTGCGAGTGTGTGCTAGTGTGTGTGTGCGAGTGTGTGCGAGTGTATGTGAGTGTGTGCGATGAATGTGTGCGAGTGTGCACGAGTGTGTATGAGTGAGTGTGTGCGAGTGTGAGTGTGAGTGTGTACGAGTATTTGCGAGTGTGTATGAGTGAGCGTGTGCGAGAGTGTGCGAGTGTGTGGGAGTAGGTGTGTGCGAGTGTGTATGAGTGTGTATGACTGAGTGTGTGCGAGTGTGTGTGATTGTTTGTGAGTGTGTGCGAGTGTGTGTGCGAGTGTGTGCGAGTGTGTGTGTGAGAGTGTGCGAGTGTGTATAAGTGAGTGTGTGCAAGTGTGTATGAGTGAGTGTGTGCGAGTGTGTGTGTGTGCCAGTGTGGGCGAGTGTGTGCGAGTGTGTATGAGTGTGTGTGCACGAGTGTGTGTGTGCGAGTTTGTGCGCGTGTGTGTGCGAGTGTGTGTGTGCGAGTGTATATGAGTAAGTGTGTGTGAGTGTGTACGAGTGAGTGTGTGCGAGTGTGCTTGAGTGTGTGTACGAGTGTGTGCAAATGTGTGCATGCGAGTGTGTGCGAGTGCGTATGAGTGAGTGTGTGCAAGTGTTTGCGAGTGTGTGTGAGTGAGTGTGAGTGAGTGTGTGGGAGTGTGTGTGAGTAAGTGTGTGTGTGTATGAGGGAGTGTGTGCGAGTGTGCATGAGTGTGTGCGAGTGTGTATGAGTGAGTGTGTGCGAGTGTGTATGAGTGAGTGTGTGCGAGTGTGTATGAGTGAGTGTGTGCGAGTGAGTGTGTGTGAGTGTGCATGAGTGTGTGCGAGTGATTGTGTGCGAATGTGTATGAGTGAGTGTGGGTGAGTGTGTGTGTGTGAGGTTGTGCGAGTGTGTGCGAGTGAGTGTGTGCGAGTGTGTATGGGTGAGTGTGTGCGAGTGTGCATGACTGTGTATGAGTTAGTGTGTGCGAGTGTGTGCAAATGTGTGTGTGCGCGTGTGTATGAGTGAGAGTGTGCGAGTGTGTGTAGTGTGTGTGAGTGTGCGCGTGCGAGTGAGTGTGTGCGAGTGTGTATAAGTGAGTGTGTGCGAGTGTGTGAGAGTGTGTGTTTGTGATTGTCTGCGAATGTGTGCGAGCGAGTTTGTATGAGTGAGTGCGTGCGAGTGTGTATGAGTGAGTGTGTGTCAGTGTGTGTGTGTGAGGTTGTGTGAGTGTGTGCGAGTGAGTGTGTGCGAGTGTGTATGAGTGACTGTGTGCGAGTGTGCATGACTGTGTATGAGTGAGTTTGTGCGAGTGTATGTGAATGTGTGCAAGTGTGTGCGAGTGAGTGAGTGTGTGTGAGTGTGTGTGAGTGTGTGTAAGTGTGTGCGAATGTGTGCGAATGTGTTTGAGTGAGTGTGTGTGAGTTAGTGTGAGTGTGCATGAGTGTGTGAGTGTGAGTGTGTGCGAGTGTGTGTAAGTGTGTGCGAGTGTGCACGAGTGTGTGCGAGTGTGTATGAGTGAGTGTGTGCGAGTGTGTATGAGTGAGTGAGTGCGAGTGTGCTCGAGTGTGTGTACAAGTGTGTGCAAAAGTGTGCATGCGAGTATGTGCGAGTGTGTGCGAGTGCTTATGAGTGAGTGTGTGCGAGTGTTTTCGAGTGTGTGTGAGTGTGTGTGAGTGAGTGTGAGTGTGTGGGCGTGTGTGGGAGTAAGTGTGTGTGAGTGAGTGAGTGTGTGTGAGTGTGTGCGAGAGTGTATGAGTGAGTGTGTGTGAGTGTGTGCGAGTGTGTGTGAGTGTGTGTGTGCGAGTGTGTATGAGTGAGTGAGTGCGAGTTTTCTCGAGTGTGTGTACAAGTGTGTGCAAATGTGTGCATGCGAGTGTGTGCGAGTGAGTGAGTGTGTGTGAGTGTGTGCGAGTGTGTGTAAGTGTGTGCGAGTGTGTGCGAGTGTGTATGAGTGAGTGTGTGTGAGTTTGTGTGAGTGTGCATGAGTGTGTGCATGTGAGTCAGTGAGTGTGAGTGAGTGTGTGCGAGAGTGTATGAGTGAGTGTGTGTGAGTGCATGCGAGTGTGTGCGAGTGTGTATGAGGGTTTGTGCGGGTGTGTGTGCGAGTGTGTGCAAGTGTGTGTGTGCGATTGTGTATGAGTGAGTGAGTGCGAGTGTGCTCGAGTGTGTGTTCAAGTGTGTGCAAAAGTGTTCATGCGAGTATGTGCGAGTGTGTGCGAGTGCTTATGAGTGAGTGTGTGCGAGTGTTTTTGAGTGTGTGTGAGTGTGTGTGAGTGAGTGTGAGTGTGTGGGAGTGTGTGGGAGTAAGTGTGTGTGAGTGTGTATGAGTGAGTGTGTTAGAGTGTGCGTGAGTGTGTGCGAGTGTGTATGAGTGAGTGTGTGCGAGTGTGTATGAGTGAGTGTGTGCGAGTGTGTGAGAATGTGTGCGAGTGTGTGTGCGAATGTGTGTGTGTGAGTGTGTATGAGCGAGTGTGTGCGAGTGTGCGTGAGAGTGAGTGTGCGAGTTTGTGTCTGTGTGTGTGAGTGTGTGCGAGTGTGTGTGCGAGTGTGTGCGAGTGTGTGTGAGTGTGTGTGCGAGTTTGTGCGAGTGTATGTGCGAGTGTGTGTACGAGTGTGTGTGAGTGTGTATGAGTGAGTTTGTGTGAGTGTGTGCGAGTGTTTGTGAGTGTGTATGAGTGAGTGTGTGCGAGTGTGTATGAGTGAGTGTGTGTGAGTGCGTGCGAGTGTGTGTGTGCGAGTGTGTGCCAGTGTGGGCGAGTGTGTGCGACTGTGTGTGTGCGAGTGTGCATGAGTGTGTGTGAGTGTGCACGAGTGCGTGTGCGAGTTTGTGTGCGTGTGTGTGCGCGAGTGTGTGCGAGTGTGTGCGTGCGAGTGTGTATGAGTGAGTGTGTGCGAGTGTGTATGAGTGAGTGTGTGAGAGTGTGTGCGAGTGTGTGTGCGAGTGTGTGCCAGTGTGTGTGACTGTGTGTGTGACTGTGTGTGAGTGTTTGAGTGTGTGCCAGTGTTTGTGCAAGTGTGTGTGCGAGTGTGTGCGAGTGTGTATGAGTGAGTGTCCTCGAGTGTGTGTGTGCGAGTATGTGCGAGTGTTTGCGTGCGAGTGCGTGAGAGTGTGTGCGAGTGTGTGCGAGTGTGTGCTTGCGAGTGTGCGTTAGTGTGCATGAGTGTGCGCGAGTGAGTGCGAGTGTTTGCGAGTGTGTGCGAGTGTGTATGAGTGAGTGTGTGCGACTGTGTATGAGTGAGTGTGTGCAAGTGAGTGTGTGTGAGTGTGTGTGAGTGTGTGCGAGTGGGTGTGTGTGAGTGTGCGTAAGTGTGTGCGAGTGTGTGCGTGTGAGGTTGTGCGAGTGTGTGCGAGTGTGTGCGAGTGAGTGTGTGCGAGTGTGTATGAGTCAGCGTGTGCGAGTGTGTGCTAGTGTGTGTGTGCGAGTGTGTGCGAGTGTTTACGAGTGTGTGCTAGTGTGTGTGTGCGAGTGTGTGTGAGTGTATGTGAGTGTGTGCGATGAGTGTGTGCGAGTGTGCACGAGTGTGTATGAGTGAGTGTGTGCGAGTGTGAGTGCGAATGTGTATGAGTATTTGCGAGTGTTTATGAGTGAGTGTGTGCGAGAGTGTGCGAGTGTGTGCGAGTGAGTGTGTGCGAGTGTGTATGAGTGTGTATGAGTGAGTGTGTGCGAGTGTTTGTGAGCGTGTGCGAGTGTGTGTGCGAGTGTGTATGCGAGAGTGGGCGACTGTGTATGAGTGAGTGTGTGCGAGTGTGTATGAGTGAGTGTGTGCGAGTGTGTGTGTGTGCCAGTGTGGGCGAGTGTGTGCGACTGTGTGTGTACGAGTCTGTATGAGTGAGTGTGTGCGAGTGTGCATGAGTGAGTGTGTGCGAGTGTGCGTGAGTGTGTGTGTGCGATTGTGTGCCAGTGTGTGCGAGTGTGTGCAACTGTGTGTGTTCGAGTGTGTGAGTGTGTGCCAGTGTTTGTGCGAGTGTGTGTGCGAGTGTGTGTGCAAGCGTGTGCGAGTGAATGTGTGCGAGTGTGTGTGTGAGAGTGTGTACGAGTGAGTGTGTGCGAGTGTGTGCATGCGAGTGTCTGTGTGGGAGTATGTATGAGTGAGTGTGCACGAGTGTGTGTGTGAGTGTGTGCGAGTGTGTGCATATGAGTGCGTGCGAGTGCATGCAATTGTGTACGAGTGTGTGTGCGAGTGTGTGCGAGTGAGTGAGTGCGTGTGACTGTTTGCGAGTGTGTGTGAGTGAGTGTGTGTGAGTGTGTGTGAGTAAGTGTGTGTGAGTGTGTATGAGTGAGTGTGTTAGAGTGTGCGTGAGTGTGTATGACTGTGTGTGAGTGAGCATGTGCGAGTGTGTGTGAGCGAGCGTGTGCGAGTGTGTATGAGTCAGCGTGTGCGAGTGTGTGCTAGTGTGTGTGTGCGAGTGTGAATGAGTGAGTGAGTGCGAGTGTGCTCGAGTGTGTGTACAAATGTGTGCAAATGTGTGCATGCGATTGTGTGCGAGTGCGTATGAGTGAGTGTGTGTGAGTGTTTGCGAGTGTGTGTGAGTGAGTGTGAGTGAGTGTGTGGGAGTGTTTGTGAGTAAGTGTGTGTTAGTGTGTATGAGTGAGTGTGTTAGAGTGTGCGTGAGTGTGTGCGAGTGTGTATGAGTGAGTGTGTGCGAGTGTGTGTGTGCAAGTGAGTGTGAGTGTGCGTGAGTGTGTGCGAGTGAGGGTGTGTGAGTGTGCATAAGTGTGTGTGTGAGGTTGTGCGAGTGTGTGTGAGTCAGTGTGTGCGAGTGTGTTTGAGTGTGTGCAAGTGTGCATGACTGTGTATGAGTGAGCATGTGCGAGTGTGTGTGTGTGAGTGAGTGCAAATGTGTATGAGTCAGCGTGTGCGAGTTTGTGCTAGTGTGTGTGTGTGAGTGTTTGCGAGTGTTTGCGAGTGTGTGCTAGTGTGTGTGTTCGAGTGTGTGCGAGTGTATGTGAGTGTGTGCGATGAATGTGTGCGAGTGTGCACGAGTGTGTATGAGTGAGTGTGTGCGAGTGTGAGTGTGAGTGTGTACGAGTATTTGCGAGTGTGTATGAGTGAGCGTGTGCGAGAGTGTGCGAGTGTGTGCGAGTAGGTGTGTGCGAGTGTGTATGAGTGTGTATGAGTGAGTGTGTGCGAGTGTGTGTGATTGTTTGTGAGTGTGTGCGAGTGTGTGTGCGAGTGTGTGCGAGTGTGTGTGTGAGAGTGTGCGAGTGTGTATAAGTGAGTGTGTGCAAGTGTGTATGAGTGAGTGTGTGCGAGTGTGTGTATGTGCCAGTGTGGGCGAGTGTGTGCGAGTGTGTATGAGTGAGTGTGTGCGAGTGTGTGTGTGTGCCAGTGTGGGCGAGTGTGTGCGAGTGTGTATGAGTGTGTGTGCATGAGTGTGTGTGTGCGAGTCTGTGCGCGTGTGTGTGCGAGTGTGTGTGTGCGAGTGTATATGAGTAAGTGTGTGTGAGTGTGTACGAGTGAGTGTGTGCGAGTGTGCTTGAGTGTGTGTGCGAGTGTGTGCAAATGTGTGCATGCGAGTGTGTGCGAGTGCGTATGAGTGAGTGTGTGCAAGTGTTTGCGAGTGTGTGTGAGTGAGTGTGAGTGAGTGTGTGGGAGTGTGTGTGAGTAAGTGTGTGTGTGTATGAGGGAGTGTGTGCGAGTGTGCATGAGTGTGTGCGAGTGTGTATGAGTGAGTGTGTGCGAGTGTGTATGAGTGAGTGTGTGTGACTGTGTATGAGTGAGTGTGTGCGAGTGAGTGTGTGTGAGTGTGCATGAGTGTGTGCGAGTGATTGTGTGCGAATGTGTATGAGTGAGTGTGGGTGAGTGTGTGTGTGTGAGGTTGTGCGAGTGTGTGCGAGTGTGTGCGAGTGAGTGTGTGCGAGTGTGTATGGGTGAGTGTGTGCGAGTGTGCATGACTGTGTATGAGTTAGTGTGTGCGAGTGTGTGCGAGTGTGTGTGCGCGTGTGTATGAGTGAGTGTGTGCGAGTGTGTGTAGTGTGTGTGTGCGAGTGTGCGCGTGCGAGTGAGTGTGAGTGTGTGCGAGTGTGTATAGGTGAGTGTGTGCGAGTGTGTGAGAGTGTGTGTTTGTGATTGTCTGCGAATGTGTGCGAGCGAGTTTGTATGAGTGAGTGCGTGCGAGTGTGTATGAGTGAGTGTGTGTGAGTGTGTGTGTGTGAGGTTGTGCGAGTGTGTGCGAGTGTGTGCGAGTGAGTGTGTGCGAGTGTGTATGAGTGACTGTGTGCGAGTGTGCATGACTGTGTATGAGTGAGTTTGTGCGAGTGTATGTGAATGTGTGCAAGTGTGTGCAAGTGAGTGAGTGTGTGTGAGTGTGTGCGAGTGTGTGTAAGTGTGTGCGAATGTGTGCGAGTGTGTTTGAGTGAGTGTGTGTGAGTTAGTGTGAGTGTGCATGAGTGTGTGAGTGTGAGTGTGTGCGAGTGTGTGTAAGTGTGTGCGAGTGTGCACGAGTGTGTGCGAGTGTGTATGAGTGAGTGTGTGCGAGTGTGTATGAGTGAGTGAGTGCGAGTGTGCTCGAGTGTGTGTACAAGTGTGTGCAAAAGTGTGCATGCGAGTATGTGCGAGTGTGTGCGAGTGCTTATGAGTGAGTGTGTGCGAGTGTTTTCGAGTGTGTGTGAGTGTGTGTGAGTGAGTGTGAGTGTGTGGGAGTGTGTGGGAGTAAGTGTGTGTGAGTGAGTGAGTGTGTGTGAGTGTGTGCGAGAGTGTATGAGTGAGTGTGTGTGAGTGTGTGCGAGTGTGTGCGAGTGTGTGTGTGCGAGTGTGTATGAGTGAGTGAGTGCGAGTTTTCTCGAGTGTGTGTACAAGTGTGTGCAAATGTGTGCATGCGAGTGTGTGCGAGTGAGTGAGTGTGTGTGAGTGTGTGCGAGTGTGTGTAAGTGTGTGCGAGTGTGTGCGAGTGTGCATGACTGTGTATGAGTGAGTGTATGCGAGGTTGTGCGAGTGTGTGTGAGTGAATGTGTGCGAGTTTGTATGAGTCAGTGTGTGCGAGTGTGTGCTAGTGTGTGTGAGTGTGTGCGAGTGTTTGCGAGTGTGTGCTAGTGTGTGTATGCGAGTGTGTACGAGTGTGTGCGAGTGTTTGCGAGTGTGTGCTAGTGTGTGTATGCGAGTGTGTACGAGTGTGTGCGAGTGTGTGCGATGAGTGTGTGCGAGTGTGCACGAGTGTGTATGAGTAAGTGTGTGCGAGTGTGAGTGCGAGTGTGTACGGGTATTTGCGAGTGTGTATGAGTGAGTGTGTGTGAGTGTGTGAGAGTGTGTGCGACTGTGTGTGTGAGTGTGTGTGTGCGAGTGTGTATGAGTGAATGTGTGCGAGTGTGCGTGAGAGTGAGTGTGCGAGTGAGCGTGTGCGAGTGTGTATGAGTCAGCGTGTGCGAGTGTGTGCTAGTGTGTGTGTGCGAGTGTGTATGAGTGAGTGAGTGCGAGTGTGCTCGAGTGTGTGTACAAGTGTGTGCAAATGTGTGCATGCGAGTGTGTGCGAGTGTGTGCGAGTGCATATGAGTGAGTGTGTGCGAGTGTTTGCGAGTGTGCGTGAGTGTGTGTGAGTGAGTGTGAGTGAGTGTGTGGGAGTGTGTGTGAGTAAGTGTGTGTGAGTGTGTATGAGTGAGTGTGTTAGAGTGTGCGTGAGTGTGTGCGAGTGTGTATGAGTGAGTGTGTGCGAGTGTGTATGAGTGAGTGTGTGCAAGTGAGTGTGAGTGTGCGTGAGTGTGTGCGAGTGAGTGTGTGTGAGTGTGCGTAAGTGTGTGCGAGTGTGTGAGGTTGTGCAAGTGTGTGCGAGTGTGTGTGAGTGTGTGCGAGTGTGTGTGAGTGTGTGCAAGTGTGCATGACTGTGTATGAGTGAGCATGTGCGAGTGTGTGTGTGTGAGTGAGTGCGATTGTGTATGAGTCAGCGTGTGCGAGTGTGTGCTAGTGTGTGTGTGCGAGTGTTTGCGAGTGTGTGCTAGTGTGTGTGTGCGAGTGTATGTGAATGTGTGCGATGAGTGTGTGCGAGTGTGCTTGAGTGTGTATGAGTGAGGGTATGCGAGTGTGTGCGAGTGCGTATGAGTGAGTGTGTGCGAGTGTTTGCGAGTGTGTGTGAGTGAGTGTGTGAGAGTGTGTGTGAGTAAGTGTGTGTGTGTATGAGGGAGTGTGTGCGAGTGTGCATGAGTGTGTGCGAGTGTGTATGAGTCAGTGTGTGCGAGTGTGTATGAGTGAGTGTGTGCGACTGTGTATGAGTGAGTGTGTGCGAGTGAGTGTGTGTGAGTGTGCATGAGTGATTGCGAGTGATTGTGTGCGAATGTGTATGAGTGAGTGTGTGTGTGTGAGGTTGTGCGATTGTGTCTGAGTGTGTGCGAGTGAGTGTGTGCGAGTGTCTATGAGTGAGTGTGTGCGAGTGTGCATGACTGTGTATGAGTGAGTGTGTGCGAGTGTGTGCGAGTGTGTGTGCGCGTGTGTATGAGTGAGTGTGTGCGAGTGTGCGTTAGTGTGTGTGTGCGAGTGTGCGCGTGCGAGTGAGTGTGACTGTGTGCGAGTGTGTATAAGTGAGTGTGTGCGAGTGTGTGAGAGTGTGTGTGTGTGATTGTCTGCGAGTGTGTGCGAGCGAGTTTATATGAGTGAGTGCGTGCGAGTGTGTATGAGTGAGTGTGTGTCAGTGTGTGTGCGTGAGTTTGTGTGAGTGTGTGCGAGTGTGTACGAGTGAGTGTGTGCGAGTGTGTATGAGTGACTGTGTGCGAGTGTGCATGACTGTGTATGAGTGAGTGTATGCGAGGTTGTGCGAGTGTGTGTGAGTGAGTGTGTGTGAGTTTGTGCGTGTGAGTGAGTGAATGTGTGTGAGTGAGTGTGTGCAAGTGTTCTCGAGTTTGTCTGTACGAGTGTGTGCGTACGATTGCATGTGAGTGTGTGCGAGTGTGTGCGAGTGAGTGAGTGTGTGTGAGTGTGTGCGAGTGTGTGTAAGTGTGTGCGAGTGTGCGCGAGTATGTGCGAGTGTGTATGAGTGAGTGTGTGTGAGTTTGTGTGAGTGTGCGTGAGTGTGTGCGTGTGAGTGAGTGTGTGTGAGTGTGTGCGAGAGTGTATGAGTGAGTGTGTGTGAGTGCGTGCGAGTGTGTGCGAGTGTGCGTGCGAGTGTGTATGAGGGTGTGTGCGGGTGTGTGTGCGAGTGTGTGCGAGTGTGTGTGTGCGAGTGTGTATGAGTGAGTGAGTGCGAGTGTGCTCGAGTGTTTGTACAAGTGTGTGCAAATGTGTGCATGCGAGTGTGTGTGAGTGTGTGCGAGTGCGTATGAGTGAGTGTGTGCGAGTGTTTTCGAGTGTGTGTGAGTGGGTGTGAGTGAGTGTGAGTGAGTGTGTGGGAGTGTGTGGGAGTAAGTGTGTGTGAGTGTGTATGTGTGAGTGTGTGCGAGTGTGTATGAGTGAGTGTGTGCGACTGTGTATGAGTGAGTGTGTGCAATTGAGTGTGTGTGAGTGTGCATGAGTGTGTGCGAGTGAGTGTGTGTGAGTGTGCGTTAGTGTGTGCGAGTGTGTGTGTGTGAGGTTGTGCGAGTGTGTGCAAGTGAGTGTGTGTGAGTGTGTGTGAGTGTGTGCGAGTGTGCATGATTGTGTGTGAGTGAGCATGTGCGAGTGTGTGTGAGTGAGCGTGTGCCAGTGTGTATGAGTCAGCGTGTGCGAGTGTGTGCTAGTGTGTGTGTGCGAGTGTGTATGAGTGAGTGAGTGCGAGTGTGCTCGAGTGTGTGTACAAGTGTGTGCAAATGTGTGCATGCGAGTGTGTGCGAGTGCGTATGAGTGAGTGTGTGCGAGTGTTTGCGAGTGTGTGTGAGTGAGTGTGAGTGAGTGTGTGGGAGTGTGTGTGAGTAAGTGTGTGTGAGTGTGTATGAGTGAGTGTGTTAGAGTGTGCGTGAGTGTGTGCGAGTGTGTATGAGTGAGTGTGTGCGACTGTGTATGAGTGAGTGTGTGCAAGTGAGTGTGAGTGTGCGTGAGTGTGTGCGAGTGAGTGTGTGTGAGTGTGCGTAAGTGTGTGCGAGTGTGTGAGGTTGTGCGAGTGTGTGCGAGTGAGTGTGTGCGAGTGTGTGTGAGTGTGTGCAAGTGTGCATGACTGTGTATGAGTGAGCATGTGCTTGTGTGTGTGTGAGTGAGTGCGAATGTGTCTGAGTCAGCGTGTGCGAGTGTTTGCGAGTGTTTGCGAGTGTGTGCTAGTGTGTGTGTGCGAGTGTATGTGAGTGTGTGTGATGAGTGTGTGCGAGTGTGCATGAGTGTGCATGAGTGAGTGTATGCGAGTGTGTGCGAGTTTGAGTGTGAGTGTGTACGAGTATTTGCGAGTGTGTATGAGTGAGCGTGTGCGAGAGTGTGCGAGTGTGTGCGAGTGTGTGCGTGTGAGTGTGTGCAAGTGTGTATGAGTGAGTGTGTGTGTATGTGTATGAGTGAGTGTGTGCGAGAATGTGTGTGTGCTAGTGTGGGCGAGTGTGTGCGAGCGTGTATGAGTGAGTGTGTGCGAGTGTGTGTGTGCCAGTGTGGGCGAGTGTGTGCGAGTGTGTATGAGTGTGTGTGTGCGAGTGTGCACGAGTAAGTGTGTGCAAGTGTGCTCGAGTGTGTGTACGAGTGTGTGCAAATGTGTGCATGCGAGTGTGTGCGAGTGCGTATGAGTGAGTGTGTGCGAGTGTTTGTGAGTGTGTGTGAGTGAGTGTGAGTGAGTGTGTGGGAGTGTGTGTGAGTAAGTGTGTGTGTGTATGAGTGAGTGTGTGCGAGTGTGCATGAGTGTGTGCGAGTGTGTATGAGTGAGTGTGTGCGAGTGTGTATGAGTGAGTGTTTGCGACTGTGTATGAGTGAGTGTGTGCGAGTGAGTGTGTGTGAGTGTGCATGAGTGTGTGCGAGTAATTGTGTGTGAATGTGTATGAGTGAGTGTGTGTGTGTGAGGTTGTGCGAGTGTGTGCGAGTGAGTGTGTGCGAGTGTGTATGAGTGAGTGTGTGCGAGTGTGCATGACTGTGTATGAGTGAGTGTGTGCGAGTGTGTGCGAGTGTGTGTGCGCGTGTTTATGAGTGAGTGTGTGCGAGTGTGCGTTAGTGTGTGTGTGCGAGTGTGCGTGTGCGAGTGAGTGTGAGTGTGTGCGAGTGTGTATAAGTGAGTGTGTGCGAGTGTGTGAGAGTTTGTGTGTGTGATTGTCTGCGAGTGTGTGTGAGCGAGTTTGTATGAGTGAGTGCGTGCGCGTGTGTATGAGTGAGTGTGTGTGAGTGTGTGTGTGTGAGTGTGTGCGAGTGTGTATGAGTGACTGTGTGCGAGTGTGCATGACTGTGTATGAGTGAGTGTATGTGAGGTTGTGCGAGTGTGTGTGAGTGAATGTGTGCGAGTTTGTATGAGTCAGTGTGTGTGAGTGTGTGCTAGTGTGTGTGAGTGTGTGCGAGTGTTTGCTAGTGTGTGCTGGTGTGTGTATGCGAGTGTGTACGAGTGTGTGCGAGTGTTTGCGAGTGTGTGCTAGTGTGTGTATGCGAGTGTGTACGAGTGTGTGCGAGTGTGTGCGATGAGTGTGTGCGAGTGTGCACGAGTGTGTATGAGTAAGTGTGTGCGAGTGTGAGTGCGAGTGTGTACGGGTATTTGCGAGTGTGTATGAGTGAGTGTGTGTGAGTGTGTGAGAGTGTGTGCGACTGTGTGTGTGAGTGTGTGTGTGCGAGTGTGTATGAGCGAATGTGTGCGAGTGTGCGTGAGAGTGAGTGTGCGAGTGAGCGTGTGCGAGTGTGTATGAGTCAGCGTGTGCGAGTGTGTGCTAGTGTGTGTGTGCGAGTGTGTATGAGTGAGTGAGTGCGAGTGTGCTCGAGTGTGTGTACAAGTGTGTGCAAATGTGTGCATGCGAGTGTGTGCGAGTGCGTATGAGTGAGTGAGTGCGAGTGTTTGCGAGTGTGTGCTAGTGTGTGTGTGCGAGTGTATGTGAGTGTGTGCGATGAGTGTGTGCGAGTGTGCATGAGTGTGTATGAGTGAGTGAATGCGAGTGTGTGTGAGTGTGAGTGTGTACGAGTATTTGCGAGTGTGTATGAGTGAGCGTGTGCGAGAGTGTGCGAGTGTGTGCGAGTGTGTGCATGTGAGTGTGTGCGAGTGTGTATAAGTGAGTGTGTGCGAGCATGTATGAGTGAGTGTGTGCGAGTGTGTGTGTGTGCCAGTGTGGGCGAGTGTGTGCGAGTGTGTATGAGTGTGTGTGTGCGAGTGTGCACGAGTAAGTGTGTGCGAGTGTGCTCGAGTGTGTGTACGAGTCTGTGCAAATGTGTGCATGCGAGTGTGTGCGAGTGCGTATGAGTGAGTGTGTGCGAGTCTTTGTGAGTGTGTGTGAGTGAGTGTGTGGGAGTGTCTCTGAGTAAGTGTGTGTGTGTATGAGGGAGTGTGTGCGAGTGTGCATGAGTGTGTGCGAGTGTGTATGAGTGAGTGTGTGCGACTGTGTATGAGTGAGTGTGTGCGAGTGAGTGTGTGTGAGTGTGCATGAGTGTGTGCAAGTAATTGTGTGTGAATGTGTATGAGTGAGTTTGTGTGTGAGGTTGTGCGAGTGTGTGCGAGTCTGTGCGATGAGTGTGTGCGAGTGTGCACGAAGGTGTATGAGTAAGTGTGTGCGAGTGTGAGTGCGAGTGTGTACGGGTATTTGCGAGTGTGTATGAGTGAGTGTGTGTGAGTGTGTGAGAGTGTGTGCGACTGTGTGTGTGAGTGTGTGTGTGCGAGTGTGTATGAGCGAATGTGTGCGAGTATGCGTGAGAGTGAGTGTGCGAGTGAGCGTGTGCGAGTGTGTATGAGTCAGTGTGTGAGAGTGTGTGCTAGTGTGTGTGCGAGTGTGTATGAGTGAGTGAGTCCTAGTGTGCTCGAGTGTGTGTACAAGTGTGTGCAAATGTGTGCATGCGAGTGTGTGCGAGTGTGTGCGAGTGCATATGAGTGAGTGTGTGCGACTGTTTGTGAGTGTGTGTGAGTGTGTGTGAGTGAGTGTGAGTGAGTGTGTGGGAGTGTGTGTGAGTAAGTGTGTGTGAGTGTGTATTAGTGAGTGTGTTAGAGTGTGCGTGAGTGTGTGCGAGTGTGTATGAGTGAGCGTGTGCGAGTGTGTATGAGTGAGTGTGTGCGACTGTGTATGAGTGAGTGTGTGCAAGTGAGTGTGAGTGTGCGTGAGTGTGTGTGAGTGAGTGTGTGTGAGTGTGCGTAAGTGTGTGCGAGTGTGTGAGGTTGTGCAAGTGTGTGCGAGTGTGTGTGAGTGTGTGCGAGTGTGTGTGAGTGTGTGAAAGTGTGCATGACTGTGTATGAGTGAGCATGTGCGAGTGTGTGTGTGTGAGTGAGTGCGACTGTGTATGAGTCAGCGTGTGCGAGTGTGTGCTAGTGTGTGTGTGCGAGTGTTTGCGAGTGTTTGCGAGTGTGTGCTAGTGTGTGTGTGCGAGTGTATGTGAGTGTGTGCGATGAGTGTGTGCGAGTGTGCATGAGTGTGTATGAGTGAGTGTATGCGAGTGTGTGCGAGTGTGAGTGTGAGTGTGTACGAGTATTTGCGAGTGTGTATGAGTGAGAGTGTGCGAGAGTGTGCGAGTGTGTGCGAGTGTGTGCGTGTGAGTGTGTGCGAGTGTGTATGAGTGAGTGTGTGCCAGTGTGTGTGTGTGCCAGTGTGGGCGAGTGTGTGCGAGTGTGTAAGAGTGTGTGTGTGCGAGTGTGCACGAGTAAGTGTGTGCGAGTGTGCTCGAGTGTGTGCACGAGTGTGTGCAAATGTGTGCATGCGAGTGTGTGCGAGTGCGTATGAGTGAGTGTGTGCGAGTGTTTGTGAGTGTGTGTGAGTGAGTGTGAGTGAGTGTGTGGGAGTGTGTGTGAGTAAGTGTATGTGTGTATGACTGAGTGTGTGCGAGTGTGTATGAGTGAGTGGGTGCGAGTGCGTGCGAGTGTGTGTGTGCCAGTGTGGGCGAGTGTGTGTGACTGTGTGTGTGCGAGTGTGCACGAGTTTGTGTGTGTGAGTGTGCACGAGTGTGTGTGTGCGAGTTTGTGTGCGTGTGAGTGTGTATGAGTGAGTGTGTGCGAGTGTGTATGA
The DNA here is from genome assembly GCF_046119375.1 of Phyllobates terribilis. Lineage (NCBI taxonomy): Eukaryota > Metazoa > Chordata > Amphibia > Anura > Dendrobatidae > Phyllobates > Phyllobates terribilis. The sequence continues at coordinate 2,571,460 of NW_027362901.1, forward strand.
GTGAGTGTGTGAGAGTGTGCGCGAGTGTGTGTGCCAGTGTGTGCGACTGTGTGTGTGTGACTGTGTGTGAGTGTTTGAGTGTGTGCCAGTGTTTGTGCAAGTGTGTGTGCGAGTGTGTGTGAGTGTGTATGAGTGAGTGTCCTCGAGTGTGTGTGTGCGAGTATGTGCGAGTGTGTGCGTGCGAGTGCATGAGAGTGCGTGCGAGTGTGTGTGTGCGAGTGTGTGCGTGCGAGTGCATGCGAGTGTGTACGAGTGTGTGCGAGTGTGTGCATGCGAGTGTGTGTTAGTGTGCATGAGTGTGCACGAGTGAGTGCGAGTGTTTGCGAGTGTGTGCGAGTGTGTATGAGTGAGTGTGTGCGACTGTGTATGAGTGAGTGTGTGCAAGTGAGTGTGTGAGAGTGTGTGTGTGTGAGTGTCTGCGAGTGTGTGAGTGTGTGCAATTGTGTGTGTGCGAGTGTGTGCGAGTGTTGGTGAGTGTGTGCGAGTATGTATAAGTGAGTGTGTGCGAGTGTGTGAGAGTGTGTGTGTGAGTGTCTGCGAGTGTGTGCGAGCGAGTTTGTATGAGTGAGTGTGTGCGATTGTGCGTGAGTTTGTATAAGTGAGTGTGTGCGAGTGTTTGCAAGTGAGTGTGTGCGATTGTGAATGAGTTAGTGTGTGAGTGTGTGCCAGTGTGTGCGAGTGTGTATGTGTGAGTGTGTGCGAGTGTGTATGACCGACTGTGTGCGAGCGTGTATGAGTGAGTGTGTGCGAGTGTGTATGAGTGAGTGTGTGTGAGTGTGTGCGAGTGTGTGTGAGTGTGTGTGAGTGTGTGCAAGTGAGTGTGTGCAAGTGTGTATGAGTGAGTGTGTGCGAGCGAGTGTGTGCGAGTGTGCATGAGTGAATGTGTGCAACTGTGCGAGTGTGTGTGAGTGAGTGTGTGGGAGTGTGTGTGAGTGTGTGAGAGTGTGTATGAGGGTGTGCATGGGTGAGTGTGTGAGTGTGTGCGAGTGTGTGTGTGCGAGTTTGTATGAGTGAGTGTGCTCGAGTGTGTGCGCGAGTCTGTGCAAATGTGTGCATGCGAGTGTGTGTGAGTGTGTGCGAGTGGGTATGAGTGAGTGTGTATGAGTGTTTGCGAGTGTGTGTGAGTGTGTGTGAATGTGTGTGAGTGAGTGTGTGGGAGTGTGTATGAGTAAGTGTGTAAGTGTGTATAAGTGAGTGTGTGCAAGTGTGCGTGAGTGTGTGCGAGTGTGTATGTGTGAGTGTGTGCGAGTGTTTGATGAGTGTGTGCGAGTGTGTATGAGTGAGTGTGTGCGAGTGTGTGATGAGTGTTTGCGAGTGGGTATGAGTGAGTGTGTGCGAGCGTGTGTGATTGTGTGTGAGTGTGCGTGAGTGTGTGCGACTGTGTGCGTTTGAGTGAGTGTGTGCGATTGAGTGTGTGCGAGTCTGTGCAAGTGTGTGTGTGAGTGTGTGTGTAAGTGAGTGTGAGCGAGTGTGTGCGAGTGTGTATAAGTAAGTGTGTGCGTGTGAATGAGTGAGTGTGTGTGTGAGTGTGTACGAGTATGTGCGAGTGTTTGCGATTGTGATTGAGTGTGTGAGTGAGTGTGTACGAGTGTGTGCAAGCATGTGCTAGTGTGTGCGAATGTGTGCGATTGAGTGTGTGTGAGTGTGTGCGAGAGAGTGTGTGGAGTGTGAGGAGTGTGTGCGAGTGTGCGCGAGTGTGAGCGAGTGTGTGCGAGTGTGTGCTAGTGTGTATAAGTGAGTGTGTGTGAGTGTGTGTGAGTGTGCTCAAGAGTGTGCGTGTGTGTGCGAGTGTGTATAAGTGAGTGTGTGCGAGTGTGTGAGAGTGTGTGTGTGTGATTGTCTGCGAGTGTGTGTGAGCGAGTTTGTATGAGTGAGTGCGTGCGCGTGTGTATGAGTGAGTGTGTGTGAGTGTGTGTGTGTGAGTGTGTGCGAGTGTGTATGAGTGACTGTGTGCGAGTGTGCATGACTGTGTATGAGTGAGTGTATGCGAGGTTGTGCGAGTGTGTGTGAGTGAATGTGTGCGAGTTTGTATGAGTCAGTGTGTGCGAGTGTGTGCTAGTGTGTGTGAGTGTGTGCGAGTGTTTGCGAGTGTGTGCTAGTGTGTGTATGCGAGTGTGTACGAGTGTGTGCGAGTGTTTGCGAGTGTGTGCTAGTGTGTGTATGCGAGTGTGTACGAGTGTGTGCGAGTGTGTGCGATGAGTGTGTGCGAGTGTGCACGAGTGTGTATGAGTAAGTGTGTGCGAGTGTGAGTGCGAGTGTGTACGGGTATTTGCGAGTGTGTATGAGTGAGTGTGTGTGAGTGTGTGAGAGTGTGTGCGACTGTGTGTGTGAGTGTGTGTGTGCGAGTGTGTATGAGTGAATGTGTGCGAGTGTGCGTGAGAGTGAGTGTGCGAGTGAGCGTGTGCGAGTGTGTATGAGTCAGCGTGTGCGAGTGTGTGCTAGTGTGTGTGTGCGAGTGTGTATGAGTGAGTGAGTGCGAGTGTGCTCGAGTGTGTGTACAAGTGTGTGCAAATGTGTGCATGCGAGTGTGTGCGAGTGTGTGCGAGTGCATATGAGTGAGTGTGTGCGAGTGTTTGCGAGTGTGCGTGAGTGTGTGTGAGTGAGTGTGAGTGAGTGTGTGGGAGTGTGTGTGAGTAAGTGTGTGTGAGTGTGTATGAGTGAGTGTGTTAGAGTGTGCGTGAGTGTGTGCGAGTGTGTATGAGTGAGTGTGTGCGAGTGTGTATGAGTGAGTGTGTGCAAGTGAGTGTGAGTGTGCGTGAGTGTGTGCGAGTGAGTGTGTGTGAGTGTGCGTAAGTGTGTGCGAGTGTGTGAGGTTGTGCAAGTGTGTGCGAGTGTGTGTGAGTGTGTGCGAGTGTGTGTGAGTGTGTGCAAGTGTGCATGACTGTGTATGAGTGAGCATGTGCGAGTGTGTGTGTGTGAGTGAGTGCGATTGTGTATGAGTCAGCGTGTGCGAGTGTGTGCTAGTGTGTGTGTGCGAGTGTTTGCGAGTGTGTGCTAGTGTGTGTGTGCGAGTGTATGTGAATGTGTGCGATGAGTGTGTGCGAGTGTGCTTGAGTGTGTATGAGTGAGGGTATGCGAGTGTGTGCGAGTGCGTATGAGTGAGTGTGTGCGAGTGTTTGCGAGTGTGTGTGAGTGAGTGTGTGAGAGTGTGTGTGAGTAAGTGTGTGTGTGTATGAGGGAGTGTGTGCGAGTGTGCATGAGTGTGTGCGAGTGTGTATGAGTCAGTGTGTGCGAGTGTGTATGAGTGAGTGTGTGCGACTGTGTATGAGTGAGTGTGTGCGAGTGAGTGTGTGTGAGTGTGCATGAGTGATTGCGAGTGATTGTGTGCGAATGTGTATGAGTGAGTGTGTGTGTGTGAGGTTGTGCGATTGTGTCTGAGTGTGTGCGAGTGAGTGTGTGCGAGTGTCTATGAGTGAGTGTGTGCGAGTGTGCATGACTGTGTATGAGTGAGTGTGTGCGAGTGTGTGCGAGTGTGTGTGCGCGTGTGTATGAGTGAGTGTGTGCGAGTGTGCGTTAGTGTGTGTGTGCGAGTGTGCGCGTGCGAGTGAGTGTGACTGTGTGCGACTGTGTATAAGTGAGTGTGTGCGAGTGTGTGAGAGTGTGTGTGTGTGATTGTCTGCGAGTGTGTGCGAGCGAGTTTATATGAGTGAGTGCGTGCGAGTGTGTATGAGTGAGTGTGTGTCAGTGTGTGTGCGTGAGTTTGTGTGAGTGTGTGCGAGTGTGTACGAGTGAGTGTGTGCGAGTGTGTATGAGTGACTGTGTGCGAGTGTGCATGACTGTGTATGAGTGAGTGTATGCGAGGTTGTGCGAGTGTGTGTGAGTGAGTGTGTGTGAGTTTGTGCGTGTGAGTGAGTGAATGTGTGTGAGTGAGTGTGTGCAAGTGTTCTCGAGTTTGTCTGTACGAGTGTGTGCGTACGATTGCATGTGAGTGTGTGCGAGTGTGTGCGAGTGAGTGAGTGTGTGTGAGTGTGTGCGAGTGTGTGTAAGTGTGTGCGAGTGTGCGCGAGTATGTGCGAGTGTGTATGAGTGAGTGTGTGTGAGTTTGTGTGAGTGTGCGTGAGTGTGTGCGTGTGAGTGAGTGTGTGTGAGTGTGTGCGAGAGTGTATGAGTGAGTGTGTGTGAGTGCGTGCGAGTGTGTGCGAGTGTGCGTGCGAGTGTGTATGAGGGTGTGTGCGGGTGTGTGTGCGAGTGTGTGCGAGTGTGTGTGTGCGAGTGTGTATGAGTGAGTGAGTGCGAGTGTGCTCGAGTGTTTGTACAAGTGTGTGCAAATGTGTGCATGCGAGTGTGTGTGAGTGTGTGCGAGTGCGTATGAGTGAGTGTGTGCGAGTGTTTTCGAGTGTGTGTGAGTGGGTGTGAGTGAGTGTGAGTGAGTGTGTGGGAGTGTGTGGGAGTAAGTGTGTGTGAGTGTGTATGAGTGAGTGTGTGCGAGTGTGTATGAGTGAGTGTGTGCGACTGTGTATGAGTGAGTGTGTGCAATTGAGTGTGTGTGAGTGTGCATGAGTGTGTGCGAGTGAGTGTGTGTGAGTGTGCGTTAGTGTGTGCGAGTGTGTGTGTGTGAGGTTGTGCGAGTGTGTGCAAGTGAGTGTGTGTGAGTGTGTGTGAGTGTGTGCGAGTGTGCATGATTGTGTGTGAGTGAGCATGTGCGAGTGTGTGTGAGTGAGCGTGTGCCAGTGTGTATGAGTCAGCGTGTGCGAGTGTGTGCTAGTGTGTGTGTGCGAGTGTGTATGAGTGAGTGAGTGCGAGTGTGCTCGAGTGTGTGTACAAGTGTGTGCAAATGTGTGCATGCGAGTGTGTGCGAGTGCGTATGAGTGAGTGTGTGCGAGTGTTTGCGAGTGTGTGTGAGTGAGTGTGAGTGAGTGTGTGGGAGTGTGTGTGAGTAAGTGTGTGTGAGTGTGTATGAGTGAGTGTGTTAGAGTGTGCGTGAGTGTGTGCGAGTGTGTATGAGTGAGTGTGTGCGACTGTGTATGAGTGAGTGTGTGCAAGTGAGTGTGAGTGTGCGTGAGTGTGTGCGAGTGAGTGTGTGTGAGTGTGCGTAAGTGTGTGCGAGTGTGTGAGGTTGTGCGAGTGTGTGCGAGTGAGTGTGTGCGAGTGTGTGTGAGTGTGTGCAAGTGTGCATGACTGTGTATGAGTGAGCATGTGCTTGTGTGTGTGTGAGTGAGTGCGAATGTGTCTGAGTCAGCGTGTGCGAGTGTTTGTGAGTGTTTGCGAGTGTGTGCTAGTGTGTGTGTGCGAGTGTATGTGAGTGTGTGCGATGAGTGTGTGCGAGTGTGCATGAGTGTGCATGAGTGAGTGTATGCGAGTGTGTGCGAGTTTGAGTGTGAGTGTGTACGAGTATTTGCGAGTGTGTATGAGTGAGCGTGTGCGAGAGTGTGCGAGTGTGTGCGAGTGTGTGCGTGTGAGTGTGTGCAAGTGTGTATGAGTGAGTGTGTGTGTATGTGTATGAGTGAGTGTGTGCGAGAATGTGTGTGTGCTAGTGTGGGCGAGTGTGTGCGAGCGTGTATGAGTGAGTGTGTGCGAGTGTGTGTGTGCCAGTGTGGGCGAGTGTGTGCGAGTGTGTATGAGTGTGTGTGTGCGAGTGTGCACGAGTAAGTGTGTGCAAGTGTGCTCGAGTGTGTGTACGAGTGTGTGCAAATGTGTGCATGCGAGTGTGTGCGAGTGCGTATGAGTGAGTGTGTGCGAGTGTTTGTGAGTGTGTGTGAGTGAGTGTGAGTGAGTGTGTGGGAGTGTGTGTGAGTAAGTGTGTGTGTGTATGAGTGAGTGTGTGCGAGTGTGCATGAGTGTGTGCGAGTGTGTATGAGTGAGTGTGTGCGAGTGTGTATGAGTGAGTGTTTGCGACTGTGTATGAGTGAGTGTGTGCGAGTGAGTGTGTGTGAGTGTGCATGAGTGTGTGCGAGTAATTGTGTGTGAATGTGTATGAGTGAGTGTGTGTGTGTGAGGTTGTGCGAGTGTGTGCGAGTGAGTGTGTGCGAGTGTGTATGAGTGAGTGTGTGCGAGTGTGCATGACTGTGTATGAGTGAGTGTGTGCGAGTGTGTGCGAGTGTGTGTGCGCGTGTTTATGAGTGAGTGTGTGCGAGTGTGCGTTAGTGTGTGTGTGCGAGTGTGCGTGTGCGAGTGAGTGTGAGTGTGTGCGAGTGTGTATAAGTGAGTGTGTGCGAGTGTGTGAGAGTTTGTGTGTGTGATTGTCTGCGAGTGTGTGTGAGCGAGTTTGTATGAGTGAGTGCGTGCGCGTGTGTATGAGTGAGTGTATGTGAGTGTGTGTGTGTGAGTGTGTGCGAGTGTGTATGAGTGACTGTGTGCGAGTGTGCATGACTGTGTATGAGTGAGTGTATGTGAGGTTGTGCGAGTGTGTGTGAGTGAATGTGTGCGAGTTTGTATGAGTCAGTGTGTGTGAGTGTGTGCTAGTGTGTGTGAGTGTGTGCGAGTGTTTGCTAGTGTGTGCTGGTGTGTGTATGCGAGTGTGTACGAGTGTGTGCGAGTGTTTGCGAGTGTGTGCTAGTGTGTGTATGCGAGTGTGTACGAGTGTGTGCGAGTGTGTGCGATGAGTGTGTGCGAGTGTGCACGAGTGTGTATGAGTAAGTGTGTGCGAGTGTGAGTGCGAGTGTGTACGGGTATTTGCGAGTGTGTATGAGTGAGTGTGTGTGAGTGTGTGAGAGTGTGTGCGACTGTGTGTGTGAGTGTGTGTGTGCGAGTGTGTATGAGCGAATGTGTGCGAGTGTGCGTGAGAGTGAGTGTGCGAGTGAGCGTGTGCGAGTGTGTATGAGTCAGCGTGTGCGAGTGTGTGCTAGTGTGTGTGTGCGAGTGTGTATGAGTGAGTGAGTGCGAGTGTGCTCGAGTGTGTGTACAAGTGTGTGCAAATGTGTGCATGCGAGTGTGTGCGAGTGCGTATGAGTGAGTGAGTGCGAGTGTTTGCGAGTGTGTGCTAGTGTGTGTGTGCGAGTGTATGTGAGTGTGTGCGATGAGTGTGTGCGAGTGTGCATGAGTGTGTATGAGTGAGTGTATGCGAGTGTGTGTGAGTGTGAGTGTGTACGAGTATTTGCGAGTGTGTATGAGTGAGCGTGTGCGAGAGTGTGCGAGTGTGTGCGAGTGTGTGCATGTGAGTGTGTGCGAGTGTGTATAAGTGAGTGTGTGCGAGCATGTATGAGTGAGTGTGTGCGAGTGTGTGTGTGTGCCAGTGTGGGCGAGTGTGTGCGAGTGTGTATGAGTGTGTGTGTGCGAGTGTGCACGAGTAAGTGTGTGCGAGTGTGCTCGAGTGTGTGTACGAGTCTGTGCAAATGTGTGCATGCGAGTGTGTGCGAGTGCGTATGAGTGAGTGTGTGCGAGACTTTGTGAGTGTGTGTGAGTGAGTGTGTGGGAGTGTCTCTGAGTAAGTGTGTGTGTGTATGAGGGAGTGTGTGCGAGTGTGCATGAGTGTGTGCGAGTGTGTATGAGTGAGTGTGTGCGACTGTGTATGAGTGAGTGTGTGCGAGTGAGTGTGTGTGAGTGTGCATGAGTGTGTGCAAGTAATTGTGTGTGAATGTGTATGAGTGAGTTTGTGTGTGAGGTTGTGCGAGTGTGTGCGAGTCTGTGCGATGAGTGTGTGCGAGTGTGCACGAAGGTGTATGAGTAAGTGTGTGCGAGTGTGAGTGCGAGTGTGTACGGGTATTTGCGAGTGTGTATGAGTGAGTGTGTGTGAGTGTGTGAGAGTGTGTGCGACTGTGTGTGTGAGTGTGTGTGTGCGAGTGTGTATGAGCGAATGTGTGCGAGTATGCGTGAGAGTGAGTGTGCGAGTGAGCGTGTGCGAGTGTGTATGAGTCAGTGTGTGAGAGTGTGTGCTAGTGTGTGTGTGCGAGTGTGTATGAGTGAGTGAGTCCTAGTGTGCTCGAGTGTGTGTACAAGTGTGTGCAAATGTGTGCATGCGAGTGTGTGCGAGTGTGTGCGAGTGCATATGAGTGAGTGTGTGCGACTGTTTGTGAGTGTGTGTGAGTGTGTGTGAGTGAGTGTGAGTGAGTGTGTGGGAGTGTGTGTGAGTAAGTGTGTGTGAGTGTGTATTAGTGAGTGTGTTAGAGTGTGCGTGAGTGTGTGCGAGTGTGTATGAGTGAGCGTGTGCGAGTGTGTATGAGTGAGTGTGTGCGACTGTGTATGAGTGAGTGTGTGCAAGTGAGTGTGAGTGTGCGTGAGTGTGTGTGAGTGAGTGTGTGTGAGTGTGCGTAAGTGTGTGCGAGTGTGTGAGGTTGTGCAAGTGTGTGCGAGTGTGTGTGAGTGTGTGCGAGTGTGTGTGAGTGTGTGAAAGTGTGCATGACTGTGTATGAGTGAGCATGTGCGAGTGTGTGTGTGTGAGTGAGTGCGACTGTGTATGAGTCAGCGTGTGCGAGTGTGTGCTAGTGTGTGTGTGCGAGTGTTTGCGAGTGTTTGCGAGTGTGTGCTAGTGTGTGTGTGCGAGTGTATGTGAGTGTGTGCGATGAGTGTGTGCGAGTGTGCATGAGTGTGTATGAGTGAGTGTATGCGAGTGTGTGCGAGTGTGAGTGTGAGTGTGTACGAGTATTTGCGAGTGTGTATGAGTGAGAGTGTGCGAGAGTGTGCGAGTGTGTGCGAGTGTGTGCGTGTGAGTGTGTGCGAGTGTGTATGAGTGAGTGTGTGCCAGTGTGTGTGTGTGCCAGTGTGGGCGAGTGTGTGCGAGTGTGTAAGAGTGTGTGTGTGCGAGTGTGCACGAGTAAGTGTGTGCGAGTGTGCTCGAGTGTGTGCACGAGTGTGTGCAAATGTGTGCATGCGAGTGTGTGCGAGTGCGTATGAGTGAGTGTGTGCGAGTGTTTGTGAGTGTGTGTGAGTGAGTGTGAGTGAGTGTGTGGGAGTGTGTGTGAGTAAGTGTATGTGTGTATGACTGAGTGTGTGCGAGTGTGTATGAGTGAGTGGGTGCGAGTGCGTGCGAGTGTGTGTGTGCCAGTGTGGGCGAGTGTGTGTGACTGTGTGTGTGCGAGTGTGCACGAGTTTGTGTGTGTGAGTGTGCACGAGTGTGTGTGTGCGAGTTTGTGTGCGTGTGAGTGTGTATGAGTGAGTGTGTGCGAGTGTGTATGAGTGAGTGTGTGAGAGTGTGCGCGAGTGTGTGTGCCAGTGTGTGCGACTGTGTGTGTGTGACTGTGTGTGAGTGTTTGAGTGTGTGCCAGTGTTTGTGCAAGTGTGTGTGCGAGTGTGTGTGAGTGTGTATGAGTGAGTGTCCTCGAGTGTGTGTGTGCGAGTATGTGCGAGTGTGTGCGTGCGAGTGCATGAGAGTGTGTGCGAGTGTGTGTGTGCGAGTGTGTGCGTGCGAGTGCATGCGAGTGTGTACGAGTGTGTGCGAGTGTGTGCATGCGAGTGTGTGTTAGTGTGCATGAGTGTGCACGAGTGAGTGCGAGTGTTTGCGAGTGTGTGCAAGTGTGTATGAGTGAGTGTGTGCGACTGTGTATGAGTGAGTGTGTGCAAGTGAGTGTGTGAGAGTGTGTGTGTGTGAGTGTCTGCGAGTGTGTGAGTGTGTGTGAGTGTGTGCAATTGTGTGTGTGCGAGTGTGTGCGAGTGTTGGTGAGTGTGTGCGAGTATGTATAAGTGAGTGTGTGCGAGTGTGTGAGAGTGTGTGTGTGAGTGTCTGCGAGTGTGTGCGAGCGAGTTTGTATGAGTGAGTGTGTGCGATTGTGCGTGAGTTTGTATAAGTGAGTGTGTGCGAGTGTTTGCAAGTGAGTGTGTGCGATTGTGAATGAGTTAGTGTGTGAGTGTGTGCCAGTGTGTGCGAGTGTGTATGTGTGAGTGTGTGCGAGTGTGTATGACCGACTGTGTGCGAGCGTGTATGAGTGAGTGTGTGCGAGTGTGTATGAGTGAGTGTGTGTGAGTGTGTGCGAGTGTGTGTGAGTGTGTGTGAGTGTGTGCAAGTGAGTGTGTGCAAGTGTGTATGAGTGAGTGTGTGCGAGCGAGTGTGTGCGAGTGTGCATGAGTGAATGTGTGCAACTGTGCGAGTGTGTGTGAGTGAGTGTGTGGGAGTGTGTGTGAGTGTGTGAGAGTGTGTATGAGGGTGTGCATGGGTGAGTGTGTGAGTGTGTGCGAGTGTGTGTGTGCGAGTTTGTATGAGTGAGTGTGCTCGAGTGTGTGCGCGAGTCTGTGCAAATGTGTGCATGCGAGTGTGTGTGAGTGTGTGCGAGTGGGTATGAGTGAGTGTGTATGAGTGTTTGCGAGTGTGTGTGAGTGTGTGTGAATGTGTGTGAGTGAGTGTGTGGGAGTGTGTATGAGTAAGTGTGTAAGTGTGTATAAGTGAGTGTGTGCAAGTGTGCGTGAGTGTGTGCGAGTGTGTATGTGTGAGTGTGTGCGAGTGTTTGATGAGTGTGTGCGAGTGTGTATGAGTGAGTGTGTGCGAGTGTGTGATGAGTGTTTGCGAGTGGGTATGAGTGAGTGTGTGCGAGCGTGTGTGATTGTGTGTGAGTGTGCGTGAGTGTGTGCGACTGTGTGCGTTTGAGTGAGTGTGTGCGATTGAGTGTGTGCGAGTCTGTGCAAGTGTGTGTGTGAGTGTGTGTGTAAGTGAGTGTGAGCGAGTGTGTGCGAGTGTGTATAAGTAAGTGTGTGCGTGTGAATGAGTGAGTGTGTGTGTGAGTGTGTACGAGTATGTGCGAGTGTTTGCGATTGTGATTGAGTGTGTGTGTGAGTGTGTACGAGTGTGTGCAAGCATGTGCTAGTGTGTGCGAATGTGTGCGATTGAGTGTGTGTGAGTGTGTGCGAGAGAGTGTGTGGAGTGTGAGGAGTGTGTGCGAGTGTGCGCGAGTGTGAGCGAGTGTGTGCGAGTGTGTGCTAGTGTGTATAAGTGAGTGTGTGTGAGTGTGTGTGAGTGTGCTCAAGAGTGTGCGTGTGTGTGCGAGTGTGTGGGAGTGTGTGTGTGTGAGTGTGTATGAGTTAGTGTGTGCGAGTGTGCGCAAGTGTGTGTGTGCGAGGGTGTGCCAGTGTGTGCATGTGAGTGTGCGCGAGTATGTGCATGTGAGTGTGTGCGAGTGTGTGCGAGTGTTTATGAGTGAGTGTGTGCGAGTGTGTGAGTGAGTGAGTGTGTGTGTGCAAGTGTGTGTGAGTGTGTGCGAGTGTGTATGAGTGTGTGAGAGTGTGTGTGTGCGAGTGTGTGTGAGTGTATGAAAGCGAGTGTGTGTGAGTGAGTGTGTGTGAGTGAGTGTGTGTGAGTGTGTGTGAGTGAGTGTGTGCGAGCGTGTATAAGTGAGTGTGTGCGAGTGAGTTTGTGCAAGTGTGTGATGAGTGTGTGCGTGTGAGTGAGTGTGTGTGTGCGAGTGTGCGCGAATGTGTGCGAGTGCGTGCGAGTGTGTATGAGTGAGTGTGTGCGAGTGTGTGTGAGTGTGTGCGAGTGAGTGAGTGTGTGCGAGTGTGTGTGAGTGTGTATGAGTGAGTGTGTGTGAGTGCGTGCGAGTGGGTGCAATTGTGTGTGTGCGAGTGAGTGCGAGTGTTGGTGAATGTGTGCGAGTGTGTGCGATTGTGTGTGAGTTTGCGCGAGTGTGTGCGACTGTGTGCGTTTGAGTGAGTGTGTGCGAGTGTGTATGAGTGAGTGTGTGTGAGTGTGTGCGAGTGTTTGTGAGTGTGTATGAGTGAGTGTGTGCGAGTGTGTATGAGTGAGTGTGTTCGAGTGCGTGCGAGTGTGTGTGTGCGAGTGTGTGCCAGTGAGCGTGAGTGTGTGTGACTGTGTGTGCGAGTGTGCATGAGTGTGTGTGTGCGAGTGTGCACGAGTATGTGTGTGCGAGTTTGTGCGCGTGTGTGTGCGAGTGTGTGCGTGCTAGTGTGTGCGAGTGTGTGCGAGTGAGTGAGTGTGTGTGAGTGTGTGCGAGTGTGCGCGAGTGTGTATGAGTGAGTGTGTGTGAGTGTGTATGAGTGAGTGTGTGTGAGTTTGTGCGAGTGTGTGTGCGAGTGTGTGTGAGTGAGTGTGTGTGAGTGTTCTCGAATGTGTCTGTACGAGTGTGTGCATACGATTGCGTGCGAGTGTGTGCGAGTGTGTGTGTGCGAGTGTGCGCGAGTGTGCATGAGTGTGCGAGTGTGTATGAGTGTGTATGAGTGAGTGTGTGCGAGTGTGTGTGAGTGTGTGCAAGAGTGTGTGTGTGCGAGAGTGCGAGAGTGTGTGCGAGTGTGTGCGAGTGTGTGTGCGAGTGTGTGCGAGTGTGTGTGCGAGTGTGTGTACGAGTGTGTGTGTGCGAGTGTGTATGAGTGAGTGTGTGTGAGTGTGTGCGAGTGTTAGTGAGTGTGTATGAGTGAGTGTGTGCGACTGTGTATGAGTGAGTGTGTGCGAGTGCGTGTGAGTGTGTGTGTGCGAGTGTGTGTGCGAGTGTGTGCCAGTGTGTGCGACTGTCTGTGTGTTACTGTGTGTGAGTGTTTGAGTGTGTGCCAGTGTTTGTGCGAGTGAGTGTGTGCGAGTGTGTATGAGTGAGTGTCCTCGAGTGTGTGTGTGCGAGTATGTGCAAGTGTGTGCGTGCGAGTGCGTGCGAGTGTGTGCGAGTGTGTGTGTGCGAGTGTGTGCGTGCATGCGAGTGTGTACGAGTGTGTGCGAGTGTGTGCATGCAAGTGTGCGTTAGTGTGCATGAGTGTGCGCGAGTGTGTGCGAGTGTTTGCGAGTGTGTGCGAGTGTGTATGAGTGTGTATGAGTGAGTGTGTGCGAGTGTGTGTGAGTGTGTATGAGTGTGTATGAGTGAGTGTGTGCGAGTGTGTGTGAGTGTGTGCGAGAGTGTGTGTGTGTGAGAGTGTGGGCGAGTGTGTATGAGTGAGTGTGTGCGAGAGTGCAAGAGTGTGTGCGAGTGTGTGATGAGTGTGTGCGAGTGTGTATGAGTGAGTGTGTGCGAGTGTGTGATGAGTGTGTGCGAGTGTGTATGAGTGAGTGTGTGCGAGCGTTTGTGATTGTGTGTGAGTGTGCGCGAGTGTGTGCGACTGTGTGCGTTTGAGTGAGTTTGTGTGATTGAGTGTGTGCGAGTGTGTATGAGTGAGTGTGTGTGAGTGTGTGTGAGTGTTTGTGAGTGTGTATGAGTGATTGTGTGTGAATGTGTATGAGTGAGTGTGTGCGAGTGCGTGCGAGTGTGTGTGTGCGAGTGTGTGCCAGTGTGCGTGAGTGTGTGCGACTGTGTGTGCGAGTGTGCACGAGTGTGTGTGTGCGAGTGTGCACGAGTGTGTGTGTGCGAGTTCGTGCGCGTGTGTGTGCGAGTGTGTGCGTTCTAGTGTGTGCGAGTGTGTGTGAGTGAGTGAGTGTGTGTGAGTGTGTGCGAGTGTGCGCGAGTGTGTGCGAGTGTGTATGAGTGAGTGTGTGTGAGTGTGTATGAGTGTGTATGAGTGAGTGTGTGCGAGTGTGTGCGAGTGTGTGTGCGAGTGTGTGTGAGTGAGTGTGTGTGAGTGTTCTCGAGTGTGTCTGTACGAGTGTGTGCGTACGATTGCGTGCGAGTGTGTGCGAGTGTGTGTGTGCGAGTGTGCGTGAGTGTGCATGAGTGTGCGAGTGTGTGCGAGTGTGTATGAGTGTGTATGAGTGAGTGTGTGTGAGTGTGTGTGAGTGTGTGCGAGAGTGTGTGTGTGCGAGAGTGCGAGAGTGTGTGCGAGTGTGTGCGAGTGTGTGTGCGAGTGTGTGCGAGTGTGTGTGCGAGTGTGTGTACGAGTGTGTGTGTGCGAGTGTGTATGAGTGAGTGTGTGCGAGTTTGTGCGAGTGTGTGTGCGAGTGTGTGTGTGCGAGTGTGTATGAGTGAGTGTGTGTGAGTGTGTGCGAGTGTTTGTGAGTGTGTATGAGTGAGTGTGTGCGACTGTGTATGAGTGAGTGTGTGCGAGTGCGTGCGAGTGTGTGTGCGAGTGTGTGTGCGAGTGTGATCCAGTGTGTGCGACTGTGTGTGTGTTACTGTGTGCGAGTGTTTGAGTGTGTGCCAGTGTTTGTGCGAGTGAGTGTGTGCGAGTGTGTATGAGTGAGTGTCCTCGAGTGTGTGTGTGCGAGTATGTGCAAGTGTGTGCGTGCGAGTGCGTACGAGTGTGTGCGAGTGTGTGTGTGCGAGTGTGTGCGTGCGAGTGCATGCGAGTGTGTACGAGTGTGTTCGAGTGTGTGCGTGCGAGTGTGCGTTAGTGTGCATGAGTGTGCGCGAGTGTGTGCGAGTGTGTATGAGTGAGTGTGTGCGAGAGTGCGAGAGTGTGTGCGAGTGTGTGATGAGTGTGTGCGAGTGTGTATGAGTGAGTGTGTGCGAGTGTGTGATGAGTGTGTGCGAGTGTGTATGAGTGAGTGTGTGCGAGCGTGTGTGATTGTGTGTGAGTGTGCGCGAGTGTGTGCGACTGTGTGCGTTTGAGTGAGTGTGTGCGATTGAGTGTGTGCGAGTGTGTATGAGTGAGTGTGTGTGAGTGTGTGCGAGTGTTTGTGAGTGTGTATAAGTGAGTGTGTGCGAGTGTGTATGAGTGAATGTGTGCCAGTGTGCGCGAGTGTGTGCGACTGTGTGTGCGAGTGTGCACGAGTGTGTGTGTGCAAGTGTGTGCCAGTGTGCGCGAGTGTGTGCGACTGTGTGTGCGAGTGTGCACGACTGTGTGTGTGCGAGTGTGCACGAGTGTGTGTGCGAGTTTGTCCGCGTGTGTGTGCGAGTGTGTGCGTGCGAGTGTGTATGAGTGAGTGTATGCGAGTGTGTATGAGTGAGTGTGTGCGAGTGTGCACGAGTGTGTGTGTGAGTGTGTGCCAATGTGTGCGACTGTGTGTGTGTTACTGTGTGCGAGTGTGTATGAGTGAGTGTCCTCGAGTGTGTGTGCGAGTATGTGCAAGTGTGTGCGTGCGAGTGCGTGCGAGTGTGTGCGAGTGTGTGTGTGCGAGTGTGTGCGTGCGAGTGCTTGCGTGTGTGAACGAGTGTGTGCGAGTGTGCGTTAGTGTGCATGAGTGTGCGCGAGTGTGTGCGAGTGTTTGCGAGTGTGTGCGAGTGTGTATGAGTGTGTATGAGTGAGTGTGTGCGAGTGTGTGCGAGTGTGTATGAGTGTGTATGAGTGAGTGAGTGCGAGTGTGTGTGAGTGTGTGCGAGAGTGTGTGTGTGCGAGAGTGTGTGCGAGTGTGTATGAGTGAGTGTGTGCGAGAGTGCGAGAGTGTGTGCGAGTGTTTGATGAGTGTGTGCGAGTGTGTATGAGTGAGTGTGTGCGAGTGTGTGATGAGTGTTTGCGAGTGGGTATGAGTGAGTGTGTGCGAGTGTGTGTGATTGTGTGTGAGTGTGCGTGAGTGTGTGCGACTGTGTGCGTTTGAGTGAGTATGTGCGATTGAGTGTGTGCGAGTGTGTGCAAGTGTGTGTGTGAGTGTGTGTGTGAGTGTGTGCGAGTGTGTGCGAGTGTGTATAAGTAAGTGTGTGCGTGTGAATGAGTGAGTGTGTGTGTGAGTGTGTACGAGTGTGTGCGAGTGTTTGCGATTGTGATTGAGTGTGTGTGTGAGTGTGTACGAGTGTGTGCAAGCATGTGCTAGTGTGTGCGAATGTGTGCGATTGAGTGAGTGTGTGTGAGTGTGTGCGAGAGAGTGTGTGGAGTGTGTTGAGTGTGTGCAAGTGTGCGCAAGTGTGTGCGAGTGTGTGCAAGTGTGTGCAAGTGTGTATAAGTGAGTGTGTGTGAGTGTGTGTGAGTGTGCTCAAGAGTGTGCGTGTGTGTGCGAGTGAGTGGGAGTGTGTGTGTGCGAGTGTGTATGAGTTAGTGTGTGCGAGTGTGCGCAAGTGTGTGTGTGCGAGGGTGTGCCAGTGTGTGCATGTGAGTGTGCGCGAGTATGTGCATGTGAGTGTGTGCGAGTGTGTGTGAGTGTTTATGAGTGAGTGTGTGTGAGTGTGTGAGTGAGTGAGTGTGTGTGTGCAAGTGTGTGCGAGTATGTGCGAGTGAGTGTGTGCGAGTGTGTATGAGTGTGTGAGAGTGTGTGTGTGCGAGTGTGTGTGAGTGTGTGAAAGCGAGTGTGTGTGAGTGAGTGTGTGTGAGTGAGTGTGTGTGATTGTGTGTGAGTGAGTGTGTGCGAGCGTGTATAAGTGAGTGTGTGCGAGTGTGTATGAGCGAGTGTGTGCGAGTGAGTTTGTGCAAGTGTGTGATGAGTGTGTGCGTGTGAGTGAGTGTGTGTGTGCGAGTGTGCGCGAATGTGTGCGAGTGCGTGCGAGTGTGTATGAGTGAGTGTGTGCGAGTGTGTGTGAGTGTGTGCAAGTGAGTGAGTGTGTGCGAGTGTGTGTGAGTGTGTATGAGTGAGTGTGTGTGAGTGCGTGCGAGTGGGTGCAATTGTGTGTGTGCGAGTGTGTGCGAGTGTTGGTGAGTGTGTGCGAGTGTGTGCGAGTATGTATAAGTGAGTGTGTGCGAGTGTGTGAGAGTGTGTGTGTGTGAGTGTCTGCGAGTGTGTGCGAGCGAATTTGTATGAGTGAGTGTGTGCGAGTGTGCATGAGTTTGTATAAGTGAGTGTGTGCGAGTGTTTGCGAGTGAGTGTGTGCGATTGTGAATGAGTTAGTGTATGAGTGTGTGCGAGTGTGTGCGAGTGGGGAAATCTGACATGGAGAAGGACCTGGGCGTCTTGGTTAATAGCAAATTAAATTGGAGTGCCCAGTGTCAGGCAGCAGCTGCGAAGGCAAATAGAGTCATGGCATGCATCAGAAGAGGAATAGGGGCATATGATGAGAACATTTTTCTTCCTCTGTATAAAGCGCTGGTAAGGCCACACTTAGAATATTGTGCACAGTTCTGGGCTCCGGTGCTCAGGAAAGACATATTGGAGCTAGAGAGGGTACAAAGGAGGGCGACTAAGGTAATAAAGGGAATGGAGGCACTAGAATACCCAGTGAGGTTGTCAAAATTAGGCCTATTTACGTTGGAAAAGAGAAGGCTTAGGGGAGACCTCATAAACATGTATAAATACATCAGGGGGCAGTACAGAGATCTCTCCCATGACCTGTTTATACCAAGGATGGTGACAAAGACGAGGGGGCACACTATGCGTCTGGAGAAAAGGAGGTTCCTGCACCAGCATAGAAGGGGATTCTTTACGGTCAGAGCCGTGAGACTCTGGAACTCTCTGGGAGAGGAAGTGGTGATGTCCAACTCACTTAATGAGTTCAAGAGAGGCTTGGACGAATTTCTTGAGAACAATAAAATTACATCTTATGCTTAGTGATAGTTAATTAATCCAGATTGGTGTCGGGAAGTGAATTTTTTCCTCAATGATGTCAATTGGCCTATACCGCATGTTTTTTTTTTTGTTTTTTTTTGCGTTCCCCTGGATCAACGCTGCGGAATAGCTGCAGTGCACAAGAAATAGGCTGAACTGGATGGACGCTTGTCTTTTTTCGGCCTTATAAACTATGTTACTATGTTACTATGTTACTATGAGTGTGTATGTGTGAGTGTGTGCGAGTGTGTATGACCGACTGTGTGCGAGCGTGTATAAGTGAGTGTGTGCGAGTGTGTATGTGTGAGTGTGTGTGAGTGTGTGCAAGTGTGTGCGAGTGTGTGTGAGTGTGTTCAAGTGAGTGTGTGCAAGTGTGTATGAGTGAGTGTGTGCGAGTGAGTGTGTGCGAGTGTGTATGAGTGAATGTGTGCAACTGTGTGCGAGTGTGTGTGAGTGAGTGTGTGGGAGTGTGTGTGAGTGCGTGCGAGTGTGTGAGTGTGCGTGCGAGTGTGTGAGAGTGTGTTTGAGGGTGTGCATGGGTGTGTGTGCGAGTGGATGCGAGTGTGTGTGTGCGAGTTTGTATAAGTGAGTGTGCTCGAGTGTGTGCGTGAGTCTGTGCAAATGTGTGCATGTGAGTGTGTGTGAGTGTGTGCGAGTGGGTATGAGTGAGTGTGTGTGAGTCTTTGTGAGTGTGTGTGAGTGTGTGTGAATGTGTGTGAGTGAGTGTGTGGGAGTGTGTATGAGTGTGTGTAAGTGTGTATGAGTGAGTGTGTGCAAGTGTGTGTGAGTGTGTGCGAGTGTGTATGTGTGAGTGTGTGCGAGTGTGTATGACCGACTGTGTGCGAGTGTGTATGAGTGAGTGTGTGCGAGTATGTGTGAGTGCGTGCAAGAGTGTGTGTGCGTGTGTGTGAGTGTGTGTGTGTGCGTGTGTGTTAGTGTGTGTATGTGAGTGTGTGTGAGTGTGTGTGCGAGTGTGTGGGAGTTTTTGTGTGTGAGTGTGTATGAGTGAGTGTGTGCGAGTGTGTGCGTGTGAGTGAGTGTGAGTGTGAGTGTGTGCGAGTGTGTACGAGTGTGTGCGAGTGTTTGCGAGTGTGTGCTAGTGTGTGTATGCGAGTGTGTACGAGTGTGTGCGAGTGTGTGCGATGAGTGTGTGCGAGTGTGCACGAGTGTGTATGAGTAAGTGTGTGCGAGTGTGAGTGCGAGTGTGTACGGGTATTTGCGAGTGTGTATGAGTGAGTGTGTGTGAGTGTGTGAGAGTGTGTGCGACTGTGTGTGTGAGTGTGTGTGTGCGAGTGTGTATGAGCGAATGTGTGCGAGTGTGCGTGAGAGTGAGTGTGCGAGTGAGCGTGTGCGAGTGTGTATGAGTCAGCGTGTGCGAGTGTGTGCTAGTGTGTGTGTGCGAGTGTGTATGAGTGAGTGAGTGCGAGTGTGCTCGAGTGTGTGTACAAGTGTGTGCAAATGTGTGCATGCGAGTGTGTGCGAGTGCGTATGAGTGAGTGAGTGCGAGTGTTTGCGAGTGTGTGCTAGTGTGTGTGTGCGAGTGTATGTGAGTGTGTGCGATGAGTGTGTGCGAGTGTGCATGAGTGTGTATGAGTGAGTGTATGCAAGTGTGTGTGAGTGTGAGTGTGTACGAGTATTTGCGAGTGTGTATGAGTGAGCGTGTGCGAGAGTGTGCGAGTGTGTGCGAGTGTGTGCATGTGAGTGTGTGCGAGTGTGTATGAGTGAGTGTGTGCGAGCGTGTATGAGTGAGTGTGTGCGAGTGTGTGTGTGTGCCAGTGTGGGCGAGTGTGTGCGAGTGTGTATGAGTGTGTGTGTGCGAGTGTGCACGAGTAAGTGTGTGCGAGTGTGCTCGAGTGTGTGTACGAGTCTGTGCAAATGTGTGCATGCGAGTGTGTGCGAGTGCGTATGAGTGAGTGTGTGCGAGTCTTTGTGAGTGTGTGTGAGTGAGTGTGTGGGAGTGTCTCTGAGTAAGTGTGTGTGTGTATGAGGGAGTGTGTGCGAGTGTGCATGAGTGTGTGCGAGTGTGTATGAGTGAGTGTGTGCGACTGTGTATGAGTGAGTGTGTGCGAGTGAGTGTGTGTGAGTGTGCATGAGTGTGTGCAAGTAATTGTGTGTGAATGTGTATGAGTGAGTTTGTGTGTGAGGTTGTGCGAGTGTGTGCGAGTCTGTGCGATGAGTGTGTGCGAGTGTGCACGAAGGTGTATGAGTAAGTGTGTGCGAGTGTGAGTGCGAGTGTGTACGGGTATTTGCGAGTGTGTATGAGTGAGTGTGTGTGAGTGTGTGAGAGTGTGTGCGACTGTGTGTGTGAGTGTGTGTGTGCGAGTGTGTATGAGCGAATGTGTGCGAGTATGCGTGAGAGTGAGTGTGCGAGTGAGCGTGTGCGAGTGTGTATGAGTCAGTGTGTGAGAGTGTGTGCTAGTGTGTGTGTGCGAGTGTGTATGAGTGAGTGAGTCCTAGTGTGCTCGAGTGTGTGTACAAGTGTGTGCAAATGTGTGCATGCGAGTGTGTGCGAGTGTGTGCGAGTGCATATGAGTGAGTGTGTGCGACTGTTTGTGAGTGTGTGTGAGTGTGTGTGAGTGAGTGTGAGTGAGTGTGTGGGAGTGTGTGTGAGTAAGTGTGTGTGAGTGTGTATTAGTGAGTGTGTTAGAGTGTGCGTGAGTGTGTGCGAGTGTGTATGAGTGAGCGTGTGCGAGTGTGTATGAGTGAGTGTGTGCGACTGTGTATGAGTGAGTGTGTGCAAGTGAGTGTGAGTGTGCGTGAGTGTGTGTGAGTGAGTGTGTGTGAGTGTGCGTAAGTGTGTGCGAGTGTGTGAGGTTGTGCAAGTGTGTGCGAGTGTGTGTGAGTGTGTGCGAGTGTGTGTGAGTGTGTGAAAGTGTGCATGACTGTGTATGAGTGAGCATGTGCGAGTGTGTGTGTGTGAGTGAGTGCGACTGTGTATGAGTCAGCGTGTGCGAGTGTGTGCTAGTGTGTGTGTGCGAGTGTTTGCGAGTGTTTGCGAGTGTGTGCTAGTGTGTGTGTGCGAGTGTATGTGAGTGTGTGCGATGAGTGTGTGCGAGTGTGCATGAGTGTGTATGAGTGAGTGTATGCGAGTGTGTGCGAGTGTGAGTGTGAGTGTGTACGAGTATTTGCGAGTGTGTATGAGTGAGCGTGTGCGAGAGTGTGCGAGTGTGTGCGAGTGTGTGCGTGTGAGTGTGTGCGAGTGTGTATGAGTGAGTGTGTGCCAGTGTGTGTGTGTGCCAGTGTGGGCGAGTGTGTGCGAGTGTGTAAGAGTGTGTGTGTGCGAGTGTGCACGAGTAAGTGTGTGCGAGTGTGCTCGAGTGTGTGCACGAGTGTGTGCAAATGTGTGCATGCGAGTGTGTGCGAGTGCGTATGAGTGAGTGTGTGCGAGTGTTTGTGAGTGTGTGTGAGTGAGTGTGAGTGAGTGTGTGGGAGTGTGTGTGAGTAAGTGTATGTGTGTATGACTGAGTGTGTGCGAGTGTGTATGAGTGAGTGGGTGCGAGTGCGTGCGAGTGTGTGTGTGCCAGTGTGGGCGAGTGTGTGTGACTGTGTGTGTGCGATTGTGCACGAGTTTGTGTGTGTGAGTGTGCACGAGTGTGTGTGTGCGAGTTTGTGTGCGTGTGAGTGTGTATGAGTGAGTGTGTGCGAGTGTGTATGAGTGAGTGTGTGAGAGTGTGCGCGAGTGTGTGTGCCAGTGTGTGCGACTGTGTGTGTGTGACTGTGTGTGAGTGTTTGAGTGTGTGCCAGTGTTTGTGCAAGTGTGTGTGCGAGTGTGTGTGAGTGTGTATGAGTGAGTGTCCTCGAGTGTGTGTGTGCGAGTATGTGCGAGTGTGTGCGTGCGAGTGCATGAGAGTGTGTGCGAGTGTGTGTGTGCGAGTGTGTGCGTGCGAGTGCATGCGAGTGTGTACGAGTGTGTGCGAGTGTGTGCATGCGAGTGTGTGTTAGTGTGCATGAGTGTGCACGAGTGAGTGCGAGTGTTTGCGAGTGTGTGCGAGTGTGTATGAGTGAGTGTGTGCGACTGTGTATGAGTGAGTGTGTGCAAGTGAGTGTGTGAGAGTGTGTGTGTGTGAGTGTCTGCGAGTGTGTGAGTGTGTGTGAGTGTGTGCAATTGTGTGTGTGCGAGTGTGTGCGAGTGTTGGTGAGTGTGTGCGAGTGTGTGCGAGTATGTATAAGTGAGTGTGTGCGAGTGTGTGAGAGTGTGTGTGTGAGTGTCTGCGAGTGTGTGCGAGCGAGTTTGTATGAGTGAGTGTGTGCGATTGTGCGTGAGTTTGTATAAGTGAGTGTGTGTGAGTGTTTGCAAGTGAGTGTGTGCGATTGTGAATGAGTTAGTGTGTGAGTGTGTGCCAGTGTGTGCGAGTGTGTATGTGTGAGTGTGTGCGAGTGTGTATGACCGACTGTGTGCGAGCGTGTATGAGTGAGTGTGTGCGAGTGTGTATGAGTGAGTGTGTGTGAGTGTGTGCGAGTGTGTGTGAGTGTGTGTGAGTGTGTGCAAGTGAGTGTGTGCAAGTGTGTATGAGTGAGTGTGTGCGAGCGAGTGTGTGCGAGTGTGCATGAGTGAATGTGTGCAACTGTGCGAGTGTGTGTGAGTGAGTGTGTGGGAGTGTGTGTGAGTGTGTGAGAGTGTGTATGAGGGTGTGCATGGGTGAGTGTGTGAGTGTGTGCGAGTGTGTGTGTGCGAGTTTGTATGAGTGAGTGTGCTCGAGTGTGTGCGCGAGTCTGTGCAAATGTGTGCATGCGAGTGTGTGTGAGTGTGTGCGAGTGGGTATGAGTGAGTGTGTATGAGTGTTTGCGAGTGTGTGTGAGTGTGTGTGAATGTGTGTGAGTGAGTGTGTGGGAGTGTGTATGAGTAAGTGTGTAAGTGTGTATAAGTGAGTGTGTGCAAGTGTGCGTGAGTGTGTGCGAGTGTGTATGTGTGAGTGTGTGCGAGTGTTTGATGAGTGTGTGCGAGTGTGTATGAGTGAGTGTGTGCGAGTGTGTGATGAGTGTTTGCGAGTGGGTATGAGTGAGTGTGTGCGAGCGTGTGTGATTGTGTGTGAGTGTGCGTGAGTGTGTGCGACTGTGTGCGTTTGAGTGAGTGTGTGCGATTGAGTGTGTGCGAGTCTGTGCAAGTGTGTGTGTGAGTGTGTGTGTAAGTGAGTGTGAGCGAGTGTGTGCGAGTGTGTATAAGTAAGTGTGTGCGTGTGAATGAGTGAGTGTGTGTGTGAGTGTGTACGAGTATGTGCGAGTGTTTGCGATTGTGATTGAGTGTGTGTGTGAGTGTGTACGAGTGTGTGCAAGCATGTGCTAGTGTGTGCGAATGTGTGCGATTGAGTGTGTGTGAGTGTGTGCGAGAGAGTGTGTGGAGTGTGAGGAGTGTGTGCGAGTGTGCGCGAGTGTGAGCGAGTGTGTGCGAGTGTGTGCTAGTGTGTATAAGTGAGTGTGTGTGAGTGTGTGTGAGTGTGCTCAAGAGTGTGCGTGTGTGTGCGAGTGTGTGGGAGTGTGTGTGTGTGAGTGTGTATGAGTTAGTGTGTGCGAGTGTGCGCAAGTGTGTGTGTGCGAGGGTGTGCCAGTGTGTGCATGTGAGTGTGCGCGAGTATGTGCATGTGAGTGTGTGCGAGTGTGTGCGAGTGTTTATGAGTGAGTGTGTGCGAGTGTGTGAGTGAGTGAGTGTGTGTGTGCAAGTGTGTGTGAGTGTGTGCGAGTGTGTATGAGTGTGTGAGAGTGTGTGTGTGCGAGTGTGTGTGAGTGTATGAAAGCGAGTGTGTGTGAGTGAGTGTGTGTGAGTGAGTGTGTGTGAGTGTGTGTGAGTGAGTGTGTGCGAGCGTGTATAAGTGAGTGTGTGCGAGTGAGTTTGTGCAAGTGTGTGATGAGTGTGTGCGTGTGAGTGAGTGTGTGTGTGCGAGTGTGCGCGAATGTGTGCGAGTGCGTGCGAGTGTGTATGAGTGAGTGTGTGCGAGTGTGTGTGAGTGTGTGCGAGTGAGTGAGTGTGTGCGAGTGTGTGTGAGTGTGTATGAGTGAGTGTGTGTGAGTGCGTGCGAGTGGGTGCAATTGTGTGTGTGCGAGTGAGTGCGAGTGTTGGTGAGTGTGTGCGAGTGTGTGCGATTGTGTGTGAGTTTGCGCGAGTGTGTGCGACTGTGTGCGTTTGAGTGAGTGTGTGCGAGTGTGTATGAGTGAGTGTGTGTGAGTGTGTGCGAGTGTTTGTGAGTTTGTATGAGTGAGTGTGTGCGAGTGTGTATGAGTGAGTGTGTTCGAGTGCGTGCGAGTGTGTGTGTGCGAGTGTGTGCCAGTGTGCGTGAGTGTGTGTGACTGTGTGTGCGAGTGTGCATGAGTGTGTGTGTGCGAGTGTGCACGAGTATGTGTGTGCGAGTTTGTGCGCGTGTGTGTGCGAGTGTGTGCGTGCTAGTGTGTGCGAGTGTGTGCGAGTGAGTGAGTGTGTGTGAGTGTGTGCGAGTGTGCGCGAGTGTGTGCGAGTGTGTATGAGTGAGTGTGTGTGAGTGTGTATGAGTGAGTGTGTGTGAGTTTGTGCGAGTGTGTGTGCGAGTGTGTGTGAGTGAGTGTGTGTGAGTGTTCTCGAATGTGTCTGTACGAGTGTGTGCATACGATTGCGTGCGAGTGTGTGCGAGTGTGTGTGTGCGAGTGTGCGCGAGTGTGCATGAGTGTGCGAGTGTGTATGAGTGTGTATGAGTGAGTGTGTGCGAGTGTGTGTGAGTGTGTGCAAGAGTGTGTGTGTGCGAGAGTGCGAGAGTGTGTGCGAGTGTGTGCGAGTGTGTGTGCGAGTGTGTGCGAGTGTGTGTGCGAGTGTGTGTACGAGTGTGTGTGTGCGAGTGTGTATGAGTGAGTGTGTGTGAGTGTGTGCGAGTGTTAGTGAGTGTGTATGAGTGAGTGTGTGCGACTGTGTATGAGTGAGTGTGTGCGAGTGCGTGTGAGTGTGTGTGTGCGAGTGTGTGTGCGAGTGTGTGCCAGTGTGTGCGACTGTCTGTGTGTTACTGTGTGTGAGTGTTTGAGTGTGTGCCAGTGTTTGTGCGAGTGAGTGTGTGCGAGTGTGTATGAGTGAGTGTCCTCGAGTGTGTGTGTGCGAGTATGTGCAAGTGTGTGCGTGCGAGTGCGTGCGAGTGTGTGCGAGTGTGTGTGTGCGAGTGTGTGCGTGCATGCGAGTGTGTACGAGTGTGTGCGAGTGTGTGCATGCAAGTGTGCGTTAGTGTGCATGAGTGTGCGCGAGTGTGTGCGAGTGTTTGCGAGTGTGTGCGAGTGTGTATGAGTGTGTATGAGTGAGTGTGTGCGAGTGTGTGTGAGTGTGTATGAGTGTGTATGAGTGAGTGTGTGCGAGTGTGTGTGAGTGTGTGCGAGAGTGTGTGTGTGTGAGAGTGTGGGCGAGTGTGTATGAGTGAGTGTGTGCGAGAGTGCAAGAGTGTGTGCGAGTGGGTGATGAGTGTGTGCGAGTGTGTATGAGTGAGTGTGTGCGAGTGTGTGATGAGTGTGTGCGAGTGTGTATGAGTGAGTGTGTGCGAGCGTTTGTGATTGTGTGTGAGTGTGCGCGAGTGTGTGCGACTGTGTGCGTTTGAGTGAGTTTGTGCGATTGAGTGTGTGCGAGTGTGTATGAGTGAGTGTGTGTGAGTGTGTGTGAGTGTTTGTGAGTGTGTATGAGTGATTGTGTGTGAGTGTGTATGAGTGAGTGTGTGCGAGTGCGTGCGAGTGTGTGTGTGCGAGTGTGTGCCAGTGTGCGTGAGTGTGTGCGACTGTGTGTGCGAGTGTGCACGAGTGTGTGTGTGCGAGTGTGCACGAGTGTGTGTGTGCGAGTTCGTGCGCGTGTGTGTGCGAGTGTGTGCGTTCTAGTGTGTGCGAGTGTGTGTGAGTGAGTGAGTGTGTGTGAGTGTGTGCGAGTGTGCGCGAGTGTGTGCGAGTGTGTATGAGTGAGTGTGTGTGAGTGTGTATGAGTGTGTATGAGTGAGTGTGTGCGAGTGTGTGCGAGTGTGTGTGCGAGTGTGTGTGAGTGAGTGTGTGTGAGTGTTCTCGAGTGTGTCTGTACGAGTGTGTGCGTACGATTGCGTGCGAGTGTGTGCGAGTGTGTGTGTGCGAGTGTGCGTGAGTGTGCATGAGTGTGCGAGTGTGTGCGAGTGTGTATGAGTGTGTATGAGTGAGTGTGTGTGAGTGTGTGTGAGTGTGTGCGAGAGTGTGTGTGTGCGAGAGTGCGAGAGTGTGTGCGAGTGTGTGCGAGTGTGTGTGCGAGTGTGTGCGAGTGTGTGTGCGAGTGTGTGCGAGTGTGTGTGCGAGTGTGTGTACGAGTGTGTGTGTGCGAGTGTGTATGAGTGAGTGTGTGCGAGTTTGTGCGAGTGTGTGTGCGAGTGTGTGTGTGCGAGTGTGTATGAGTGAGTGTGTGTGAGTGTGTGCGAGTGTTTGTGAGTGTGTATGAGTGAGTGTGTGCGACTGTGTATGAGTGAGTGTGTGCGAGTGCGTGCGAGTGTGTGTGTGCGAGTGTGTGTGCGAGTGTGATCCAGTGTGTGCGACTGTGTGTGTGTTACTGTGTGCGAGTGTTTGAGTGTGTGCCAGTGTTTGTGCGAGTGAGTGTGTGCGAGTGTGTATGAGTGAGTGTCCTCGAGTGTGTGTGTGCGAGTATGTGCAAGTGTGTGCGTGCGAGTGCGTGCGAGTGTGTGCGAGTGTGTGTGTGCGAGTGTGTGCGTGCGAGTGCATGCGAGTGTGTACGAGTGTGTTCGAGTGTGTGCGTGCGAGTGTGCGTTAGTGTGCATGAGTGTGCGCGAGTGTGTGCGAGTGTGTATGAGTGAGTGTGTGCGAGAGTGCGAGAGTGTGTGCGAGTGTGTGATGAGTGTGTGCGAGTGTGTATGAGTGAGTGTGTGCGAGTGTGTGATGAGTGTGTGCGAGTGTGTATGAGTGAGTGTGTGCGAGCGTGTGTGATTGTGTGTGAGTGTGCGCGAGTGTGTGCGACTGTGTGCGTTTGAGTGAGTGTGTGCGAGTGTGTATGAGTGAGTGTGTGTGAGTGTGTGCGAGTGTTTGTGAGTGTGTATAAGTGAGTGTGTGCGAGTGTGTATGAGTGAATGTGTGCCAGTGTGCGCGAGTGTGTGCGACTGTGTGTGCGAGTGTGCACGAGTGTGTGTGTGCAAGTGTGTGCCAGTGTGCGCGAGTGTGTGCGACTGTGTGTGCGAGTGTGCACGACTGTGTGTGTGCGAGTGTGCACGAGTGTGTGTGCGAGTTTGTCCGCGTGTGTGTGCGAGTGTGTGCGTGCGAGTGTGTATGAGTGAGTGTATGCGAGTGTGTATGAGTGAGTGTGTGCGAGTGTGCGCGAGTGTGTGTGTGAGTGTGTGCCAGTGTGTGCGACTGTGTGTGTGTTACTGTGTGCGAGTGTGTATGAGTGAGTGTCCTCGAGTGTGTGTGCGAGTATGTGCAAGTGTGTGCGTGCGAGTGCGTGCGAGTGTGTGCGAGTGTGTGTGTGCGAGTGTGTGCGTGCGAGTGCTTGCGTGTGTGAACGAGTGTGTGCGAGTGTGCGTTAGTGTGCATGAGTGTGCGCGAGTGTGTGCGAGTGTTTGCGAGTGTGTGCGAGTGTGTATGAGTGTGTATGAGTGAGTGTGTGCGAGTGTGTGCGAGTGTGTATGAGTGTGTATGAGTGAGTGAGTGCGAGTGTGTGTGAGTGTGTGCGAGAGTGTGTGTGTGCGAGAGTGTGTGCGAGTGTGTATGAGTGAGTGTGTGCGAGAGTGCGAGAGTGTGTGCGAGTGTTTGATGAGTGTGTGCGAGTGTGTATGAGTGAGTGTGTGCGAGTGTGTGATGAGTGTTTGCGAGTGGGTATGAGTGAGTGTGTGCGAGTGTGTGTGATTGTGTGTGAGTGTGCGTGAGTGTGTGCGACTGTGTGCGTTTGAGTGAGTATGTGCGATTGAGTGTGTGCGAGTGTGTGCAAGTGTGTGTGTGAGTGTGTGTGTGAGTGTGTGCGAGTGTGTGCGAGTGTGTATAAGTAAGTGTGTGCGTGTGAATGAGTGAGTGTGTGTGTGAGTGTGTACGAGTGTGTGCGAGTGTTTGCGATTGTGATTGAGTGTGTGTGTGAGTGTGTACGAGTGTGTGCAAGCATGTGCTAGTGTGTGCGAATGTGTGCGATTGAGTGAGTGTGTGTGAGTGTGTGCGAGAGAGTGTGTGGAGTGTGTGGAGTGTGTGCAAGTGTGCGCAAGTGTGTGCGAGTGTGTATAAGTGAGTGTGTGTGAGTGTGTGTGAGTGTGCTCAAGAGTGTGCGTGTGTGTGCGAGTGAGTGGGAGTGTGTGTGTGCGAGTGTGTATGAGTTAGTGTGTGCGAGTGTGCGCAAGTGTGTGTGTGCGAGGGTGTGCCAGTGTGTGCATGTGAGTGTGCGCGAGTATGTGCATGTGAGTGTGTGCGAGTGTGTGTGAGTGTTTATGAGTGAGTGTGTGTGAGTGTGTGAGTGAGTGAGTGTGTGTGTGCAAGTGTGTGCGAGTATGTGCGAGTGAGTGTGTGCGAGTGTGTATGAGTGTGTGAGAGTGTGTGTGTGCGAGTGTGTGTGAGTGTGTGAAAGCGAGTGTGTGTGAGTGAGTGTGTGTGAGTGAGTGTGTGTGATTGTGTGTGAGTGAGTGTGTGCGAGCGTGTATAAGTGAGTGTGTGCGAGTGTGTATGAGCGAGTGTGTGCGAGTGAGTTTGTGCAAGTGTGTGATGAGTGTGTGCGTGTGAGTGAGTGTGTGTGTGCGAGTGTGCGCGAATGTGTGCGAGTGCGTGCGAGTGTGTATGAGTGAGTGTGTGCGAGTGTGTGTGAGTGTGTGCAAGTGAGTGAGTGTGTGCGAGTGTGTGTGAGTGTGTATGAGTGAGTGTGTGTGAGTGCGTGCGAGTGGGTGCAATTGTGTGTGTGCGAGTGTGTGCGAGTGTTGGTGAGTGTGTGCGAGTGTGTGCGAGTATGTATAAGTGAGTGTGTGCGAGTGTGTGAGAGTGTGTGTGTGTGAGTGTCTGCGAGTGTGTGCGAGCGAATTTGTATGAGTGAGTGTGTGCGAGTGTGCATGAGTTTGTATAAGTGAGTGTGTGCGAGTGTTTGCGAGTGAGTGTGTGCGATTGTGAATGAGTTAGTGTATGAGTGTGTGCGAGTGTGTGCGAGTGGGGAAATCTGACATGGAGAAGGACCTGGGCGTCTTGGTTAATAGCAAATTAAATTGGAGTGCCCAGTGTCAGGCAGCAGCTGCGAAGGCAAATAGAGTCATGGCATGCATCAGAAGAGGAATAGGGGCATATGATGAGAACATTTTTCTTCCTCTGTATAAAGCGCTGGTAAGGCCACACTTAGAATATTGTGCACAGTTCTGGGCTCCGGTGCTCAGGAAAGACATATTGGAGCTAGAGAGGGTACAAAGGAGGGCGACTAAGGTAATAAAGGGAATGGAGGCACTAGAATACCCAGTGAGGTTGTCAAAATTAGGCCTATTTACGTTGGAAAAGAGAAGGCTTAGGGGAGACCTCATAAACATGTATAAATACATCAGGGGGCAGTACAGAGATCTCTCCCATGACCTGTTTATACCAAGGATGGTGACAAAGACGAGGGGGCACACTATGCGTCTGGAGAAAAGGAGGTTCCTGCACCAGCATAGAAGGGGATTCTTTACGGTCAGAGCCGTGAGACTCTGGAACTCTCTGGGAGAGGAAGTGGCGATGTCCAACTCACTTAATGAGTTCAAGAGAGGCTTGGACGAATTTCTTGAGAACAATAAAATTACATCTTATGCTTAGTGATAGTTAATTAATCCAGATTGGTGTCGGGAAGTGAATTTTTTCCTCAATGATGTCAATTGGCCTATACCGCATGTTTTTTTTTTTGTTTTTTTTTGCGTTCCCCTGGATCAACGCTGCGGAATAGCTGCAGTGCACAAGAAATAGGCTGAACTGGATGGACGCTTGTCTTTTTTCGGCCTTATAAACTATGTTACTATGTTACTATGTTACTATGAGTGTGTATGTGTGAGTGTGTGCGAGTGTGTATGACCGACTGTGTGCGAGCGTGTATAAGTGAGTGTGTGCGAGTGTGTATGTGTGAGTGTGTGTGAGTGTGTGCAAGTGTGTGCGAGTGTGTGTGAGTGTGTTCAAGTGAGTGTGTGCAAGTGTGTATGAGTGAGTGTGTGCGAGTGAGTGTGTGCGAGTGTGTATGAGTGAATGTGTGCAACTGTGTGCGAGTGTGTGTGAGTGAGTGTGTGGGAGTGTGTGTGAGTGCGTGCGAGTGTGTGAGTGTGCGTGCGAGTGTGTGAGAGTGTGTTTGAGGGTGTGCATGGGTGTGTGTGCGAGTGGATGCGAGTGTGTGTGTGCGAGTTTGTATAAGTGAGTGTGCTCGAGTGTGTGCGTGAGTCTGTGCAAATGTGTGCATGTGAGTGTGTGTGAGTGTGTGCGAGTGGGTATGAGTGAGTGTGTGTGAGTCTTTGTGAGTGTGTGTGAGTGTGTGTGAATGTGTGTGAGTGAGTGTGTGGGAGTGTGTATGAGTGTGTGTAAGTGTGTATGAGTGAGTGTGTGCAAGTGTGTGTGAGTGTGTGCGAGTGTGTATGTGTGAGTGTGTGCGAGTGTGTATGACCGACTGTGTGCGAGTGTGTATGAGTGAGTGTGTGCGAGTATGTGTGAGTGCGTGCAAGAGTGTGTGCGCGTGTGTGTGAGTGTGTGTGTGTGCGTGTGTGTTAGTGTGTGTATGTGAGTGTGTGTGAGTGTGTGTGCGAGTGTGTGGGAGTTTTTGTGTGTGAGTGTGTATGAGTGAGTGTGTGCGAGTGTGTGCGTGTGAGTGAGTGTGAGTGTGAGTGTGTGCGAGTGTGTGCAAGAGTAAGCGAGTGTGTGCGAGTGCGTGCGTGTGAGTGAGTGTGTGTGTGAGTGTGTACAAGTGTGTGCGAGCGTGTGCGAGTGTGTGCGAGTGTGTGCGAGTGAGTGAGTGTGTTTGAGTGTGTGTGAGTGTGCGCGAGTGTGTGCGAATGTGTATGAGTGAGTGTGTGTGAGTGTGTATGAGTGTGTATGAGTGAGTGTGTGCGAGTGTGTGTGCGAGTGTGTGTGAGTGAGTGTGTGTGAGTGTTCTCGAGTGTGTCTGTATGAGTGTGTGCGTACAATTGTGTGCGAGTGTGTGTGTGCGAGTGTGCGTGAGTGTGCATGAGTGTGCGAGTGTGTGCGAGTGTATTTGAGTGTGTATGAGTGAGTGTGTGCGAGTGTGTGTGAGTGTGTGCGAGAGTGTGTGTGTGCGAGAGTGCGAGAGTGTGTGCGAGTGTGTGCGAGTGTGTGTGCGAGTGTGTGCGAGTGTGTGTGCGAGTGTGTGTACGAGTGTGTGTGTGCAAGTGTGTATGAGTGAATGTGTGTGAGTGTGTGCGAGTGTTTGTGAGTGTGTATGAGTGAGTGTGTGCGACTGTGTATGAGTGAGTGTGTGCGAGTGCGTGCGAGTGTGTGTGTGTGCGAGTGTGTGTGCGAGTGTGTGCCAGTGTGTGCGACTGTGTGTGTGTTACTGTGTGCGAGTGTTTGAGTGTGTGCCAGTGTTTGTGCAAGTGAGTGTGTGCGAGTGTGTATGAGTGAGTGTCCTCGAATGTGTGTGTGCGAGTATGTGCAAGTGTGTGCGTGCGAGTGCATGCGAGTGTGTGCGAGTGTGTGTGTGCGAGTGTGTGCGTGCGAGTGCATGCGAGTGTGTACGAGTGTGTGCGAGTGTGTGCGGGCGAGTGTGCGTTAGTGTGCATGAGTGTGCGTGAGTGTGTGCGAGTGTGTATGAGTGTGTATGAGTGAGTGTGTGCGAGTGTGTGTTAGTGTGTATGAGTGTGTATGAGTGAGTGTGTGCGAGTGTGTGTGAGTGTGTGCGAGAGTGTGTGTGTGCGAGAGTGTGTGCGAGTGTGTATGAGTGAGTGTGTGCGAGAGTGCGAGAGTGTGTGCGAGTGTGTGATGAGTGTGTGCGAGTGTGTATGAGTGAGTGTTTGTGAGTGTGTAATGAGTGTGTGCGAGTGTGTATGAGTGAGTGTGTGCGACCGTGTGTGATTGTGTGTGAGTGTGCGCGAGTGTGTGCGACTGTGTGCGTTTGAGTGAGTGTGTGCGATTGAGTGTGTGCGAGTGTGTATGAGTGAGTGTGTGTGAGTGTGTGCGAGTGTTTGTGAGTGTGTATGAGTGAGTGTGTGCGAGTGTGTATGAGTGAGTGTGTGCGAGTGCGTGCGAGTGTGTGTGTGCGAGTGTGTGCCAGTGTGCGCGTGTGTGTGCGAGTGTGTGCGTGCTAGTGTGTGCGAGTGTGTGCGAGTGAGTGAGTGTGTGTGAGTGTGTGTGAGTGTGCGCGAGTGTGTGCAAGTGTGTATGAGTGAGTGTGTGTGAGTGTGTATGAGTGAGAGTGTGCGAGTGTGTGCGAGTGTGTGTGCAAGTGTGTGTGAGTGAGTGTGTGTGAATGTTCTCGAGTGTGTCTGTACGAGTGTGTGCGTATGATTGCGTGCGAGTGTGTGCGAGTGTGTGTGCGAGTGTGCGTGCGAGTGTGTGCCAGTTTGTGCAACTGTGTGTGTGTTTCTGTGTGTGAGTGTTTGAGTGTGTGCCAGTGTTTGTGCGAGTGAGTGTGTGCGAGTGTGTATGAGTGAGTGTCCTTGAGTGTGTGAGTGCGAGTATGTGCAAGTGTGTGCGTGCGAGTGCGTGCGAGTGTGTGCGAGTGTGTGTGTGCGAGTGTGTGCGTGCGAGTGCATGCGAGTGTGTACGAGTGTGTGTGAGTGTGTGCGTGCGAGTGTGCGTTAGTGTGCATGAGTGTGCGTGAGTGTGTGCGAGTGTTTGCGAGTGTGTGCGAATGTGTGTGAGTGTGTATGAGTGTGTATGAGTGAGTGTGTGCGAGTGTGTGTGAGTGTGTGCGAGAGTGTGTGTGTGCGAGAGTGTGTGCGAGTGTGTGCGTGCTAGTGTGTGCGAGTGTGTGCGAGTGAGTGAGTGTGTGTGAGTGTGTGTGAGTGTGCGCGAGTGTGTGCAAGTGTGTATGAGTGAGTGTGTGTGAGTGTGTATGAGTGAGAGTGTGCGAGTGTGTGCGAGTGTGTGTGCAAGTGTGTGTGAGTGAGTGTGTGTGAATGTTCTCGAGTGTGTCTGTACGAGTGTGTGCGTATGATTGCGTGCGAGTGTGTGCGAGTGTGTGTGCGAGTGTGCGTGAGTGTGCATGAGTGTGCGAGTGTGTATGAGTGTGTATGAGTGAGTGTGTGCGAGTGTGTGTGAGTGTGTGCGAGAGTGTGTGTGTGCGAGATTGCGAGAGTGTGTGCGAGTGTGTGCGAGTGTGTGTGCGAGTGTGTTCGAGTGTGTGTGCGAGTGTGTGTACGAGTGTGTGTGTGCGAGTTTGTATGAGTGAGTGTGTGTGAGTGTGTGCGAGTGTTAGTGCGTGTGTATGAGTGAGTGTGTGCGACTGTGTATGAGTGAGTGTGTGCGAGTGCGTGTGAGTGTGTGTGTGCGAGTGTGTGTGCGAGTGTGTGCCAGTTTGTGCAACTGTGTGTGTGTTTCTGTGTGTGAGTGTTTGAGTGTGTGCCAGTGTTTGTGCGAGTGAGTGTGTGCGAGTGTGTATGAGTGAGTGTCCTCGAGTGTGTGAGTGCGAGTATGTGCAAGTGTGTGCGTGCGAGTGCGTGCGAGTGTGTGCGAGTGTGTGTGTGCGAGTGTGTGCGTGCGAGTGCATGCGAGTGTGTACGAGTGTGTGTGAGTGTGTGCGTGCGAGTGTGTGTTAGTGTGCATGAGTGTGCGTGAGTGTGTGCGAGTGTTTGCGAGTGTGTGCGAATGTGTGTGAGTGTGTATGAGTGTGTATGAGTGAGTGTGTGCGAGTGTGTGTGAGTGTGTGCGAGAGTGTGTGTGTGCGAGAGTGTGTGCGAGTGTGTATGTGTGAGTGTGTGCGAAAGTTCGAGAGTGTGTGCGAGTGTGTGATGAGTGTGTGCGAGTGTGTTTGAGTGAGTGTGTGCGAGTGTGTGATGAGTGTGTGCGAGAGTGTATGAGTGAGTGTGTGCGAGCGTTTGTGAATGTGTGTGAGTGTGCGCTACTGCGTGCGACTGTGTGCGTTTGAGTGAGTGTGTGTGATTGAGTGTGTGCGAGTGTGTATGAGTGAGTGTGTGTGAGTGTGTGCGAGTGTTTGTGAGTGTGTATGAGTGAGTGTGTGCGAGTGTGTATGAGTGAGTGTGTGTGAGTGTGTAATGAGTGTGTGCGAGTGTGTATGAGTGAGTGTGTGCGACCGTGTGTGATTGTGTGTGAGTGTGCGCGAGTGTGTGCGACTGTGTGCGTTTGAGTGAGTGTGTGCGATTGAGTGTGTGCGAGTGTGTATGAGTGAGTGTGTGTGAGTGTGTGCGAGTGTTTGTGAGTGTGTATGAGTGAGTGTGTGCGAGTGTGTATGAGTGAGTGTGTGCGAGTGCGTGCGTGCGATTGTGTGCCAGTGTGCGCGTGTGTGTGCGAGTGTGTGCGTGCTAGTGTGTGCGAGTGTGTGCGAGTGAGTGAGTGTGTGTGAGTGTGTGCGAGTGTGCGCGAGTGTGTGCGAGTGTGTATGAGTGAGTGTGTTTGAGTGTGTATGAGTGAGTGTGTGCGAGTGTGTGCGAGTGTGTGTGCAAGTGTGTGTGAGTGAGTGTGTGTGAATGTTCTCGAGTGTGTCTGTACGAGTGTGTGCGTACAATTGCGTGCGAGTGTGTGCGAGTGTGTGTGTGCGAGTGTGCGCGAGTGTGCATGAGTGTGCGAGTGTGTATGAGTGTGTATGAGTGAGTGTGTGCGAGTGTGTGTGAGTGTGTGCGAGAGTGTGTGTGTGCGAGATTGCGAGAGTGTGTGCGAGTGTGTGCGAGTGTGTGTGCGAGTGTGTGCGAGTGTGTGTGCGAGTGTGTGTATGAGTGTGTGTGTGTGAGTTTGTATGAGTGAGTGTGTGTGAGTGTGTGCGAGTGTTAGTGAGTGTGTATGAGTGAGTGTGTGCGACTGTGTATGAGTGAGTGTGTGCGAGTGCGTGTGAGTGTGTGTGTGCGAGTGTGTGTGCGAGTGTGTGCCAGTGTGTGCGACTGTGTGTGTGTTTCTGTGTGTGAGTGTTTGAGTGTGTGCCAGTGTTTGTGCGAGTGAGTGTGTGCGAGTGTGTATGAGTGAGTGTCCTCGAGTGTGTGAGTGCGAGTATGTGCAAGTGTGTGCGTGCAAGTGCGTGCGAGTGTGTGCGAGTGTGTGTGTGCGAGTGTGTGCGTGCGAGTGCATGCGAGTGTGTACGAGTGTGTGCGAGTGTGTGCGTGCGAGTGTGCGTTAGTGTGCATGAGTGTGTGTGAGTGTGTGCGAGTGTGTGTGAGTGTGTGCGAGAGTGTGTGTGTGAGAGAGTGTGTGCGAATGTGTGTGAGTGTGTATGAGTGTGTATGAGTGAGTGTGTGCGAGTGTGTGTGAGTGTGTGTGAGAGTGTGTGTGTGCAAGAGTGTGTGCGAATGTGTATGAGTGAGTGTGTGCGAGAGTTTGAGAGTGTGTGCGAGTGTGTGATGAGTGTGTGCGAGAGTGTATGAGTGAGTGTGTGCGAGCGTTTGTGATTGTGTGTGAGTGTGCGCTAGTGCGTGCGACTGTGTGCGTTTGAGTGAATGTGTGCGATTGAGTGTGTGCGAGTGTGTATGATTGAGTGTGTGTGAGTGTGTGCGAGTGTTTGTGAGTGAGTATGAGTGAGTGTGTGCGAGTGTGTATGAATGAGTGTGTGCGAGTGCATGCGAGTGTGTGTGTGCGAGTGTGTGCCAGTGTGCGCGAGTGTGTGCGACTGTGTGTGTGAGTGTGCACGAGTGTGTGTCTGCGAGTGTGCACGAGTGTGTGTGTGCGAGTTTGTGCACGTGTGTGTGCGAGTGTGTGCGTGCTAGTGTGTGCGAGTGTGTGCGAGTGAGTGAGTGTGTGTGAGTGTGTGCGAGTGTGCGCGAGTGTGTGCGAGTGTGTATGAGTGAGTGTGTGTGAGTGTGTATGAGTGTGTATGAGTGAGTGTGTGAGTGTGTGCGAGTGTGTGTGCGAGTGTGTGTGAGTGAGTGTGTGTGAGTGTTCTCGAGTGTGTCTGTACGAGTGTGTGCGTACGATTGCGTGCGAGTGTGTGCGAGTGTGTGTGTGCGAGTGTGAGTGAATGTGCATGCGTGTGCGAGTGTGTGTGAGTGTGTATGAGTGTGTATGAGTGAGTGTGTGCGAGTGTGTGTGAGTGTGTGCGAGAGTGTGTGTGTGCGAGAGTGCGAGAGTGTGTGCGAGTGTGTGTGCGAGTGTGTGTGCGAGTGTGTGTACGAGTGTGTGTTTGTGAGTGTGTATGAGTGAGTGTGTGTGAGTGTGTGCGAGTGTTTGTGAGTGTGTATGAGTGAGTGTGTGAGACTGTGTATGAGTGAGTGTGTGCGAGTGCGTGCGAGTGTGTGTGTGCGAGTGTGTGTGCGAATGTGTGCCAGTGTGTGCGACTGTGTGTGTGTTACTGTGTGCGAGTGTTTGAGTGTGTGCCAGTGTTTGTACGAGTGAGTGTGTGCGAGTGTGTATGAGTGAGTGTCCTCGAGTGTGTGTGTGCGAGTATGTGCAAGTGTGTGCGTGCGAGTGCGTGCGAGTGTGTGCGAGTGTGTGTGTGCGAGTGTGTGCGTGCGAGTGCATGCGAGTGTGTACGAGTGTGTTTGAGTGTGTGCGTGCGAGTGTGCATTAGTGTGCATGAGTGTGCGCGAGTGTGTGCGAGTGTTTGCGAGTGTGTGCGAGTGTGTATGAGTGTGTATGAGTGAGTGTGTGCGAGTGTGTGTGAGTGTGTGTGAGTGTGTATGAGTGTGTATGAGTGAGTGTGTGCGAGTGTGTTTGAGTGTGTGCGAGAGTGTGTGTGTGCGAGAGTGTGTGCCAGTGTGTATGAGTGAGTGTGTGCGAGAGTGCGAGAGTGTGTGCGAGTGTGTGATGAGTGTGTGCGAGTGTGTATGAGTGAGTGTGTGCGAGTGTGTGATGAGTGTGTGCGAGTGTGTATGAGTGAGTGTGTGTGAGCGTGTGTGATTGTGTGTGAGTGTGCGCGAGTGTGTGCGACTGTGTGCGTTTGAGTGAGTGTGTGCGATTGAGTGTGTGCGAGTGTGTATGAGTGAGTGTGTGCTAGTGTTTGTGAGTGTGTATAAGTGAGTGTGTGCGAGTGTGTATGAGTGAGTGTGTGCCAGTGTGCGCGAGTGTGTGCGACTGTGTGTGCGAGTGTGCACGAGTGTGTGTGTGCGAGTGTGTGCCAGTGTGCGCGAGTGTGTGCGACTGTTTGTGCAAGTGTGCATGAGTGTGTGTGTGCGAGTGTGCACGAGTGTGTGTGTGTGAGTTTGTGCGCATGTGTGTGCGAGTGTGTGCGTGCGAGTGTGTATGAGTGAGTGTGTGCGAGTGTGTATGAGTGAGTGTGTGCGAGTGTGCGCGAGTGTGTGTGCGAGTGTGTGCCAGTGTGTGCGACTGTGTGTGTGTTACTGTGTGCGAGTGTTTGAGTGTGTGCCAGTGTTTGTGCGAGTGTGTGTGTGAGTGTGTGCGAGTGTGTATGAGTGAGTGTCCTCGAGTGTGTGTGTGCGAGTATGTGCAAGTGTGTGCGTGCGAGTGCGTGCGAGTGTGTGCGAGTGTGTGTGTGCGAGTGTGTGCGTGCGAGTGCATGCGAGTGTGAACGAGTGTGTGCGAGTGTGTGCGTGCGAGTGTGCGTTAGTGTGCATGAGTGTGCGTGAGTGTGTGCGAGTGTTTGCGAGTGTGTGCGAGTGTGTATGAGTGTGTATGAGTGAGTGTGTGCGCGTGTGTGCGAGTGTGTGCGAGTGTGTATGAGTGAGTGAGTGCGAGTGTGTGTGAGTGTGTGCGAGAGTGTGTGTGTGCGAGAGTGTGTGCGAGTGTGTATGAGTGAGTGTGTGCGAGAGTGCGAGAGTGTGTGCGAGTGTTTGATGAGTGTCTGCGAGTGTGTATGAGTGAGTGTGTGCGAGTGTGTGATGAGTGTTTGCGAGTGGGTATGAATGAGTGAGTGCGAGCGTGTGTGATTGTGTGTGAGTGTTTGTGAGTGTGTGCGAGAGTGTGTGCGAGTGTGTATGAGTGAGTGTGTGCGAGAGTGCGAGAGTTTGTGTGAGTGTTTGATGAATGTGTGCGAGTGTGTATGAGTGAGTGTGTGCGAGTGTGTGATGAGTGTTTGCGAGTGGGTATGAGTGAGTGTGTGTGAATCTTTGTGAGTGTGTGTGAGTGTGTGTGAATGTGTGTGAGTGTGTGTGGGAGTGTGTATGAGTGTGTGTAAGTGTGTATGAGTGAGTGTGTGCAAGTGTGCGTGAGTGTGTGCGAGTGTGTATGTGTGAGTGTGTGCGAGTGTGTATGACCGACTGTGTGCGAGTGTGTATGAGTGAGTGTGTGCGAGTATGTGTGAGTGCGTGCAAGAGTGTGTGCGCGTGTGTGTGAGTGTGTGTGTGTGCGTGTGTGTTAGTGTGTGTATGTGAGTGTGTGTGAGTGTGTGTGCGAGTGTGTGGGAGTTTTTGTGTGTGAGTGTGTATGAGTGAGTGTGTGCGAGTGTGTGCGTGTGAGTGAGTGTGAGTGTGAGTGTGTGCGAGTGTGTGCGAGAGTAAGCGAGTGTGTGCGAGTGCGTGCGTGTGAGTGAGTGTGTGTGTGAGTGTGTACAAGTGTGTGCGAGCGTGTGCGAGTGTGTGCGAGTGTGTGCGAGTGAGTGAGTGTGTTTGAGTGTGTGTGAGTGTGCGCGAGTGTGTGCGAATGTGTATGAGTGAGTGTGTGTGAGTGTGTATGAGTATGTATGAGTGAGTGTGTGCGAGAGTGTGTGCGAGTGTGTGTGAGTGAGTGTGTGTGAGTGTTCTCGAGTGTGTCTGTATGAGTGTGTGCGTACAATTGTGTGCGAGTGTGTGTGTGCGAGTGTGCGTGAGTGTGCATGAGTGTGCGAGTGTGTGCGAGTGTATTTGAGTGTGTATGAGTGAGTGTGTGTGAGTGTGTGTGAGTGTGTGCGAGAGTGTGTGTGTGCGAGAGTGCGAGAGTGTGTGCGAGTGTGTGCGAGTGTGTGTGCGAGTGTGTGCGAGTGTGTGTGCGAGTGTGTGTACGAGTGTGTGTGTGCAAGTGTGTATGAGTGAATGTGTGTGAGTGTGTGCGAGTGTTTGTGAGTGTGTATGAGTGAGTGTGTGCGACTGTGTATGAGTGAGTGTGTGCGAGTGCGTGCGAGTGTGTGTGTGTGCGAGTGTGTGTGCCAGTGTGTGCCAGTGTGTGCGACTGTGTGTGTGTTACTGTGTGCGAGTGTTTGAGTGTGTGCCAGTGTTTGTGCAAGTGAGTGTGTGCGAGTGTGTATGAGTGAGTGTCCTCGAATGTGTGTGTGCGAGTATGTGCAAGTGTGTGCGTGCGAGTGCATGCGAGTGTGTGCGAGTGTGTGTGTGCGAGTGTGTGCGTGCGAGTGCATGCGAGTGTGTACGAGTGTGTGCGAGTGTGTGCGGGCGAGTGTGCGTTAGTGTGCATGAGTGTGCGTGAGTGTGTGCGAGTGTGTATGAGTGTGTATGAGTGAGTGTGTGCGAGTGTGTGTTAGTGTGTATGAGTGTGTATGAGTGAGTGTGTGCGAGTGTGTGTGAGTGTGTGCGAGAGTGTGTGTGTGCGAGAGTGTGTGCGAGTGTGTATGAGTGAGTGTGTGCGAGAGTGCGAGAGTGTGTGCGAGTGTGTGATGAGTGTGTGCGAGTGTGTATGAGTGAGTGTTTGTGAGTGTGTAATGAGTGTGTGCGAGTGTGTATGAGTGAGTGTGTGCGACCGTGTGTGATTGTGTGTGAGTGTGCGCGAGTGTGTGCGACTGTGTGCGTTTGAGTGAGTGTGTGCGATTGAGTGTGTGCGAGTGTGTATGAGTGAGTGTGTGTGAGTGTGTGCGAGTGTTTGTGAGTGTGTATGAGTGAGTGTGTGCGAGTGTGTATGAGTGAGTGTGTGCGAGTGCGTGCGAGTGTGTGTGTGCGAGTGTGTGCCAGTGTGCGTGTGTGTGTGCGAGTGTGTGCGTGCTAGTGTGTGCGAGTGTGTGCGAGTGAGTGAGTGTGTGTGAGTGTGTGTGAGTGTGCGCGAGTGTGTGCAAGTGTGTATGAGTGAGTGTGTGTGAGTGTGTATGAGTGAGAGTGTGCGAGTGTGTGCGAGTGTGTGTGCAAGTGTGTGTGAGTGAGTGTGTGTGAATGTTCTCGAGTGTGTCTGTACGAGTGTGTGCGTATGATTGCATGCGAGTGTGTGCGAGTGTGTGTGCGAGTGTGCGTGAGTGTGCATGAGTGTGCGAGTGTGTATGAGTGTGTATGAGTGAGTGTGTGCGAGTGTGTGTGAGTGTGTGCGAGAGTGTGTGTGTGCGAGATTGCGAGAGTGTGTGCGAGTGTGTGCGAGTGTGTGTGCGAGTGTGTTCGAGTGTGTGTGCGAGTGTGTGTACGAGTGTGTGTGTGCGAGTTTGTATGAGTGAGTGTGTGTGAGTGTGTGCGAGTGTTAGTGAGTGTGTATGAGTGAGTGTGTGCGACTGTGTATGAGTGAGTGTGTGCGAGTGCGTGTGAGTGTGTGTGTGCGAGTGTGTGTGCGAGTGTGTGCCAGTTTGTGCAACTGTGTGTGTGTTTCTGTGTGTGAGTGTTTGAGTGTGTGCCAGTGTTTTTGCGAGTGAGTGTGTGCGAGTGTGTATGAGTGAGTGTCCTCGAGTGTGTGAGTGCGAGTATGTGCAAGTGTGTGCGTGCGAGTGCGTGCGAGTGTGTGCGAGTGTGTGTGTGCGAGTGTGTGCGTGCGAGTGCATGCGAGTGTGTACGAGTGTGTGTGAGTGTGTGCGTGCGAGTGTGCGTTAGTGTGCAT
Source organism: Phyllobates terribilis (assembly GCF_046119375.1). NCBI lineage: Eukaryota > Metazoa > Chordata > Amphibia > Anura > Dendrobatidae > Phyllobates > Phyllobates terribilis. The sequence goes on from NW_027362901.1 coordinate 2,611,187, forward strand.
GAGTGTGCGTGAGTGTGTGCGAGTGTTTGCGAGTGTGTGCGAATGTGTGTGAGTGTGTATGAGTGTGTATGAGTGAGTGTGTGCGAGTGTGTGTGAGTGTGTGCGAGAGTGTGTGTGTGCGAGAGTGTGTGCGAGTGTGTATGTGTGAGTGTGTGCGAAAGTTCGAGAGTGTGTGCGAGTGTGTGATGAGTGTGTGCGAGTGTGTTTGAGTGAGTGTGTGCGAGTGTGTGATGAGTGTGTGCGAGAGTGTATGAGTGAGTGTGTGCGAGCGTTTGTGAATGTGTGTGAGTGTGCGCTACTGCGTGCGACTGTGTGCGTTTGAGTGAGTGTGTGCGATTGAGTGTGTGCGAGTGTGTATGAGTGAGTGTGTGTGAGTGTGTGCGAGTGTTTGTGAGTGTGTATGAGTGAGTGTGTGCGAGTGTGTATGAGTGAGTGTGTGTGAGTGTGTAATGAGTGTGTGCGAGTGTGTATGAGTGAGTGTGTGCGACCGTGTGTGATTGTGTGTGAGTGTGCGCGAGTGTGTGCGACTGTGTGCGTTTGAGTGAGTGTGTGCGATTGAGTGTGTGCGAGTGTGTATGAGTGAGTGTGTGTGAGTGTGTGCGAGTGTTTGTGAGTGTGTATGAGTGAGTGTGTGCGAGTGTGTATGAGTGAGTGTGTGCGAGTGCGTGCGTGCGATTGTGTGCCAGTCTGCGCGTGTGTGTGCGAGTGTGTGCGTGCTAGTGTGTGCGAGTGTGTGCGAGTGAGTGAGTGTGTGTGAGTGTGTGCGAGTGTGCGCGAGTGTGTGCGAGTGTGTATGAGTGAGTGTGTTTGAGTGTGTATGAGTGAGTGTGTGCGAGTGTGTGCGAGTGTGTGTGCAAGTGTGTGTGAGTGAGTGTGTGTGAATGTTCTCGAGTGTGTCTGTACGAGTGTGTGCGTACAATTGCGTGCGAGTGTGTGCGAGTGTGTGTGTGCGAGTGTGCGCGAGTGTGCATGAGTGTGCGAGTGTGTATGAGTGTGTATGAGTGAGTGTGTGCGAGTGTGTGTGAGTGTGTGCGAGAGTGTGTGTGTGCGAGATTGCGAGAGTGTGTGCGAGTGTGTGCGAGTGTGTGTGCGAGTGTGTGCGAGTGTGTGTGCGAGTGTGTGTATGAGTGTGTGTGTGTGAGTTTGTATGAGTGAGTGTGTGTGAGTGTGTGCGAGTGTTAGTGAGTGTGTATGAGTGAGTGTGTGCGACTGTGTATGAGTGAGTGTGTGCGAGTGCGTGTGAGTGTGTGTGTGCGAGTGTGTGTGCGAGTGTGTGCCAGTGTGTGCGACTGTGTGTGTGTTTCTGTGTGTGAGTGTTTGAGTGTGTGCCAGTGTTTGTGCGAGTGAGTGTGTGCGAGTGTGTATGAGTGAGTGTCCTCGAGTGTGTGAGTGCGAGTATGTGCAAGTGTGTGCGTGCAAGTGCGTGCGAGTGTGTGCGAGTGTGTGTGTGCGAGTGTGTGCGTGCGAGTGCATGCGAGTGTGTACGAGTGTGTGCGAGTGTGTGCGTGCGAGTGTGCGTTAGTGTGCATGAGTGTGCGTGAGTGTGTGCGAGTGTGTGTGAGTGTGTGCGAGAGTGTGTGTGAGAGAGTGTGTGCGAATGTGTGTGAGTGTGTATGAGTGTGTATGAGTGAGTGTGTGCGAGTGTGTGTGAGTGTGTGCGAGAGTGTGTGTGTGCAAGAGTGTGTGCGAATGTGTATGAGTGAGTGTGTGCGAGAGTTTGAGAGTGTGTGCGAGTGTGTGATGAGTGTGTGCGAGAGTGTATGAGTGAGTGTGTGCGAGCGTTTGTGATTGTGTGTGAGTGTGCGCTAGTGCGTGCGACTGTGTGCGTTTGAGTGAATGTGTGCGATTGAGTGTGTGCGAGTGTGTATGAGTGAGTGTGTGTGAGTGTGTGCGAGTGTTTGTGAGTGAGTATGAGTGAGTGTGTGCGAGTGTGTATGAATGAGTGTGTGCGAGTGCGTGCGAGTGTGTGTGTGCGAGTGTGTGCCAGTGTGCGCGAGTGTGTGCGACTGTGTGTGTGAGTGTGCACGAGTGTGTGTCTGCGAGTGTGCACGAGTGTGTGTGTGCGAGTTTGTGCACGTGTGTGTGCGAGTGTGTGCGTGCTAGTGTGTGCGAGTGTGTGCGAGTGAGTGAGTGTGTGTGAGTGTGTGCGAGTGTGCGCGAGTGTGTGCGAGTGTGTATGAGTGAGTGTGTGTGAGTGTGTATGAGTGTGTATGAGTGAGTGTGTGTGAGTGTGTGCGAGTGTGTGTGCGAGTGTGTGTGAGTGAGTGTGTGTGAGTGTTCTCGAGTGTGTCTGTACGAGTGTGTGCGTACGATTGCGTGCGAGTGTGTGCGAGTGTGTGTGTGCGAGTGTGAGTGAATGTGCATGCGTGTGCGAGTGTGTGCGAGTGTGTATGAGTGTGTATGAGTGAGTGTGTGCGAGTGTGTGTGAGTGTGTGCGAGAGTGTGTGTGTGCGAGAGTGCGAGAGTGTGTGCGAGTGTGTGTGCGAGTGTGTGTACGAGTGTGTGTTTGTGAGTGTGTATGAGTGAGTGTGTGTGAGTGTGTGCGAGTGTTTGTGAGTGTGTATGAGTGAGTGTGTGCGACTGTGTATGAGTGAGTGTGTGCGAGTGCGTGCGAGTGTGTGTGTGAGTGTGTGTGCGAATGTGTGCCAGTGTGTGCGACTGTGTGTGTGTTACTGTGTGCGAGTGTTTGAGTGTGTGCCAGTGTTTGTACGAGTGAGTGTGTGCGAGTGTGTATGAGTGAGTGTCCTCGAGTGTGTGTGTGCGAGTATGTGCAAGTGTGTGCGTGCGAGTGCGTGCGAGTGTGTGCGAGTGTGTGTGTGCGAGTGTGTGCGTGCGAGTGCATGCGAGTGTGTACGAGTGTGTTTGAGTGTGTGCGTGCGAGTGTGCGTTAGTGTGCATGAGTGTGCGCGAGTGTGTGCGAGTGTTTGCGAGTGTGTGCGAGTGTGTATGAGTGTGTATGAGTGAGTGTGTGCGAGTGTGTGTGAGTGTGTGTGAGTGTGTATGAGTGAGTGTGTGCGAGTGTGTTTGAGTGTGTGCGAGAGTGTGTGTGCGCGAGAGTGTGTGCCAGTGTGTATGAGTGAGTGTGTGCGAGAGTGCGAGAGTGTGTGCGAGTGTGTGATGAGTGTGTGCGAGTGTGTATGAGTGAGTGTGTGCGAGTGTGTGATGAGTGTGTGCGAGTGTGTATGAGTGAGTGTGTGCGAGCGTGTGTGATTGTGTGTGAGTGTGCGCGAGTGTGTGCGACTGTGTGCGTTTGAGTGAGTGTGTGCGATTGAGTGTGTGCGAGTGTGTATGAGTGAGTGTGTGCTAGTGTTTGTGAGTGTGTATAAGTGAGTGTGTGCGAGTGTGTATGAGTGAGTGTGTGCCAGTGTGCGCGAGTGTGTGCGACTGTGTGTGCGAGTGTGCACGAGTGTGTGTGTGCGAGTGTGTGCCAGTGTGCGCGAGTGTGTGCGACTGTGTGTGCAAGTGTGCATGAGTGTGTGTGTGCGAGTGTGCACGAGTGTGTGTGTGTGAGTTTGTGCGCATGTGTGTGCGAGTGTGTGCGTGCGAGTGTGTATGAGTGAGTGTGTGCGAGTGTGTATGAGTGAGTGTGTGCGAGTGTGCGCGAGTGTGTGTGCGAGTGTGTGCCAGTGTGTGCGACTGTGTGTGTGTTACTGTGTGCGAGTGTTTGAGTGTGTGCCAGTGTTTGTGCGAGTGTGTGTGTGAGTGTGTGCGAGTGTGTATGAGTGAGTGTCCTCGAGTGTGTGTGTGCGAGTATGTGCAAGTGTGTGCGTGCGAGTGCGTGCGAGTGTGTGCGAGTGTGTGTGTGCGAGTGTGTGCGTGCGAGTGCATGCGAGTGTGAACGAGTGTGTGCGAGTGTGTGCGTGCGAGTGTGCGTTAGTGTGCATGAGTGTGCGTGAGTGTGTGCGAGTGTTTGCGAGTGTGTGCGAGTGTGTATGAGTGTGTATGAGTGAGTGTGTGCGCGTGTGTGCGAGTGTGTGCGAGTGTGTATGAGTGTGTATGAGTGAGTGAGTGCGAGTGTGTGTGAGTGTGTGCGAGAGTGTGTGTGTGCGAGAGTGTGTGCGAGTGTGTATGAGTGAGTGTGTGCGAGAGTGCGAGAGTGTGTGCGAGTGTTTGATGAGTGTCTGCGAGTGTGTATGAGTGAGTGTGTGCGAGTGTGTGATGAGTGTTTGCGAGTGGGTATGAGTGAGTGAGTGCGAGCGTGTGTGATTGTGTGTGAGTGTGTGTGAGTGTGTGCGAGAGTGTTTGCGAGTGTGTATGAGTGAGTGTGTGCGAGAGTGCGAGAGTTTGTGCGAGTGTTTGATGAGTGTGTGCGAGTGTGTATGAGTGAGTGTGTGCGAGTGTGTGATGAGTGTTTGCGAGTGGGTATGAGTGAGTGTGTGCGAGCGTGTGTGATTGTGTGTGAGTGTGCGTGAGTGTGTGCGACTGTGTGCGTTTGAGTGAGTGTGTGCGATTGAGTGTGTGCGAGTGTGTGCAAGTGTGTGTGCGAGTGGGTATGAGTGAGTGTGTGCGAGAGTGTGCGAGTGTGTATGAGTGTGTATGAGTGTGTATGAGTGAGTGAGTGCGAGTGTGTGTGAGTGTGTGCGAGAGTGTGTGTGTGCGAGAGTGTGTGCGAGTGTGTATGAGTGAGTGTGTGCGAGAGTGCGAGAGTGTGTGCGAGTGTTTGATGAGTGTGTGCGAGCATGTGTGATTGTGTGTGAGTGTGTGTGAGTGTGTGCAAGAGTGTGTGCGAGTGTGTATGAGTGAGTGTGTGCGAGAGTGCGAGAGTGTGTGCGAGTGTTTGATGAGTGTGTGCGAGTGTGTATGAGTGAGTGTGTGCGAGTGTGTGATGAGTGTTTGCGAGTGGGTATGAGTGAGTGTGTGCGAGTGTGTGTGAGTGTGTGCGAGAGTGTGTGCGAGTGTGTATGAGTGAGTGTGTGCGAGAGTGCGAGAGTGTGTGCGAGTGTGTGATGAGTGTGTGCGAGTGTGTATGAGTGAGTGTGTGCGAGTGTGTGATGAGTGTGTGCGAGTGTGTATGAGTGAGTGTGTGCGAGCGTGTGTGATTGTGTGTGAGTGTGCGCGAGTGTGTGCGACTGTGTGCGTTTGAGTGAGTGTGTGCGATTGAGTGTGTGCGAGTGTGTATGAGTGAGTGTGTGTGAGTGTGTGCGAGTGTTTGTGAGTGTGTATAAGTGAGTGTGTGCGAGTGTGTATGAGTGAGTGTGTGCCAGTGTGCGTGAGTGTGTGCGACTGTGTGTGCGAGTGTGCACGAGTGTGTGTGTGCCAGTGTGCGCGAGTGTGTGCGACTGTGTGTGCGACTGTGTGTGCGAGTCTGCATGAGTGTGTGTGTGCGAGTGTGCACGAGTGTGTGTGTGCGAGTTTGTGCGCGTGTGTGTGCGAGTGTGTGCGTGCGAGTGTGTATGAGTGAGTGTGTGCGAGTGTGCACGAGTGTGTGTGCGAGTGTGTGCCAGCGTGTGTGACTGTGTGTGTGTTACTGTGTGCGAGTGTTGAAGTGTGTGCCAGTGTTTGTGCGAGTGTGTGTGTGAGTGTGTGCGAGTGTGTATGAGTGAGTGTCCTCGAGTGTGTGTGTGCGAGTATGTGCAAGTGTGTGCGTGCGAGTGCGTGCGAGTGTGTGCAAGTGTGTGTGTGCGAGTGTGTGCGTGCGAGTGCATGCGAGTGTGTACGAGTGTGTGCGAGTGTGTGCGTGCGAGTGTGCGTTAGTGTGCATGAGTGTGCGTGAGTGTGTGCGAGTGTTTGCGAGTGTGTGCGAATGTGTATGAGTGTGTATGAGTGAGTGTGTGTGAGTGTGTGTGAGTGTGTATGAGTGTGTATGAGTGAGTGTGTGCGAGTGTGTGAGAGTGTGTGCGAGAGTGTGTGTGTGCGAGAGTGTGTGCGAGTGTGTATGAGTGAGTGTGTGCGAGAGTGCGAGAGTGTGTGCGAGTGTGTGATGAGTGTGTGCGAGTGTGTATGAGTGAGTGTGTGCGAGTGTGTAATGAGTGTGTGCGAGTGTGTATGAGTGAGTGTGTGTGAGTGTGTGCGAGTGTTTGTGAGTGTGTATGAGTGAGTGTGTGCGAGTGTGTATGAGTGAGTGTGTGCGAGTGCGTGCGATTGTGTGCCAGTGTGCGCGTGTGTGTGCGAGTGTGTGCGTGCTAGTGTGTGCGAGTGTGTGCGAGTGAGTGAGTGTGTGTGAGTGTGTGCGAGTGTGCGCGAGTGTGTGCGAGTGTGTATGAGTGAGTGTGTGTGAGTGTGTATGAGTGAGTGTGTGCGAGTGTGTGCGAGTGTGTGTGCAAGTGTGTGTGAGTGAGTGTGTGTGAATGTTCTCGAGTGTGTCTGTACGAGTGTGTGCGTACAATTGCGTGCGAGTGTGTGCGAGTGTGTGTGTGCGAGTGTGCGCGAGTGTGCATGAGTGTGCGAGTGTGTATGAGTGTGTATGAGTGAGTGTGTGCGAGTGTGTGTGAGTGTGTGCGAGAGTGTGTGTGTGCGAGATTGCGAGAGTGTGTGCGAGTGTGTGCGAGTGTGTGTGCGAGTGTGTGCGAGTGTGTGTGTGAGTGTGTGTACGAGTGTGTGTGTGTGAGTTTGTATGAGTGAGTGTGTGTGAGTGTGTGCGAGTGTTAGTGAGTGTGTATGAGTGAGTGTGTGCGACTGTGTATGAGTGAGTGTGTGCGAGTGCGTGTGAGTGTGTGTGTGCGAGTGTGTGTGCGAGTTTGTGCCAGTGTGTGCGACTGTGTGTGTGTTTCTGTGTGTGAGTGTTTGAGTGTGTGCCAGTGTTTGTGCGAGTGAGTGTGTGCGAGTGTGTATGAGTGAGTGTCCTCGAGTGTGTGAGTGCGAGTATGTGCAAGTGTGTGCGTGCAAGTGCGTGCGAGTGTGTGCGAGTGTGTGTGTGTGAGTGTGTGCGTGCGAGTGCATGCGAGTGTGTACGAGTGTGTGCGAGTGTGTGCGTGCGAGTGTGCGTTAGTGTGCATGAGTGTGCGTGAGTGTGTGCGAGTGTGTGTGAGTGTGTGCGAGAGTGTGTGTGTGAGAGAGTGTGTGCGAATGTGTGTGAGTGTGTATGAGTGTGTATGAGTGAGTGTGTGCGAATGTGTGTGAGTGTGTGAGAGAGTGTGTGTGTGCGAGAGTGTGTGCGAATGTGTATGAGTGAATGTGTGCGAGAGTTCGAGAGTGTGTGCGAGTGTGTGATGAGTGTGTGCGAGAGTGTATGAGTGAGTGTGTGCGAGCGTTTGTGATTGTGTGTGAGTGTGCGCTAGTGCGTGCGACTGTGTGCGTTTGAGTGAGTGTGTGCGATTGAGTGTGTGCGAGTGTGTATGAGTGAGTGTGTGTGAGTGTGTGCGAGTGTTTGTGAGTGAGTATGAGTGAGTGTGTGCGAGTGTGTATGAATGAGTGTGTGCGAGTGCGTGCGAGTGTGTGTGTGCGAGTGTGTGCCAGTGTGCGCGAGTGTGTGCGACTGTGTGTGCGAGTGTGCACGAGTGTGTGTCTGCGAGTGTGCACGAGTGTGTGTGCGAGTTTGTGCACGTGTGTGTGCAAGTGTGTGCGTGCTAGTGTGTGCGAGTGTGTGCGAGTGAGTGAGTGTGTGTGAGTGTGTGCGAGAGTGCGCGAGTGTGTGCGAGTGTGTATGACCGACTGTGTGCGAGTGTGTATGAGTGAGTGTGTGCGAGTATGTGTGAGTGCGTGCAAGAGTGTGTGCGCGTGTGTGTGAGTGTGTGTGTGTGCGTGTGTGTGAGTGTGTGTATGTGAGTGTGTGTGAGTGTGTGTGCGAGTGTGTGGGAGTTTTTGTGTGTGAGTGTGTATGAGTGAGTGTGTGCGAGTGTGTGCGTGTGAGTGAGTGTGTGTGTGAGTGTGTGCGAGTGTGTGCGAGAGTAAGCGAGTGTGTGCGAGTGCGTGCGTGTGAGTGAGTGTGTGTGTGAGTGTGTACAAGTGTGTGCGAGCGTGTGCGAGTGTGTGCGAGTGAGTGAGTGTGTTTGAGTGTGTGTGAGTGTGCGCGAGTGTGTGCGAATGTGTATGAGTGAGTGTGTGTGAGTGTGTATGAGTGTGTATGAGTGAGTGTGTGCGAGTGTGTGTGCGAGTGTGTGTGAGTGAGTGTGTGTGAGTGTTCTCGAGTGTGTCTGTATGAGTGTGTGCGTACAATTGTGTGCGAGTGTGTGTGTGCGAGTGTGCGTGAGTGTGCATGAGTGTGCGAGTGTGTGCGAGTGTATTTGAGTGTGTATGAGTGAGTGTGTGCGAGTGTGTGTGAGTGTGTGCGAGAGTGTGTGTGTGCGAGAGTGCGAGAGTGTGTGCGAGTGTGTGCGAGTGTGTGTGCGAGTGTGTGCGAGTGTGTGTGCGAGTGTGTGTACGAGTGTGTGTGTGCAAGTGTGTATGAGTGAATGTGTGTGAGTGTGTGCGAGTGTTTGTGAGTGTGTATGAGTGAGTGTGTGCGACTGTGTATGAGTGAGTGTGTGCGAGTGCGTGCGAGTGTGTGTGTGTGCGAGTGTGTGTGCGAGTGTGTGCCAGTGTGTGCAACTGTGTGTGTGTTACTGTGTGCGAGTGTTTGAGTGTGTGCCAGTGTTTGTGCAAGTGAGTGTGTGCGAGTGTGTATGAGTGAGTGTCCTCGAATGTGTGTGTGCGAGTATGTGCAAGTGTGTGCGTGCGAGTGCATGCGAGTGTGTGCGAGTGTGTGTGTGCGAGTGTGTGCGTGCGAGTGCATGCGAGTGTGTATGAGTGTGTGCGAGTGTAGGCGGGCGAGTGTGCGTTAGTGTGCATGAGTGTGCGTGAGTGTGTGCGAGTGTGTATGAGTGTGTATGAGTGAGTGTGTGCGAGTGTGTGTTAGTGTGTATGAGTGTGTATGAGTGAGTGTGTGCGAGTGTGTGTGAGTGTGTGCGAGAGTTTGTGTGTGCGAGAGTGTGTGCGAGTGTGTATGAGTGAGTGTGTGCGAGAGTGCGAGAGTGTGTGCGAGTGTGTGATGAGTGTGTGCGAGTGTGTATGAGTGAGTGTTTGTGAGTGTGTAATGAGTGTGTGCGAGTGTGTATGAGTGAGTGTGTGCGACCGTGTGTGATTGTGTGTGAGTGTGCGCGAGTGTGTGCGACTGTGTGCGTTTGAGTGAGTGTGTGCGATTGAGTGTGTGCGAGTGTGTATGAGTGAGTGTGTGTGAGTGTGTGCGAGTGTTTGTGAGTGTGTATGAGTGAGTGTGTGCGAGTGTGTATGAGTGAGTGTGTGCGAGTGCGTGCGAGTGTGTGTGTGCGAGTGTGTGCCAGTGTGCGCGTGTGTGTGCGAGTGTGTGCGTGCTAGTGTGTGCGAGTGTGTGCGAGTGAGTGAGTGTGTGTGAGTGTGTGTGAGTGTGCGCGAGTGTGTGCAAGTGTGTATGAGTGAGTGTGTGTGAGTGTGTATGAGTGAGTGTGTGCGAGTGTGTGCGAGTGTGTGTGCAAGTGTGTGTGAGTGAGTGTGTGTGAATGTTCTCGAGTGTGTCTGTACGAGTGTGTGCGTACGATTGCGTGCGAGTGTGTGCGAGTGTGTGTGTGCGAGTGTGCGTGAGTGTGCATGAGTGTGCGAGTGTGTATGAGTGTGTATGAGTGAGTGTGTGCGAGTGTGTGTGAGTGTGTGCGAGAGTGTGTGTGTGCGAGATTGCGAGAGTGTTTGCGAGTGTGTGCGAGTGTGTGCGAGTGTGTGTGCGAGTGTGTGCGAGTGTGTGTGCGAGTGTGTGTACGAGTGTGTGTGTGCGAGTTTGTATGAGTGAGTGTGTGTGAGTGTGTGCGAGTGTTAGTGATTGTGTATGAGTGAGTGTGTGCGACTGTGTATGAGTGAGTGTGTGCGAGTGTGTGTGAGTGTGTGTGTGCGAGTGTGTGTGCGAGTGTGTGCCAGTTTGTGCGACTGTGTGTGTGTTTCTGTGTGTGAGTGTTTGAGTGTGTGCCAGTGTTTGTGCGAGTGAGTGTGTGCGAGTGTGTATGAGTGAGTGTCCTCGAGTGTGTGAGTGCGAGTATGTGCAAGTGTGTGCGTGCAAGTGCGTGCGAGTGTGTGCGAGTGTGTGTGTGCGAGTGTGTGCGTGCGAGTGCATGCGAGTGTGTACGAGTGTGTGCGAGGGTGTGCGTGCGAGTGTGCGTTAGTGTGCATGAGTGTGCGTGAGTGTGTGCGAAAGTTCGAGAGTGTGTGCGAGTGTGTGATGAGTGTGTGCGAGTGTGTTTGAGTGAGTGTGTGATGAGTGTGTGCGAGAGTGTATGAGTGAGTGTGTGCGAGCGTTTGTGAATGTGTGTGAGTGTGCGCTACTGCGTGCGACTGTGTGCGTTTGAGTGAGTGTGTGCGATTGAGTGTGTGCGAGTGTGTATGAGTGAGTGTGTGTGAGTGTGTGCGAGTGTTTGTGAGTGTGTATGAGTGAGTGTGTGCGAGTGTGTATGAGTGAGTGTGTGTGAGTGTGTAATGAGTGTGTGCGAGTGTGTATGAGTGAGTGTGTGCGACCGTGTGTGATTGTGTGTGAGTGTGCGCGAGTGTGTGCGACTGTGTGCGTTTGAGTGAGTGTGTGCGAGTGTTTGTGAGTGTGTATGAGTGAGTGTGTGCGAGTGTGTATGAGTGAGTGTGTGCGAGTGCGTGCGTGCGATTGTGTGCCAGTGTGCGCGTGTGTGTGCGAGTGTGTGCGTGCTAGTGTGTGCGAGTTTGTGCGAGTGAGTGAGTGTGTGTGAGTGTGTGCGAGTGTGCGCGAGTGTGTGCGAGTGTGTATGAGTGAGTGTGTGTGAGTGTGTATGAGTGAGTGTGTGCCAGTGTGTGCGAGTGTGTGTGCAAGTGTGTGTGAGTGAGTGTGTGTGAATGTTCTCGAGTGTGTCTGTACGAGTGTGTGCGTACAATTGCGTGCGAGTGTGTGCGAGTGTGTGTGTGCGAGTGTGCGCGAGTGTGCATGAGTGTGCGAGTGTGTATGAGTGTGTATGAGTGAGTGTGTGCGAGTGTGTGTGAGTGTGTGCGAGAGTGTGTGTGTGCGAGAGTGCGAGAGTGTGTGCGAGTGTGTGCGAGTGTGTGTGCGAGTGTGTGCGAGTGTGTGTGCGAGTGTGTGTACGAGTGTGTGTGTGAGTTTGTATGAGTGAGTGTGTGTGAGTGTGTGCGAGTGTTAGTGAGTGTGTATGAGTGAGTGTGTGCGACTGTGTATGAGTGAGTGTGTGCGAGTGCGTGTGAGTGTGTGTGTGCGAGTGTGTGCCAGTGTGTGCGACTGTGTGTGTGTTTCTGTGTGTGAGTGTTTGAGTGTGTGCCAGTGTTTGTGCGAGTGAGTGTGTGCGAGTGTGTATGAGTGAGTGTCCTCGAGTGTGTGAGTGCGAGTATGTGCAAGTGTGTGCGTGCAAGTGCGTGCGAGTGTGTGCGAGTGTGTGTGTGCGAGTGTGTGCGTGCGAGTGCATGCGAGTGTGTACGAGTGTGTGCGAGTGTGTGCGTGCGAGTGTGCGTTAGTGTGCATGAGTGTGCGTGAGTGTGTGCGAGTGTGTGTGAGTGTGTGCGAGAGTGTGTGTGTGAGAGAGTGTGTGCGAATGTGTGTGAGTGTGTATGAGTGTGTATGAGTGAGTGTGTGCGAGTGTGTGTGAGTGTGTGCGAGAGTGTGTGTGTGCGAGAGTGTGTGCGAATGTGTATGAGTGAGTGTGTGCGAGAGTTCGAGAGTGTGTGCGAGTGTGTGATGAGTGTGTGCGAGAGTGTATGAGTGAGTGTGTGCGAGCGTTTGTGATTGTGTGTGAGTGTGCGCTAGTGCGTGCGACTGTGTGCGTTTGAGTGAATGTGTGCAATTGAGTGTGTGCGAGTGTGTATGAATGAGTGTGTGTGAGTGTGTGCGAGTGTTTGTGAGTGAGTATGAGTGAGTGTGTGCGAGTGTGTATGAATGAGTGTGTGCGAGTGCGTGCGAGTGTGTGTGTGCGAGTGTGTGCCAGTGTGCGCGAGTGTGTGCGACTGTGTGTGCGAATGTGCACGAGTGTGTGTCTGCGAGTGTGCACGAGTGTGTATGTGCGAGTTTGTGCACGTGTGTGTGCGAGTGTGTGTGTGCTAGTGTGTGCGAGTGTGTGCGAGTGAGTGAGTGTGTGCGAGTGTGCGCGAGTGTGTGTGAGTGTGTATGAGTGAGTGTGTGTGAGTGTGTATGAGTGTGTATGAGTGAGTGTGTGTGAGTGTGTGTGAGTGTGTGTGCGAGTGTGTGTGAGTGAGTGTGTGTGAGTGTTCTCGAGTGTGTCTGTACGAGTGTGTGCGTACGATTGCGTGCGAGTGTGTGCGAGTGTGTGTGTGCGAGTGTGAGTGAATGTGCATGCGTGTGCGAGTGTGTGCGAGTGTGTATGAGTGTGTATGAGTGAGTGTGTGCGAGTGTGTGTGAGTGTGTGCGAAAGTGTGTGTGTGCGAGAGTGCGAGAGTGTGTGCGAGTGTGTGCGAGTGTGTGTGCGAGTGTGTGTGCGAGTGTGTGTACGAGTGTGTGTTTGTGAGTGTGTATGAATGAGTGTGTGTGAGTGTGTGCGAGTGTTTGTGAGTGTGTATGAGTGAGTGTGTGCGACTGTGTATGAGTGAGTGTGTGCGAGTGCGTGCGAGTGTGTGTGTGCGAGTGTGTGTGCGAATGTGTGCCAGTGTGTGCGACTGTGTGTGTGTTACTGTGTGCGAGTGTTTGAGTGTGTGCCAGTGTTTGTACGAGTGAGTGTGTGCGAGTGTGTATGAGTGAGTGTCCTCGAGTGTGTGTGTGCGAGTATGTGCAAGTGTGTGCATGCGAGTGCGTGCGAGTGTGTGCGAGTGTGTGTGTGCGAGTGTGTGCGTGCGAGTGCATGCGAGTGTGTACGAGTGTGTTTGAGTGTGTGCGTGCGAGTGTGCATTAGTGTGCATGAGTGTGCGCGAGTGTGTGCGAGTGTTTGCGAGTGTGTGCGAGTGTGTATGAGTGTGTATGAGTGAGTGTGTGCGAGTGTGTGTGAGTGTGTGTGAGTGTGTATGAGTGTGTATGAGTGAGTGTGTGCGAGTGTGTTTGAGTGTGTGCGAGAGTGTGTGTGTGCGAGAGTGTGTGCCAGTGTGTATGAGTGAGTGTGTGCGAGAGTGCGAGAGTGTGTGCGAGTGTGTGATGAGTGTGTGCGAGTGTGTATGAGTGAGTGTGTGCGAGTGTGTGATGAGTGTGTGCGAGTGTGTATGAGTGAGTGTGTGCGAGCGTGTGTGATTGTGTGTGAGTGTGCGCGAGTGTGTGCGACTGTGTGCGTTTGAGTGAGTGTGTGCGATTGAGTGTGTGTGAGTGTGTATGAGTGAGTGTGTGCTAGTGTTTGTGAGTGTGTATAAGTGAGTGTGTGCGAGTGTGTATGAGTGAGTGTGTGCCAGTGTGCGCGAGTGTGTGCGACTGTGTGTGCGAGTGTGCACGAGTGTGTGTGTGCGAGTGTGTGCCAGTGTGCGCGAGTGTGTGCGACTGTGTGTGCAAGTGTGCATGAGTGTGTGTGTGCGAGTGTGCCGAGTGTGTATTTGTGAGTTTGTGCGCATGTGTGTGCGAGTGTGTGCGTGCGAGTGTGTATGAGTGAGTGTGTGCGAGTGTGTATGAGTGAGTGTGTGCGAGTGTGCGCGAGTGTGTGTGCGAGTGTGTGCCAGTGTGTGCGACTGTGTGTGTGTTACTGTGTGCGAGTGTTTGAGTGTGTGCCAGTGTTTGTGCGAGTGTGTGTGTGAGTGTGTGTGAGTGTGTATGAGTGAGTGTCCTCGAGTGTGTGTGTGCGAGTATGTGCAAGTGTGTGCGTGCGAGTGCGTGCGAGTGTGTGCGAGTGTGTGTGTGCGAGTGTGTGCGTGCGAGTGCATGCGAGTGTGAACGAGTGTGTGCGAGTGTGTGCGTGCGAGTGTGCGTTAGTGTGCATGAGTGTGCGTGAGTGTGTGCGAGTGTTTGCGAGTGTGTGCGAGTGTGTATGAGTGTGTATGAGTGAGTGTGTGCGCGTGTGTGCGAGTGTGTGCGAGTGTGTATGAGTGTGTATGAGTGAGTGAGTGCGAGTGTGTGTGAGTGTGTGCGAGAGTGTGTGTGTGCGAGAGTGTGAGCGAGTGTGTATGAGTGAGTGTGTGCGAGAGTGCGAGAGTGTGTGCAAGTGTTTGATTAGTGTCTGCGAGTGTGTATGAGTGAGTGTGTGCGAGTGTGTGATGAGTGTTTGCGAGTGGGTATGAGTGAGTGAGTGCGAGCGTGTGTGATTGTGTGTGAGTGTGTGTGAGTGTGTGCGAGAGTGTGTGCGATTGAGTGTGTGCGAGTGTGTGCAAGTGTGTGTGCGAGTGGGTATGAGTGAGTGTGTGCGAGTGTGTGCGAGTGTGTATGAGTGTGTATGAGTGTGTATGAGTGAGTGAGTGCGAGTGTGTGTGAGTGTGTGTGAGAGTGTGTGTGTGCGAGAGTGTGTGCGATTGTGTATGAGTGAGTGTGTGCGAGAGTGCGAGAGTGTGTGCGAGTGTTTGATGAGTGTGTGCGAGCTTGTTTGATTGTGTGTGAGTGTGTGTGAGTGTGTGCAAAAGTGTGTGCGAGTGTGTATGAGTGAGTGTGTGCGAGAGTGCGAGAGTGTGTGCGAGTGTTTGATGAGTGTGTGCGAGTGTGTATGAGTGAGTGTGTGCGAGTGTGTGATGAGTGTTTGCGAGTGGGTATGAGTGAGTGTGTGCGAGTGTGTGTGAGTGTGTGCAAGAGTGTGTGCGAGTGTGTATGAGTAAGTGTGTGCGAGAGTGCGAGAGTGTGTGCGAGTGTTTGATGAGTGTGTGCGAGTGTGTATGAGTGAGTGTGTGCGAGTGTGTGATGAGTGTTTGCGAGTGGGTATGAGTGAGTGTGTGCGAGTGTGTGTGAGTGTGTGCGAGAGTGTGTGCGAGTGTGTATGAGTGAGTGTGTGCGAGAGTGCGAGTGTGTGTGCGAGTGTGTGATGAGTGTGTGCGAGTGTGTATGAGTGAGTGTGTGCGAGTGTGTGATGAGTGTGTGCGAGTGTGTATGAGTGAGTGTGTGCGAGCGTGTGTGATTGTGTGTGAGTGTGCGCGAGTGTGTGCGACTGTGTGCGTTTGAGTGAGTGTGTGCGATTGAGTGTGTGCGAGTGTGTATGAGTGAGTGTGTGTGAGTGTGTGCAAGTGTTTGTGAGTGTGTATAAGTGAGTGTGTGCGAGTGTGTATGAGTGAGTGTGTGCCAGTGTGCGTGAGTGTGTGCGACTGTGTGTGCGAGTGTGCACGAGTGTGTGTGTGCCAGTGTGCGTGAGTGTGTGCGACTGTGTGTGCGACTGTGTGTGCGAGTGTGCATGAGTGTGTGTGTGCGAGTGTGCACGAGTGTGTGTGTGCGAGTTTGTGCGTGTGTGTGTGCGAGTGTGTGCGTGCGAGTATGTATGAGTGAGTGTGTGCGAGTGTGTATGAGTGAGTGTGTGCGAGAGTGCACGAGTGTGTGTGCGAGTGTGTGCCAGTGTGTGCGACTGTGTGTGTGTTACTGTGTGCGAGTGTTGGAGTGTGTGCCAGTGTTTGTGCGAGTGTGTGTGTGAGTGTGTGCGAGTGTGTATGAGTGAGTGTCCTCGAGTGTGTGTGTGCGAGTATGTGCAAGTGTGTGCGTGCGAGTGCGTGCAAGTGTGTGCAAGTGTGTGTGTGCGAGTGTGTGCGTGCGAGTGCATGCGAGTGTGTACGAGTGTGTGCGAGAGTGTGCGTGCGAGTGTGCGAATGTGTATGAGTGTGTATTAGTGAGTGTGTGTGAGAGTGTGTGAGTGTGTATGAGTGTGTATGAGTGAGTGTGTGTGAGTGTGTGTGAGTGTGTGCGAGAGTGTGTGTGTGCGAGAGTGTGTGCGAGTGTGTATGAGTGAGTGTGTGCGAGAGTGCGAGAGTGTGTGCGAGTGTGTGATGAGTGTGTGCGAGTGTGTATGAGTGAGTGTGTGCGAGTGTGTAATGAGTGTGTGCGAGTGTGTATGAGTGAGTGTGTGTGAGTGTGCGCGAGTGTGTGCGACTGTGTGTGTTTGAGTGAGTGTGTGCGATTGAGTGTGTGCGAGTGTGTATGAGTGAGTGTGTGTGAGTGTGTGCGAGTGTTTGTGAGTGTGTATGAGTGAGTGTGTATGAGTGAGTGTGTGCGAGTGCGTGCGAGTTTGTGTGTGCGAGTGTGTGCCAGTGTGCGCGAGTGTGTGCGACTTTGTGTGCGAGTGTGCACGAGTGTGTGTCTGCGAGTGTGCACGAGTGTGTGTGTGCGAGTTTGTGCGTGTGTGTGTGCGAGTGTGTGCGTGCTAGTGTGTGCGAGTGTGTGCGAGTGAGTGAGTGTGTGTGAGTGTGTGTGAGTGTGCGTGAGTGTGTGCGAGTGTGTATGAGTGAGTGTGTGTGAGTGTGTATGAGTGTATATGAGTGAGTGTGTGTGAGTGTGTGCGAGTGTGTGTGCGAGTGTGTGTGCGAGTGTGTGTGAGTGAGTGTGTGTGAGTGTTCTCGAGTTTGTCTGTACGAGTGTGTGCGTACGATTGCATGCGAGTGTGTGCGAGTGTGTGTGTGCGAGTGTGCGTGAGTGTGCATGAGTGTGCGAGTGTGTGCGAGTGTGTATGAGTGTGTATGAGTGAGTGTGTGCGAGTGTGTGTGACTTTGTGCAAGAGTGTGTGTGTGCGAGAGTGCGAGAGTGTGTGCGAGTGTGTGTGCGAGTGTGTGCGAGTGTGTGTGCGAGTGTGTGTACGAGTGTGTGTTTGCGAGTGTGTATGATTGAGTGTGTGTGAGTGTGTGCGAGTGTTTGTGAGTGTGTATGAGTGAGTGTGTGCGACTGTGTATGAGTGAGTGTGTGCGAGTGCATGCGAGTGTGTGTGTGCGAGTGTGTGTGCGAGTGTGTGCCAGTGTGTGCGACTGTGTGTGTGTTACTGTGTGCGAGTGTTTGAGTGTGTGCCAGTGTTTGTGCGAGTGAGTGTGTGCGAGTGTGTATGAGTGAGTGTCCTCGAGTGTGTGTGTACGAGTATGTGCAAGTGTGTGCGTGCGAGTGCGTGCGAGTGTGTGTGTGCGAGTGTGTGCGTGCGAGTGCATGCGAGTGTGTACGAGTGTGTTCGAGTGTGTGCGTGCGAGTGTGCGTTAGTGTGCATGAGTGTGCGCGAGTGTGTGCGAGTGTTTGTGAGTGTGTGTGAGTGTGTATGAGTGTGTATGAGTGAGTGTGTGCGAGTGTGTGTGAGTGTGTGCGAGAGTGTGTGTGTGCGAGAGTGTGTGCGAGTGTGTATGAGTGAGTGTGTGTGAGAGTGCGAGAGTGTGTGCGAGTGTGTGATGAGTGTGTGCGAGTGTGTATGAGTGAGTGTGTGCGAGTGTGTGATGAGTGTGTGCGAGTGTGTATGAGTGAGTGTGTGCGAGTGTGCGCGAGTGTGTGCGACTGTGTGCGTTTCAGTGAGTGTGTGCGATTGAGTGTGTGCGAGTGTGTATGAGTGAGTGTGTGTGAGTGTGTGCGAGTGTTTGTGAGTGTGTATAAGTGAGTGTGTATGAGTGAGTGTGTGCCAGTGTGCGCGAGTGTGTGCGAATGTGTGTGGGAGTGTGCACGAGTGTGTGTGCGCGAGTGTGTGCCAGTGTGCACGAGTGTGTGCGAGTGTGCATGCGAGTGTGCATGAGTGTGTGTGTGCGAGTGTGCACGAGTGTGTGTGTGCGAGTTTGTGCGCGTGTGTGTGCGAGTGTGTGCGTGCGAGTGTGTATGAGTGAGTGTGTGCGAGTGTGTATGAGTGAGTGTGTGCGAGTGTGCGCGAGTGTGTGTGCGAGTGTGTGCCAGTGTGTGCGACTGTGTGTGTGTTACTGTGTGCGAGTGTTTGTGAGTGTGTATAAGTGAGTGTGTATGAGTGAGTGTGTGCCAGTGTGCGCGAGTGTGTGCGAATGTGTGTGGGAGTGTGCACGAGTGTGTGTGCGCGAGTGTGTGCCAGTGTGCGCGAGTGTGTGCGAGTGTGCATGCGAGTGTGCATGAGTGTGTGTGTGCGAGTGTGCACGAGTGTGTGTGTGCGAGTTTGTGCGCGTGTGTGTGCGAGTGTGTACGTGCGAGTGTGTATGAGTGAGTGTGTGCGAGTGTGTATGAGTGAGTGTGTGCGAGTGTGCGCGAGTGTGTGTGCGAGTGTGTGCCAGTGTGTGCGACTTTGTGTGTGTTACTGTGTGCGAGTGTTTGAGTGTGTGCCAGTGTTTGTGCGAGTGTGTGTGTGAGTGTGTGCGAGTGTGTATGAGTGAGTGTCCTCGAGTGTGTGTGTGCGAGTATGTGCAAGTGTGTGCGTGCGAGTGCGTGCGAGTGTGTGCGAGTGTGTGTGTGCGAGTGTGTGCGTGAGAGTGCATGCGAGTGTGAACGAGTGTGTGCGAGTGTGCGTTAGTGTGCATGAGTGTGCGTGAGTGTGTGCGAGTGTGTATGAGTGTGTATGAGTGAGTGTGTGCGAGTGTGTGCGAGTGTGTATGAGTGAGTGAGTGCGAGTGTGTGTGAGTGTGTGCGAGAGTGTGTGTGTGCGAGAGTGTGTGCGAGTGTGTATGAGTGAGTGTGTGCGAGAGTGTGTGCGAGTGTTTGATGAGTGTGTGCGAGTGTGTATGAGTGAGTGTGTGCGAGTGTGTGATGAGTGTTTGCGAGTGGGTATGAGTGTGTGTGTGCGAGCGTGTGTGATTGTGTGTGAGTGTGTGTGAGTGTGTGCGAGAGTGTGTGCGAGTGTGTATGAGTGAGTGTGTGCGAGAGTGCGAGAGTGTGTGCGAGTGTTTGATGAGTGTGTGCGAGTGTGTAAGAGTGATTGTGTGCGAGTGTGTGATGAGTGTTTGCGAGTGGGTATGAGTGAGTGTGTGCGAGCGTGTGTGAATGTGTGTGAGTGTGCGTGAGTGTGTGCGACTGTGTGCGTTTGAGTGAGTGTGTGCAATGGAGTGTGTGCGAGTGTGTGCAAGTGTGTGTGCGAGTGGGTATGAGTGAGTGTGTGCGAGTGTGTGCGAGTGTGTATGAGTGTGTATGAGTGTGTATGAGTGAGTGAGTGCGAGTGTGTGTGAGTGTGTGTGAGAGTGTGTGTGTGCGAGAGTGTGTGCGAGTGTGTATGAGTGAGTGTGTGCGAGAGTGTGTGCGAGTGTTTGATGAGTGTGTGCGAGCGTGTGTTATTGTGTGTGAGTGTGTGTGAGTGTGTGCAAGAGTGTGTGCGAGTGTGTATGAGTGAGTGTGTGCGAGAGTGCGAGAGTGTGTGCGAGTGTGTGATGAGTGTGTGCGAGTGTGTATGAGTGAGTGTGTGCGAGTGTGTGATGAGTGTGTGCGAGTGTGTATGAGTGAGTGTGTGCGAGCGTGTGTGATTGTGTGTGAGTGTGTATGAGTGAGTGTGTGCGAGTGTGTGATGAGTGTTTGCGAGTGGGTATGAGTGAGTGTGTGTGAGTGTGTGTGAGTGTGTATGAGTGAGTGTGTGTGAGTGTGTATGAGTGTATATGAGTGAGTGTGTGTGAGTGTGTGCGAGTGTGTGTGCGAGTGTGTGTGAGTGAGTGTGTGTGAGTGTTCTCGAGTTTGTCTGTACGAGTGTGTGCGTACGATTGCATGCGAGTGTGTGCGAGTGTGTGTGTGCGAGTGTGCGTGAGTGTGCATGAGTGTGCGAGTGTGTGCGAGTGTGTATGAGTGTGTATGAGTGAGTGTGTGCGAGTGTGTGTGAGTGTGTGCAAGAGTGTGTGTGTGCGAGAGTGCGAGAGTGTGTGCGAGTGTGTGTGCGAGTGTGTGCGAGTGTGTGTGCGAGTGTGTGTACGAGTGTGTGTTTGCGAGTGTGTATGATTGAGTGTGTGTGAGTGTGTGCGAGTGTTTGTGAGTGTGTATGAGTGAGTGTGTGCGACTGTGTATGAGTGAGTGTGTGCGAGTGCATGCGAGTGTGTGTGTGCGAGTGTGTGTGCGAGTGTGTGCCAGTGTGTGCGACTGTGTGTGTGTTACTGTGTGCGAGTGTTTGAGTGTGTGCCAGTGTTTGTGCGAGTGAGTGTGTGCGAGTGTGTATGAGTGAGTGTCCTCGAGTGTGTGTGTACGAGTATGTGCAAGTGTGTGCGTGCGAGTGCGTGCGAGTGTGTGTGTGCGAGTGTGTGCGTGCGAGTGCATGCGAGTGTGTACGAGTGTGTTCGAGTGTGTGCGTGCGAGTGTGCGTTAGTGTGCATGAGTGTGCGCGAGTGTGTGCGAGTGTTTGTGAGTGTGTGTGAGTGTGTATGAGTGTGTATGAGTGAGTGTGTGCGAGTGTGTGTGAGTGTGTGCGAGAGTGTGTGTGTGCGAGAGTGTGTGCGAGTGTGTATGAGTGAGTGTGTGTGAGAGTGCGAGAGTGTGTGCGAGTGTGTGATGAGTGTGTGCGAGTGTGTATGAGTGAGTGTGTGCGAGTGTGTGATGAGTGTGTGCGAGTGTGTATGAGTGAGTGTGTGCGAGTGTGCGCGAGTGTGTGCGACTGTGTGCGTTTCAGTGAGTGTGTGCGATTGAGTGTGTGCGAGTGTGTATGAGTGAGTGTGTGTGAGTGTGTGCGAGTGTTTGTGAGTGTGTATAAGTGAGTGTGTATGAGTGAGTGTGTGCCAGTGTGCGCGAGTGTGTGCGAATGTGTGTGGGAGTGTGCACGAGTGTGTGTGCGCGAGTGTGTGCCAGTGTGCACGAGTGTGTGCGAGTGTGCATGCGAGTGTGCATGAGTGTGTGTGTGCGAGTGTGCACGAGTGTGTGTGTGCGAGTTTGTGCGCGTGTGTGTGCGAGTGTGTGCGTGCGAGTGTGTATGAGTGAGTGTGTGCGAGTGTGTATGAGTGAGTGTGTGCGAGTGTGCGCGAGTGTGTGCGAGTGTGTGCCAGTGTGTGCGACTGTGTGTGTGTTACTGTGTGCGAGTGTTTGTGAGTGTGTATAAGTGAGTGTGTATGAGTGAGTGTGTGCCAGTGTGCGCGAGTGTGTGCGAATGTGTGTGGGAGTGTGCACGAGTGTGTGTGCGCGAGTGTGTGCCAGTGTGCGCGAGTGTGTGCGAGTGTGCATGCGAGTGTGCATGAGTGTGTGTGCGAGTGTGCACGAGTGTGTGTGTGCGAGTTTGTGCGCGTGTGTGTGCGAGTGTGTGCGTGCGAGTGTGTATGAGTGAGTGTGTGCGAGTGTGTATGAGTGAGTGTGTGCGAGTGTGCGCGAGTGTGTGTGCGAGTGTGTGCCAGTGTGTGCGACTTTGTGTGTGTTACTGTGTGCGAGTGTTTGAGTGTGTGCCAGTGTTTGTGCGAGTGTGTGTGTGAGTGTGTGCGAGTGTGTATGAGTGAGTGTCCTCGAGTGTGTGTGTGCGAGTATGTGCAAGTGTGTGCGTGCGAGTGCGTGCGAGTGTGTGCGAGTGTGTGTGTGCGAGTGTGTGCGTGAGAGTGCATGCGAGTGTGAACGAGTGTGTGCGAGTGTGCGTTAGTGTGCATGAGTGTGCGTGAGTGTGTGCGAGTGTGTATGAGTGTGTATGAGTGAGTGTGTGCGAGTGTGTGCGAGTGTGTATGAGTGAGTGAGTGCGAGTGTGTGTGAGTGTGTGCGAGAGTGTGTGTGTGCGAGAGTGTGTGCGAGTGTGTATGAGTGAGTGTGTGCGAGAGTGTGTGCGAGTGTTTGATGAGTGTGTGCGAGTGTGTATGAGTGAGTGTGTGCGAGTGTGTGATGAGTGTTTGCGAGTGGGTATGAGTGTGTGTGTGCGAGCGTGTGTGATTGTGTGTGAGTGTGTGTGAGTGTGTGCGAGAGTGTGTGCGAGTGTGTATGAGTGAGTGTGTGCGAGAGTGCGAGAGTGTGTGCGAGTGTTTGATGAGTGTGTGCGAGTGTGTAAGAGTGATTGTGTGCGAGTGTGTGATGAGTGTTTGCGAGTGGGTATGAGTGAGTGTGTGCGAGCGTGTGTGAATGTGTGTGAGTGTGCGTGAGTGTGTGCGACTGTGTGCGTTTGAGTGAGTGTGTGCAATGGAGTGTGTGCGAGTGTGTGCAAGTGTGTGTGCGAGTGGGTATGAGTGAGTGTGTGCGAGTGTGTGCGAGTGTGTATGAGTGTGTATGAGTGTGTATGAGTGAGTGAGTGCGAGTGTGTGTGAGTGTGTGTGAGAGTGTGTGTGTGCGAGAGTGTGTGCGAGTGTGTATGAGTGAGTGTGTGCGAGAGTGTGTGCGAGTGTTTGATGAGTGTGTGCGAGCGTGTGTTATTGTGTGTGAGTGTGTGTGAGTGTGTGCAAGAGTGTGTGCGAGTGTGTATGAGTGAGTGTGTGCGAGAGTGCGAGAGTGTGTGCGAGTGTGTGATGAGTGTGTGCGAGTGTGTATGAGTGAGTGTGTGCGAGTGTGTGATGAGTGTGTGCGAGTGTGTATGAGTGAGTGTGTGCGAGCGTGTGTGATTGTGTGTGAGTGTGTATGAGTGAGTGTGTGCGAGTGTGTGATGAGTGTTTGCGAGTGGGTATGAGTGAGTGTGTGTGAGTGTGTGTGAGTGTGTGCGAGAGTGTGTGTGTGCGAGAGTGTGTGCGAGTGTGTATGAGTGAGTGTGTGCGAGAGTGTGTGCGAGTGTGTGATGAGTGTGTGCGAGTGTGTATGAGTGAGTGTGTGCGAGTGTGTGATGAGTGTGTGCGAGAGTGTATGAGTGAGTGTGTGCGAGAGTGCGAGAGTGTGTGCGAGTGTGTGATGAGTGTGTGCGAGTGTGTATGAGTGAGTGTGTGCGAGTGTGTGATGAGTGTGTGCGAGTGTGTATGAGTGAGTGTGTGCGAGCGTGTGTGATTGTGTGTGAGTGTGTATGAGTGAGTTTGTGCGAGTGTGTGATGAGTGTTTGCGAGTGGGTATGAGTGAGTGTGTGTGAGTGTGTGTGAGTGTGTGCGAGAGTGTGTGTGTGCGAGAGTGTGTGCGAGTGTGTATGAGTGAGTGTGTGCGAGAGTGGGTGCGAGTGTGTGATGAGTGTGTGCGAGTGTGTATGAGTGAGTGTGTGCGAGTGTGTGATGAGTGTGTGCGAGAGTGTATGAGTGAGTGTGTGCGAGCGTGTGTGATTGTGTGTGAGTGTGCGCGAGTGTGTGCGACTGTGTGCGTTTGAGTGAGTGTGTGCGATTGAGTGTGTGCGAGTGTGTATGAGTGAGTGTGTGTGAGTGTGTGCAAGTGTTTTGTGAGTGTGTATGAGTGAGTGTGTGCGAGTGTTTGTGAGTGTGTATGAGTGAGTGTGTATGAGTGAGTGTGTGCGAGTGCGTGCTAGTGTGTGTGTGCGAGTGTGTGTGCGAGTGTGTGCCAGTGTGTGCTACTGTGTGTGTGTTACTGTGTGCGAGTGTTTGAGTGTGTGCCAGTGTTTGTGCGAGTGAGTGTGTGCGAGTGTGTATGAGTGAGTGTCCTCGAGTGTGTGTGTGCGAGTATGTGCAAGTGTGTGCGTGCGAGTGCGTGCGAGTGTGTGCGAGTGTGTGTGTGCGAGTGTGTGTGTGCGAGTGCATGCGAGTGTGTACGAGTGTGTTTGAGTGTGTGCGTGCGAGTGTGCGTTAGTGTGCATGAGTGTGCGCGAGTGTGTGCGAGTGTTTGCGAGTGTGTGCGAGTGTGTATGAGTGTGTATGAGTGAGTGTGTGCGAGTGTGTGTGAGTGTGTGTGAGTGTGTATGAGTGTGTATGAGTGAGTGTGTACGAGTGTGTGTGAGTGTGTGCGAGAGTGTGTGTGTGCGAGAGTGTGTGCCAGTGTGTATGAGTGAGTGTGTGCGAGAGTGCGAGAGTGTGTGTGAGTGTGTGATGAGTGTGTGCGAGTGTGTATGAGTGAGTGTGTGCGAGTGTGTGATGAGTGTGTGCGAGTGTGTATGAGTGAGTGTGTGCGAGCGTGTGTGATTGTGTGTGAGTGTGCGCGAGTGTGTGCGACTGTGTGCGTTTGAGTGAGTGTGTGCGATTGAGTGTGTGCGAGTGTGTATGAGTGAGTGTGTGTGAGTGTGTGCTAGTGTTTGTGAGTGTGTATAAGTGAGTGTGTGCGAGTGTGTATGAGTGAGTGTGTGCCAGTGTGCTCAAGTGTGTGCGACTGTGTGTGCGAGTGTGCACGAGTGTGTGTGTGCGAGTGTGTGCCAGTGTGCGCGAGTGTGTGCGACTGTGTGTGCGAGTGTGCATGAGTGTGTGTGTGCGAGTGTGCACGAGTGTGTGTGTGCGAGTTTGTGCACGTGTGTGTGCGAGTGTGTGCGTGCGAGTGTGTATGAGTGAGTGTGTGCGAGTGTGTATGAGTGAGTGTGTGCGAGTGTGCGCGAGTGTGTGTGCGAGTGTGTGCCAGTGTTTGTGCGAGTGTGTGCGTGAGTGTGTGCGAGTGTGTATGAGTGTGTATGAGTGAGTGTGTGCGAGTGTGTGCGAGTGTGTGCGAGTGTGTATGAGTGAGTGAGTGCGAGTGTGTGTGAGTGTGTGCGAGAGTGTGTGTGTGCGAGAGTGTGTGCGAGTGTGTATGAGTGAGTGTGTGCGAGAGTGTGTGCGAGTGTTTGATGAGTGTGTGCGAGTGTGTATGAGTGAGTGTGTGCGAGTGTGTGATGAGTGTTTGCGAGTGGGTATGAGTGAGTGTGTGCGAGCGTGTGTGATTGTGTGTGAGTGTGTGTGAGTGTGTGCGAGAGTGTGTGCGAGTGTGTATGAGTGAGTGTGTGCGAGAGTGCGAGAGTGTGTGCGAGTGTTTGATGAGTGTGTGCGAGTGTGTAAGAGTGATTGTGTGCGAGTGTGTGATGAGTGTTTGCGAGTGGGTATGAGTGAGTGTGTGCGAGCGTGTGTGATTGTGTGTGAGTGTGCGTGAGTGTGTGCGACTGTGTGCGTTTGAGAGAGTGTGTGCAATTGAGTGTGTGCGAGTGTGTGCAAGTGTGTGTGCGAGTGGGTATGAGTGAGTGTGTGCGAGTGTGTGCGAGTGTGTATGAGTGTGTATGAGTGTGTATGAGTGAGTGAGTGCGAGTGTGTGTGAGTGTGTGCGAGAGTGTGTGTGCGAGAGTGTGTGCGAGTGTGTATGAGTGAGTGTGTGCGAGTGTTTGATGAGTGTGTGCGAGCGTGTGTTATTGTGTGTGAGTGTGTGTGAGTGTGTGCAAGAGTGTGTGCGAGTGTGTATGAGTGAGTGTGTGCGAGAGTGCGAGAGTGTGTGCGAGTGTGTGATGAGTGTGTGCGAGTGTGTATGAGTGAGTGTGTGCGAGTGTGTGATGAGTGTGTGCGAGTGTGTATGAGTGAGTGTGTGCGAGCGTGTGTGATTGTGTGTGAGTGTGTATGAGTGAGTGTTTGCGAGTGTGTGATGAGTGTTTGCGAGTGGGTATGAGTGAGTGTGTGTGAGTGTGTGTGAGTGTGTGCGAGAGTGTGTGTGTGTGAGAGTGTGTGCGAGTGTGTATGAGTGAGTGTGTGCGAGAGTGCGAGAGTGTGTGCGAGTGTGTGATGAGTGTGTGCGAGTGTGTATGAGTGAGTGTGTGCGAGTGTGTGATGAGTGTGTGCGAGAGTGTATGAGTGAGTGTGTGCGAGCGTGTGTGATTGTGTGTGAGTGTGCGCGAGTGTGTGCGACTGTGTGCGTTTGAGTGAGTGTGTGCGATTGAGTGTGTGCGAGTGTGTATGAGTGAGTGTGTGTGAGTGTGTGCAAGTGTTTGTGAGTGTGTATGAGTGAGTGTGTGCGAGTGTTTGTGAGTGTGTATGAGTGAGTGTGTGCAAGTGCGTGTGATTGTGTGTGTGCGAGTGTGTGTGCGAGTGTGTGCCAGTGTGTGCGACTGTGTGTGTGTTACTGTGTGCGAGTGTTTGAGTGTGTGCCATTGTTTGTGCGAGTGAGTGTGTGCGAGTGTGTATGAGTGAGTGTCCTCGAGTGTGTGTGTGCGAGTATGTGCAAGTGTGTGCGTGCGAGTGCGTGCGAGTGTGTGCGAGTGTGTGTGTGCGAGTGTGTGTGTGCGAGTGCATGCGAGTGTGTACGAGTGTGTTTGAGTGTGTGCGTGCGAGTGTGCGTTAGTGTGCATGAGTGTGCGCGAGTGTGTGCGAGTGTTTGCGAGTGTGTGCGAGTGTGTATGAGTGTGTATGAGTGAGTGTGTGCGAGTGTGTGTGAGTGTGTGTGAGTGTGTATGAGTGTGTATGAGTGAGTGTGTACGAGTGTGTGTGAGTGTGTGCGAGAGTGTGTGTGTGCGAGAATGTGTGCCAGTGTGTATGAGTGAGTGTGTGCGAGAGTGCGAGAGTGTGTGTGAGTGTGTGATGAGTGTGTGCGAGTGTGTATGAGTGAGTGTGTGCGAGTGTGTGATGAGTGTGTGCGAGTGTGTATGAGTGAGTGTGTGCGAGCGTGTGTGATTGTGTGTGAGTGTGCGCGAGTGTGTGCGACTGTGTGCGTTTGAGTGAGTGTGTGCGATTGAGTGTGTGCGAGTGTGTATGAGTGAGTGTGTGTGAGTGTGTGCTAGTGTTTGTGAGTGTGTATAAGTGAGTGTGTGCGAGTGTGTATGAGTGAGTGTGTGCCAGTGTGCTCAAGTGTGTGCGACTGTGTGTGCGAGTGTGCACGAGTGTGTGTGTGCGAGTGTGTGCCAGTGTGCGCGAGTGTGTGCGACTGTGTGTGCGAGTGTGCATGAGTGTGTGTGTGCGAGTGTGCACGAGTGTGTGTGTGCGAGTTTGTGCGCGTGTGTGTGCGAGTGTGTGCGTGCGAGTGTGTATGAGTGAGTGTGTGCGAGTGTGTATGAGTGAGTGTGTGCGAGTGTGTGTGCGAGTGTGTGCCAGTGTGTGCGACTGTGTGTGTGTTACTGTGTGCGAGTGTTTGAGTGTGTGCCAGTGTTTGTGCGAGTGTGTGTGTGAGTGTGAGCGAGTGTGTATGAGTGAGTGTCCTCGAGTGTGTGTGTGCGAGTATGTGCGTGCGAGTGCGTGCGAGTGTGTGCGAGTGTGTGTGTGCGAGTGTGTGCGTGCGAGTGCATGCGAGTGTGAACGAGTGTGTGCGTGCGAGTGTGCGTTAGTGTGCATGAGTGTGCGTGAGTGTGTGCGAGTGTTTGCGAGTGTGTGCGAGTGTGTATGAGTGTGTATGAGTGAGTGTGTGCGCGTGTGTGCGAGTGTGTGCGAGTGTGTATGAGTGTGTATGAGTGAGTGAGTGCGATTGTGTGTGAGTGTGTGCGAGAGTGTGTGTGTGCGAGAGTGTGTGCGAGTGTGTATGAGTGAGTGTGTGCGAGAGTGCGAGAGTGTGTGCGAGTGTTTGATGAGTGTCTGCGAGTGTGTATGAGTGAGTGTGTGCGAGTGTGTGATGAGTGTTTGCGAGTGGGTATGAGTGAGTGAGTGCGAGCGTGTGTGATTGTGTGTGAGTGTGTGTGAGTGTGTGCGAGAGTGTGTGCGAGTGTGTATGAGTGAGTGTGTGCGAGAGTGCGAGAGTGTGTGCGATTGTTTGATGAGTGTGTGCAGTGTGTATGAGTGAGTGTGTGCGAGTGTGTGATGAGTGTTTGCGAGTGGGTATAAGTGAGTGTGTGCGAGCGTGTGTGATTGTGTGTGAGTGTGCGTGAGTGTGTGCGACTGTGTGCGTTTGAGTGAGTGTGTGCGATTGAGTGTGTGCGAGTGTGTGCAAGTGTGTGTGCGAGTGGGTATGAGTGAGTTTGTGCGAGTGTGTGTGAGTGTGTATGAGTGTGTATGAGTGTGTATGAGTGAGTGAGTGCGAGTGTGTGTGAGTGTGTGTGAGAGTGTGTGTGTGCGAGAGTGTGTGCGAGTGTGTATGAGTGAGTGTGTGCGAGAGTGCGAGAGTGTGTGCGAGTGTTTGATGAGTGTGTGCGAGCGTGTGTGATTGTGTGTGAGTGTGTGTGAGTGTGTGCAAGAGTGTATGAGAGTGTGTATGAGTGAGTGTGTGCGAGAGTGCGAGAGTGTGTGCGAGTGTTTGATGAGTGTGTGCGAGTGCGTATGAGTGAGTGTGTGCGAGTGTGTGATGAGTGTTTGCGAGTGGGTATGAGTGAGTGTGTTTGAGTGTGTGTGAGTGTGTGCGAGTGTGTATGAGTGAGTGTGTGCGAGTGTGTGATGAGTGTGTGCGAGTGTGTATGAGTGAGTGTGTGCGAGCGTGTGTGATTGTGTGTGAGTGTGCGCGAGTGTGTGCGACTGTGTGCGTTTGAGTGAGTGTGTGCGATTGAGTGTGTGCGAGTGTGTATGAGTGAGTGTGTGTGAGTGTGTGCGAGTGTTTGTGAGTGTGTATAAGTGAGTGTGTGCCAGTGTGCGTGAGTGTGTGCGACTGTGTGTGCGAGTGTGCACGAGTGTGTGTGTGCCAGTGTGCGCGAGTGTGTGCGACTGTGTGTGCGACTGTGTGTGCGAGTGTGCATGAGTGTGTGTGTGCGAGTGTGCACGAGTGTGTGTGTGCGAGTTTGTGCGCGTGTGTGTGCGAGTGTGTGCGTGCGAGTGTGCGTTAGTGTGCATGAGTGTGCGTGAGTGTGTGCGAGTGTTTGCGAGTGTGTGCGAGTGTGTATGAGTGTGTATGAGTGAGTGTGTGTGAGTGTGTGCGAGAGTGTGTGTGTGGGAGAGTGTGTGCGAGTGTGTATGAATGAGTGTGTGCGAGAGTGCGAGAGTGTGTGCGAGTGTGTGATGAGTGTGTGCGAGTGTGTATGAGTGAGTGTGCGATGAGTGTGTGCGAGTGTGTATGAGTGAGTGTGTGTGAGCGTTTGTGATTGTGTGTGAGTGTGTGCGAGTGTGTGCGACTGTGTGCGTTTGAGTGAGTGTGTGCGATTGAGTGTGTGCGAGTGTGTATGAGTGAGTGTGTGTGAGTGCGTGCGAGTGTGTGTGTGCGAGTGTGTGGAAGTGTGCGTGAGTGTGTGCGACTGTGTGTGCGAGTGTGCACGATTGTGTGTGTGCGAGTGAGCACGAGTGTGTGTGTGCGAGTTTGTGCACGTGTGTGTGCGAGTGTGTGCGTGCTAGTGTGTGCGAGTGTGTGCGAGTGAGTGAGTGTGTGTGAGTGTGTGCGAGTGTGCGCGAGTGTGTGCGAGTGTGTATGAGTGAGTGTGTGTGAGTGTGTATGAGTGTGTATGAGTGAGTGTGTGCGAGTGTGTGCGAGTGTGTGTGCGAGTGTGTGTGAGTGAGTGTGTGTGAGTGTAATCGAGTGTGTCTGTAAGAGTGTGTGCGTACGATTGCGTGCGAGTGTGTGCGAGTGTGTGTGTGCGAGTGTGCGTGAGTGTGCATGAGTGTGCGAGTGTGTGCGAGTGTGTATGAGTGTGTATGAGTGAGTGTGTGCGAGTGTGTGTGAGTGTGTGCAAGAGTGTGTGTGTGCGAGAGTGCGAGAGTGTGTGCGAGTGTGTGTGCGAGTGTGTGCGAGTGTGTGTGCGAGTGTGTGTACGAGTGTGTGTTTGCGAGTGTGTATGAGTGAGTGTGTGTGAGTGTGTGCGAGTGTTTGTGAGTGTGTATGAGTGAGTGTGTGCGACTGTGTATGAGTGAGTGTGTGCGAGTGCGTGCCAGTGTGTGTGTGTGAGTGTGTGTTCGAGTGTGTGCCAGTGTGTGCGACTGTGTGTGTGTTACTGTGTACGAGTGTTTGAGTGTGTGCCAGTGTTTGTGCGAGTGAGTGTGTGCGAGTGTGTATGAGTGAGTGTCCTCGAGTGTGTGTGTGCGAGTATATGTGCAAGTGTGTGCGTGCGAGTGCGTGCGAGTGTATGCGAGTGTGTGTGTGCGAGTGTGTGCATGCCAGTGCATGCGAGTGTGTACGAGTGTGTTCGAGTGTGTGCGTGCGAGTGTGCGTTAGTGTGCATGAGTGTGCGCGAGTGTGTGCGAGTGTTTGCGAGTGTGTGCGAGTGTGTGTGAGTGTGTATGAGTGAGTGTGTGTGTGTGAGTGTGTATGAGTGTGTATGAGTGAGTGTGTGCGAGTGTGTGTGAGTGTGTGCGAGAGTGTGTGTGTGCGAGAGTGTGTGCGAGTGTGTATGAGTGAGTGTGTGCGAGAGTGCGAGAGTGTGTGCGAGTGTGTGATGAGTGTGTGCGAGTGTGTATGAGTGAGTGTGTGATGAGTGTGTGCGAGTGTGTATGAGTGAGTGTGTGCGAGCGTGTGTGATTGTGTGTGAGTGTGCGTGAGTGTGTGCGAGTGTGTGCGTTTGAGTGAGTGTGTGCGATTGATTGTGTGCGAGTGTGTATGAGTGAGTGTGTGTGAGTGTGTGCGAGTGTTTGTGAGTGTGTATAAGTGAGTGTGTGTGAGTGTGTATGAGTGAGTTTGTGCCAGTGTGCGCGAGTGTGTGCGAATGTGTGTGCGAGTGTGCACGAGTGTGTGTGTGCGAGTGTGTGCCAGTGTGCGCGAGTGTGTGCGACTGTGCGTGCGAGTGTGCATGAGTGTGTGTGTGCGAGTGTGCACGAGTGTGTGTGTGCGAGTTTGTGCGCGTGTGTGTGCGAGTGTGTATGAGTGAGTGTGTGCGAGTGTGTATGAGTGAGTGTGTGCGAGTGTGCGCGAGTGTGTGTGCGAGTGTGTGCCAGTGTGTGCGACTGTGTGTGTGTTACTGTGTGCGAGTGTTTGAGTGTGTGCCAGTGTTTGTGCGAGTGTGTGTGTGAGTGTGTGCGAGTGTGTATGAGTGAGTGTCCTCGAGTGTGTGTGTGCGAGTATGTGCAAGTGTGTGCGTGCGAGTGCGTGCGAGTGTGTGCGAGTGTGTGTGTGCGAGTGTGTGCGTGAGAGTGCATGCGAGTGTGAACGAGTGTGTGCCAGTGTGTGCGTGCGAGTGTGCGAGTGTGTATGAGTGAGTGTGTGCGAGTGTGTGCGAGTGTGTGCGAGTGTGTGTGAGTGTGTATGAGTGAGTGAGTGCGAGTGTGTGTGAGTGTGTGCGAGAGTGTGTGTGTGCGAGAGTGTGTGCGAGTGTGTATGAGTGAATGTGTGCGAGAGTGCGAGAGTGTGTGCGAGTGTTTGATGAGTGTGTGCGAGTGT
Source organism: Phyllobates terribilis (assembly GCF_046119375.1). NCBI lineage: Eukaryota > Metazoa > Chordata > Amphibia > Anura > Dendrobatidae > Phyllobates > Phyllobates terribilis. The sequence continues at coordinate 2,641,719 of NW_027362901.1, forward strand.
GTATGAGTGAGTGTGTGCGAGTGTGTGATGATTGTTTGCGAGTGGGTATGAGTGAGTGTGTGCGAGCATGTGTGATTGTGTGTGAGTGTGTGTGACTGTGTGCGAGAGTGTGTGAGAGTGCATATGAGTGAGTGTGTGCGAGAGTGCGAGAGTGTGTGCGAGTGTGTATGAGTGATTATGTGCGAGTGTGTGATGAGTGTTTGCGAGTGGGTATGAGTGAGTGTTTGCGAGCGTGTGTGATTGTGTGTGAGTGTGCGTGAGTGTGTGTGACTGTGTGCGTTTGAGTGAGTGTGTGCAATTGAGTGTGTGCGAGTGTGTGCAATTGTGTGTGCGAGTGGGTATGAGTGAGTGTGTGCGAGTGTGTATGAGTGTGTATGAGTGTGTATGAGTGAGATAGTGCGAGTGTGTGTGAGTGTGTGCGAGAGTGTGTGTGTGCGAGAGTGTGTGCGAGTGTGTATGAGTGAGTGTCTGCGAGAGTGCGAGAGTGTGTGCGAGCGTTTGATGAGTGTGTGCGAGCGTGTGTGATTGTGTGTGAGTGTGTGTGAGTGTGTGCAAGAGTGTGTGCGAGTGTGTATGAGTGAGTGTGTGCGAGAGTGCGAGAGTGTGTGCGAGTGTTTGATGAGTGTGTGCGAGTGTGTATGAGTGAGTGTGTGCGAGTGTGTGATGAGTGTTTGCGAGTGTGGTATGAGTGAGTGTGTGCGAGTGTGTGTGAGTGTGTGCGAGAGTGTGTGTGTGCGAGAGTGTGTGCGAGTGTGTATGAGTGAGTGTGTGCGAGAGTGTGTGCGAGTGTGTGATGAGTGTGTGCGAGTTTGTATGAGTGAGTGTGTGCGAGTGTGTATGAGTGAGTGTGTGCGAGCGTGTGTGATTGTGTGTGAGTGTGCGCGAGTGTGTGCGACTGTGTGCGTTTGAGTGAGTGTGTGCGATTGAGTGTGTGCGAGTGTGTATGAGTGAGTGTGTGCGAGAGTGCGAGAGTGTGTGCGAGTGTGTGATGAGTGTGTGCGAGTGTGTATGAGTGAGTGTGTGCGAGTGTGTGATGAGTGTGTGCGAGTGTGTATGAGTGAGTGTGTGCGAGCGTGTGTGATTGTGTGTGAGTGTGTATGAGTGAGTTTGTGCGAGTGTGTGATGAGTGTTTGCGAGTGGGTATGAGTGAGTGTGTGTGAGTGTGTGTGAGTGTGTGCGAGAGTGTGTGTGTGCGAGAGTGTGTGCGAGTGTGTATGAGTGAGTGTGTGCGAGAGTGTGTGCGAGTGTGTGATGAGTGTGTGCGAGTGTGTATGAGTGAGTGTGTGCGAGTGTGTGATGAGTGTGTGCGAGAGTGTATGAGTGAGTGTGTGCGAGCGTGTGTGATTGTGTGTGAGTGTGCGCGAGTGTGTGCGACTGTGTGCGTTTGAGTGAGTGTGTGCGATTGAGTGTGTGCGAGTGTGTATGAGTGAGTGTGTGTGAGTGTGTGCAAGTGTTTTGTGAGTGTGTATGAGTGAGTGTGTGCGAGTGTTTGTGAGTGTGTGTGAGTGAGTGTGTATGAGTGAGTGTGTGCGAGTGCGTGCTAGTGTGTGTGTGCGAGTGTGTGTGCGAGTGTGTGCCAGTGTGTGCTACTGTGTGTGTGTTACTGTGTGCGAGTGTTTGAGTGTGTGCCAGTGTTTGTGCGAGTGAGTGTGTGCGAGTGTGTATGAGTGAGTGTCCTCGAGTGTGTGTGTGCGAGTATGTGCAAGTGTGTGCGTGCGAGTGCGTGCGAGTGTGTGCGAGTGTGTGTGTGCGAGTGTGTGTGTGCGAGTGCATGCGAGTGTGTACGAGTGTGTTTGAGTGTGTGCGTGCGAGTGTGCGTTAGTGTGCATGAGTGTGCGCGAGTGTGTGCGAGTGTTTGCGAGTGTGTGCGAGTGTGTATGAGTGTGTATGAGTGAGTGTGTGCGAGTGTGTGTGAGTGTGTGTGAGTGTGTATGAGTGTGTATGAGTGAGTGTGTACGAGTGTGTGTGAGTGTGTGCGAGAGTGTGTGTGTGCGAGAGTGTGTGCCAGTGTGTATGAGTGAGTGTGTGCGAGAGTGCGAGAGTGTGTGTGAGTGTGTGATGAGTGTGTGCGAGTGTGTATGAGTGAGTGTGTGCGAGTGTGTGATGAGTGTGTGCGAGTGTGTATGAGTGAGTGTGTGCGAGCGTGTGTGATTGTGTGTGAGTGTGCGCGAGTGTGTGCGACTGTGTGCGTTTGAGTGAGTGTGTGCGATTGAGTGTGTGCGAGTGTGTATGAGTGAGTGTGTGTGAGTGTGTGCTAGTGTTTGTGAGTGTGTATAAGTGAGTGTGTGCGAGTGTGTATGAGTGAGTGTGTGCCAGTGTGCTCAAGTGTGTGCGACTGTGTGTGCGAGTGTGCACGAGTGTGTGTGTGCGAGTGTGTGCCAGTGTGCGCGAGTGTGTGCGACTGTGTGTGCGAGTGTGCATGAGTGTGTGTGTGCGAGTGTGCACGAGTGTGTGTGTGCGAGTTTGTGCACGTGTGTGTGCGAGTGTGTGCGTGCGAGTGTGTATGAGTGAGTGTGTGCGAGTGTGTATGAGTGAGTGTGTGCGAGTGTGCGCGAGTGTGTGTGCGAGTGTGTGCCAGTGTGTGCGACTGTGTGTGTGTTACTGTGTGCGAGTGTTTGAGTGTGTGCCAGTGTTTGTGCGAGTGTGTGTGTGAGTGTGTGCGAGTGTGTATGAGTGAGTGTCCTCGAGTGTGTGTGTGCGAGTATGTGCAAGTGTGTGCGTGCGAGTGCGTGCGAGTGTGTGCGAGTGTGTGTGTGCGAGTGTGTGCGTGAGAGTGCATGCGAGTGTGAACGAGTGTGTGCGAGTGTGCGTTAGTGTGCATGAGTGTGCGTGAGTGTGTGCGAGTGTGTATGAGTGTGTATGAGTGAGTGTGTGCGAGTGTGTGCGAGTGTGTGCGAGTGTGTATGAGTGAGTGAGTGCGAGTGTGTGTGAGTGTGTGCGAGAGTGTGTCTGTGCGAGAGTGTGTGCGAGTGTGTATGAGTGAGTGTGTGCGAGAGTGTGTGCGAGTGTTTGATGAGTGTGTGCGAGTGTGTATGAGTGAGTGTGTGCGAGTGTGTGATGAGTGTTTGCGAGTGGGTATGAGTGAGTGTGTGCGAGCGTGTGTGATTGTGTGTGAGTGTGTGTGAGTGTGTGCGAGAGTGTGTGCGAGTGTGTATGAGTGAGTGTGTGCGAGAGTGCGAGAGTGTGTGCGAGTGTTTGATGAGTGTGTGCGAGTGTGTAAGAGTGATTGTGTGCGAGTGTGTGATGAGTGTTTGCGAGTGGGTATGAGTGAGTGTGTGCGAGCGTGTGTGATTGTGTGTGAGTGTGCGTGAGTGTGTGCGACTGTGTGCGTTTGAGAGAGTGTGTGCAATTGAGTGTGTGCGAGTGTGTGCAAGTGTGTGTGCGAGTGGGTATGAGTGAGTGTGTGCGAGTGTGTGCGAGTGTGTATGAGTGTGTATGAGTGTGTATGAGTGAGTGAGTGCGAGTGTGTGTGAGTGTGTGCGAGAGTGTGTGTGTGCGAGAGTGTGTGCGAGTGTGTATGAGTGAGTGTGTGCGAGTGTTTGATGAGTGTGTGCGAGCGTGTGTTATTGTGTGTGAGTGTGTGTGAGTGTGTGCAAGAGTGTGTGCGAGTGTGTATGAGTGAGTGTGTGCGAGAGTGCGAGAGTGTGTGCGAGTGTGTGATGAGTGTGTGCGAGTGTGTATGAGTGAGTGTGTGCGAGTGTGTGATGAGTGTGTGCGAGTGTGTATGAGTGAGTGTGTGCGAGCGTGTGTGATTGTGTGTGAGTGTGTATGAGTGAGTGTTTGCGAGTGTGTGATGAGTGTTTGCGAGTGGGTATGAGTGAGTGTGTGTGAGTGTGTGTGAGTGTGTGCGAGAGTGTGTGTGTGTGAGAGTGTGTGCGAGTGTGTATGAGTGAGTGTGTGCGAGAGTGCGAGAGTGTGTGCGAGTGTGTGATGAGTGTGTGCGAGTGTGTATGAGTGAGTGTGTGCGAGTGTGTGATGAGTGTGTGCGAGAGTGTATGAGTGAGTGTGTGCGAGCGTGTGTGATTGTGTGTGAGTGTGCGCGAGTGTGTGCGACTGTGTGCGTTTGAGTGAGTGTGTGCGATTGAGTGTGTGCGAGTGTGTATGAGTGAGTGTGTGTGAGTGTGTGCAAGTGTTTGTGAGTGTGTATGAGTGAGTGTGTGCGAGTGTTTGTGAGTGTGTATGAGTGAGTGTGTGCAAGTGCGTGTGATTGTGTGTGTGCGAGTGTGTGTGCGAGTGTGTGCCAGTGTGTGCGACTGTGTGTGTGTTACTGTGTGCGAGTGTTTGAGTGTGTGCCATTGTTTGTGCGAGTGAGTGTGTGCGAGTGTGTATGAGTGAGTGTCCTCGAGTGTGTGTGTGCGAGTATGTGCAAGTGTGTGCGTGCGAGTGCGTGCGAGTGTGTGCGAGTGTGTGTGTGCGAGTGTGTGTGTGCGAGTGCATGCGAGTGTGTACGAGTGTGTTTGAGTGTGTGCGTGCGAGTGTGCGTTAGTGTGCATGAGTGTGCGCGAGTGTGTGCGAGTGTTTGCGAGTGTGTGCGAGTGTGTATGAGTGTGTATGAGTGAGTGTGTGCGAGTGTGTGTGAGTGTGTGTGAGTGTGTATGAGTGTGTATGAGTGAGTGTGTACGAGTGTGTGTGAGTGTGTGCGAGAGTGTGTGTGTGCGAGAATGTGTGCCAGTGTGTATGAGTGAGTGTGTGCGAGAGTGCGAGAGTGTGTGTGAGTGTGTGATGAGTGTGTGCGAGTGTGTATGAGTGAGTGTGTGCGAGTGTGTGATGAGTGTGTGCGAGTGTGTATGAGTGAGTGTGTGCGAGCGTGTGTGATTGTGTGTGAGTGTGCGCGAGTGTGTGCGACTGTGTGCGTTTGAGTGAGTGTGTGCGATTGAGTGTGTGCGAGTGTGTATGAGTGAGTGTGTGTGAGTGTGTGCTAGTGTTTGTGAGTGTGTATAAGTGAGTGTGTGCGAGTGTGTATGAGTGAGTGTGTGCCAGTGTGCTCAAGTGTGTGCGACTGTGTGTGCGAGTGTGCACGAGTGTGTGTGTGCGAGTGTGTGCCAGTGTGCGCGAGTGTGTGTGACTGTGTGTGCGAGTGTGCATGAGTGTGTGTGTGCGAGTGTGCACGAGTGTGTGTGTGCGAGTTTGTGCGCGTGTGTGTGCGAGTGTGTGCGTGCGAGTGTGTATGAGTGAGTGTGTGCGAGTGTGTATGAGTGAGTGTGTGCGAGTGTGTGTGCGAGTGTGTGCCAGTGTGTGCGACTGTGTGTGTGTTACTGTGTGCGAGTGTTTGAGTGTGTGCCAGTGTTTGTGCGAGTGTGTGTGTGAGTGTGAGCGAGTGTGTATGAGTGAGTGTCCTCGAGTGTGTGTGTGCGAGTATGTGCGTGCGAGTGCGTGCGAGTGTGTGCGAGTGTGTGTGTGCGAGTGTGTGCGTGCGAGTGCATGCGAGTGTGAACGAGTGTGTGCGTGCGAGTGTGCGTTAGTGTTCATGAGTGTGCGTGAGTGTGTGTGAGTGTTTGCGAGTGTGTGCGAGTGTGTATGAGTGTGTATGAGTGAGTGTGTGCGCGTGTGTGCGAGTGTGTGCGAGTGTGTATGAGTGTGTATGAGTGAGTGAGTGCGATTGTGTGTGAGTGTGTGCGAGAGTGTGTGTGTGCGAGAGTGTGTGCGAGTGTGTATGAGTGAGTGTGTGCGAGAGTGCGAGAGTGTGTGCGAGTGTTTGATGAGTGTCTGCGAGTGTGTATGAGTGAGTGTGTGCGAGTGTGTGATGAGTGTTTGCGAGTGGGTATGAGTGAGTGAGTGCGAGCGTGTGTGATTGTGTGTGAGTGTGTGTGAGTGTGTGCGAGAGTGTGTGCGAGTGTGTATGAGTGAGTGTGTGCGAGAGTGCGAGAGTGTGTGCGATTGTTTGATGAGTGTGTGCGAGTGTGTATGAGTGAGTGTGTGCGAGTGTGTGATGAGTGTTTGCGAGTGGGTATAAGTGAGTGTGTGCGAGCGTGTGTGATTGTGTGTGAGTGTGCGTGAGTGTGTGCGACTGTGTGCGTTTGAGTGAGTGTGTGCGATTGAGTGTGTGCGAGTGTGTGCAAGTGTGTGTGCGAGTGGGTATGAGTGAGTTTGTGCGAGTGTGTGTGAGTGTGTATGAGTGTGTATGAGTGTGTATGAGTGAGTGAGTGCGAGTGTGTGTGAGTGTGTGTGAGAGTGTGTGTGTGCGAGAGTGTGTGCGAGTGTGTATGAGTGAGTGTGTGCGAGAGTGCGAGAGTGTGTGCGAGTGTTTGATGAGTGTGTGCGAGCGTGTGTGATTGTGTGTGAGTGTGTGTGAGTGTGTGCAAGAGTGTATGAGAGTGTGTATGAGTGAGTGTGTGCGAGAGTGCGAGAGTGTGTGCGAGTGTTTGATGAGTGTGTGCGAGTGCGTATGAGTGAGTGTGTGCGAGTGTGTGATGAGTGTTTGCGAGTGGGTATGAGTGAGTGTGTTCGAGTGTGTGTGAGTGTGTATGAGTGAGTGTGTGCGAGAGTGCGAGAGTGTGTGCGAGTGTGTGATGAGTGTGTGCGAGTGTGTATGAGTGAGTGTGTGCGAGTGTGTGATGAGTGTGTGCGAGTGTGTATGAGTGAGTGTGTGCGAGCGTGTGTGATTGTGTGTGAGTGTGCGCGAGTGTGTGCGACTGTGTGCGTTTGAGTGAGTGTGTGCGATTGAGTGTGTGCGAGTGTGTATGAGTGAGTGTGTGTGAGTGTGTGCGAGTGTTTGTGAGTGTGTATAAGTGAGTGTGTGCCAGTGTGCGTGAGTGTGTGCGACTGTGTGTGCGAGTGTGCACGAGTGTGTGTGTGCCAGTGTGCGCGAGTGTGTGCGACTGTGTGTGCGACTGTGTGTGCGAGTGTGCATGAGTGTGTGTGTGCGAGTGTGCACGAGTGTGTGTGTGCGAGTTTGTGCGCGTGTGTGTGCGAGTGTGTGCGTGCGAGTGTGCGTTAGTGTGCATGAGTGTGCGTGAGTGTGTGCGAGTGTTTGCGAGTGTGTGCGAGTGTGTATGAGTGTGTATGAGTGAGTGTGTGTGAGTGTGTGCGAGAGTGTGTGTGTGGGAGAGTGTGTGCGAGTGTGTATGAATGAGTGTGTGCGAGAGTGCGAGAGTGTGTGCGAGTGTGTGATGAGTGTGTGCGAGTGTGTATGAGTGAGTGTGCGATGAGTGTGTGCGAGTGTGTATGAGTGAGTGTGTGTGAGCGTTTGTGATTGTGTGTGAGTGTGTGCGAGTGTGTGCGACTGTGTGCGTTTGAGTGAGTGTGTGCGATTGAGTGTGTGCGAGTGTGTATGAGTGAGTGTGTGTGAGTGCGTGCGAGTGTGTGTGTGCGAGTGTGTGGAAGTGTGCGTGAGTGTGTGCGACTGTGTGTGCGAGTGTGCACGATTGTGTGTGTGCGAGTGAGCACGAGTGTGTGTGTGCGAGTTTGTGCACGTGTGTGTGCGAGTGTGTGCGTGCTAGTGTGTGCGAGTGTGTGCGAGTGAGTGAGTGTGTGTGAGTGTGTGCGAGTGTGCGCGAGTGTGTGCGAGTGTGTATGAGTGAGTGTGTGTGAGTGTGTATGAGTGTGTATGAGTGAGTGTGTGCGAGTGTGTGCGAGTGTGTGTGCGAGTGTGTGTGAGTGAGTGTGTGTGAGTGTAATCGAGTGTGTCTGTACGAGTGTGTGCGTACGATTGCGTGCGAGTGTGTGCGAGTGTGTGTGTGCGAGTGTGCGTGAGTGTGCATGAGTGTGCGAGTGTGTGCGAGTGTGTATGAGTGTGTATGAGTGAGTGTGTGCGAGTGTGTGTGAGTGTGTGCAAGAGTGTGTGTGTGCGAGAGTGCGAGAGTGTGTGCGAGTGTGTGTGCGAGTGTGTGCGAGTGTGTGTGCGAGTGTGTGTACGAGTGTGTGTTTGCGAGTGTGTATGAGTGAGTGTGTGTGAGTGTGTGCGAGTGTTTGTGAGTGTGTATGAGTGAGTGTGTGCGACTGTGTATGAGTGAGTGTGTGCGAGTGCGTGCCAGTGTGTGTGTGTGAGTGTGTGTTCGAGTGTGTGCCAGTGTGTGCGACTGTGTGTGTGTTACTGTGTACGAGTGTTTGAGTGTGTGCCAGTGTTTGTGCGAGTGAGTGTGTGCGAGTGTGTATGAGTGAGTGTCCTCGAGTGTGTGTGTGCGAGTATATGTGCAAGTGTGTGCGTGCGAGTGCGTGCGAGTGTATGCGAGTGTGTGTGTGCGAGTGTGTGCATGCGAGTGCATGCGAGTGTGTACGAGTGTGTTCGAGTGTGTGCGTGCGAGTGTGCGTTAGTGTGCATGAGTGTGCGCGAGTGTGTGCGAGTGTTTGCGAGTGTGTGCGAGTGTGTGTGAGTGTGTATGAGTGAGTGTGTGTGTGTGAGTGTGTATGAGTGTGTATGAGTGAGTGTGTGCGAGTGTGTGTGAGTGTGTGCGAGAGTGTGTGTGTGCGAGAGTGTGTGCGAGTGTGTATGAGTGAGTGTGTGCGAGAGTGCGAGAGTGTGTGCGAGTGTGTGATGAGTGTGTGCGAGTGTGTATGAGTGAGTGTGTGATGAGTGTGTGCGAGTGTGTATGAGTGAGTGTGTGCGAGCGTGTGTGATTGTGTGTGAGTGTGCGTGAGTGTGTGCGAGTGTGTGCGTTTGAGTGAGTGTGTGCGATTGATTGTGTGCGAGTGTGTATGAGTGAGTGTGTGTGAGTGTGTGCGAGTGTTTGTGAGTGTGTATAAGTGAGTGTGTGTGAGTGTGTATGAGTGAGTTTGTGCCAGTGTGCGCGAGTGTGTGCGAATGTGTGTGCGAGTGTGCACGAGTGTGTGTGTGCGAGTGTGTGCCAGTGTGCGCGAGTGTGTGCGACTGTGCGTGCGAGTGTGCATGAGTGTGTGTGTGCGAGTGTGCACGAGTGTGTGTGTGCGAGTTTGTGCGCGTGTGTGTGCGAGTGTGTATGAGTGAGTGTGTGCGAGTGTGTATGAGTGAGTGTGTGCGAGTGTGCGCGAGTGTGTGTGCGAGTGTGTGCCAGTGTGTGCGACTGTGTGTGTGTTACTGTGTGCGAGTGTTTGAGTGTGTGCCAGTGTTTGTGCGAGTGTGTGTGTGAGTGTGTGCGAGTGTGTATGAGTGAGTGTCCTCGAGTGTGTGTGTGCGAGTATGTGCAAGTGTGTGCGTGCGAGTGCGTGCGAGTGTGTGCGAGTGTGTGTGTGCGAGTGTGTGCGTGAGAGTGCATGCGAGTGTGAACGAGTGTGTGCCAGTGTGTGCGTGCGAGTGTGCGAGTGTGTATAAGTGTGTATGAGTGAGTGTGTGCGAGTGTGTGCGAGTGTGTGCGAGTGTGTGTGAGTGTGTATGAGTGAGTGAGTGAGAGTGTGTGTGAGTGTGTGCGAGAGTGTGTGTGTGCGAGAGTGTGTGCGAGTGTGTATGAGTGAATGTGTGCGAGAGTGCGAGAGTGTGTGCGAGTGTTTGATGAGTGTGTGCGAGTGTGTATGAGTGAGTGTGTGCGAGTGTGTGATGATTGTTTGCGAGTGGGTATGAGTGAGTGTGTGCGAGCATGTGTGATTGTGTGTGAGTGTGTGTGACTGTGTGCGAGAGTGTGTGAGAGTGTATATGAGTGAGTGTGTGCGAGAGTGCGAGAGTGTGTGCGAGTGTGTATGAGTGATTATGTGCGAGTGTGTGATGAGTGTTTGCGAGTGGGTATGAGTGAGTGTTTGCGAGCGTGTGTGATTGTGTGTGAGTGTGCGTGAGTGTGTGTGACTGTGTGCGTTTGAGTGAGTGTGTGCAATTGAGTGTGTGCGAGTGTGTGCAATTGTGTGTGCGAGTGGGTATGAGTGAGTGTGTGCGAGTGGGTATGAGTGTGTATGAGTGTGTATGAGTGAGATAGTGCGAGTGTGTGTGAGTGTGTGCGAGAGTGTGTGTGTGCGAGAGTGTGTGCGAGTGTGTATGAGTGAGTGTCTGCGAGAGTGCGAGAGTGTGTGCGAGCGTTTGATGAGTGTGTGCGAGCGTGTGTGATTGTGTGTGAGTGTGTGTGAGTGTGTGCAAGAGTGTGTGCGAGTGTGTATGAGTGAGTGTGTGCGAGAGTGCGAGAGTGTGTGCGAGTGTTTGATGAGTGTGTGCGAGTGTGTATGAGTGAGTGTGTGCGAGTGTGTGATGAGTGTTTGCGAGTGTGGTATGAGTGAGTGTGTGCGACTGTGTGTGAGTGTGTGCGAGAGTGTGTGTGTGCGAGAGTGTGTGCGAGTGTGTATGAGTGAGTGTGTGCGAGAGTGTGTGCGAGTGTGTGATGAGTGTGTGCGAGTTTGTATGAGTGAGTGTGTGCGAGTGTGTATGAGTGAGTGTGTGCGAGCGTGTGTGATTGTGTGTGAGTGTGCGCGAGTGTGTGCGACTGTGTGCGTTTGAGTGAGTGTGTGCGATTGAGTGTGTGCGAGTGTGTATGAGTGAGTGTGTGTGAGTGTGTGCGAGTGTTTGTGAGTGTGTATGAGTGAGTGTGTATGAGTGAGTGTGTGCGAGTGCGTGCGAGTGTGTGTGTGCGAGTGTGTGCCAGTGTGCGCGAGTGTGTGCGACTGTGTGTGCGAGTGTGCACGAGTGTGTGTGTGCGAGTGTGCACGAGTGTGTGTGTGCGAGTTTGTGCGCGTGTGTGTGCGTGCTAGTGTGTGCGAGTGTGTGCGAGTGAGTGAGTGTGTGTGAGTGTGTGCGAGTGTGTGTAAGTGTGTGCGAGTGTGCGCGAGTGTGTGCGAGTGTGTATGAGTGAGTGTGTGTGAGTTTGTGTGAGTGTGCGTGAGTGTGTGCGTGTGAGTGAGTGAGTGTGTGTGAGTGTGTGCGAGAGTGTATGAGTGAGTGTGTGTGAGTGCGTGCGAGTGTGTGCGAGTGTGCGTGCGAGTGTGTATGAGGGTGTGTGCGGGTGTGTGTGCGAGTGTGTGCGAGTGTGTGTGCGAGTGTGTGCGAGTGTGTGTGCGAGTGTGTGTACGAGTGTGTGTGTGCGAGTGTGTATGAGTGAGTGTGTGTGAGTGTGTATGAGTGAGTGTGTGCGAGTGTGTGCGAGTGTGTGTGCGAGTGTGTGTGAGTGAGTGTGTGTGAGTGTTCTCGAGTGTGTCTGTACGAGTGTGTGCGTACGATTGCGTGCGAGTGTGTGAGAGTGTGTGTGTGCGAGTGTGCGTGAGTGTGCATGAGTGTGCGAGTGTGTGCGAGTGTGTATGAGTGAGTGTGTGTGAGTGTGTATGAGTGTGTATGAGTGAGTGTGTGCGAGTGTGTGCGAGTGTTTGTGCGAGTGTGTGTGAGTGAGTGTGTGTGAGTGTTCTCGAGTGTGTCTGTACGAGTGTGTGCGTACGATTGCGTGCGAGTGTGTGCGAGTGTGTGTGTGCGAGTGTGCGTGAGTGTGCATGAGTGTGCGAGTGTGTGCGAGTGTGTATGAGTGAGTGTGTGCGAGTGTGTGTGAGTGTGTGCGAGAGTGTGTGTGTGCGAGATTGCGAGAGTGTGTGCGAGTGTGTGCGAGTGTGTGCGAGTGTGTGTGCGAGTGTGTGCGAGTGTGTGTACGAGTGTGTGTGTGCGAGTTTGTATGAGTGAGTGTGTGTGAGTGTGTGCGAGTGTTAGTGATTGTGTATGAGTGAGTGTGTGCGACTGTGTATGAGTGAGTGTGTGCGAGTGCGTGTGAGTGTGTGTGTGCGAGTGTGTGTGCGAGTGTGTGCCAGTTTGTGCGACTGTGTGTGTGTTTCTGTGTGTGAGTGTTTGAGTGTGTGCCAGTGTTTGTGCGAGTGAGTGTGTGCGAGTGTGTATGAGTGAGTGTCCTCGAGTGTGTGAGTGCGAGTATGTGCAAGTGTGTGCGTGCAAGTGCGTGCGAGTGTGTGCGAGTGTGTGTGTGCGAGTGTGTGCGTGCGAGTGCATGCGAGTGTGTACGAGTGTGTGCGAGGGTGTGCGTGCGAGTGTGCGTTAGTGTGCATGAGTGTGCGTGAGTGTGTGCGAAAGTTCGAGAGTGTGTGCGAGTGTGTGATGAGTGTGTGCGAGTGTGTTTGAGTGAGTGTGTGATGAGTGTGTGCGAGAGTGTATGAGTGAGGGTGTGCGAGCGTTTGTGAATGTGTGTGAGTGTGCGCTACTGCGTGCGACTGTGTGCGTTTGAGTGAGTGTGTGCGATTGAGTGTGTGCGAGTGTGTATGAGTGAGTGTGTGTGAGTGTGTGCGAGTGTTTGTGAGTGTGTATGAGTGAGTGTGTGTGAGTGTGTAATGAGTGTGTGCGAGTGTGTATGAGTGAGTGTGTGCGACCGTGTGTGATTGTGTGTGAGTGTGCGCGAGTGTGTGCGACTGTGTGCGTTTGAGTGAGTGTGTGCGAGTGTTTGTGAGTGTGTATGAGTGAGTGTGTGCGAGTGTGTATGAGTGAGTGTGTGCGAGTGCGTGCGTGCGATTGTGTGCCAGTGTGCGCGTGTGTGTGCGAGTGTGTGCGTGCTAGTGTGTGCGAGTGTGTGCGAGTGAGTGAGTGTGTGTGAGTGTGTGCGAGTGTGCGCGAGTGTGTGCGAGTGTGTATGAGTGAGTGTGTGTGAGTGTGTATGAGTGAGTGTGTGCCAGTGTGTGCGAGTGTGTGTGCAAGTGTGTGTGAGTGAGTGTGTGTGAATGTTCTCGAGTGTGTCTGTACGAGTGTGTGCGTACAATTGCGTGCGAGTGTGTGCGAGTGTGTGTGTGCGAGTGTGCGCGAGTGTGCATGAGTGCGCGAGTGTGTATGAGTGTGTATGAGTGAGTGTGTGCGAGTGTGTGTGAGTGTGTGCGAGAGTGTGTGTGTGCGAGAGTGCGAGAGTGTGTGCGAGTGTGTGCGAGTGTGTGTGCGAGTGTGTGCGAGTGTGTGTGCGAGTGTGTGTACGAGTGTGTGTGTGAGTTTGTATGAGTGAGTGTGTGTGAGTGTGTGCGAGTGTTAGTGAGTGTGTATGAGTGAGTGTGTGCGACTGTGTATGAGTGAGTGTGTGCGAGTGCGTGTGAGTGTGTGTGTGCGAGTGTGTGTGCGAGTGTGTGCCAGTGTGTGCGACTGTGTGTGTGTTTCTGTGTGTGAGTGTTTGAATGTGTGCCAGTGTTTGTGCGAGTGAGTGTGTGCGAGTGTGTATGAGTGAGTGTCCTCGAGTGTGTGAGTGCGAGTATGTGCAAGTGTGTGCGTGCAAGTGCGTGCGAGTGTGTGCGAGTGTGTGTGTGCGAGTGTGTGCGTGCGAGTGCATGCGAGTGTGTACGAGTGTGTGCGAGGGTGTGCGTGCGAGTGTGCGTTAGTGTGCATGAGTGTGCGTGAGTGTGTGCGAAAGTTCGAGAGTGTGTGCGAGTGTGTGATGAGTGTGTGCGAGTGTGTTTGAGTGAGTGTGTGATGAGTGTGTGCGAGAGTGTATGAGTGAGGGTGTGCGAGCGTTTGTGAATGTGTGTGAGTGTGCGCTACTGCGTGCGACTGTGTGCGTTTGAGTGAGTGTGTGCGATTGAGTGTGTGCGAGTGTGTATGAGTGAGTGTGTGTGAGTGTGTGCGAGTGTTTGTGAGTGTGTATGAGTGAGTGTGTGCGAGTGTGTATGAGTGAGTGTGTGTGAGTGTGTAATGAGTGTGTGCGAGTGTGTATGAGTGAGTGTGTGCGACCGTGTGTGATTGTGTGTGAGTGTGCGCGAGTGTGTGCGACTGTGTGCGTTTGAGTGAGTGTGTGCGAGTGTTTGTGAGTGTGTATGAGTGAGTGTGTGCGAGTGTGTATGAGTGAGTGTGTGCGAGTGCGTGCGTGCGATTGTGTGCCAGTGTGCGCGTGTGTGTGCGAGTGTGTGCGTGCTAGTGTGTGCGAGTGTGTGCGAGTGAGTGAGTGTGTGTGAGTGTGTGCGAGTGTGCGCGAGTGTGTGCGAGTGTGTATGAGTGAGTGTGTGTGAGTGTGTATGAGTGAGTGTGTGCCAGTGTGTGCGAGTGTGTGTGCAAGTGTGTGTGAGTGAGTGTGTGTGAATGTTCTCGAGTGTGTCTGTACGAGTGTGTGCGTACAATTGCGTGCGAGTGTGTGCGAGTGTGTGTGTGCGAGTGTGCGCGAGTGTGCATGAGTGTGCGAGTGTGTATGAGTGTGTATGAGTGAGTGTGTGCGAGTGTGTGTGAGTGTGTGCGAGAGTGTGTGTGTGCGAGAGTGCGAGAGTGTGTGCGAGTGTGTGCGAGTGTGTATGAGTGAGTGTCCTCGAGTGTGTGAGTGCGAGTATGTGCAAGTGTGTGCGTGCAAGTGCGTGCGAGTGTGTGCGAGTGTGTGTGTGCGAGTGTGTGCGTGCGAGTGCATGCGAGTGTGTACGAGTGTGTGCGAGTGTGTGCGTGCGAGTGTGCGTTAGTGTGCATGAGTGTGCGTGAGTGTGTGCGAGTGTGTGTGAGTGTGTGCGAGAGTGTGTGTGTGAGAGAGTGTGTGCGAATGTGTGTGAGTGTGTATGAGTGTGTATGAGTGAGTGTGTGCGAGTGTGTGTGAGTGTGTGCGAGAGTGTGTGTGTGCGAGAGTGTGTGCGAATGTGTATGAGTGAGTGTGTGCGAGAGTTCGAGAGTGTGTGCGAGTGTGTGATGAGTGTGTGCGAGAGTGTATGAGTGAGTGTGTGCGAGCGTTTGTGATTGTGTCTGAGTGTGCGCTAGTGCGTGCGACTGTGTGCGTTTGAGTGAATGTGTGCAATTGAGTGTGTGCGAGTGTGTATGAATGAGTGTGTGTGAGTGTGTGCGAGTGTTTGTGAGTGAGTATGAGTGAGTGTGTGCGAGTGTGTATGAATGAGTGTGTGCGAGTGCGTGCGAGTGTGTGTGTGCGAGTGTGTGCCAGTGTGCGCGAGTGTGTGCGACTGTGTGTGCGAATGTGCACGAGTGTGTGTCTGCGAGTGTGCACGAGTGTGTGTGTGCGAGTTTGTGCACGTGTGTGTGCGAGTGTGTGTGTGCTAGTGTGTGCGAGTGTGTGCGAGTGAGTGAGTGTGTGCGAGTGTGCGCGAGTGTGTGTGAGTGTGTATGAGTGAGTGTGTGTGAGTGTGTATGAGTGTGTATGAGTGAGTGTGTGTGAGTGTGTGTGAGTGTGTGTGCGAGTGTGTGTGAGTGAGTGTGTGTGAGTGTTCTCGAGTGTGTCTGTACGAGTGTGTGCGTACGATTGCGTGCAAGTGTGTGCGAGTGTGTGTGTGCGAGTGTGAGTGAATGTGCATGCGTGTGCGAGTGTGTGCGAGTGTGTATGAGTGTGTATGAGTGAGTGTGTGCGAGTGTGTGTGAGTGTGTGCGAAAGTGTGTGTGTGCGAGAGTGCGAGAGTGTGTGTGAGTGTGTGCGAGTGTGTGTGCGAGTGTGTGTGCGAGTGTGTGTACGAGTGTGTGTTTGTGAGTGTGTATGAGTGAGTGTGTGTGAGTGTGTGCGAGTGTTTGTGAGTGTGTATGAGTGAGTGTGTGCGACTGTGTATGAGTGAGTGTGTGCGAGTGCGTGCGAGTGTGTGTGTGCGAGTGTGTGTGCGAATGTGTGCCAGTGTGTGCGACTGTGTGTGTGTTACTGTGTGCGAGTGTTTGAGTGTGTGCCAGTGTTTGTACGAGTGAGTGTGTGCGAGTGTGTATGAGTGAGTGTCCTCGAGTGTGTGTGTGCGAGTATGTGCAAGTGTGTGCATGCGAGTGCGTGCGAGTGTGTGCGAGTGTGTGTGTGCGAGTGTGTGCGTGCGAGTGCATGCGAGTGTGTACGAGTGTGTTTGAGTGTGTGCGTGCGAGTGTGCGTTAGTGTGCATGAGTGTGCGCGAGTGTGTGCGAGTGTTTGCGAGTGTGTGCGAGTGTGTATGAGTGTGTATGAGTGAGTGTGTGCGAGTGTGTGTGAGTGTGTGTGAGTGTGTATGAGTGTGTATGAGTGAGTGTGTGCGAGTGTGTTTGAGTGTGTGCGAGAGTGTGTGTGTGCGTGAGTGTGTGCCAGTGTGTATGAGTGAGTGTGTGCGAGAGTGCGAGAGTGTGTGCGAGTGTGTGATGAGTGTGTGCGAGTGTGTATGAGTGAGTGTGTGCGAGTGTGTGATGAGTGTGTGCGAGTGTGTATGAGTGAGTGTGTGCGAGCGTGTGTGATTGTGTGTGAGTGTGCGCGAGTGTGTGCGACTGTGTGCGTTTGAGTGAGTGTGTGCGATTGAGTGTGTGCGAGTGTGTATGAGTGAGTGTGTGCTAGTGTTTGTGAGTGTGTATAAGTGAGTGTGTGCGAGTGTGTATGAGTGAGTGTGTGCCAGTGTGCGCGAGTGTGTGCGACTGTGTGTGCGAGTTTGCACGAGTGTGTGTGTGCGAGTGTGTGCCAGTGTGCGCGAGTGTGTGCGACTGTGTGTGCAAGTGTGCATGAGTGTGTGTGTGCGAGTGTGCCGAGTGTGTGTGTGTGAGTTTGTGCGCATGTGTGTGCGAGTGTGTGCGTGCGAGTGTGTATGAGTGAGTGTGTGCGAGTGTGTATGAGTGAGTGTGTGCGAGTGTGCGCGAGTGTGTGTGCGAGTGTGTGCCAGTGTGTGCGACTGTGTGTGTGTTACTGTGTGC
The DNA here is from genome assembly GCF_046119375.1 of Phyllobates terribilis. Taxonomy (NCBI): domain Eukaryota; kingdom Metazoa; phylum Chordata; class Amphibia; order Anura; family Dendrobatidae; genus Phyllobates; species Phyllobates terribilis. The sequence goes on from NW_027362901.1 coordinate 2,658,109, forward strand.
GAGTGTTTGAGTGTGTGCCAGTGTTTGTGCGAGTGTGTGTGTGAGTGTGTGTGAGTGTGTATGAGTGAGTGTCCTCGAGTGTGTGTGTGCGAGTATGTGCAAGTGTGTGCGTGCGAGTGCGTGCGAGTGTGTGCGAGTGTGTGTGTGCGAGTGTGTGCGTGCGAGTGCATGCGAGTGTGAACGAGTGTGTGCGAGTGTGTGCGTGCGAGTGTGCGTTAGTGTGCATGAGTGTGCGTGAGTGTGTGCGAGTGTGTATGAGTGTGTATGAGTGAGTGTGTGCGCGTGTGTGCGAGTGTGTGCGAGTGTGTATGAGTGTGTATGAGTGAGTGAGTGCGAGTGTGTGTGAGTGTGTGCGAGAGTGTGTGTGTGCGAGAGTGTGTGCGAGTGTGTATGAGTGAGTGTGTGCGAGAGTGCGAGAGTGTGTGCGAGTGTTTGATTAGTGTCTGCGAGTGTGTATGAGTGAGTGTGTGCGAGTGTGTGATGAGTGTTTGCGAGTGGGTATGAGTGAGTGAGTGCGAGCGTGTGTGATTGTGTGTGAGTGTGTGTGAGTGTGTGCGAGAGTGTGTGCGAGTGTGTATGAGTGAGTGTGTGCGAGAGTGCGAGAGTGTGTGCGAGTGTTTGATGAGTGTGTGCGAGTGTGTATGAGTGAGTGTGTGCGAGTGTGTGATGAGTGTTTGCGAGTGGGTATGAGTGAGTGTGTGCGAGCGTGTGTGATTGTGTGTGAGTGTGCGTGAGTGTGTGCGACTGTGTGCGTTTGAGTGAGTGTGTGCGATTGAGTGTGTGCGAGTGTGTGCAAGTGTGTGTGCGAGTGGGTATGAGTGAGTGTGTGCGAGTGTGTGCGAGTGTGTATGAGTGTGTATGAGTGTGTATGAGTGAGTGAGTGCGAGTGTGTGTGAGTGTGTGTGAGAGTGTGTGTGTGCGAGAGTGTGTGCGATTGTGTATGAGTGAGTGTGTGCGAGAGTGCGAGAGTGTGTGCGAGTGTTTGATGAGTGTGTGCGAGCGTGTGTGATTGTGTGTGAGTGTGTGTGAGTGTGTGCAAGAGTGTGTGCGAGTGTGTATGAGTGAGTGTGTGCGAGAGTGCGAGAGTGTGTGCGAGTGTTTGATGAGTGTGTGCGAGTGTGTATGAGTGAGTGTGTGCGAGTGTGTGATGAGTGTTTGCGAGTGGGTATGAGTGAGTGTGTGCGAGTGTGTGTGAGTGTGTGCGAGAGTGTGTGCGAGTGTGTATGAGTGAGTGTGTGCGAGAGTGCGAGAGTGTGTGCGAGTGTGTGATGAGTGTGTGCGAGTGTGTATGAGTGAGTGTGTGCGAGTGTGTGATGAGTGTGTGCGAGTGTGTATGAGTGAGTGTGTGCGAGCGTGTGTGATTGTGTGTGAGTGTGCGCGAGTGTGTGCGACTGTGTGCGTTTGAGTGAGTGTGTGCGATTGAGTGTGTGCGAGTGTGTATGAGTGAGTGTGTGTGAGTGTGTGCAAGTGTTTGTGAGTGTGTATAAGTGAGTGTGTGCGAGTGTGTATGAGTGAGTGTGTGCCAGTGTGCGTGAGTGTGTGCGACTGTGTGTGCGAGTGTGCACGAGTGTGTGTGTGCCAGTGTGCGTGAGTGTGTGCGACTGTGTGTGCGACTGTGTGTTCGAGTGTGCATGAGTGTGTGTGTGCGAGTGTGCACGAGTGTGTGTGTGCGAGTTTGTGCGTGTGTGTGTGCGAGTGTGTGCGTGCGAGTATGTATGAGTGAGTGTGTGCGAGTGTGTATGAGTGAGTGTGTGCGAGAGTGCACGAGTGTGTGTGCGAGTGTGTGCCAGTGTGTGCGACTGTGTGTGTGTTACTGTGTGCGAGTGTTGGAGTGTGTGCCAGTGTTTGTGCGAGTGTGTGTGTGAGTGTGTGCGAGTGTGTATGAGTGAGTGTCCTCGAGTGTGTGTGTGCGAGTATGTGCAAGTGTGTGCGTGCGAGTGCGTGCAAGTGTGTGCAAGTGTGTGTGTGCGAGTGTGTGCGTGCGAGTGCATGCGAGTGTGTACGAGTGTGTGCGAGTGTGTGCGTGCGAGTGTGCGAATGTGTATGAGTGTGTATTAGTGAGTGTGTGTGAGTGTGTGTGAGTGTGTATGAGTGTGTGTGAGTGAGTGTGTGTGAGTGTGTGTGAGTGTGTGCGAGAGTGTGTGTGTGCGAGAGTGTGTGCGAGTGTGTATGAGTGAGTGTGTGCGAGAGTGCGAGAGTGTGTGCGAGTGTGTGATGAGTGTGTGCGAGTGTGTATGAGTGAGTGTGTGCGAGTGTGTAATGAGTGTGTGCGAGTGTGTATGAGTGAGTGTGTGTGAGTGTGCGCGAGTGTGTGCGACTGTGTGTGTTTGAGTGAGTGTGTGCGATTGAGTGTGTGCGAGTGTGTATGAGTGAGTGTGTGTGAGTGTGTGCGAGTGTTTGTGAGTGTGTATGAGTGAGTGTGTATGAGTGAGTGTGTGCGAGTGCGTGCGAGTGTGTGTGTGCGAGTGTGTGCCAGTGTGCGCGAGTGTGTGCGACTGTGTGTGCGAGTGTGCACGAGTGTGTGTCTGCGAGTGTGCACGAGTGTGTGTGTGTGAGTTTGTGCGCGTGTGTGTGCGAGTGTGTGCGTGCTAGTGTGTGCGAGTGTGTGCGAGTGAGTGAGTGTGTGTGAGTGTGTGCGAGTGTGCGTGAGTGTGTGCGAGTGTGTATGAGTGAGTGTGTGTGAGTGTGTATGAGTGTATATGAGTGAGTGTGTGTGAGTGTGTGCGAGTGTGTGTGCGAGTGTGTGTGAGTGAGTGTGTGTGAGTGTTCTCGAGTTTGTCTGTACGAGTGTGTGCGTACGATTGCATGCGAGTGTGTGTGAGTGTGTGTGTGCGAGTGTGCGTGAGTGTGCATGAGTGTGCGAGTGTGTGCGAGTGTGTATGAGTGTGTATGAGTGAGTGTGTGCGAGTGTGTGTGAGTGTGTGCAAGAGTGTGTGTGTGCGAGAGTGCGAGAGTGTGTGCGAGTGTGTGTGCGAGTGTGTGCGAGTGTGTGTGCGAGTGTGTGTACGAGTGTGTGTTTGCGAGTGTGTATGAGTGAGTGTGTGTGAGTGTGTGCGAGTGTTTGTGAGTGTGTATGAGTGAGTGTGTGCGACTGTGTATGAGTGAGTGTGTGCGAGTGCGTGCGAGTGTGTGTGTGCGAGTGTGTGTGCGAGTGTGTGCCAGTGTGTGCGACTGTGTGTGTGTTACTGTGTGCGAGTGTTTGAGTGTGTGCCAGTGTTTGTGCGAGTGAGTGTGTGCGAGTGTGTATGAGTGAGTGTCCTCGAGTGTGTGTGTACGAGTATGTGCAAGTGTGTGCGTGCGAGTGCGTGCGAGTGTGTGTGTGCGAGTGTGTGCGTGCGAGTGCATGCGAGTGTGTACGAGTGTGTTAGAGTGTGTGCGTGCGAGTGTGCGTTAGTGTGCATGAGTGTGCGCGAGTGTGTGCGAGTGTTTGTGAGTGTGTGCGAGTGTGTATGAGTGTGTATGAGTGAGTGTGTGCGAGTGTGTGTGAGTGTGTGCGAGAGTGTGTGTGTGCGAGAGTGTGTGCGAGTGTGTATGAGTGAGTGTGTGTGAGAGTGCGAGAGTGTGTGCGAGTGTGTGATGAGTGTGTGCGAGTGTGTATGAGTGAGTGTGTGCGAGTGTGTGATGAGTGTGTGCGAGTGTGTATGAGTGAGTGTGTGCGAGTGTGCGCGAGTGTGTGCGACTGTGTGCGTTTCAGTGAGTGTGTGCGATTGAGTGTGTGCGAGTGTGTATGAGTGAGTGTGTGTGAGTGTGTGCGAGTGTTTGTGAGTGTGTATAAGTGAGTGTGTATGAGTGAGTGTGTGCCAGTGTGCGCGAGTGTGTGCGAATGTGTGTGGGAGTGTGCACGAGTGTGTGTGCGCGAGTGTGTGCCAGTGTGCGCGAGTGTGTGCGAGTGTGCATGCGAGTGTGCATGAGTGTGTGTGTGCGAGTGTGCACGAGTGTGTGTGTGCGAGTTTGTGCGCGTGTGTGTGCGAGTGTGTGCGTGCGAGTGTGTATGAGTGAGTGTGTGCGAGTGTGTATGAGTGAGTGTGTGCGAGTGTGCGCGAGTGTGTGTGCGAGTGTGTGCCAGTGTGTGCGACTGTGTGTGTGTTACTGTGTGCGAGTGTTTGAGTGTGTGCCAGTGTTTGTGCGAGTGTGTGTGTGAGTGTGTGCGAGTGTGTATGAGTGAGTGTCCTCGAGTGTGTGTGTGCGAGTATGTGCAAGTGTGTGCGTGCGAGTGCGTGCGAGTGTGTGCGAGTGTGTGTGTGCGAGTGTGTGCGTGAGAGTGCATGCGAGTGTGAACGAGTGTGTGCGAGTGTGCTTTAGTGTGCATGAGTGTGCGTGAGTGTGTGCGAGTGTGTATGAGTGTGTATGAGTGAGTGTGTGCGAGTGTGTGCGAGTGTGTGCGAGTGTGTATGAGTGAGTGAGTGCGAGTGTGTGTGAGTGTGTGCGAGAGTGTGTGTGTGCGAGAGTGTGTGCGAGTGTGTATGAGTGAGTGTGTGCGAGAGTGTGTGCGAGTGTTTGATGAGTGTGTGCGAGTGTGTATGAGTGAGTGTGTGCGAGTGTGTGATGAGTGTTTGCGAGTGGGTATGAGTGTGTGTGTGCGAGCGTGTGTGATTGTGTGTGAGTGTGTGTGAGTGTGTGCGAGAGTGTGTGCGAGTGTGTATGAGTGAGTGTGTGCGAGAGTGCGAGAGTGTGTGCGAGTGTTTGATGAGTGTGTGCGAGTGTGTAAGAGTGATTGTGTGCGAGTGTGTGATGAGTGTTTGCGAGTGGGTATGAGTGAGTGTGTGCGAGCGTGTGTGAATGTGTGTGAGTGTGCGTGAGTGTGTGCGACTGTGTGCGTTTGAGTGAGTGTGTGCAATGGAGTGTGTGCGAGTGTGTGCAAGTGTGTGTGCGAGTGGGTATGAGTGAGTGTGTGCGAGTGTGTGCGAGTGTGTATGAGTGTGTATGAGTGTGTATGAGTGAGTGAGTGCGAGTGTGTGTGAGTGTGTGTGAGAGTGTGTGTGTGCGAGAGTGTGTGCGAGTGTGTATGAGTGAGTGTGTGCGAGAGTGTGTGCGAGTGTTTGATGAGTGTGTGCGAGCGTGTGTTATTGTGTGTGAGTGTGTGTGAGTGTGTGCAAGAGTGTGTGCGAGTGTGTATGAGTGAGTGTGTGCGAGAGTGCGAGAGTGTGTGCGAGTGTGTGATGAGTGTGTGCGAGTGTGTATGAGTGAGTGTGTGCGAGTGTGTGATGAGTGTGTGCGAGTGTGTATGAGTGAGTGTGTGCGAGCGTGTGTGATTGTGTGTGAGTGTGTATGAGTGAGTGTGTGCGAGTGTGTGATGAGTGTTTGCGAGTGGGTATGAGTGAGTGTGTGTGAGTGTGTGTGAGTGTGTGCGAGAGTGTGTGTGTGCGAGAGTGTGTGCGAGTGTGTATGAGTGAGTGTGTGCGAGAGTGTGTGCGAGTGTGTGATGAGTGTGTGCGAGTGTGTATGAGTGAGTGTGTGCGAGTGTGTGATGAGTGTGTGCGAGAGTGTATGAGTGAGTTTGTGCAAGAGTGCGAGAGTGTGTGCGAGTGTGTGATGAGTGTGTGCGAGTGTGTATGAGTGAGTGTGTGCGAGTGTGTGATGAGTGTGTGCGAGTGTGTATGAGTGAGTGTGTGCGAGCGTGTGTGATTGTGTGTGAGTGTGCGCGAGTGTGTGCGACTGTGTGCGTTTGAGTGAGTGTGTGCGATTGAGTGTGTGCGAGTGTGTATGAGTGAGTGTGTGTGAGTGTGTGCAAGTGTTTTGTGAGTGTGTATGAGTGAGTGTGTGCGAGTGTTTGTGAGTGTGTATGAGTGAGTGTGTATGAGTGAGTGTGTGCGAGTGCGTGCTAGTGTGTGTGTGCGAGTGTGTGTGCGAGTGTGTGCCAGTGTGTGCTACTGTGTGTGTGTTACTGTGTGCGAGTGTTTGAGTGTGTGCCAGTGTTTGTGCGAGTGAGTGTGTGCGAGTGTGTATGAGTGAGTGTCCTCGAGTGTGTGTGTGCGAGTATGTGCAAGTGTGTGCGTGCGAGTGCGTGCGAGTGTGTGCGAGTGTGTGTGTGCGAGTGTGTGTGTGCGAGTGCATGCGAGTGTGTACGAGTGTGTTTGAGTGTGTGCGTGCGAGTGTGCGTTAGTGTGCATGAGTGTGCGCGAGTGTGTGCGAGTGTTTGCGCGTGTGTGCGAGTGTGTATGAGTGTGTATGAGTGAGTGTGTGCGAGTGTGTGTGAGTGTGTGTGAGTGTGTATGAGTGTGTATGAGTGAGTGTGTACGAGTGTGTGTGAGTGTGTGCGAGAGTGTGTGTGTGCGAGAGTGTGTGCCAGTGTGTATGAGTGAGTGTGTGCGAGAGTGCGAGAGTGTGTGTGAGTGTGTGATGAGTGTGTGCGAGTGTGTATGAGTGAGTGTGTGCGAGTGTGTGATGAGTGTGTGCGAGTGTGTATGAGTGAGTGTGTGCGAGCGTGTGTGATTGTGTGTGAGTGTGCGCGAGTGTGTGCGACTGTGTGCGTTTGAGTGAGTGTGTGCGATTGAGTGTGTGCGAGTGTGTATGAGTGAGTGTGTGTGAGTGTGTGCTAGTGTTTGTGAGTGTGTATAAGTGAGTGTGTGCGAGTGTGTATGAGTGAGTGTGTGCCAGTGTGCTCAAGTGTGTGTGACTGTGTGTGCGAGTGTGCACGAGTGTGTGTGTGCGAGTGTGTGCCAGTGTGCGTGAGTGTGTGCGACTGTGTGTGCGAGTGTGCATGAGTGTGTGTGTGCGAGTGTGCACGAGTGTGTGTGTGCGAGTTTGTGCACGTGTGTGTGCGAGTGTGTGCGTGCGAGTGTGTATGAGTGAGTGTGTGCGAGTTTGTATGAGTGAGTGTGTGCGAGTGTGCGCGAGTGTGTGTGCGAGTGTGTGCCAGTGTGTGCGACTGTGTGTGTGTTACTGTGTGCGAGTGTTTGAGTGTGTGCCAGTGTTTGTGCGAGTGTGTGTGTGAGTGTGTGCGAGTGTGTATGAGTGAGTGTCCTCGAGTGTGTGTGTGCGAGTATGTGCAAGTGTGTGCGTGCGAGTGCGTGCGAGTGTGTGCGAGTGTGTGTGTGCGAGTGTGTGCGTGAGAGTGCATGCGAGTGTGAACGAGTGTGTGCGAGTGTGCGTTAGTGTGCATGAGTGTGCGTGAGTGTGTGCGAGTGTGTATGAGTGTGTATGAGTGAGTGTGTGCGAGTGTGTGCGAGTGTGTGCGAGTGTGTGCGAGTGTGTATGAGTGAGTGAGTGCGAGTGTGTGTGAGTGTGTGCGAGAGTGTGTGTGTGCGAGAGTGTGTGCGAGTGTGTATGAGTGAGTGTGTGCGAGAGTGTGTGCGAGTGTTTGATGAGTGTGTGCGAGTGTGTATGAGTGAGTGTGTGCGAGTGTGTGATGAGTGTTTGCGAGTGGGTATGAGTGAGTGTGTGCGAGCGTGTGTGATTGTGTGTGAGTGTGTGTGAGTGTGTGCGAGAGTGTGTGCGAGTGTGCATGAGTGAGTGTGTGCGAGAGTGCGAGAGTGTGTGCGAGTGTTTGATGAGTGTGTGCGAGTGTGTAAGAGTGATTGTGTGCGAGTGTGTGATGAGTGTTTGCGAGTGGGTATGAGTGAGTGTGTGCGAGCGTGTGTGATTGTGTGTGAGTGTGCGTGAGTGTGTGCGACTGTGTGCGTTTGAGAGAGTGTGTGCAATTGAGTGTGTGCGAGTGTGTGCAAGTGTTTGTGCGAGTGGGTATGAGTGAGTGTGTGCGAGTGTGTGCGAGTGTGTATGAGTGTGTATGAGTGTGTATGAGTGAGTGAGTGCGAGTGTGTGTGAGTGTGTGCGAGAGTGTGTGTGTGCGAGAGTGTGTGCGAGTGTGTATGAGTGAGTGTGTGCGAGTGTTTGATGAGTGTGTGCGAGCGTGTGTTATTGTGTGTGAGTGTGTGTGAGTGTGTGCAAGAGTGTGTGCGAGTGTGTATGAGTGAGTGTGTGCGAGTGTGTGATGAGTGTGTGCGAGTGTGTATGAGTGAGTGTGTGCGAGCGTGTGTGATTGTGTGTGAGTGTGTATGAGTGAGTGTTTGCGAGTGTGTGATGAGTGTTTGCGAGTGGGTATGAGTGAGTGTGTGTGAGTGTGTGTGAGTGTGTGCGAGAGTGTGTGTGTGTGAGAGTGTGTGCGAGTGTGTATGAGTGAGTGTGTGCGAGAGTGCGAGAGTGTGTGCGAGTGTGTGATGAGTGTGTGCGAGTGTGTATGAGTGAGTGTGTGCGAGTGTGTGATGAGTGTGTGCGAGAGTGTATGAGTGAGTGTGTGCGAGCGTGTGTGATTGTGTGTGAGTGTGCGCGAGTGTGTGCGACTGTGTGCGTTTGAGTGAGTGTGTGCGATTGAGTGTGTGCGAGTGTGTATGAGTGAATGTGTGTGAGTGTGTGCAAGTGTTTGTGAGTGTGTATGAGTGAGTGTGTGCGAGTGTTTGTGAGTGTGTATGAGTGAGTGTGTGCAAGTGCGTGTGATTGTGTGTGTGCGAGTGTGTGTGCGAGTGTGTGCCAGTGTGTGCGACTGTGTGTGTGTTACTGTGTGCGAGTGTTTGAGTGTGTGCCATTGTTTGTGCGAGTGAGTGTGTGCGAGTGTGTATGAGTGAGTGTCCTCGAGTGTGTGTGTGCGAGTATGTGCAAGTGTGTGCGTGCGAGTGCGTGCGAGTGTGTGCGAGTGTGTGTGTGCGAGTGTGTGTGTGCGAGTGCATGCGAGTGTGTACGAGTGTGTTTGAGTGTGTGCGTGCGAGTGTGCGTTAGTGTGCATGAGTGTGCGCGAGTGTGTGCGAGTGTTTGCGAGTGTGTGCGAGTGTGTATGAGTGTGTATGAGTGAGTGTGTGCGAGTGTGTGTGAGTGTGTGTGAGTGTGTATGAGTGTGTATGAGTGAGTGTGTACGAGTGTGTGTGAGTGTGTGCGAGAGTGTGTGTGTGCGAGAATGTGTGCCAGTGTGTATGAGTGAGTGTGTGCGAGAGTGCGAGAGTGTGTGTGAGTGTGTGATGAGTGTGTGCGAGTGTGTATGAGTGAGTGTGTGCGAGTGTGTGATGAGTGTGTGCGAGTGTGTATGAGTGAGTGTGTGCGAGCGTGTGTGATTGTGTGTGAGTGTGCGCGAGTGTGTGCGACTGTGTGCGTTTGAGTGAGTGTGTGCGATTGAGTGTGTGCGAGTGTGTATGAGTGAGTGTGTGTGAGTGTGTGCTAGTGTTTGTGAGTGTGTATAAGTGAGTGTGTGCGAGTGTGTATGAGTGAGTGTGTGCCAGTGTGCTCAAGTGTGTGCGACTGTGTGTGCGAGTGTGCACGAGTGTGTGTGTGCGAGTGTGTGCCAGTGTGCGCGAGTGTGTGCGACTGTGTGTGCGAGTGTGCATGAGTGTGTGTGTGCGAGTGTGCACGAGTGTGTGTGTGCGAGTTTGTGCGCGTGTGTGTGCGAGTGTGTGCGTGCGAGTGTGTATGAGTGAGTGTGTGCGAGTGTGTATGAGTGAGTGTGTGCGAGTGTGTGTGCGAGTGTGTGCCAGTGTGTGCGACTGTGTGTGTGTTACTGTGTGCGAGTGTTTGAGTGTGTGCCAGTGTTTGTGCGAGTGTGTGTGTGAGTGTGAGCGAGTGTGTATGAGTGAGTGTCCTCGAGTGTGTGTGTGCGAGTATGTGCGTGCGAGTGCGTGCGAGTGTGTGCGAGTGTGTGTGTGCGAGTGTGTGCGTGCGAGTGCATGCGAGTGTGAACGAGTGTGTGCGTGCGAGTGTGCGTTAGTGTGCATGAGTGTGCGTGAGTGTGTGCGAGTGTTTGCGAGTGTGTGCGAGTGTGTATGAGTGTGTATGAGTGAGTGTGTGCGCGTGTGTGCGAGTGTGTGCGAGTGTGTATGAGTGTGTATGAGTGAGTGAGTGCGATTGTGTGTGAGTGTGTGCGAGAGTGTGTGTGTGCGAGAGTGTGTGCGAGTGTGTATGAGTGAGTGTGTGCGAGAGTGCGAGAGTGTGTGCGAGTGTTTGATGAGTGTCTGCGAGTGTGTATGAGTGAGTGTGTGCGAGTGTGTGATGAGTGTTTGCGAGTGGGTATGAGTGAGTGAGTGCGAGCGTGTGTGATTGTGTGTGAGTGTGTGTGAGTGTGTGCGAGAGTGTGTGCGAGTGTGTATGAGTGAGTGTGTGCGAGAGTGCGAGAGTGTGTGCGATTGTTTGAAGAGTGTGTGCGAGTGTGTATGAGTGAGTGTGTGCGAGTGTGTGATGAGTGTTTGCGAGTGGGTATAAGTGAGTGTGTGCGAGCGTGTGTGATTGTGTGTGAGTGTGCGTGAGTGTGTGCGACTGTGTGCGTTTGAGTGAGTGTGTGCGATTGAGTGTGTGCGAGTGTGTGCAAGTGTGTGTGCGAGTGGGTATGAGTGAGTTTGTGCGAGTGTGTGTGAGTGTGTATGAGTGTGTATGAGTGTGTATGAGTGAGTGAGTGCGAGTGTGTGTGAGTGTGTGCGAGAGTGTGTGTGTGCGAGAGTGTGTGCGAGTGTGTATGAGTGAGTGTGTGCGAGAGTGCGAGAGTGTGTGCGAGTGTTTGATGAGTGTGTGCGAGCGTGTGTGATTGTGTGTGAGTGTGTGTGAGTGTGTGCAAGAGTGTATGAGAGTGTGTATGAGTGAGTGTGTGCGAGAGTGCGAGAGTGTGTGTGAGTGTTTGATGAGTGTGTGCGAGTGTGTATGAGTGAGTGTGTGCGAGTGTGTGATGAGTGTTTGCGAGTGGGTATGAGTGAGTGTGTGCGAGTGTGTGTGAGTGTGTATGAGTGAGTGTGTGCGAGAGTGCGAGAGTGTGTGCGAGTGTGTGATGAGTGTGTGCGAGTGTGTATGAGTGAGTGTGTGCGAGTGTGTGATGAGTGTGTGCGAGTGTGTATGAGTGAGTGTGTGCGAGCGTGTGTGATTGTGTGTGAGTGTGCGCGAGTGTGTGCGACTGTGTGCGTTTGAGTGAGTGTGTGCGATTGAGTGTGTGCGAGTGTGTATGAGTGAGTGTGTGTGAGTGTGTGCGAGTGTTTGTGAGTGTGTATAAGTGAGTGTGTGCCAGTGTGCGTGAGTGTGTGCGACTGTGTGTGCGAGTGTGCACGAGTGTGTGTGTGCCAGTGTGCGCGAGTGTGTGCGACTGTGTGTGCGACTGTGTGTGCGAGTGTGCATGAGTGTGTGTGTGCGAGTGTGCACGAGTGTGTGTGTGCGAGTTTGTGCGCGTGTGTGTGCGAGTGTGTGCGTGCAAGTGTGCGTTAGTGTGCATGAGTGTGCGTGAGTGTGTGCGAGTGTTTGCGAGTGTGTGCGAGTGTGTATGAGTGTGTATGAGTGAGTGTGTGTGAGTGTGTGCGAGAGTGTGTGTGTGGGAGAGTGTGTGCGAGTGTGTATGAATGAGTGTGTGCGAGAGTGCGAGAGTGTGTGCGAGTGTGTGATGAGTGTGTGCGAGTGTGTATGAGTGAGTGTGTGATGAGTGTGTGCGAGTGTGTATGAGTGAGTGTGTGTGAGCGTTTGTGATTGTGTGTGAGTGTGTGCGAGTGTGTGCGACTGTGTGCGTTTGAGTGAGTGTGTGCGATTGAGTGTGTGCGAGTGTGTATGAGTGAGTGTGTGTGAGTGCGTGCGAGTGTGTGTGTGCGAGTGTGTGGAAGTGTGCGTGAGTGTGTGCGACTGTGTGTGCGAGTGTGCACGATTGTGTGTGTGCGAGTGTGCACGAGTGTGTGTGTGCGAGTTTGTGCACGTGTGTGTGCGAGTGTGTGCGTGCTAGTGTGTGCGAGTGTGTGCGAGTGAGTGAGTGTGTGTGAGTGTGTGCGAGTGTGCGCGAGTGTGTGCGAGTGTGTATGAGTGAGTGTGTGTGAGTGTGTATGAGTGTGTATGAGTGAGTGTGTGCGAGTGTGTGCGAGTGTGTGTGCGAGTGTGTGTGAGTGAGTGTGTGTGAGTGTAATCGAGTGTGTCTGTACGAGTGTGTGCGTACGATTGCGTGCGAGTGTGTGCGAGTGTGTGTGTGCGAGTGTGCGTGAGTGTGCATGAGTGTGCGAGTGTGTGCGAGTGTGTATGAGTGTGTATGAGTGAGTGTGTGCGAGTGTGTATGAGTGTGTGCAAGAGTGTGTGTGTGCGAGAGTGCGAGCGTGTGTGCGAGTGTGTGTGCGAGTGTGTGCGAGTGTGTGTGCGAGTGTGTGTACGAGTGTGTGTTTGCGAGTGTGTATGAGTGAGTGTGTGTGAGTGTGTGCGAGTGTTTGTGAGTGTGTATGAGTGAGTGTGTGCGACTGTGTATGAGTAAGTGTGTGCGAGTGCGTGCGAGTGTGTGTGTGTGAGTGTGTGTTCGAGTGTGTGCCAGTGTGTGCGACTGTGTGTGTGTTACTGTGTACGAGTGTTTGAGTGTGTGCCAGTGTTTGTGCGAGTGAGTGTGTGCGAGTGTGTATGAGTGAGTGTCCTCGAGTGTGTGTGTGCGAGTATATGTGCAAGTGTGTGCGTGCGAGTGCGTGCGAGTGTATGCGAGTGTGTGTGTGCGAGTGTGTGCATGCGAGTGCATGCGAGTGTGTACGAGTGTGTTCGAGTGTGTGCGTGCGAGTGTGCATTAGTGTGCATGAGTGTGCGCGAGTGTGTGCGAGTGTTTGCGAGTGTGTGCGAGTGTGTGTGAGTGTGTATGAGTGAGTGTGTGTGTGTGTGAGTGTGTATGAGTGTGTATGAGTGAGTGTGTGCGAGTGTGTGTGAGTGTGTGCGAGAGTGTGTGTGTGCGAGAGTGTGTGCGAGTGTGTATGAGTGAGTGTGTGCGAGAGTGCGAGAGTGTGTGCGAGTGTGTGATGAGTGTGTGCGAGTGTGTATGAGTGAGTGTGTGATGAGTGTGTGCGAGTGTGTATGAGTGAGTGTGTGCGAGCGTGTGTGATTGTGTGTGAGTGTGCGTGAGTGTGTGCGAGTGTGTGCGTTTGAGTGAGTGTGTGCGATTGATTGTGTGCGAGTGTGTATGAGTGAGTGTGTGTGAGTGTGTGCGAGTGTTTGTGAGTGTGTATAAGTGAGTGTGTGTGAGTGTGTATGAGTGAGTTTGTGCCAGTGTGCGCGAGTGTGTGCGAATGTGTGTGCGAGTGTGCACGAGTGTGTGTGTGCGAGTGTGTGCCAGTGTGCGCGAGTGTGTGCGACTGTGCGTGCGAGTGTGCATGAGTGTGTGTGTGCGAGTGTGCACGAGTGTGTGTGTGCGAGTTTGTGCGCGTGTGTGTGCGAGTGTGTATGAGTGAGTGTGTGCGAGTGTGTATGAGTGAGTGTGTGCGAGAGTGTGTGCGAGTGTGTGATGAGTGTGTGCGAGTTTGTATGAGTGAGTGTGTGCGAGTGTGTATGAGTGAGTGTGTGCGAGCGTGTGTGATTGTGTGTGAGTGTGCGCGAGTGTGTGCGACTGTGTGCGTTTGAGTGAGTGTGTGCGATTGAGTGTGTGCGAGTGTGTATGAGTGAGTGTGTGTGAGTGTGTGCGAGTGTTTGTGAGTGTGTATGAGTGAGTGTGTATGAGTGAGTGTGTGCGAGTGCGTGCGAGTGTGTGTGTGCGAGTGTGTGCCAGTGTGCGCGAGTGTGTGCGACTGTGTGTGCGAGTGTGCACGAGTGTGTGTGTGCGAGTGTGCACGAGTGTGTGTGTGCGAGTTTGTGCGCGTGTGTGTGCGTGCTAGTGTGTGCGAGTGTGTGCGAGTGAGTGAGTGTGTGTGAGTGTGTGCGAGTGTGTGTAAGTGTGTGCGAGTGTGCGCGAGTGTGTGCGAGTGTGTATGAGTGAGTGTGTGTGAGTTTGTGTGAGTGTGCGTGAGTGTGTGCGTGTGAGTGAGTGAGTGTGTGTGAGTGTGTGCGAGAGTGTATGAGTGAGTGTGTGTGAGTGCGTGCGAGTGTGTGCGAGTGTGCGTGCGAGTGTGTATGAGGGTGTGTGCGGGTGTGTGTGCGAGTGTGTGCGAGTGTGTGTGTGAGTGTGTGCGAGTGTGTGTGCGAGTGTGTGTACGAGTGTGTGTGTGCGAGTGTGTATGAGTGAGTGTGTGTGAGTGTGTATGAGTGAGTGTGTGCGAGTGTGTGCGAGTGTGTGTGCGAGTGTGTGTGAGTGAGTGTGTGTGAGTGTTCTCGAGTGTGTCTGTACGAGTGTGTGCGTACGATTGCGTGCGAGTGTGTGAGAGTGTGTGTGTGCGAGTGTGCGTGAGTGTGCATGAGTGTGCGAGTGTGTGCGAGTGTGTATGAGTGAGTGTGTGTGAGTGTGTATGAGTGTGTATGAGTGAGTGTGTGCGAGTGTGTGCGAGTGTTTGTGCGAGTGTGTGTGAGTGAGTGTGTGTGAGTGTTCTCGAGTGTGTCTGTACGAGTGTGTGCGTACGATTGCGTGCGAGTGTGTGCGAGTGTGTGTGTGCGAGTGTGCGTGAGTGTGCATGAGTGTGCGAGTGTGTGCGAGTGTGTATGAGTGTGTATGAGTGAGTGTGTGCGAGTGTGTGTGAGTGTGTGCGAGAGTGTGTGTGTGCGAGAGTGCGAGAGTGTGTGCGAGTGTGTGTGCGAGTGTGTGCGAGTGTGTGTGCGAGTGTGTGTACAAGTGTGTGTTTGCGAGTGTGTATGAGTGAGTGTGTGTGAGTGTGTGTGTGTTTGTGAGTGTGTATGAGTGAATGTGTGCGACTGTGTATGAGTGAGTGTGTGCGAGTGCGTGCGAGTGTGTGTGTGCGAGTGTGTGTGCGAGTGTGTGCCAGTGTGTGCGACTGTGTGTGTGTTACTGTGTGCGAGTGTTTGAGTGTGTGCCAGTGTTTGTGCGAGTGTGTGTGTGAGTGTGTGCGAGTGTGTATGAGTGAGTGTCCTCGAGTGTGTGTGTGCGAGTATGTGCAAGTGTGTGCGTGCGAGTGCGTGCGAGTGTGTGCGAGTGTGTGTGTGCGAGTGTGTGCGTGAGAGTGCATGCGAGTGTGAACGAGTGTGTGCGAGTGTGCGTTAGTGTGCATGAGTGTGCGTGAGTGTGTGCGAGTGTGTATGATTGAGTGTGTGCGAGTGTGTGCGAGTGTGTGCGAGTGTGTGCGAGTGTGTATGAGTGAGTGTGTGCGAGTGTGTATGAGTGAGTGTGTGCGAGAGTGTGTGCGAGTGTTTGATGAGTGTGTGCGAGTGTGTATGAGTGAGTGTGTGCGAGTGTGTGATGAGTGTTTGCGAGTGGGTATGAGTGAGTGTGTGCGAGCGTGTGTGATTGTGTGTGAGTGTGTGTGAGTGTGTGCGAGAGTGTGTGCGAGTGTGTATGAGTGAGTGTGTGCGAGAGTGCGAGAGTGTGTGCGAGTGTTTGATGAGTGTGTGCGAGTGTGTAAGAGTGATTGTGTGCGAGTGTGTGATGAGTGTTTGCGAGTGGGTATGAGTGAGTGTGTGCGAGCGTGTGTGATTGTGTGTGAGTTTGCGTGAGTGTGTGCGACTGTGTGCATTTGAGTGAGTGTGTGCAATTGAGTGTGTGCGAGTGTGTGCAAGTGTGTGTGCGAGTGGGTATGAGTGAGTGTGTGCGAGTGTGTGCGAGTGTGTATGAGTGTGTATGAGTGTGTATGAGTGAGTGAGTGCGAGTGTGTGTGAGTGTGTGCGAGAGTGTTTGTGCGAGAGTGTGTGCGAGTGTGTATGAGTGAGTGTGTGCGAGAGTGTGTGCGAGTGTTTGATGAGTGTGTGCGAGCGTGTGTTATTGTGTGTGAGTGTGTGCAAGAGTGTGTGCGAGTGTGTAAGAGTGAGTGTGTGCGAGAGTGCGAGAGTGTGTGCGAGTGTGTGATGAATGTGTGCGAGTGTGTATGAGTGAGTGTGTGCGAGTGTGTGATGAGTGTGTGCGAGTGTGTATGAGTGAGTGTGTGCGAGCGTGTGTGATTGTGTGTGAGTGTGTATGAGTGAGTGTGTGCGAGTGTGTGATGAGTGTTTGCGAGTGGGTATGAGTGAGTGTGTGTGAGTGTGTGTGAGTGTGTGCGAGAGTGTGTGTGTGCGAGAGTGTGTGCGAGTGTGTGTGAGTGAGTGTGTGCGAGAGTGCGAGAGTGTGTGCGAGTGTGTGATGAGTGTGTGCGAGTGTGTATGAGTGAGTGTGTGCGAGTGTGTGATGAGTGTGTGCGAGAGTGTATGAGTGAGTGTGTGCGAGCGTGTGTGATTGTGTGTGAGTGTGCGCGAGTGTGTGCGACTGTGTGCGTTTGAGTGAGTGTGTGCGATTGAGTGTGTGCGAGTGTGTATGAGTGAGTGTGTGTGAGTGTGTGCAAGAGTTTGTGAGTGTGTATGAGTGAGTGTGTGCGAGTGTTTGTGAGTGTTTATGAGTGAGTGTGTATGAGTGAGTGTGTGCGAGTGCGTGCGAGTGTGTGTGTGCGAGTGTGTGTGCGAGTGTGTGCCAGTGTGTGCAACTGTGTGTGTGTTACTGTGTGCGAGTGTTTGAGTGTGTGCCAGTGTTTGTGCGAGTGAGTGTGTGCGAGTGTGTATGAGTGAGTGTCCTCGAGTGTGTATGTGCGAGTATGTGCAAGTGTGTGCGTGCGAGTGCGTGCGAGTGTGTTCGAGTGTGTGTGTGCGAGTGTGTGTGTGCGAGTGCATGCGAGTGTGTACGAGTGTGTTTGAGTGTGTGCGTGCTAGTGTGCGTTAGTGTGCATGAGTGTGCGCGAGTGTGTGCGAGTGTTTGCGAGTGTGTGCGAGTGTGTATGAGTGTGTATGAGTGAGTGTGTGCGAGTGTGTGTGAGTGTGTGTGAGTGTGTATGAGTGTGTATGAGTGAGTGTGTACGAGTGTGTGTGAGTGTGTGCGAGAGTGTGTGTGTGCGAGAGTGTGTGCCAGTGTGTATGAGTGAGTGTGTGCGAGAGTGCGAGAGTGTGTGCGAGTGTGTGATGAGTGTGTGCGAGTGTGTATGAGTGAGTGTGTGCGAGTGTGTGATGAGTGTGTGCGAGTGTGTATGAGTGAGTGTGTGCGAGCGTGTGTGATTGTGTGTGAGTGTGCGCGAGTGTGCGCGAGTGTGTGCGAGTGTGTATGAGTGAGTGTGTGTGAGTGTGTATGAGTGTGTATGAGTGAGTGTGTGCGAGTGTGTGCGAGTGTGTGTGCGAGTGTGTGTGAGTGAGTGTGTGTGAGTGTAATCGAGTGTGTCTGTACGAGTGTGTGCGTACGATTGCGTGCGAGTGTGTGCGAGTGTGTGTGTGCGAGTGTGCGTGAGTGTGCATGAGTGTGCGAGTGTGTGCGAGTGTGTATGAGTGTGTATGAGTGAGTGTGTGTGAGTGTGTGCGAGTGTGCGCGAGTGTGTGCGAGTGTGTATGAGTGAGTGTGTGTGAGTGTGTATGAGTGTGTATGAGTGAGTGTGTGCGAGTGTGTGCGAGTGTGTGTGCGAGTGTGTGTGAGTGAGTGTGTGTGAGTGTAATCGAGTGTGTCTGTACGAGTGTGTGCGTACGATTGCGTGCGAGTGTGTGCGAGTGTGTGTGTGCGAGTGTGCGTGAGTGTGCATGAGTGTGCGAGTGTGTGCGAGTGTGTATGAGTGTGTATGAGTGAGTGTGTGCGAGTGTGTATGAGTGTGTGCAAGAGTGTGTGTGTGCGAGAGTGCGAGCGTGTGTGCGAGTGTGTGTGCGAGTGTGTGCGAGTGTGTGTGCGAGTGTGTGTACGAGTGTGTGTTTGCGAGTGTGTATGAGTGAGTGTGTGTGAGTGTGTGCGAGTGTTTGTGAGTGTGTATGAGTGAGTGTGTGCGACTGTGTATGAGTAAGTGTGTGCGAGTGCGTGCGAGTGTGTGTGTGTGAGTGTGTGTTCGAGTGTGTGCCAGTGTGTGCGACTGTGTGTGTGTTACTGTGTACGAGTGTTTGAGTGTGTGCCAGTGTTTGTGCGAGTGAGTGTGTGCGAGTGTGTATGAGTGAGTGTCCTCGAGTGTGTGTGTGCGAGTATATGTGCAAGTGTGTGCGTGCGAGTGCGTGCGAGTGTATGCGAGTGTGTGTGTGCGAGTGTGTGCATGCGAGTGCATGCGAGTGTGTACGAGTGTGTTCGAGTGTGTGCGTGCGAGTGTGCATTAGTGTGCATGAGTGTGCGCGAGTGT
Source organism: Phyllobates terribilis (assembly GCF_046119375.1). Lineage (NCBI taxonomy): Eukaryota > Metazoa > Chordata > Amphibia > Anura > Dendrobatidae > Phyllobates > Phyllobates terribilis. The sequence goes on from NW_027362901.1 coordinate 2,675,988, forward strand.
GTGCGAGTGTTTGCGAGTGTGTGCGAGTGTGTGTGAGTGTGTATGAGTGAGTGTGTGTGTGTGTGAGTGTGTATGAGTGTGTATGAGTGAGTGTGTGCGAGTGTGTGTGAGTGTGTGCGAGAGTGTGTGTGTGCGAGAGTGTGTGCGAGTGTGTATGAGTGAGTGTGTGCGAGAGTGCGAGAGTGTGTGCGAGTGTGTGATGAGTGTGTGCGAGTGTGTATGAGTGAGTGTGTGATGAGTGTGTGCGAGTGTGTATGAGTGAGTGTGTGCGAGCGTGTGTGATTGTGTGTGAGTGTGCGTGAGTGTGTGCGAGTGTGTGCGTTTGAGTGAGTGTGTGCGATTGATTGTGTGCGAGTGTGTATGAGTGAGTGTGTGTGAGTGTGTGCGAGTGTTTGTGAGTGTGTATAAGTGAGTGTGTGTGAGTGTGTATGAGTGAGTTTGTGCCAGTGTGCGCGAGTGTGTGCGAATGTGTGTGCGAGTGTGCACGAGTGTGTGTGTGCGAGTGTGTGCCAGTGTGCGCGAGTGTGTGCGACTGTGCGTGCGAGTGTGCATGAGTGTGTGTGTGCGAGTGTGCACGAGTGTGTGTGTGCGAGTTTGTGCGCGTGTGTGTGCGAGTGTGTATGAGTGAGTGTGTGCGAGTGTGTATGAGTGAGTGTGTGCGAGAGTGTGTGCGAGTGTGTGATGAGTGTGTGCGAGTTTGTATGAGTGAGTGTGTGCGAGTGTGTATGAGTGAGTGTGTGCGAGCGTGTGTGATTGTGTGTGAGTGTGCGCGAGTGTGTGCGACTGTGTGCGTTTGAGTGAGTGTGTGCGATTGAGTGTGTGCGAGTGTGTATGAGTGAGTGTGTGTGAGTGTGTGCGAGTGTTTGTGAGTGTGTATGAGTGAGTGTGTATGAGTGAGTGTGTGCGAGTGCGTGCGAGTGTGTGTGTGCGAGTGTGTGCCAGTGTGCGCGAGTGTGTGCGACTGTGTGTGCGAGTGTGCACGAGTGTGTGTGTGCGAGTGTGCACGAGTGTGTGTGTGCGAGTTTGTGCGCGTGTGTGTGCGTGCTAGTGTGTGCGAGTGTGTGCGAGTGAGTGAGTGTGTGTGAGTGTGTGCGAGTGTGTGTAAGTGTGTGCGAGTGTGCGCGAGTGTGTGCGAGTGTGTATGAGTGAGTGTGTGTGAGTTTGTGTGAGTGTGCGTGAGTGTGTGCGTGTGAGTGAGTGAGTGTGTGTGAGTGTGTGCGAGAGTGTATGAGTGAGTGTGTGTGAGTGCGTGCGAGTGTGTGCGAGTGTGCGTGCGAGTGTGTATGAGGGTGTGTGCGGGTGTGTGTGCGAGTGTGTGCGAGTGTGTGTGTGAGTGTGTGCGAGTGTGTGTGCGAGTGTGTGTACGAGTGTGTGTGTGCGAGTGTGTATGAGTGAGTGTGTGTGAGTGTGTATGAGTGAGTGTGTGCGAGTGTGTGCGAGTGTGTGTGCGAGTGTGTGTGAGTGAGTGTGTGTGAGTGTTCTCGAGTGTGTCTGTACGAGTGTGTGCGTACGATTGCGTGCGAGTGTGTGAGAGTGTGTGTGTGCGAGTGTGCGTGAGTGTGCATGAGTGTGCGAGTGTGTGCGAGTGTGTATGAGTGAGTGTGTGTGAGTGTGTATGAGTGTGTATGAGTGAGTGTGTGCGAGTGTGTGCGAGTGTTTGTGCGAGTGTGTGTGAGTGAGTGTGTGTGAGTGTTCTCGAGTGTGTCTGTACGAGTGTGTGCGTACGATTGCGTGCGAGTGTGTGCGAGTGTGTGTGTGCGAGTGTGCGTGAGTGTGCATGAGTGTGCGAGTGTGTGCGAGTGTGTATGAGTGTGTATGAGTGAGTGTGTGCGAGTGTGTGTGAGTGTGTGCGAGAGTGTGTGTGTGCGAGAGTGCGAGAGTGTGTGCGAGTGTGTGTGCGAGTGTGTGCGAGTGTGTGTGCGAGTGTGTGTACAAGTGTGTGTTTGCGAGTGTGTATGAGTGAGTGTGTGTGAGTGTGTGTGTGTTTGTGAGTGTGTATGAGTGAATGTGTGCGACTGTGTATGAGTGAGTGTGTGCGAGTGCGTGCGAGTGTGTGTGTGCGAGTGTGTGTGCGAGTGTGTGCCAGTGTGTGCGACTGTGTGTGTGTTACTGTGTGCGAGTGTTTGAGTGTGTGCCAGTGTTTGTGCGAGTGTGTGTGTGAGTGTGTGCGAGTGTGTATGAGTGAGTGTCCTCGAGTGTGTGTGTGCGAGTATGTGCAAGTGTGTGCGTGCGAGTGCGTGCGAGTGTGTGCGAGTGTGTGTGTGCGAGTGTGTGCGTGAGAGTGCATGCGAGTGTGAACGAGTGTGTGCGAGTGTGCGTTAGTGTGCATGAGTGTGCGTGAGTGTGTGCGAGTGTGTATGATTGAGTGTGTGCGAGTGTGTGCGAGTGTGTGCGAGTGTGTGCGAGTGTGTATGAGTGAGTGTGTGCGAGTGTGTATGAGTGAGTGTGTGCGAGAGTGTGTGCGAGTGTTTGATGAGTGTGTGCGAGTGTGTATGAGTGAGTGTGTGCGAGTGTGTGATGAGTGTTTGCGAGTGGGTATGAGTGAGTGTGTGCGAGCGTGTGTGATTGTGTGTGAGTGTGTGTGAGTGTGTGCGAGAGTGTGTGCGAGTGTGTATGAGTGAGTGTGTGCGAGAGTGCGAGAGTGTGTGCGAGTGTTTGATGAGTGTGTGCGAGTGTGTAAGAGTGATTGTGTGCGAGTGTGTGATGAGTGTTTGCGAGTGGGTATGAGTGAGTGTGTGCGAGCGTGTGTGATTGTGTGTGAGTTTGCGTGAGTGTGTGCGACTGTGTGCATTTGAGTGAGTGTGTGCAATTGAGTGTGTGCGAGTGTGTGCAAGTGTGTGTGCGAGTGGGTATGAGTGAGTGTGTGCGAGTGTGTGCGAGTGTGTATGAGTGTGTATGAGTGTGTATGAGTGAGTGAGTGCGAGTGTGTGTGAGTGTGTGCGAGAGTGTTTGTGCGAGAGTGTGTGCGAGTGTGTATGAGTGAGTGTGTGCGAGAGTGTGTGCGAGTGTTTGATGAGTGTGTGCGAGCGTGTGTTATTGTGTGTGAGTGTGTGCAAGAGTGTGTGCGAGTGTGTAAGAGTGAGTGTGTGCGAGAGTGCGAGAGTGTGTGCGAGTGTGTGATGAATGTGTGCGAGTGTGTATGAGTGAGTGTGTGCGAGTGTGTGATGAGTGTGTGCGAGTGTGTATGAGTGAGTGTGTGCGAGCGTGTGTGATTGTGTGTGAGTGTGTATGAGTGAGTGTGTGCGAGTGTGTGATGAGTGTTTGCGAGTGGGTATGAGTGAGTGTGTGTGAGTGTGTGTGAGTGTGTGCGAGAGTGTGTGTGTGCGAGAGTGTGTGCGAGTGTGTGTGAGTGAGTGTGTGCGAGAGTGCGAGAGTGTGTGCGAGTGTGTGATGAGTGTGTGCGAGTGTGTATGAGTGAGTGTGTGCGAGTGTGTGATGAGTGTGTGCGAGATTGTATGAGTGAGTGTGTGCGAGCGTGTGTGATTGTGTGTGAGTGTGCACGAGTGTGTGCGACTGTGTGCGTTTGAGTGAGTGTGTGCGATTGAGTGTGTGCGAGTGTGTATGAGTGAGTGTGTGTGAGTGTGTGCAAGAGTTTGTGAGTGTGTATGAGTGAGTGTGTGCGAGTGTTTGTGAGTGTTTATGAGTGAGTGTGTATGAGTGAGTGTGTGCGAGTGCGTGCGAGTGTGTGTGTGCGAGTGTGTGTGCGAGTGTGTGCCAGTGTGTGCAACTGTGTGTGTGTTACTGTGTGCGAGTGTTTGAGTGTGTGCCAGTGTTTGTGCGAGTGAGTGTGTGCGAGTGTGTATGAGTGAGTGTCCTCGAGTGTGTATGTGCGAGTATGTGCAAGTGTGTGCGTGCAAGTGCGTGCGAGTGTGTTCGAGTGTGTGTGTGCGAGTGTGTGTGTGCGAGTGCATGCGAGTGTGTACGAGTGTGTTTGAGTGTGTGCGTGCTAGTGTGCGTTAGTGTGCATGAGTGTGCGCGAGTGTGTGCGAGTGTTTGCGAGTGTGTGCGAGTGTGTATGAGTGTGTATGAGTGAGTGTGTGCGAGTGTGTGTGAGTGTGTGTGAGTGTGTATGAGTGTGTATGAGTGAGTGTGTACGAGTGTGTGTGAGTGTGTGCGAGAGTGTGTGTGTGCGAGAGTGTGTGCCAGTGTGTATGAGTGAGTGTGTGCGAGAGTGCGAGAGTGTGTGCGAGTGTGTGATGAGTGTGTGCGAGTGTGTATGAGTGAGTGTGTGCGAGTGTGTGATGAGTGTGTGCGAGTGTGTATGAGTGAGTGTGTGCGAGCGTGTGTGATTGTGTGTGAGTGTGCGCGAGTGTGTGCGACTGTGTGCGTTTGAGTGAGTGTGTGCGATTGAGTGTGTGCGAGTGTGTATGAGTGAGTGTGTGTGAGTGTGTGCTAGTGTTTGTGAGTGTGTATAAGTGAGTGTGTGCGAGTGTGTATGAGTGAGTGTGTGCCAGTGTGCGCGAGTGTGTGCGACTGTGTGTGCGAGTGTGCACGAGTGTGTGTGTGCGAGTGTGTGCCAGTGTGCGCGAATGTGTGCGACTGTGTGTGCGAGTGTGCATGAGTGTGTGTGTGCGAGTGTGCACGAGTGTGTGTGTGCGAGTTTGTGCGCGTGTGTGTGCGAGTGTGTGCGTGCGAGTGTGTATTAGTGAGTGTGTGCGAGTGTGTATGAGTGAGTGTGTGCGAGTGTGTATGAGTGAGTGTGTGCGAGTGTGCGCGAGTGTGTGTGCGAGTGTGTGCCAGTGTGTGCGACTGTGTGTGTGTTACTGTGTGCGAGTGTTTGAGTGTGTGCCAGTGTTTGTGCGAGTGTGTGTGTGAGTGTGTGCGAGTGTGTATGAGTGAGTGTCCTCGAGGGTGTGTGTGCGAGTGTGTGCGAGTATGTGCAAGTGTGTGCGTGCGAGTGCCTGCGAGTGCGTGCGAGTGCATGCGAGTGTGTGCGAGTGTGTGCGTGCGAGTGCATGCGAGTGTGAACGAGTGTGTGCGAGTGTGTGCGTGCGAGTGTGCGTTAGTGTGCATGAGTGTGCGTGAGTGTGTGCGAGTGTTTGCGAGTGTGTGCGAGTGTGTATGAGTGTGTATGAGTGAGTGTGTGCGCGTGTGTGCGAGTGTGTGCGAGTGTGTATGAGTGTGTATGAGTGAGTGAGTGCGAGTGTGTGTGAGTGTGTGCGAGAGTGTGTGTGTGCGAGAGTGTGTGCGAGTGTGTATGAGTGAGTGTGTGCGAGAGTGCGAGAGTGTGTGCGAGTGTTTGATGAGTGTCTGCGAGTGTGTATGAGTGAGTGTGAGCGAGTGTGTGATGAGTGTTTGCGAGTGGGTATGAGTGAGTGAGTGCGAGCGTGTGTGATTGTGTGTGAGTGTGTGTGAGTGTGTGCGAGAGTGTGTGCGAGTGTGTATGAGTGAGTGTGTGCGAGAGTGCGAGAGTGTGTGCGAGTGTTTGATGAGTGTGTGCGAGTGTGTATGAGTGAGTGTGTGCGAGTGTGTGATGAGTGTTTGCGAGTGGGTATGAGTGAGTGTGTGCGAGCGTGTGTGATTGTGTGTGAGTGTGCGTGAGTGTGTGCGACTGTGTGCGTTTGAGTGAGTGTGTGCGATTGAGTGTGTGCGAGTGTGTGCAAGTGTGTGTGCGAGTGGGTATGAGTGAGTGTATGCGAGTGTGTGCGAGTGTGTATGAGTGTGTATGAGTGTGTATGAGTGAGTGAGTGCGAGTGTGTGTGAGTGTGTGTGAGAGTGTGTGTGTGCGAGAGTGTGTGCGAGTGTGTATGAGTGAGTGTGTGCGAGAGTGCGAGAAAGTGTGCGAGTGTTTGATGAGTGTGTGCGAGCGTGTGTGATTGTGTGTGAGTGTGTGTGAGTGTGTGCAAGAGTGTATGCGAGTGTGTATGAGTGAGTGTGTGCGAGAGTGGCAGAGTGTGTGCGAGTGTTTGATGAGTGTGTGCGAGTGTGTATGAGTGAGTGTGTGCGAGTGTGTGATGAGTGTTTGCGAGTGGGTATGAGTGAGTGTGTGCGAGTGTGTTTGAGTGTGTATGAGTGAGTGTGTGCGAGAGTGCGAGAGTGTGTGCGAGTGTTTGATGAGTGTGTGCGAGTGTGTATGAGTGAGTGTGTGCGAGTGTGTGATGAGTGTTTGCGAGTGGGTATGAGTGAGTGTGTGCGAGTGTGTGTGAGTGTGTATGAGTGAGTGTGTGCGAGAGTGTGTGCGAGTGTGTGATGAGTGTGTGCGAGTGTGTATGAGTGAGTGTGTGCGAGTGTGTGATGAGTGTGTGCGAGTGTGTATGAGTGAGTGTGTGCGAGCGTTTGTGATTGTGTGTGAGTGTGCGCGAGTGTGTGCGACTGTGTGCATTTGAGTGAGTGTGTGCGATTGAGTGTGTGCGAGTGTGTATGAGTGAGTGTGTGTGAGTGTGTGCGAGTGTTTGTGAGTGTGTATAAGTGAGTGTGTGCCAGTGTGCGTGAGTGTGTGCGACTGTGTGTGCGAGTGTGCACGAGTGTGTGTGTGCCAGTGTGCGCGAGTGTGTGCAACTGTGTGTGCGACTGTGTGTGCGAGTGTGCATGAGTGTGTGTGTGCGAGTGTGCACGAGTGTGTGTGCGAGTTTGTGCGCATGTGTGTGCGAGTGTGTGCGTGCGAGTGTGTATGAGTGAGTGTGTGCGAGTGTGTATGAGTGAGTGTGTGCGAGTGTGCGCGAGTGTGTGTGCGAGTGTGTGCCAGTGTGTGCGACTGTGTGTGTGTTACTGTGTGCGAGTGTTGGAGTGTGTGCCAGTGTTTGTGCGAGTGTGTGTGTGAGTGTGTGCGAGTGTGTTTGAGTTAGTGTCCTCGAGTGTGTGTGTGCGAGTATGTGCAAGTGTGTGCGTGCGAGTGCGTGCGAGTGTGTGCGAGTGTGTGTGTGCGAGTGTGTGCGTGCGAGTGCATGCGAGTGTGTACGAGTGTGTGCGAGTGTGTGCGTGCGAGTGTGCGTTAGTGTGCATGAGTGTGCGTGAGTGTGTGCGAGTGTTTGCGAGTGTGTGCGAGTGTGTATGAGTGTGTATGAGTGAGTGTGTGTGAGTGTGTATGAGTGTGTATGAGTGAGTGTGTGCGAGTGTGTGTGAGTGTGTGCGAGAGTGTGTGTGTGCGAGAGTGTGTGCGAGTGTGTATGAATGAGTGTGTGCGAGAGTGCGAGAGTGTGTGCGAGTGTGTGATGAGTGTGTGCGAGTGTGTATGAGTGAGTGTGTGATGAGTGTGTGCGAGTGTGTATGAGTGAGTGTGTGTGAGCGTTTGTGATTGTGTGTGAGTGTGCGCGAGTGTGTGCGACTGTGTGCGTTTGAGTGAGTGTGTGCAAGTGTGTATGAGTGAGTGTGTGTGAGTGCGTGCGAGTGTGTGTGTGCGAGTGTGTGGAAGTGTGCGCGAGTGTGTGCGACTGTGTGTGCGAGTGTGCACGATTGTGTGTGTGCGAGTGTGCACGAGTGTGTGTGTGCGAGTTTGTGCACGTGTGTGTGCGAGTGTGTGCGTGCTAGTGTGTGCGAGTGTGTGCGAGTGAGTGAGTGTGTGTGAGTGTGTGCGAGTGTGCGCGAGTGTGTGCGAGTGTGTATGAGTGAGTGTGTGTGAGTGTGTATGAGTGTGTATGAGTGAGTGTGTGCAAGTGTGTGCGAGTGTGTGTGCGAGTGTGTGTGAGTGAGTGTGTGTGAGTGTTCTCGAGTGTGTCTGTACGAGTGTGTGCGTACGATTGCGTGCGAGTGTGTGCGAGTGTGTGTGTGCGAGTGTGCGTGAGTGTGCGAGTGTGTGCGAGTGTGTATGAGTGTGTATGAGTGAGTGTGTGCGAGTGTGTGTGAGTGTGTGCAAGAGTGTGTGTGTGCGAGAGTGCGAGAGTGTGCGAGTGTGTGTGCGAGTGTGTGCGAGTGTGTGTGCGAGTGTGTGTACGAGTGTGTGTTTGCGAGTGTGTATGAGTGAGTGTGTGTGAGTGTGTGCGAGTGTTTGTGAGTGTGTATGAGTGAGTGTGTGCGACTGTGTATGAGTGAGTGTGTTCGAGTGCGTGCGAGTGTGTGTGTGTGAGTGTGTGTGCGAGTGTGTGCCAGTGTGTGCGACTGTGTGTGTGTTACTGTGTACGAGTGTTTGAGTGTGTGCCAGTGTTTGTGCGAGTGAGTGTGTGCGAGTGTGTATGAGTGTGTGTGTGCGAGTATGTGCAAGTGTGTGCGTGCGAGTGCGTGCGAGTGTGTGCGAGTGTGTGCGTGCGAGTGTGCGTTAGTGTGCATGAGTGTGCGCGAGTGTGTGCGAGTGTTTGCGAGTGTGTGCGAGTGTGTGTGAGTGTGTATGAGTGAGTGTGTGTGTGAGTGTGTATGAGTGTGTATGAGTGAGTGTGTGCGAGTGTGTGTGAGTGTGTGCGAGAGTGTGTGTGTGCGAGAGTGTGTGCGAGTGTGTATGAGTGAGTGTGTGCGAGAGTGTGAGAGTGTGTGCGAGTGTGTGATGAGTGTGTGCGAGTGTGTATGAGTGAGTGTGTGATGAGTGTGTGCGAGTGTGTATGAGTGAGTGTGTGCGAGCGTGTGTGATTGTGTGTGAGTGTGCGTGAGTGTGTGCGACTGTGTGCGTTTGAGTGAGTGTGTGCGATTGATTGAGTGCGAGTGTGTATGAGTGAGTGTGTGTGAGTGTGTGCGAGTGTTTGTGAGTGTGTATAAGTGAGTGTGTGTGAGTGTGTATGAGTGAGTTTGTGCCAGTGTGTGCGAATGTGTGTGCGAGTGTGCACGAGTGTGTGTGTGCGAGTGTGTGCCAGTGTGCGCGAGTGTGTGCGACTGTGCATGCGAGTGTGCATGAGTGTGTGTGTGCGAGTGTGCACGAGTGTGTGTGTGCGAGTTTGTGCGCGTGTGTGTGCGAGTGTGTGCGTGCGAGTGTGTATGAGTGAGTGTGTGCGAGTGTGCGCGAGTGTGTGTGCGAGTGTGTGCCAGTGTGTGCGACTGTGTGTGTGTTACTGTGTGCGAGTGTTTGAGTGTGTGCCAGTGTTTGTGCGAGTGTGTGTGTGAGTGTGTGCGAGTGTGTGTGTGCAAGTGCGTGCGAGTGTGTGCGAGTGTGTGTGTGCGAGTGTGTGCAAGTGTGTGCGTGCAAGTGCGTGCGAGTGTGTGCGAGTGTGTGTGTGCGAGTGTGTGCGTGAGAGTGCATGCGAGTGTGAACGAGTGTGTGCGAGTGTGTGCGTGCGAGTGTGCGTTAGTGTGCATGAGTGTGCGTGAGTGTGTGCGAGTGTGTATGAGTGTGTATGAGTGAGTGTGTGCGAGTGTGTGCGAGTGTGTATGAGTGAGTGCGAGTGTGTGTGAGTGTGTGCGAGAGTGTGTGTGTGCGAGATTGTGTGCGAGTGTGTATGAGTGAGTGTGTGCGAGAGTGCGAGAGTGTGTGCGAGTGTTTGATGAGTGTGTGCGAGTGTGTATGAGTGAGTGTGTGCGAGTGTGTGATGAGTGTTTGCGAGTGGGTATGAGTGAGTGTGTGCGAGCGTGTGTAATTGTGTGTGAGTGTGTGTGAGTGTGTGCGAGAGTGTGTGAGAGTGTAAATGAGTGAGTGTGTGCGAGAGTGTGTGCGAGTGTGTATGAGTGATTATGTGCGAGTGTGTGATGAGTGTTTGCGAGTGGGTATGAGTGAGTGTGTGCGAGCGTGTGTGATTGTGTGTGAGTGTGCGTGAGTGTGTGCGACTGTGTGCGTTTGAGTGAGTGTGTGCAATTGAGTGTGTGCGAGTGTGTGCAATTGTGTGTGCGAGTGGGTATGAGTGAGTGTGTGCGAGTGTGTGCGAGTGTGTATGAGTGTGTATGAGTGTGTATGAGTGAGTGAGTGCGAGTGTGTGTGAGTGTGTGCGAGAGTGTGTGTGTGCGAGAGTGTGTGCGAGTGTGTATGAGTGAGTGTGTGCGAGAGTGCGAGAGTGTGTGCGAGTGTTTGATGAGTGTGTGCGAGCGTGTGTGATTGTGTGTGAGTGTGTGTGAGTGTGTGTGAGTGTGTGCGAGAGTGCAAGAGTGTGTGCGAGTGTTTGATGAGTGTGTGCGAGTGTGTATGAGTGAATGTGTGCGAGTGTGTGATGAGTGTTTGCGAGTGGGTATGAGTGAGTGTGTGCGAGTGTGTGTGAGTGTGTGCGAGAGTGTGTGTGTGCGAGAGTGTGTGCGAGTGTGTATGAGTGAGTGTGTGCGAGAGTGTGTGTGAGTGTGTGATGAGTGTGTGCGAGTTTGTATGAGTGAGTGTGTGCGAGTGTGTATGAGTGAGTGTGTGCGAGCGTGTGTGATTGTCTGTGAGTGTGCGCGAGTGTGTGGGACTGTGTGCGTTTGAGTGAGTGTGTGCGATTGAGTGTGTGCGAGTGTGTATGAGTGAGTGTGTGTGAGTGTGTGCGAGTGTTTGTGAGTGTGTATGAGTGAGTGTGTATGAGTGAGTGTGTGCGAGTGCGTGCGAGTGTGTGTGTGCGAGTGTGTGCCAGTGTGCGCGAGTGTGTGCGACTGTGTGTGCGAGTGTGCACGAGTGTGTGTGTGCGAGTGTGCACGAGTGTGTGTGTGCGAGTTTGTGCGCGTGTGTGTGCGTGCTAGTGTGTGCGAGTGTGTGCGAGTGAGTGAGTGTGTGTGAGTGTGTGCGAGTGTGTGTAAGTGTGTGCGAGTGTGCGCGAGTGTGTGCGAGTGAGTGTGTGTGAGTTTGTGTGAGTGTGCGTGAGTGTGTGCGTGTGAGTGAGTGAGTGTGTGTGAGTGTGTGCGAGAGTGTATGAGTGAGTGTGTGTGAGTGCGTGCGAGTGTGTGCGAGTGTGCGTGCGAGTGTGTATGAGGGTGTGTGCGGGTGTGTGTGCGAGTGTGTGCGAGTGTGTGTGCGAGTGTGTGCGATTGTGTGTGCGAGTGTGTGTATGAGTGTGTGTGTGCGAGTGTGTATGAGTGAGTGTGTGTGAGTGTGTATGAGTGTGTATGAGTGAGTGTGTGTGAGTGTGTGCGAGTGTGTGTGCGAGTGTGTGTGAGTGTTCTCGAGTGTGTCTGTACGAGTGTGTGCGTACGATTGCGTGCGAGTGTGTGAGAGTGTGTGTGTGCGAGTGTGCGTGAGTGTGCATGAGTGTGCGAGTGTGTGCGAGTGTGTATGAGTGAGTGTGTGTGAGTGTGTATGAGTGTGTATGAGTGAGTGTGTGCGAGTGTGTGTGCGAGTGTGTGTGAGTGAGTGTGTGTGAGTGTTCTCGAGTGTGTCTGTACGAGTGTGTGCGTACGATTGCGTGCGAGTGTGTGCGAGTGTGTGTGTGCGAGTGTGCGTGAGTGTGCATGAGTGTGCGAGTGTGTGCGAGTGTGTATGAGTGTGTATGAGTGAGTGTGTGCGAGTGTGTGTGAGTGTGTGCGAGAGTGTGTGTGTGCGAGAGTGCGAGAGTGTGTGCGAGTGTGTGTGCGAGTGTGTGCGAGTGTGTGTGCGAGTGTGTGTACAAGTGTGTGTTTGCGAGTGTGTATGAGTGAGTGTGTGTGAGTGTGTGTGTGTTTGTGAGTGTGTATGAGTGAGTGTGTGCGACTGTGTATGAGTGAGTGTGTGCGAGTGCGTGCGAGTGTGTGTGTGCGAGTGTGTGTGCGAGTGTGTGCCAGTGTGTGCGACTGTGTGTGTGTTACTGTGTGCGAGTGTTTGAGTGTGTGCCAGTGTTTGTGCGAGTGAGTGTGTGCGAGTGTGTATGAGTGAGTGTCCTCGAGTGTGTGTGTGCGAGTATGTGCAAGTGTGTGCGTGCGAGTGCATGCGAGTGTGTGCGAGTATGTGTGTGTGAGTGTGTGCGTGCGAGTGCATGCGAGTGTGTACGAGTGTGTTCGAGTGTGTGCGTGCGAGTGTGCGTTAGTGTGCATGAGTGTGCGCGAGTGTGTGCGAGAGTTTGCGAGTGTGTGCGAGTGTGTATGAGTGAGTGTGTGCGAGTGTGTGTGAGTGTGTGTGAGTGTGTATGAGTGTGTATGAGTGAGTGTGTGCGAGTGTGTGTAAGTGTGTGCGAGAGTGTGTGTGTGCGAGAGTGTGTGCGAGTGTGTATGAGTGAGTGTGTGCGAGAGTGCGAGAGTGTGTGCGAGTGTGTGATGAGTGTGTGCGAGTTTGTATGAGTGAGTGTGTGCGAGTGTGTGATGAGTGTGTGCGAATGTGTATGAGTGAGTGTGTGCGAGCGTGTGTGATTGTGTGTGAGTGTGCGCGAGTGTGTGCGACTGTGTGCATTTGAGTGAGTGTGTGCGATTGAGTGTGTGCGAGTGTGTATGAGTGAGTGTGTGTGAGTGTGTGTGAGTGTTTGTGAGTGTGTATAAGTGAGTGTGTGCGAGTGTGTATGAGTGAGTGTGTGCCAGTGTGCGCGAGTGTGTGCGACTGTGTGTGTGAGCGTGCACGAGTGTGTGTGTGCGAGTGTGTGCCAGTGTGCGCGAGTGTGTGCGACTGTGCGTGCGAGTGTGCATGAGTGTGTGTGTGCGAGTGTGCACGAGTGTGTGTGTGCGAGTTTGTGCGCGTGTGTGTGCGAGTGTGTGCGTGCGAGTGTGTATGAGTGAGTGTGTGCGAGTGTGTATGAGTGAGTGTGTGCGAGTGTGCGCGAGTGTGTGTGCGAGTGTGTGCCAGTGTGTGCGACTGTGTGTGTGTTACTGTGTGCGAGTGTTTGAGTGTGTGCCAGTGTTTGTGCGAGTGTGTGTGTGAGTGTGTGCGAGTGTGTATGAGTGAGTGTCCTCGAGTGTGTGTGTGCGAGTATGTGCAAGTGTGTGCGTGCGAGTGCGTGCGAGTGTGTGCGAGTGTGTGTGTGCGAGTGTGTGCGTGAGAGTGTGCGAGTGTGTATGAGTGTGTATGAGTGAGTGAGTGCGAGTGTGTGTGAGTGTGTGCGAGAGTGTGTGTGTGCGAGAGTGTGTGCGATTGTGTATGAGTGAGTGTGTGCGAGAGTGCGAGAGTGTGTGCGAGTGTTTGATGAGTGTGTGCGAGTGTTTATGAGTGAGTGTGTGCGAGTGTGTGATGAGTGTTTGCGAGTGGGTATGAGTGAGTGTGTGCGAGTGTGTGTGATTGTGTGTGAGTGTGCGTGAGTGTGTGCGACTGTGTGCGTTTGAGTGAGTGTGTGCAATTGAGTGTGTGTGAGTGTGTGCAAGTGTGTGTGCGAGTGGGTATGAGTGAGTGTGTGCGAGTGTGTGCGAGTGTGTTTGAGTGTGTATGAGTGTGTATGAGTGAGTGAGTGCGAGTGTGTGTGAGTGTGTGCGAGAGTGTGTGTGTGCGATAGTGTGTGCGAGTGTGTATGAGTGAGTGTGTGCGAGAGTGCGAGAGTGTGTGCGAGTGTTTGATGAGTGTGTGCGAGCGTGTGTGATTGTGTGCAAGAGTGTGTGCGAGTGTGTATGAGTGAGTGTGTGCGAGAGTGCGAGAGTGTGTGCGAGTGTTTGATGAGTGTGTGCGAGTGTGTATGAGTGAGTGTGTGCGAGTGTGTGATGAGTGTTTGCGAGTGTGTATGAGTGAGTGTGTGCGAGCGTATGTGATTGTGTGTGAGTGTGCGCAAGTGTGTGCGACTGTGTGCGTTTGAGTGAGTGTGTGCAATTGAGTGTGTGCGAGTGTGTATGAGTGAGTGTGTGTGAGTGTGTGGGAGTGTTTGTGAGTGTGTATAAGTGAGTGTGTGCGAGTGTGTATGAGTGAGTGTGTGCCAGTGTGCGCGAGTGTGTGCGACTGTGTGTGCGAGTGTGCACGAGTGTGTGTGTGCGAGTGTGTGCCAGTGTTTGTTCGAGTGTGTGTGTGAGTGTGTGCGAGTGTGTATGAGTGAGTGTCCTCGAGTGTGTGTGTGCGAGTATGTGCAAGTGTTTGCGAGTGTGTGTGAGTGTGTATGAGTGAGTGTGTGTGTGAGTGTGTATGAGTGTGTATGAGTGAGTGTGTGCGAGTGTGTGTGAGTGTGTGCGAGAGTGTGTGTGTGCGAGAGTGTGTGCGAGTGTGTATGAGTGAGTGTGTGCGAGAGTGTGAGAGTGTGTGCGAGTGTGTGATGAGTGTGTGCGAGTGTGTATGAGTGAGTGTGTGATGAGTGTGTGCGAGTGTGTATGAGTGAGTGTGTGCGAGCGTGTGTGATTGTGTGTGAGTGTGCGTGAGTGTGTGCGACTGTGTGCGTTTGAGTGAGTGTGTGCGATTGATTGTGTGCGAGTGTGTATGAGTGAGTGTGTGTGAGTGTGTGCGAGTGTTTGTGAGTGTGTATAAGTGAGTGTGTGTGAGTGTGTATGAGTGAGTTTGTGCCAGTGTGTGTGAATGTGTGTGCGAGTTTGCACGAGTGTGTGTGTGCGAGTGTGTGCCAGTGTGCGCGAGTGTGTGCGACTGTGCATGCGAGTGTGCATGAGTGTGTGTGTGCGAGTGTGCACGAGTGTGTGTGTGAGTTTGTGCGCGTGTGTGTGCGAGTGTGTGCGTGCGAGTGTGTATGAGTGATGGTGTGCGAGTGTGCGCGAGTGTGTGTGCGAGTGTGTGCCAGTGTGTGCGACTGTGTGTGTGTTACTGTGTGCGAGTGTTTGAGTGTGTGCCAGTGTTTGTGCGAGTGTGTGTGTGAGTGTGTGCGAGTGTGTATGAGTGAGTGTCCTCGAGTGTGTGTGTGCGAGTATGTGCAAGTGTGTGCGTGCAAGTGCGTGCGAGTGTGTGCGAGTGTGTATGAGTGAGTGAGTGCGAGTGTGTGTGAGTGTGTGCGAGAGTGTGTGTGTGCGAGAGTGTGTGCGAGTGTGTATGAGTGAGTGTGTGCGAGAGTGCGAGAGTGTGTGCGAGTATTTGATGAGTGTGTGCGAGTGTGTATGAGTGAGTGTGTGCGAGTGTGTGATGAGTGTTTGCGAGTTTGTATGAGTGAGTGTGTGCGAGCGTGTGTAATTGTGTGTGAGTGTGTGTGAGTGTGTGCGAGAGTGTGTGAGAGTGTATATGAGTGAGTGTGTGCGAGAGTGTGTGCGAGTGTGTATGAGTGATTATGTGCGAGTGTGTGATGAGTGTTTGCGAGTGGGTATGAGTGAGTGTGTGCGAGCGTGTGTGATTGTGTGTGAGTGTGCGTGAGTGTGTGCGACTGTGTGCGTTTGAGTGAGTGTGTGCAATTGAGTGTGTGCGAGTGTGTGCAATTGTGTGTGCGAGTGGGTATGAGTGAGTGTGTGCGAGTGTGTGCGAGTGTGTATGAGTGTGTATGAGTGTGTATGAGTGAGTGAGTGCGAGTGTGTGTGAGTGTGTGCGAGAGTGTGTGTGTGCGAGAGTGTGTGCGAGTGTGTATGAGTGAGTGTGTGCGAGAGTGTGTGCGAGTGTGTGATGAGTGTGTGCGAGTTTGTATGAGTGAGTGTGTGCGAGTGTGTATGAGTGAGTGTGTGCGAGCGTGTGTGATTGTCTGTGAGTGTGCGTGAGTGTGTGCGACTGTGTGCGTTTGAGTGAGTGTGTGCGATTGAGTGTGTGCGAGTGTGTATGAGTGAGTGTGTGTGAGTGTGTGCGAGTGTTTGTGAGTGTGTATGAGTGAGTGTGTATGAGTGAGTGTGTGCGAGTGCGTGCGAGTGTGTGTGTGCGAGTGTGTGCCAGTGTGCGCGAGTGTTTGATGAGTGTGTGCGAGCGTGTGTGATTGTGTGTGAGTGTGTGTGAGTGTGTGTGAGTGTGTGCGAGAGTGCAAGAGTGTGTGCGAGTGTTTGATGAGTGTGTGCGAGTGTGTATGAGTGAGTGTGTGCGAGTGTGTGATGAGTGTTTGCGAGTGGGTATGAGTGAGTGTGTGCGAGTGTGTGTGAGTGTGTGCGAGAGTGTGTGTGTGCGAGAGTGTGTGCGAGTGTGTATGAGTGAGTGTGTGCGAGAGTGTGTGCGAGTGTGTGATGAGTGTGTGCGAGTTTGTATGAGTGAGTGTGTGCGAGTGTGTATGAGTGAGTGTGTGCGAGCGTGTGTGATTGTCTGTGAGTGTGCGCGAGTGTGTGCGACTGTGTGCGTTTGAGTGAGTGTGTGCGATTGAGTGTGTGCGAGTGTGTATGAGTGAGTGTGTGTGAGTGTGTGCGAGTGTTTGTGAGTGTGTATGAGTGAGTGTGTATGAGTGAGTGTGTGCGAGTGCGTGCGAGTGTGTGTGTGCGAGTGTGTGCCAGTGTGCGCGAGTGTGTGCGACTGTGTGTGCGAGTGTGCACGAGTGTGTGTGTGCGAGTGTGCACGAGTGTGTGTGTGCGAGTTTGTGCGCGTGTGTGTGCGTGCTAGTGTGTGCGAGTGTGTGCGAGTGAGTGAGTGTGTGTGAGTGTGTGCGAGTGTGTGTAAGTGTGTGCGAGTGTGCGCGAGTGTGTGCGAGTGTGTATGAGTGAGTGTGTGTGAGTTTGTGTGAGTGTGCGTGAGTGTGTGCGTGTGAGTGAGTGAGTGTGTGTGAGTGTGTGCGAGAGTGTATGAGTGAGTGTGTGTGAGTGCGTGCGAGTGTGTGCGAGTGTGCGTGCGAGTGTGTATGAGGGTGTGTGCGGGTGTGTGTGCGAGTGTGTGCGAGTGAGTGTGTGTGAGTGTGTATGAGTGTGTATGAGTGAGTGTGTGTGAGTGTGTGCGAGTGTGTGTGCGAGTGTGTGTGAGTGAGTGTGTGTGAGTGTTCTCGAGTGTGTCTGTACGAGTGTGTGCGTACGATTGCGTGCGAGTGTGTGAGAGTGTGTGTGTGCGAGTGTGCGTGAGTGTGCATGAGTGTGCGAGTGTGTGCGAGTGTGTATGAGTGAGTGTGTGTGAGTGTGTATGAGTGTGTATGAGTGAGTGTGTGCGAGTGTGTGCGAGTGTGTGTGCGAGTGTGTGTGAGTGAGTGTGTGTGAGTGTTCTCGAGTGTGTCTGTACGAGTGTGTGCGTACGATTGCGTGCGAGTGTGTGCGAGTGTGTGTGTGCGAGTGTGCGTGAGTGTGCATGAGTGTGCGAGTGTGTGCGAGTGTGTATGAGTGTGTATGAGTGAGTGTGTGCGAGTGTGTGTGAGTGTGTGCGAGAGTGTGTGTGTGCGAGAGTGCGAGAGTGTGTGCGAGTGTGTGTGCGAGTGTGTGCGAGTGTGTGTGCGAGTGTGTGTACAAGTGTGTGTTTGCGAGTGTGTATGAGTGAGTGTGTGTGAGTGTGTGCGAGTGTTTGTGAGTGTGTATGAGTGAGTGTGTGCGACTGTGTATGAGTGAGTGTGTGCGAGTGCGTGCGAGTGTGTGTGTGCGAGTGTGTGTGCGAGTGTGTGCCAGTGTGTGCGACTGTGTGTGTGTTACTGTGTGCGAGTGTTTGAGTGTGTGCCAGTGTTTGTGCGAGTGAGTGTGTGCGAGTGTGTATGAGTGAGTGTCCTCGAGTGTGTGTGTGCGAGTATGTGCAAGTGTGTGCGTGCGAGTGCGTGCGAGTGTGTGCGAGTGTGTGTGTGTGAGTGTGTGCGTGCGAGTGCATGCGAGTGTGTACGAGTGTGTTCGAGTGTGTGCGTGCGAGTGTGCGTTAGTGTGCATGAGTGTGCGCGAGTGTGTGCGAGAGTTTGCGAGTGTGTGCGAGTGTGTATGAGTGTGTATGAGTGAGTGTGTGCGAGTGTGTGTGAGTGTGTGTGAGTGTGTATGAGTGTGTATGAGTGAGTGTGTGCGAGTGTGTGTAAGTGTGTGCGAGAGTGTGTGTGTGCGAGAGTGTGTGCGAGTGTGTATGAGTGAGTGTGTGCGAGAGTGCGAGAGTGTGTGCGAGTGTTTGATGAGTGTGTGCGAGTGTGTATGAGTGAGTGTGTGCGAGTGTGTGATGAGTGTTTGCGAGTGGGTATGAGTGAGTGTGTGCGAGCGTGTGTGATTGTGTGTGATTGTGTGTGAGTGTGTGTGAGTGTGTGCGAGTGTGCGCGAGTGTGTGCGAGTGTGTATGAGTGAGTGTGTGTGAGTGTGTATGAGTGTGTATGAGTGAGTGTGTGCGAGTGTGTGCGAGTGTGTGTGCGGGTGTGTGTGAGTGAGTGTGTGTGAGTGTTCTCGAGTGTGTCTGTACGAGTGTGTGCGTACGATTGCGTGCGAGTGTGTGCGAGTGTGTGTGTGCGAGTGTGCGTGAGTGTGCATGAGTGTGCGAGTGTGTGCGAGTGTGTATGAGTGTGTATGAGTGAGTGTGTGCGAGTGTGTGTGAGTGTGTGCAAGAGTGTATGTGTGCGAGAGTGCGAGAGTGTGCGAGTGTGTGTGCGAGTGTGTGCAAGTGTGTGTGCGAGTGTGTGTACGAGTGTGTGTTTGCGAGTGTGTATGAGTGAGTGTGTGTGAGTGTGTGCGAGCGTTTGTGAGTGTGTATGAGTGAGTGTGTGTGACTGTGTATGAGTGAGTGTGTGCGAGTGCGTGCGAGTGTGTGTGTGTGAGTGTGTGTGCGAGTGTGTGCCAGTGTGTGCGACTGTGTGTGTGTTACTGTGTACGAGTGTTTGAGTGTGTGCCAGTGTTTGTGCGAGTGAGTGTGTGCGAGTGTGTATGAGTGAGTGTCCTCGAGTGTGTGTGTGCGAGTATGTGCAAGTGTGTGCGTGCGAGTGCGTGCGAGTGTGTGTGTGCGAGTGTGTGCGTGCGAGTACATGCGAGTGTGTACGAGTGTGTTCGAGTGTGTGCGTGCGAGTGTGCGTTAGTGTGCATGAGTGTGCGCGAGTGTGTGCGAGTGTTTGCGAGTGTGTGCGAGTGTGTGTGAGTGTGTATGAGTGAGTGTGTGTGTGAGTGTGTATGAGTGTGTATGAGTGAGTGTGTGCGAGTGTGTGTGAGTGTGTGCGAGAGTGTGTGTGTGCGAGAGTGTGTGCGAGTGTGTATGAGTGAGTGTGTGCGAGAGTGTGAGAGTGTGTGCGAGTGTGTGATGAGTGTGTGCGAGTGTGTATGAGTGAGTGTGTGATGAGTGTGTGCGAGTGTGTATGAGTGAGTGTGTGCGAGCGTGTGTGATTGTGTGTGAGTGTGCGTGAGTGTGCGACTGTGTGCGTTTGAGTGAGTGTGTGCGATTGATTGTGTGCGAGTGTGTATGAGTGAGTGTGTGTGAGTGTGTGCGAGTGTTTGTGAGTGTGTATAAGTGAGTGTGTGTGAGTGTGTATGAGTGAGTTTGTGCCAGTGTGTGCGAATGTGTGTGCGAGTTTGCACGAGTGTGTGTGTGCGAGTGTGTGCCAGTGTGCGCGAGTGTGTGCGACTGTGCATGCGAGTGTGCATGAGTGTGTGTGTGCGAGTGTGCACGAGTGTGTGTGTGAGTTTGTGCGCGTGTGTGTGCGAGTGTGTGCGTGCGAGTGTGTATGAGTGATGGTGTGCGAGTGTGCGCGAGTGTGTGTGCGAGTGTGTGCCAGTGTGTGCGACTGTGTGTGTGTTACTGTGTGCGAGTGTTTGAGTGTGTGCCAGTGTTTGTGCGAGTGTGTGTGTGAGTGTGTGCGAGTGTGTATGAGTGAGTGTCCTCGAGTGTGTGTGTGCGAGTATGTGCAAGTGTGTGCGTGCAAGTGCGTGCGAGTGTGTGCGAGTGTGTGTGTGTGAGTGTGTGCGTGAGAGTGCATGCGAGTGTGAACGAGTGTGTGCGAGTGTGTGCGTGCGAGTGTGCGTTAGTGTGCATGAGTGTGCGTGAGTGTGTGCGAGTGTGTATGAGTGTGTATGAGTGAGTGTGTGCGAGTGTGTGCGAGTGTGTATCAGTGAGTGAGTGCGAGTGTGTGTGAGTGTGTGCGAGAGTGTGTGTGTGCGAGAATGTGTGCGAGTGTGTATGAGTGAGTGTGTGCGAGAGTGCGAGAGTGTGTGCGAGTGTTTGATGAGTGTGTGCGAGTGTGTATGAGTGAGTGTGTGCGAGTGTGTGATGAGTGTTTGCGAGTGGGTATGAGTGAGTGTGTGCGAGCGTGTGTAATTGTGTGTGAGTGTGTGTGAGTGTGTGCGAGAGTGTGTGAGAGTGTATATGAGTGAGTGTGTGCGAGAGTGTGTGCGAGTGTGTATGAGTGATTATGTGCGAGTGTGTGATGAGTGTTTGCGAGTGGGTATGAGTGAGTGTGTGCGAGCGTGTGTGATTGTGTGTGAGTGTGCGTGAGTGTGTGCGACTGTGTGCGTTTGAGTGTGTGCGAGTGTGTGCAATTGTGTGTGCGAGTGGGTATGAGTGAGTGTGTGCGAGTGTGTGCGAGTGTGTATGAGTGTGTATGAGTGAGTGAGTGCGAGTGTGTGTGAGTGTGTGCGAGAGTGTGTGTGTGCGAGAGTGTGTGCGAGTGTGTATGAGTGAGTGTGTGCGAGAGTGCGAGAGTGTGTGCGAGTGTTTGATGAGTGTGTGCGAGCGTGTGTGATTGTGTGTGAGTGTGTGTGAGTGTGTGTGAGTGTGTGCGAGAGTGCAAGAGTGTGTGCGAGTGTTTGATGAGTGTGTGCGAGTGTGTATGAGTGAGTGTGTGCGAGTGTGTGATGAGTGTTTGCGAGTGGGTATGAGTGAGTGTGTGCGAGTGTGTGTGAGTGTGTGTGAGAGTGTGTGTGTGCGAGAGTGTGTGCGAGTGTGTATGAGTGAGTGTGTGCGAGAGTGTGTGCGAGTGTGTGATGAGTGTGTGCGAGTTTGTATGAGTGAGTGTGTGCGAGTGTGTATGAGTGAGTGTGTGCGAGCGTGTGTGATTGTCTGTGAGTGTGCGCGAGTGTGTGCGACTGTGTGCGTTTGAGTGAGTGTGTGCGATTGAGTGTGTGCGAGTGTGTATGAGTGAGTGTGTGTGAGTGTGTGCGAGTGTTTGTGAGTGTGTATGAGTGAGTGTGTATGAGTGAGTGTGTGCGAGTGCGTGCGAGTGTGTGTGTGCGAGTGTGTGCCAGTGTGCGCGAGTGTGTGCGACTGTGTGTGCGAGTGTGCACGAGTGTGTGTGTGCGAGTGTGCACGAGTGTGTGTGTGCGAGTTTGTGCGCGTGTGTGTGCGTGCTAGTGTGTGCGAGTGTGTGCGAGTGAGTGAGTGTGTGTGAGTGTGTGCGGTTGTGTGTAAGTGTGTGCGAGTGTGCGCGAGTGTGTGCGAGTGTGTATGAGTGAGTGTGTGTGAGTTTGTGTGAGTGTGCGTGAGTGTGTGCGTGTGAGTGAGTAAGTGTGTGTGAGTGTGTGCGAGAGTGTATGAGTGAGTGTGTGTGAGTGCGTGCGAGTGTGTGCGAGTGTGCGTGCGAGTGTGTATGAGGGTGTGTGCGGGTGTGTGTGCGAGTGTGTGCGAGTGTGTGTGCGAGTGTGTGCGATTGTGTGTGCGAGTGTGTGTACGAGTGTGTGTGTGCGAGTGTGTATGAGTGAGTGTGTGTGAGTGTGTATGAGTGTGTATGAGTGAGTGTGTGTGAGTGTGTGCGAGTGTGTGTGCGAGTGTGTGTGAGTGAGTGTGTGTGAGTGTTCTCGAGTGTGTCTGTACGAGTGTGTGCGTACGATTGCGTGCGAGTGTGTGAGAGTGTGTGTGTGCGAGTGTGCGTGAGTGTGCATGAGTGTGCGAGTGTGTGCGAGTGTGTATGAGTGAGTGTGTGTGAGTGTGTATGAGTGTGTATGAGTGAGTGTGTGCGAGTGTGTGCGAGTGTGTGTGCGAGTGTGTGTGAGTGAGTGTGTGTGAGTGTTCTCGAGTGTGTCTGTACGAGTGTGTGCGTACGATTGCGTGCGAGTGTGTGCGAGTGTGTGTGTGCGAGTGTGCGTGAGTGTGCATGAGTGTGCGAGTGTGTGCGAGTGTGTATGAGTGTGTATGAGTGAGTGTGTGCGAGTGTGTGTGAGTGTGTGCGAGAGTGTGTGTGTGCGAGAGTGCGAGAGTGTGTGCGAGTGTGTGTGCGAGTGTGTGCGAGTGTGTGTGCGAGTGTGTGTACAAGTGTGTGTTTGCGAGTGTGTATGAGTGAGTGTGTGTGAGTGTGTGTGTGTTTGTGAGTGTGTATGAGTGAGTGTGTGCGACTGTGTATGAGTGAGTGTGTGCGAGTGCGTGCGAGTGTGTGTGTGCGAGTGTGTGTGCGAGTGTGTGCCAGTGTGTGCGACTGTGTGTGTGTTACTGTGTGCGAGTGTTTGAGTGTGTGCCAGTGTTTGTGCGAGTGAGTATGTGCGAGTGTGCATGAGTGAGTGTCCTCGAGTGTGTGTGTGCGAGTATGTGCAAGTGTGTGCGTGCGAGTGCGTGCGAGTGTGTGCGAGTGTGTGTGTGTGAGTGTGTGCGTGCGAGTGCATGCGAGTGTGTACGAGTGTGTTCGAGTGTGTGCGTGCGAGTGTGCGTTAGTGTGCATGAGTGTGCGCGAGTGTGTGCGAGAGTTTGCGAGTGTGTGCGAGTGTGTATGAGTGTGTATGAGTGAGTGTGTGCGAGTGTGTGTGAGTGTGTGTGAGTGTGTATGAGTGTGTATGAGTGAGTGTGTGCGAGTGTGTGTAAGTGTGTGCGAGAGTGTGTGTGTGCGAGAGTGTGTGCGAGTGTGTATGAGTGAGTGTGTGCGAGAGTGTGTGCGAGTGTGTGATGAGTGTGTGCGAGTTTGTATGAGTGAGTGTGTGCGAGTGTGTGATGAGTGTGTGCGAGTGTGTATGAGTGAGTGTGTGCGAGCGTGTGTGATTGTGTGTGAGTGTGCGCGAGTGTGTGCGACTGTGTGCATTTGAGTGAGTGTGTGCGATTGAGTGTGTGCGAGTGTGTATGAGTGAGTGTGTGTGAGTGTGTGCGAGTGTTTGTGAGTGTGTATAAGTGAGTGTGTGCGAGTGTGTATGAGTGAGTGTGTGCCAGTGTGCGCGAGTGTGTGCGACTGTGTGTGCGAGCGTGCACGAGTGTGTGTGTGCGAGTGTGTGCCAGTGTGCGCGAGTGTGTGCGACTGTGCGTTCGAGTGTGCATGAGTGTGTGTGTGCGAGTGTGCACGAGTGTGTATGTGCGAGTTTGTGCGCGTGTGTGTGCGAGTGTGTGCGTGCGAGTGTGTATGAGTGAGTGTGTGCGAGTGTGTATGAGTGAGTGTGTGCGAGTGTGCGCGAGTGTGTGTGCGAGTGTGTGCCAGTGTGTGCGACTGTGTGTGTGTTACTGTGTGCGAGTGTTTGAGTGTGTGCCAGTGTTTGTGCGAGTGTGTGTGTGAGTGTGTGCGAGTGTGTATGAGTGAGTGTCCTCGAGTGTGTGTGTGCGAGTATGTGCAAGTGTGTGCATGCGAGTGCGTGCGAGTGTGTGCGAGTGTGTGTGTGCGAGTGTGTGCGTGAGAGTGTGCGAGTGTGTATGAGTGTGTATGAGTGAGTGAGTGCGAGTGTGTGTGAGTGTGTGCGAGAGTGTGTGTGTGCGAGAGTGTGTGCGATTGTGTATGAGTGAGTGTGTGCGAGAGTGCGAGAGTGTGTGCGAGTGTTTGATGAGTGTGTCCGAGTGTGTATGAGTGAGTGTGTGCGAGTGTGTGATGAGTGTTTGCGAGTGGGTATGAGTGAGTGTGTGCGATCGTGTGTGATTGTGTGTGAGTGTGTGTGAATGTGTGCGAGAGTGTGTGCGAGTGTGTATGAGTGAGTGTGTGCGAGAGTGTGTGCGAGTGTTTGATGAGTGTGTGCGAGTGTTTATGAGTGAGTGTGTGCGAGTGTGTGATGAGTGTTTGCTAGTGGGTATGAGTGAGTGTGTGCGAGCGTGTGTGATTGTGTGTGAGTGTGCGTGAGTGTGTGCGACTGTGTGCGTTTGAGTGAGTGTGTGCAATTGAGTGTGTGTGAGTGTGTGCAAGTGTGTGTGCGAGTGTGTATGAGTGAGTGTGTGCGAGTGTGTGCGAGTGTGTTTGAGTGTGTATGAGTGTGTATGAGTGAGTGAGTGCGAGTGTGTGTGAGTGTGTGCGAGAGTGTGTGTGTGCGAGAGTGTGTGCGAGTGTGTATGAGTGAGTGTGTGCGAGAGTGCGAGAGTGTGTGCGAGTGTTTGATGAGTGTGTGCGAGCGTGTGTGATTGTGTGCAAGAGTGTGTGCGAGTGTGTATGAGTGAGTGTGTGCGAGAGTGCGAGAGTGTGAGCGAGTGTTTGATGAGTGTGTGCGAGTGTGTATGAGTGAGTGTGTGCGAGTGTGTGATGAGTGTTTGCGAGTGTGTATGAGTGAGTGTGTGCGAGCGTATGTGATTGTGTGTGAGTGTGCGCGAGTGTGTGCGACTGTGTGCGTTTGAGTGAGTGTGTGCGATTGAGTGTGTGCGAGTGTGTATGAGTGAGTGTGTGTGAGTGTGTGGGAGTGTTTGTGAGTGTGTATAAGTGAGTGTGTGCGAGTGTGTATGAGTGAGTGTGTGCCAGTGTGCGCGAGTGTGTGCGACTGTGTGTGCGAGTGTGCACGAGTGTGTGTGTGCGAGTGTGTGCCAGTGTTTGTTCGAGTGTGTGTGTGAGTGTGTGCGAGTGTGTATGAGTGAGTGTCCTCGAGTGTGTGTGTGCGAGTATGTGCAAGTGTGTGCGTGCGAGTGCGTGCGAGTGTGTGTGTGCGAGTGTGTGCGTGCGAGTGCATGCGAGTGTGAGCGAGTGTGTGCGAGTGTGTGCGTGCGAGTGTGCGTTAGTGTGCATGAGTGTGCGTGAGTGTGTGCGAGTGTTTGCGAGTGTGTGCGAGTGTGTATGAGTGTGTAGGAGTGAGTGTGTGCGAGTGTGTGCGAGTGTGTATGAGTGTGTATGAGTGAGTGAGTGCGAGTGTGTGTGAGTGTGTGCGAGAGTGTGTGTGTGCGAGAGTGTGTGCGAGTGTGTATGAGTGAGTGTGTGCGAGAGTGCGAGAGTGTGTATGAGTGAGTGTGTGCGAGTGTGTGCGAGTGTGTGCGAGTGTGTATGAGTGAGTGTGTGCGAGTGTGTGTGAGTGTGTGCGAGAGTGTGTGTGTGCGAGAGTGTGTGCGAGTGTGTATGAGTGAGTGTGTGCGAGAGTGTGTGCGAGTGTGTGATGAGTGTGTGCGAGTTTGTATGAGTGAGTGTGTGCGAGTGTGTATGAGTGAGTGTGTGCGAGCGTGTGTGATTGTCTGTGAGTGTGCGCGAGTGTGTGCGACTGTGTGCGTTTGAGTGAGTGTGTGCGATTGAGTGTGTGCGAGTGTGTATGAGTGAGTGTGTGTGAGTGTGTGCGAGTGTTTGTGAGTGTGTATGAGTGAGTGTGTATGAGTGAGTGTGTGCGAGTGCGTGCGAGTGTGTGTGTGCGAGTGTGTGCCAGTGTGCGCGAGTGTGTGCGACTGTGTGTGCGAGTGTGCACGAGTGTGTGTGTGCGAGTGTGCACGAGTGTGTGTGTGCGAGTTTGTGCGCGTGTGTGTGCGTGCTAGTGTGTGCGAGTGTGTGCGAGTGAGTGAGTGTGTGTGAGTGTGTGCGAGTGTGTGTAAGTGTGTGCGAGTGTGCGCGAGTGTGTGCGAGTGTGTATGAGTGAGTGTGTGTGAGTTTGTGTGAGTGTGCGTGAGTGTGTGCGTGTGAGTGAGTGAGTGTGTGTGAGTGTGTGCGAGAGTGTATGAGTGAGTGTGTGTGAGTGCGTGCGAGTGTGTGCGAGTGTGCGTGCGAGTGTGTATGAGGGTGTGTGCGGGTGTGTGTGCGAGTGTGTGCGAGTGTGTGTGCGAGTGTGTGCGATTGTGTGTGCGAGTGTGTGTACGAGTGTGTGTGTGCGAGTGTGTATGAGTGAGTGTGTGTGAGTGTGTATGAGTGTGTATGAGTGAGTGTGTGTGAGTGTGTGCGAGTGTGTGTGCGAGTGTGTGTGAGTGAGTGTGTGTGAGTGTTCTCGAGTGTGTCTGTACGAGTGTGTGCGTACGATTGCGTGCGAGTGTGTGAGAGTGTGTGTGTGCGAGTGTGCGTGAGTGTGCATGAGTGTGCGAGTGTGTGCGAGTGTGTATGAGTGAGTGTGTGTGAGTGTGTATGAGTGTGTATGAGTGAGTGTGTGCGAGTGTGTGCGAGTGTGTGTGCGAGTGTGTGTGAGTGAGTGTGTGTGAGTGTTCTCGAGTGTGTCTGTACGAGTGTGTGCGTACGATTGCGTGCGAGTGTGTGCGAGTGTGTGTGTGCGAGTGTGCATGAGTGTGCATGAGTGTGCGAGTGTGTGCGAGTGTGTATGAGTGTGTATGAGTGAGTGTGTGCGAGTGTGTGTGAGTGTGTGCGAGAGTGTGTGTGTGCGAGAGTGCGAGAGTGTGTGCGAGTGTGTGTGCGAGTGTGTGCGAGTGTGTGTGCGAGTGTGTGTACAAGTGTGTGTTTGCGAGTGTGTATGAGTGAGTGTGTGTGAGTGTGTGCGAGTGTTTGTGAGTGTGTATGAGTGAGTGTGTGCGACTGTGTATGAGTGAGTGTGTGCGAGTGCGTGCGAGTGTGTGTGTGCGAGTGTGTGTGCGAGTGTGTGCCAGTGTGTGCGACTGTGTGTGTGTTACTGTGTGCGAGTGTTTGAGTGTGTGCCAGTGTTTGTGCGAGTGAGTGTGTGCGAGTGTGTATGAGTGAGTGTCCTCGAGTGTGTGTGTGCGAGTATGTGCAAGTGTGTGCGTGCGAGTGCGTGCGAGTGTGTGCGAGTGTGTGTGTGTGAGTGTGTGCGTGCGAGTGCATGCGAGTGTGTACGAGTGTGTTCGAGTGTGTGCGTGCGAGTGTGCGTTAGTGTGCATGAGTGTGCGCGAGTGTGTGCGAGAGTTTGCGAGTGTGTGCGAGTGTGTATGAGTGTGTATGAGTGAGTGTGTGCGAGTGTGTGTGAGTGTGTGTGAGTGTGTATGAGTGTGTATGAGTGAGTGTGTGCGAGTGTGTGTAAGTGTGTGCGAGAGTGTGTGTGTGCGAGAGTGTGTGCGAGTGTGTATGAGTGAGTGTGTGCGAGAGTGCGAGAGTGTGTGCGAGTGTTTGATGAGTGTGTGCGAGTGTGTATGAGTGAGTGTGTGCGAGTGTGTGATGAGTGTTTGCGAGTGGGTATGAGTGAGTGTGTGCGAGCGTGTGTGATTGTGTGTGATTGTGTGTGAGTGTGTGTGAGTGTGTGCGAGTGTGCGCGAGTGTGTGCGAGTGTGTATGAGTGAGTGTGTGTGAGTGTGTATGAGTGTGTATGAGTGAGTGTGTGCGAGTGTGTGCGAGTGTGTGTGCGGGTGTGTGTGAGTGAGTGTGTGTGAGTGTTCTCGAGTGTGTCTGTACGAGTGTGTGCGTACGATTGCGTGCGAGTGTGTGCGAGTGTGTGTGTGTGAGTGTGCGTGAGTGTGCATGAGTGTGCGAGTGTGTGCGAGTGTGTATGAGTGTGTATGAGTGAGTGTGTGCGAGTGTGTGTGAGTGTGTGCAAGAGTGTATGTGTGCGAGAGTGCGAGAGTGTGCGAGTGTGTGTGCGAGTGTGTGCAAGTGTGTGTGCGAGTGTGTGTACGAGTGTGTGTTTGCGAGTGTGTATGAGTGAGTGTGTGTGAGTGTGTGCGAGCGTTTGTGAGTGTGTATGAGTGAGTGTGTGTGACTGTGTATGAGTGAGTGTGTGCGAGTGCGTGCGAGTGTGTGTGTGTGAGTGTGTTTGCGAGTGTGTGCGAGTGTGTGTGAGTGTGTATGAGTGAGTGTGTGTGTGAGTGTGTATGAGTGTGTATGAGTGAGTGTGTGCGAGTGTGTGTGAGTGTGTGCGAGAGTGTGTGTGTGCGAGAGTGTGTGCGAGTGTGTATGAGTGAGTGTGTGCGAGAGTGTGAGAGTGTGTGCGAGTGTGTGATGAGTGTGTGCGAGTGTGTATGAGTGAGTGTGTGATGAGTGTGTGCGAGTGTGTATGAGTGAGTGTGTGCGAGCGTGTGTGATTGTGTGTGAGTGTGCGTGAGTGTGCGACTGTGTGCGTTTGAGTGAGTGTGTGCGATTGATTGTGTGCGAGTGTGTATGAGTGAGTGTGTGTGAGTGTGTGCGAGTGTTTGTGAGTGTGTATAAGTGAGTGTGTGTGAGTGTGTATGAGTGAGTTTGTGCCAGTGTGTGCGAATGTGTGTGCGAGTTTGCACGAGTGTGTGTGTGCGAGTGTGTGCCAGTGTGCGCGAGTGTGTGCGACTGTGCATGCGAGTGTGCATGAGTGTGTGTGTGCGAGTGTGCACGAGTGTGTGTGTGAGTTTGTGCGCGTGTGTGTGCGAGTGTGTGCGTGCGAGTGTGTATGAGTGATGGTGTGCGAGTGTGCGCGAGTGTGTGTGCGAGTGTGTGCCAGTGTGTGCGACTGTGTGTGTGTTACTGTGTGCGAGTGTTTGAGTGTGTGCCAGTGTTTGTGCGAGTGTGTGTGTGAGTGTGTGCGAGTGTGTATGAGTGAGTGTCCTCGAGTGTGTGTGTGCGAGTATGTGCAAGTGTGTGCGTGCAAGTGCGTGCGAGTGTGTGCGAGTGTGTGTGTGTGAGTGTGTGCGTGAGAGTGCATGCGAGTGTGAACGAGTGTGTGCGAGTGTGTGCGTGCGAGTGTGCGTTAGTGTGCATGAGTGTGCGTGAGTGTGTGCGAGTGTGTATGAGTGTGTATGAGTGAGTGTGTGCGAGTGTGTGCGAGTGTGTGCGAGTGTGTATGAGTGAGTGAGTGCGAGTGTGTGTGAGTGTGTGCGAGAGTGTGTGTGTGCGAGAGTGTGTGCGAGTGTGTATGAGTGAGTGTGTGCGAGAGTGCGAGAGTGTGTGCGAGTGTTTGATGAGTGTGTGCGAGTGTGTATGAGTGAGTGTGTGCGAGTGTGTGATGAGTGTTTGCGAGTGGGTATGAGTGAGTGTGTGCGAGCGTGTGTAATTGTGTGTGAGTGTGTGTGAGTGTGTGCGAGAGTGTGTGAGAGTGTATATGAGTGAGTGTGTGCGAGAGTGTGTGCGAGTGTGTATGAGTGATTATGTGCGAGTGTGTGATGAGTGTTTGCGAGTGGGTATGAGTGAGTGTGTGCGAGCGTGTGTGATTGTGTGTGAGTGTGCGTGAGTGTGTGCGACTGTGTGCGTTTGAGTGAGTGTGTGCAATTGAGTGTGTGCGAGTGTGTGCAATTGTGTGTGCGAGTGGGTATGAGTGAGTGTGTGCGAGTGTGTGCGAGTGTGTATGAGTGTGTATGAGTGAGTGAGTGCGAGTGTGTGTGAGTGTGTGCGAGAGTGTGTGTGTGCGAGAGTGTGTGCGAGTGTGTATGAGTGAGTGTGTGCGAGAGTGCGAGAGTGTGTGCGAGTGTTTGATGAGTGTGTGCGAGCGTGTGTGATTGTGTGTGAGTGTGTGTGAGTGTGTGTGAGTGTGTGCGAGAGTGCAAGAGTGTGTGCGAGTGTTTGATGAGTGTGTGCGAGTGTGTATGAGTGAGTGTGTGCGAGTGTGTGATGAGTGTTTGCGAGTGGGTATGAGTGAGTGTGTGCGAGTGTGTGTGAGTGTGTGTGAGAGTGTGTGTGTGCGAGAGTGTGTGCGAGTGTGTATGAGTGAGTGTGTGCGAGAGTGTGTGCGAGTGTGTGATGAGTGTGTGCGAGT
The DNA here is from genome assembly GCF_046119375.1 of Phyllobates terribilis. Classification (NCBI taxonomy): domain Eukaryota; kingdom Metazoa; phylum Chordata; class Amphibia; order Anura; family Dendrobatidae; genus Phyllobates; species Phyllobates terribilis. The sequence continues at coordinate 2,704,986 of NW_027362901.1, forward strand.
TTGTATGAGTGAGTGTGTGCGAGTGTGTATGAGTGAGTGTGTGCGAGCGTGTGTGATTGTCTGTGAGTGTGCGCGAGTGTGTGCGACTGTGTGCGTTTGAGTGAGTGTGTGCGATTGAGTGTGTGCGAGTGTGTATGAGTGAGTGTGTGTGAGTGTGTGCGAGTGTTTGTGAGTGTGTATGAGTGAGTGTGTATGAGTGAGTGTGTGCGAGTGCGTGCGAGTGTGTGTGTGCGAGTGTGTGCCAGTGTGCGCGAGTGTGTGCGACTGTGTGTGCGAGTGTGCACGAGTGTGTGTGTGCGAGTGTGCACGAGTGTGTGTGTGCGAGTTTGTGCGCGTGTGTGTGCGTGCTAGTGTGTGCGAGTGTGTGCGAGTGAGTGAGTGTGTGTGAGTGTGTGCGAGTGTGTGTAAGTGTGTGCGAGTGTGCGCGAGTGTGTGCGAGTGTGTATGAGTGAGTGTGTGTGAGTTTGTGTGAGTGTGCGTGAGTGTGTGCGTGTGAGTGAGTGAGTGTGTGTGAGTGTGTGCGAGAGTGTATGAGTGAGTGTGTGTGAGTGCGTGCGAGTGTGTGCGAGTGTGCGTGCGAGTGTGTATGAGGGTGTGTGCGGGTGTGTGTGCGAGTGTGTGCGAGTGTGTGTGCGAGTGTGTGCGATTGTGTGTGCGAGTGTGTGTACGAGTGTGTGTGTGCGAGTGTGTATGAGTGAGTGTGTGTGAGTGTGTATGAGTGTGTATGAGTGAGTGTGTGTGAGTGTGTGTGAGTGTGTGTGCGAGTGTGTGTGAGTGAGTGTGTGTGAGTGTTCTCGAGTGTGTCTGTACGAGTGTGTGCGTACGATTGCGTGCGAGTGTGTGAGAGTGTGTGTGTGCGAGTGTGCGTGAGTGTGCATGAGTGTGCGAGTGTGTGCGAGTGTGTATGAGTGAGTGTGTGTGAGTGTGTATGAGTGTGTATGAGTGAGTGTGTGCGAGTGTGTGCGAGTGTGTGTGCGAGTGTGTGTGAGTGAGTGTGTGTGAGTGTTCTCGAGTGTGTCTGTACGAGTGTGTGCGTACGATTGCGTGCGAGTGTGTGCGAGTGTGTGTGTGCGAGTGTGCGTGAGTGTGCATGAGTGTGCGAGTGTGTGCGAGTGTGTATGAGTGTGTATGAGTGAGTGTGTGCGAGTGTGTGTGAGTGTGTGCGAGAGTGTGTGTGTGCGAGAGTGCGAGAGTGTGTGCGAGTGTGTGTGCGAGTGTGTGCGAGTGTTTGTGCGAGTGTGTGTACAAGTGTGTGTTTGCGAGTGTGTATGAGTGAGTGTGTGTGAGTGTGTGCGAGTGTTTGTGAGTGTGTATGAGTGAGTGTGTGCGACTGTGTATGAGTGAGTGTGTGCGAGTGCGTACGAGTGTGTGTGTGCGAGTGTGTGTGCGAGTGTGTGCCAGTGTGTGCGACTGTGTGTGTGTTACTGTGTGCGAGTGTTTGAGTGTGTGCCAGTGTTTGTGCGAGTGAGTGTGTGCGAGTGTGTATGAGTGAGTGTCCTCGAGTGTGTGTGTGCGAGTATGTGCAAGTGTGTGCGTGCGAGTGCGTGCGAGTGTGTGCGAGTGTGTGTGTGTGAGTGTGTGCGTGCGAGTGCATGCGAGTGTGTACGAGTGTGTTCGAGTGTGTGCGTGCGAGTGTGCGTTAGTGTGCATGAGTGTGCGCGAGTGTGTGCGAGAGTTTGCGAGTGTGTGCGAGTGTGTATGAGTGTGTATGAGTGAGTGTGTGCGAGTGTGTGTGAGTGTGTGTGAGTGTGTATGAGTGTGTATGAGTGAGTGTGTGCGAGTGTGTGTAAGTGTGTGCGAGAGTGTGTGTGTGCGAGAGTGTGTGCGAGTGTGTATGAGTGAGTGTGTGCGAGAGTGCGAGAGTGTGTGCGAGTGTTTGATGAGTGTGTGCGAGTGTGTATGAGTGAGTGTGTGCGAGTGTGTGATGAGTGTTTGCGAGTGGGTATGAGTGAGTGTGTGCGAGCGTGTGTGATTGTGTGTGATTGTGTGTGAGTGTGTGTGAGTGTGTGCGAGTGTGCGCGAGTGTGTGCGAGTGTGTATGAGTGAGTGTGTGTGAGTGTGTATGAGTGTGTATGAGTGAGTGTGTGCGAGTGTGTGCGAGTGTGTGTGCGGGTGTGTGTGAGTGAGTGTGTGTGAGTGTTCTCGAGTGTGTCTGTACGAGTGTGTGCGTACGATTGCGTGCGAGTGTGTGCGAGTGTGTGTGTGCGAGTGTGCGTGAGTGTGCATGAGTGTGCGAGTGTGTGCGAGTGTGTATGAGTGTGTATGAGTGAGTGTGTGCGAGTGTGTGTGAGTGTGTGCAAGAGTGTATGTGTGCGAGAGTGCGAGAGTGTGCGAGTGTGTGTGCGAGTGTGTGCAAGTGTGTGTGCGAGTGTGTGTACGAGTGTGTGTTTGCGAGTGTGTATGAGTGAGTGTGTGTGAGTGTGTGCGAGCGTTTGTGAGTGTGTATGAGTGAGTGTGTGTGACTGTGTATGAGTGAGTGTGTGCGAGTGCATGCGAGTGTGTGTGTGTGAGTGTGTGTGCGAGTGTGTGCCAGTGTGTGCGACTGTGTGTGTGTTACTGTGTACGAGTGTTTGAGTGTGTGCCAGTGTTTGTGCGAGTGAGTGTGTGCGAGTGTGTATGAGTGAGTGTCCTCGAGTGTGTGTGTGCGAGTATGTGCAAGTGTGTGCGTGCGAGTGCGTGCGAGTGTGTGCGAGTGTGTGTGTGCGAGTGTGTGCGTGCGAGTACATGCGAGTGTGTACGAGTGTGTTCGAGTGTGTGCGTGCGAGTGTGCGTTAGTGTGCATGAGTGTGCGCGAGTGTGTGCGAGTGTTTGCGAGTGTGTGCGAGTGTGTGTGAGTGTGTATGAGTGAGTGTGTGTGTGAGTGTGTATGAGTGTGTATGAGTGAGTGTGTGCGAGTGTGTGTGAGTGTGTGCGAGAGTGTGTGTGTGCGAGAGTGTGTGCGAGTGTGTATGAGTGAGTGTGTGCGAGAGTGTGAGAGTGTGTGCGAGTGTGTGATGAGTGTGTGCGAGTGTGTATGAGTGAGTGTGTGATGAGTGTGTGCGAGTGTGTATGAGTGAGTGTGTGCGAGCGTGTGTGATTGTGTGTGAGTGTGCGTGAGTGTGCGACTGTGTGCGTTTGAGTGAGTGTGTGCGATTGATTGTGTGCGAGTGTGTTTGAGTGAGTGTGTGTGAGTGTGTGCGAGTGTTTGTGAGTGTGTATAAGTGAGTGTGTGTGAGTGTGTATGAGTGAGTTTGTGCCAGTGTGTGCGAATGTGTGTGCGAGTTTGCACGAGTGTGTGTGTGCGAGTGTGTGCCAGTGTGCGCGAGTGTGTGCGACTGTGCATGCGAGTGTGCATGAGTGTGTGTGTGCGAGTGTGCACGAGTGTGTGTGTGAGTTTGTGCGCGTGTGTGTGCGAGTGTGTGCGTGCGAGTGTGTATGAGTGATGGTGTGCGAGTGTGCGCGAGTGTGTGTGCGAGTGTGTGCCAGTGTGTGCGACTGTGTGTGTGTTACTGTGTGCGAGTGTTTGAGTGTGTGCCAGTGTTTGTGCGAGTGTGTGTGTGAGTGTGTGCGAGTGTGTATGAGTGAGTGTCCTCGAGTGTGTGTGTGCGAGTATGTGCAAGTGTGTGCGTGCAAGTGCGTGCGAGTGTGTGCGAGTGTGTGTGTGTGAGTGTGTGCGTGAGAGTGCATGCGAGTGTGAACGAGTGTGTGCGAGTGTGTGCGTGCGAGTGTGCGTTAGTGTGCATGAGTGTGCGTGAGTGTGTGCGAGTGTGTATGAGTGTGTATGAGTGAGTGTGTGCGAGTGTGTGCGAGTGTGTGCGAGTGTGTATGAGTGAGTGAGTGCGAGTGTGTGTGAGTGTGTGCGAGAGTGTGTGTGTGCGAGAGTGTGTGCGAGTGTGTATGAGTGAGTGTGTGCGAGAGTGCGAGAGTGTGTGCGAGTGTTTGATGAGTGTGTGCGAGTGTGTATGAGTGAGTGTGTGCGAGTGTGTGATGAGTGTTTGCGAGTGGGTATGAGTGAGTGTGTGCGAGCGTGTGTAATTGTGTGTGAGTGTGTGTGAGTGTGTGCGAGAGTGTGTGAGAGTGTATATGAGTGAGTGTGTGCGAGAGTGTGTGCGAGTGTGTATGAGTGATTATGTGCGAGTGTGTGATGAGTGTTTGCGAGTGGGTATGAGTGAGTGTGTGCGAGCGTGTGTGATTGTGTGTGAGTGTGCGTGAGTGTGTGCGACTGTGTGCGTTTGAGTGAGTGTGTGCAATTGAGTGTGTGCGAGTGTGTGCAATTGTGTGTGCGAGTGGGTATGAGTGAGTGTGTGCGAGTGTGTGCGAGTGTGTATGAGTGTGTATGAGTGAGTGAGTGCGAGTGTGTGTGAGTGTGTGCGAGAGTGTGTGTGTGCGAGAGTGTGTGCGAGTGTGTATGAGTGAGTGTGTGCGAGAGTGCGAGAGTGTGTGCGAGTGTTTGATGAGTGTGTGCGAGCGTGTGTGATTGTGTGTGAGTGTGTGTGAGTGTGTGTGAGTGTGTGCGAGAGTGCAAGAGTGTGTGCGAGTGTTTGATGAGTGTGTGCGAGTGTGTATGAGTGAGTGTGTGCGAGTGTGTGATGAGTGTTTGCGAGTGGGTATGAGTGAGTGTGTGCGAGTGTGTGTGAGTGTGTGTGAGAGTGTGTGTGTGCGAGAGTGTGTGCGAGTGTGTATGAGTGAGTGTGTGCGAGAGTGTGTGCGAGTGTGTGATGAGTGTGTGCGAGTTTGTATGAGTGAGTGTGTGCGAGTGTGTATGAGTGAGTGTGTGCGAGCGTGTGTGATTGTCTGTGAGTGTGCGCGAGTGTGTGCGACTGTGTGCGTTTGAGTGAGTGTGTGCGATTGAGTGTGTGCGAGTGTGTATGAGTGAGTGTGTGTGAGTGTGTGCGAGTGTTTGTGAGTGTGTATGAGTGAGTGTGTATGAGTGAGTGTGTGCGAGTGCGTGCGAGTGTGTGTGTGCGAGTGTGTGCCAGTGTGCGCGAGTGTGTGCGACTGTGTGTGCGAGTGTGCACGAGTGTGTGTGTGCGAGTGTGCACGAGTGTGTGTGTGCGAGTTTGTGCGCGTGTGTGTGCGTGCTAGTGTGTGCGAGTGTGTGCGAGTGAGTGAGTGTGTGTGAGTGTGTGCGGTTGTGTGTAAGTGTGTGCGAGTGTGCGCGAGTGTGTGCGAGTGTGTATGAGTGAGTGTGTGTGAGTTTGTGTGAGTGTGCGTGAGTGTGTGCGTGTGAGTGAGTAAGTGTGTGTGAGTGTGTGCGAGAGTGTATGAGTGAGTGTGTGTGAGTGCGTGCGAGTGTGTGCGAGTGTGCGTGCGAGTGTGTATGAGGGTGTGTGCGGGTGTGTGTGCGAGTGTGTGCGAGTGTGTGTGCGAGTGTGTGCGATTGTGTGTGCGAGTGTGTGTACGAGTGTGTGTGTGCGAGTGTGTATGAGTGAGTGTGTGTGAGTGTGTATGAGTGTGTATGAGTGAGTGTGTTTGAGTGTGTGCGAGTGTGTGTGCGAGTGTGTGTGAGTGAGTGTGTGTGAGTGTTCTCGAGTGTGTCTGTACGAGTGTGTGCGTACGATTGCGTGCGAGTGTGTGAGAGTGTGTGTGTGCGAGTGTGCGTGAGTGTGCATGAGTGTGCGAGTGTGTGCGAGTGTGTATGAGTGAGTGTGTGTGAGTGTGTATGAGTGTGTATGAGTGAGTGTGTGCGAGTGTGTGCGAGTGTGTGTGCGAGTGTGTGTGAGTGAGTGTGTGTGAGTGTTCTCGAGTGTGTCTGTACGAGTGTGTGCGTACGATTGCGTGCGAGTGTGTGCGAGTGTGTGTGTGCGAGTGTGTGTACAAGTGTGTGTTTGCGAGTGTGTATGAGTGAGTGTGTGTGAGTGTGTGTGTGTTTGTGAGTGTGTATGAGTGAGTGTGTGCGACTGTGTATGAGTGAGTGTGTGCGAGTGCGTGCGAGTGTGTGTGTGCGAGTGTGTGTGCGAGTGTGTGCCAGTGTGTGCGACTGTGTGTGTGTTACTGTGTGCGAGTGTTTGAGTGTGTGCCAGTGTTTGTGCGAGTGAGTATGTGCGAGTGTGTATGAGTGAGTGTCCTCGAGTGTGTGTGTGCGAGTATGTGCAAGTGTGTGCGTGCGAGTGCGTGCGAGTGTGTGCGAGTGTGTGTGTGTGAGTGTGTGCGTGCGAGTGCATGCGAGTGTGTACGAGTGTGTTCGAGTGTGTGCGTGCGAGTGTGCGTTAGTGTGCATGAGTGTGCGCGAGTGTGTGCGAGAGTTTGCGAGTGTGTGCGAGTGTGTATGAGTGTGTATGAGTGAGTGTGTGCGAGTGTGTGTGAGTGTGTGTGAGTGTGTATGAGTGTGTATGAGTGAGTGTGTGCGAGTGTGTGTAAGTGTGTGCGAGAGTGTGTGTGTGCGAGAGTGTGTGCGAGTGTGTATGAGTGAGTGTGTGCGAGAGTGTGTGCGAGTGTGTGATGAGTGTGTGCGAGTTTGTATGAGTGAGTGTGTGCGAGTGTGTGATGAGTGTGTGCGAGTGTGTATGAGTGAGTGTGTGCGAGCGTGTGTGATTGTGTGTGAGAGTGCGCGAGTGTGTGCGACTGTGTGCATTTGAGTGAGTGTGTGCGATTGAGTGTGTGCGAGTGTGTATGAGTGAGTGTGTGTGAGTGTGTGCGAGTGTTTGTGAGTGTGTATAAGTGAGTGTGTGCGAGTGTGTATGAGTGAGTGTGTGCCAGTGTGCGCGAGTGTGTGCGACTGTGTGTGCGAGCGTGCACGAGTGTGTGTGTGCGAGTGTGTGCCAGTGTGCGCGAGTGTGTGCGACTGTGCGTTCGAGTGTGCATGAGTGTGTGTGTGCGAGTGTGCACGAGTGTGTATGTGCGAGTTTGTGCGCGTGTGTGTGCGAGTGTGTGCGTGCGAGTGTGTATGAGTGAGTGTGTGCGAGTGTGTATGAGTGAGTGTGTGCGAGTGTGCGCGAGTGTGTGTGCGAGTGTGTGCCAGTGTGTGCGACTGTGTGTGTGTTACTGTGTGCGAGTGTTTGAGTGTGTGCCAGTGTTTGTGCGAGTGTGTGTGTGAGTGTGTGCGAGTGTGTATGAGTGAGTGTCCTCGAGTGTGTGTGTGCGAGTATGTGCAAGTGTGTGCATGCGAGTGCGTGCGAGTGTGTGCGAGTGTGTGTGTGCGAGTGTGTGCGTGAGAGTGTGCGAGTGTGTATGAGTGTGTATGAGTGAGTGAGTGCGAGTGTGTGTAAGTGTGTGCGAGAGTGTGTGTGTGCGAGAGTGTGTGCGATTGTGTATGAGTGAGTGTGTGCGAGAGTGCGAGAGTGTGTGCGAGTGTTTGATGAGTGTGTCCGAGTGTGTATGAGTGAGTGTGTGCGAGTGTGTGATGAGTGTTTGCGAGTGGGTATGAGTGAGTGTGTGCGATCGTGTGTGATTGTGTGTGAGTGTGTGTGAATGTGTGCGAGAGTGTGTGCGAGTGTGTATGAGTGAGTGTGTGCGAGAGTGTGTGCGAGTGTTTGATGAGTGTGTGCGAGTGTTTATGAGTGAGTGTGTGCGAGTGTGTGATGAGTGTTTGCTAGTGGGTATGAGTGAGTGTGTGCGAGCGTGTGTGATTGTGTGTGAGTGTGCGTGAGTGTGTGCGACTGTGTGCGTTTGAGTGAGTGTGTGCAATTGAGTGTGTGTGAGTGTGTGCAAGTGTGTGTGCGAGTGTGTATGAGTGAGTGTGTGCGAGTGTGTGCGAGTGTGTTTGAGTGTGTATGAGTGTGTATGAGTGAGTGAGTGCGAGTGTGTGTGAGTGTGTGCGAGAGTGTGTGTGTGCGAGAGTGTGTGCGAGTGTGTATGAGTGAGTGTGTGCGAGAGTGCGAGAGTGTGTGCGAGTGTTTGATGAGTGTGTGCGAGCGTGTGTGATTGTGTGCAAGAGTGTGTGCGAGTGTGTATGAGTGAGTGTGTGCGAGAGTGCGAGAGTGTGAGCGAGTGTTTGATGAGTGTGTGCGAGTGTGTATGAGTGAGTGTGTGCGAGTGTGGGATGAGTGTTTGCGAGTGTGTATGAGTGAGTGTGTGCGAGCGTATGTGATTGTGTGTGAGTGTGCGCGAGTGTGTGCGACTGTGTGCGTTTGAGTGAGTGTGTGCGATTGAGTGTGTGCGAGTGTGTATGAGTGAGTGTGTGTGAGTGTGTGGGAGTGTTTGTGAGTGTGTATAAGTGAGTGTGTGCGAGTGTGTATGAGTGAGTGTGTGCCAGTGTGCGCGAGTGTGTGCGACTGTGTGTGCGAGTGTGCACGAGTGTGTGTGTGCGAGTGTGTGCCAGTGTTTGTTCGAGTGTGTGTGTGAGTGTGTGCGAGTGTGTATGAGTGAGTGTCCTCGAGTGTGTGTGTGCGAGTATGTGCAAGTGTGTGCGTGCGAGTGCGTGCGAGTGTGTGTGTGCGAGTGTGTGCGTGCGAGTGCATGCGAGTGTGAGCGAGTGTGTGCGAGTGTGTGCGTGCGAGTGTGCGTTAGTGTGCATGAGTGTGCGTGAGTGTGTGCGAGTGTTTGCGAGTGTGTGCGAGTGTGTATGAGTGTGTAGGAGTGAGTGTGTGCGAGTGTGTGCGAGTGTGTATGAGTGTGTATGAGTGAGTGAGTGCGAGTGTGTGTGAGTGTGTGCGAGAGTGTGTGTGTGCGAGAGTGTGTGCGAGTGTGTATGAGTGAGTGTGTGCGAGAGTGCGAGAGTGTGTATGAGTGAGTGTGTGTGAGTGTGTGCGAGTGTGTGCGAGTGTGTATGAGTGAGTGTGTGCGAGTGTGTGTGAGTGTGTGCGAGAGTGTGTGTGTGCGAGAGTGTGTGCGAGTGTGTATGAGTGAGTGTGTGCGAGAGTGTGTGCGAGTGTGTGATGAGTGTGTGCGAGTTTGTATGAGTGAGTGTGTGCGAGTGTGTATGAGTGAGTGTGTGCGAGCGTGTGTGATTGTCTGTGAGTGTGCGCGAGTGTGTGCGACTGTGTGCGTTTGAGTGAGTGTGTGCGATTGAGTGTGTGCGAGTGTGTATGAGTGAGTGTGTGTGAGTGTGTGCGAGTGTTTGTGAGTGTGTATGAGTGAGTGTGTATGAGTGAGTGTGTGCGAGTGCGTGCGAGTGTGTGTGTGCGAGTGTGTGCCAGTGTGCGCGAGTGTGTGCGACTGTGTGTGCGAGTGTGCACGAGTGTGTGTGTGCGAGTGTGCACGAGTGTGTGTGTGCGAATTTGTGCGCGTGTGTGTGCGTGCTAGTGTGTGCGAGTGTGTGCGAGTGAGTGAGTGTGTGTGAGTGTGTGCGAGTGTGTGTAAGTGTGTGCGAGTGTGCGCGAGTGTGTGCGAGTGTGTATGAGTGAGTGTGTGTGAGTTTGTGTGAGTGTGCGTGAGTGTGTGCGTGTGAGTGAGTGAGTGTGTGTGAGTGTGTGCGAGAGTGTATGAGTGAGTGTGTGTGAGTGCGTGCGAGTGTGTGCGAGTGTGCGTGCGAGTGTGTATGAGGGTGTGTGCGGGTGTGTGTGCGAGTGTGTGCGAGTGTGTGTGCGAGTGTGTGCGATTGTGTGTGCGAGTGTGTGTACGAGTGTGTGTGTGCGAGTGTGTATGAGTGAGTGTGTGTGAGTGTGTATGAGTGTGTATGAGTGAGTGTGTGTGAGTGTGTGCGAGTGTGTGTGCGAGTGTGTGTGAGTGAGTGTGTGTGAGTGTTCTCGAGTGTGTCTGTACGAGTGTGTGCGTACGATTGCGTGCGAGTGTGTGAGAGTGTGTGTGTGCGAGTGTGCGTGAGTGTGCATGAGTGTGCGAGTGTGTGCGAGTGTGTATGAGTGAGTGTGTGTGAGTGTGTATGAGTGTGTATGAGTGAGTGTGTGCGAGTGTGTGCGAGTGTGTGTGCGAGTGTGTGTGAGTGAGTGTGTGTGAGTGTTCTCGAGTGTGTCTGTACGAGTGTGTGCGTACGATTGCGTGCGAGTGTGTGCGAGTGTGTGTGTGCGAGTGTGCGTGAGTGTGCATGAGTGTGCGAGTGTGTGCGAGTGTGTATGAGTGTGTATGAGTGAGTGTGTGCGAGTGTGTGTGAGTGTGTGCGAGAGTGTGTGTGTGCGAGAGTGCGAGAGTGTGTGCGAGTGTGTGTGCGAGTGTGTGCGAGTGTGTGTGCGAGTGTGTGTACAAGTGTGTGTTTGCGAGTGTGTATGAGTGAGTGTGTGTGAGTGTGTGCGAGTGTTTGTGAGTGTGTATGAGTGAGTGTGTGCGACTGTGTATGAGTGAGTGTGTGCGAGTGCGTGCGAGTGTGTGTGTGCGAGTGTGTGTGCGAGTGTGTGCCAGTGTGTGCGACTGTGTGTGTGTTACTGTGTGCGAGTGTTTGAGTGTGTGCCAGTGTTTGTGCGAGTGAGTGTGTGCGAGTGTGTATGAGTGAGTGTCCTCGAGTGTGTGTGTGCGAGTATGTGCAAGTGTGTGCGTGCGAGTGCGTGCGAGTGTGTGCGAGTGTGTGTGTGTGAGTGTGTGCGTGCGAGTGCATGCGAGTGTGTACGAGTGTGTTCGAGTGTGTGCGTGCGAGTGTGCGTTAGTGTGCATGAGTGTGCGCGAGTGTGTGCGAGAGTTTGCGAGTGTGTGCGAGTGTGTATGAGTGTGTATGAGTGAGTGTGTGCGAGTGTGTGTGAGTGTGTGTGAGTGTGTATGAGTGTGTATGAGTGAGTGTGTGCGAGTGTGTGTAAGTGTGTGCGAGAGTGTGTGTGTGCGAGAGTGTGTGCGAGTGTGTATGAGTGAGTGTGTGCGAGAGTGCGAGAGTGTGTGCGAGTGTTTGATGAGTGTGTGCGAGTGTGTATGAGTGAGTGTGTGCGAGTGTGTGATGAGTGTTTGCGAGTGGGTATGAGTGAGTGTGTGCGAGCGTGTGTGATTGTGTGTGATTGTGTGTGAGTGTGTGTGAGTGTGTGCGAGTGTGCGCGAGTGTGTGCGAGTGTGTATGAGTGAGTGTGTGTGAGTGTGTATGAGTGTGTATGAGTGAGTGTGTGCGAGTGTGTGCGAGTGTGTGTGCGGGTGTGTGTGAGTGAGTGTGTGTGAGTGTTCTCGAGTGTGTCTGTACGAGTGTGTGCGTACGATTGCGTGCGAGTGTGTGCGAGTGTGTGTGTGCGAGTGTGCGTGAGTGTGCATGAGTGTGCGAGTGTGTGCGAGTGTGTATGAGTGTGTATGAGTGAGTGTGTGCGAGTGTGTGTGAGTGTGTGCAAGAGTGTATGTGTGCGAGAGTGCGAGAGTGTGCGAGTGTGTGTGCGAGTGTGTGCAAGTGTGTGTGCGAGTGTGTGTACGAGTGTGTGTTTGCGAGTGTGTATGAGTGAGTGTGTGTGAGTGTGTGCGAGCGTTTGTGAGTGTGTATGAGTGAGTGTGTGTGACTGTGTATGAGTGAGTGTGTGCGAGTGCGTGCGAGTGTGTGTGTGTGAGTGTGTGTGCGAGTGTGTGCCAGTGTGTGCGACTGTGTGTGTGTTACTGTGTACGAGTGTTTGAGTGTGTGCCAGTGTTTGTGCGAGTGAGTGTGTGCGAGTGTGTATGAGTGAGTGTCCTCGAGTGTGTGTGTGCGAGTATGTGCAAGTGTGTGCGTGCGAGTGCGTGCGAGTGTGTGCGAGTGTGTGTGTGCGAGTGTGTGCGTGCGAGTACATGCGAGTGTGTACGAGTGTGTTCGAGTGTGTGCGTGCGAGTGTGCGTTAGTGTGCATGAGTGTGCGCGAGTGTGTGCGAGTGTTTGCGAGTGTGTGCGAGTGTGTGTGAGTGTGTATGAGTGAGTGTGTGTGTGAGTGTGTATGAGTGTGTATGAGTGAGTGTGTGCGAGTGTGTGTGAGTGTGTGCGAGAGTGTGTGTGTGCGAGAGTGTGTGCGAGTGTGTATGAGTGAGTGTGTGCGAGAGTGTGAGAGTGTGTGCGAGTGTGTGATGAGTGTGTGCGAGTGTGTATGAGTGAGTGTGTGATGAGTGTGTGCGAGTGTGTATGAGTGAGTGTGTGCGAGCGTGTGTGATTGTGTGTGAGTGTGCGTGAGTGTGCGACTGTGTGCGTTTGAGTGAGTGTGTGCGATTGATTGTGTGCGAGTGTGTATGAGTGAGTGTGTGTGAGTGTGTGCGAGTGTTTGTGAGTGTGTATAAGTGAGTGTGTGTGAGTGTGTATGAGTGAGTTTGTGCCAGTGTGTGCGAATGTGTGTGCGAGTTTGCACGAGTGTGTGTGTGCGAGTGTGTGCCAGTGTGCGCGAGTGTGTGCGACTGTGCATGCGAGTGTGCATGAGTGTGTGTGTGCGAGTGTGCACGAGTGTGTGTGTGAGTTTGTGCGCGTGTGTGTGCGAGTGTGTGCGTGCGAGTGTGTATGAGTGATGGTGTGCGAGTGTGCGCGAGTGTGTGTGCGAGTGTGTGCCAGTGTGTGCGACTGTGTGTGTGTTACTGTGTGCGAGTGTTTGAGTGTGTGCCAGTGTTTGTGCGAGTGTGTGTGTGAGTGTGTGCGAGTGTGTATGAGTGAGTGTCCTCGAGTGTGTGTGTGCGAGTATGTGCAAGTGTGTGCGTGCAAGTGCGTGCGAGTGTGTGCGAGTGTGTGTGTGTGAGTGTGTGCGTGAGAGTGCATGCGAGTGTGAACGAGTGTGTGCGAGTGTGTGCGTGCGAGTGTGCGTTAGTGTGCATGAGTGTGCGTGAGTGTGTGCGAGTGTGTATGAGTGTGTATGAGTGAGTGTGTGCGAGTGTGTGCGAGTGTGTGCGAGTGTGTATGAGTGAGTGAGTGCGAGTGTGTGTGAGTGTGTGCGAGAGTGTGTGTGTGCGAGAGTGTGTGCGAGTGTGTATGAGTGAGTGTGTGCGAGAGTGCGAGAGTGTGTGCGAGTGTTTGATGAGTGTGTGCGAGTGTGTATGAGTGAGTGTGTGCGAGTGTGTGATGAGTGTTTGCGAGTGGGTATGAGTGAGTGTGTGCGAGCGTGTGTAATTGTGTGTGAGTGTGTGTGAGTGTGTGCGAGAGTGTGTGAGAGTGTATATGAGTGAGTGTGTGCGAGAGTGTGTGCGAGTGTGTATGAGTGATTATGTGCGAGTGTGTGATGAGTGTTTGCGAGTGGGTATGAGTGAGTGTGTGCGAGCGTGTGTGATTGTGTGTGAGTGTGCGTGAGTGTGTGCGACTGTGTGCGTTTGAGTGAGTGTGTGCAATTGAGTGTGTGCGAGTGTGTGCAATTGTGTGTGCGAGTGGGTATGAGTGAGTGTGTGCGAGTGTGTGCGAGTGTGTATGAGTGTGTATGAGTGAGTGAGTGCGAGTGTGTGTGAGTGTGTGCGAGAGTGTGTGTGTGCGAGAGTGTGTGCGAGTGTGTATGAGTGAGTGTGTGCGAGAGTGCGAGAGTGTGTGCGAGTGTTTGATGAGTGTGTGCGAGCGTGTGTGATTGTGTGTGAGTGTGTGTGAGTGTGTGTGAGTGTGTGCGAGAGTGCAAGAGTGTGTGCGAGTGTTTGATGAGTGTGTGCGAGTGTGTATGAGTGAGTGTGTGCGAGTGTGTGATGAGTGTTTGCGAGTGGGTATGAGTGAGTGTGTGCGAGTGTGTGTGAGTGTGTGTGAGAGTGTGTGTGTGCGAGAGTGTGTGCGAGTGTGTATGAGTGAGTGTGTGCGAGAGTGTGTGCGAGTGTGTGATGAGTGTGTGCGAGTTTGTATGAGTGAGTGTGTGCGAGTGTGTATGAGTGAGTGTGTGCGAGCGTGTGTGATTGTCTGTGAGTGTGCGCGAGTGTGTGCGACTGTGTGCGTTTGAGTGAGTGTGTGCGATTGAGTGTGTGCGAGTGTGTATGAGTGAGTGTGTGTGAGTGTGTGCGAGTGTTTGTGAGTGTGTATGAGTGAGTGTGTATGAGTGAGTGTGTGCGAGTGCGTGCGAGTGTGTGTGTGCGAGTGTGTGCCAGTGTGCGCGAGTGTGTGCGACTGTGTGTGCGAGTGTGCACGAGTGTGTGTGTGCGAGTGTGCACGAGTGTGTGTGTGCGAGTTTGTGCGCGTGTGTGTGCGTGCTAGTGTGTGCGAGTGTGTGCGAGTGAGTGAGTGTGTGTGAGTGTGTGCGAGTGTGTGTAAGTGTGTGCGAGTGTGCGCGAGTGTGTGCGAGTGTGTATGAGTGAGTGTGTGTGAGTTTGTGTGAGTGTGCGTGAGTGTGTGCGTGTGAGTGAGTAAGTGTGTGTGAGTGTGTGCGAGAGTGTATGAGTGAGTGTGTGTGAGTGCGTGCGAGTGTGTGCGAGTGTGCGTGCGAGTGTGTATGAGGGTGTGTGCGGGTGTGTGTGCGAGTGTGTGCGAGTGTGTGTGCGAGTGTGTGCGATTGTGTGTGCGAGTGTGTGTACGAGTGTGTGTGTGCGAGTGTGTATGAGTGAGTGTGTGTGAGTGTGTATGAGTGTGTATGAGTGAGTGTGTGTGAGTGTGTGCGAGTGTGTGTGCGAGTGTGTGTGAGTGAGTGTGTGTGAGTGTTCTCGAGTGTGTCTGTACGAGTGTGTGCGTACGATTGCGTGCGAGTGTGTGAGAGTGTGTGTGTGCGAGTGTGCGTGAGTGTGCATGAGTGTGCGAGTGTGTGCGAGTGTGTATGAGTGAGTGTGTGTGAGTGTGTATGAGTGTGTATGAGTGAGTGTGTGCGAGTGTGTGCGAGTGTGTGTGCGAGTGTGTGTGAGTGAGTGTGTGTGAGTGTTCTCGAGTGTGTCTGTACGAGTGTGTGCGTACGATTGCGTGCGAGTGTGTGCGAGTGTGTGTGTGCGAGTGTGCGTGAGTGTGCATGAGTGTGCGAGTGTGTGCGAGTGTGTATGAGTGTGTATGAGTGAGTGTGTGCGAGTGTGTGTGAGTGTGTGCGAGAGTGTGTGTGTGCGAGAGTGCGAGAGTGTGTGCGAGTGTGTGTGCGAGTGTGTGCGAGTGTGTGTGCGAGTGTGTGTACAAGTGTGTGTTTGCGAGTGTGTATGAGTGAGTGTGTGTGAGTGTGTGTGTGTTTGTGAGTGTGTATGAGTGAGTGTGTGCGACTGTGTATGAGTGAGTGTGTGCGAGTGCGTGCGAGTGTGTGTGTGCGAGTGTGTGTGCGAGTGTGTGCCAGTGTGTGCGACTGTGTGTGTGTTACTGTGTGCGAGTGTTTGAGTGTGTGCCAGTGTTTGTGCGAGTGAGTATGTGCGAGTGTGTATGAGTGAGTGTCCTCGAGTGTGTGTGTGCGAGTATGTGCAAGTGTGTGCGTGCGAGTGCGTGCGAGTGTGTGCGAGTGTGTGTGTGTGAGTGTGTGCGTGCGAGTGCATGCGAGTGTGTACGAGTGTGTTCGAGTGTGTGCGTGCGAGTGTGCATTAGTGTGCATGAGTGTGCGCGAGTGTGTGCGAGAGTTTGCGAGTGTGTGCGAGTGTGTATGAGTGTGTATGAGTGAGTGTGTGCGAGTGTGTGTGAGTGTGTGTGAGTGTGTATGAGTGTGTATGAGTGAGTGTGTGCGAGTGTGTGTAAGTGTGTGCGAGAGTGTGTGTGTGCGAGAGTGTGTGCGAGTGTGTATGAGTGAGTGTGTGCGAGAGTGTGTGCGAGTGTGTGATGAGTGTGTGCGAGTTTGTATGAGTGAGTGTGTGCGAGTGTGTGATGAGTGTGTGCGAGTGTGTATGAGTGAGTGTGTGCGAGCGTGTGTGATTGTGTGTGAGTGTGCGCGAGTGTGTGCGACTGTGTGCATTTGAGTGAGTGTGTGCGATTGAGTGTGTGCGAGTGTGTATGAGTGAGTGTGTGTGAGTGTGTGCGAGTGTTTGTGAGTGTGTATAAGTGAGTGTGTGCGAGTGTGTATGAGTGAGTGTGTGCCAGTGTGCGCGAGTGTGTGCGACTGTGTGTGCGAGCGTGCACGAGTGTGTGTGTGCGAGTGTGTGCCAGTGTGCGCGAGTGTGTGCGACTGTGCGTTCGAGTGTGCATGAGTGTGTGTGTGCGAGTGTGCACGAGTGTGTATGTGCGAGTTTGTGCGCGTGTGTGTGCGAGTGTGTGCGTGCGAGTGTGTATGAGTGAGTGTGTGCGAGTGTGTATGAGTGAGTGTGTGCGAGTGTGCGCGAGTGTGTGTGCGAGTGTGTGCCAGTGTGTGCGACTGTGTGTGTGTTACTGTGTGCGAGTGTTTGAGTGTGTGCCAGTGTTTGTGCGAGTGTGTGTGTGAGTGTGTGCGAGTGTGTATGAGTGAGTGTCATCGAGTGTGTGTGTGCGAGTATGTGCAAGTGTGTGCATGCGAGTGCGTGCGAGTGTGTGCGAGTGTGTGTGTGCGAGTGTGTGCGTGAGAGTGTGCGAGTGTGTATGAGTGTGTATGAGTGAGTGAGTGCGAGTGTGTGTGAGTGTGTGCGAGAGTGTGTGTGTGCGAGAGTGTGTGCGATTGTGTATGAGTGAGTGTGTGCGAGAGTGCGAGAGTGTGTGCGAGTGTTTGATGAGTGTGTCCGAGTGTGTATGAGTGAGTGTGTGCGAGTGTGTGATGAGTGTTTGCGAGTGGGTATGAGTGAGTGTGTGCGATCGTGTGTGATTGTGTGTGAGTGTGTGTGAATGTGTGCGAGAGTGTGTGCGAGTGTGTATGAGTGAGTGTGTGCGAGAGTGTGTGCGAGTGTTTGATGAGTGTGTGCGAGTGTTTATGAGTGAGTGTGTGCGAGTGTGTGATGAGTGTTTGCTAGTGGGTATGAGTGAGTGTGTGCAAGCGTGTGTGATTGTGTGTGAGTGTGCGTGAGTGTGTGCGACTGTGTGCGTTTGAGTGAGTGTGTGCAATTGAGTGTGTGTGAGTGTGTGCAAGTGTGTGTGCGAGTGTGTATGAGTGAGTGTGTGCGAGTGTGTGCGAGTGTGTTTGAGTGTGTATGAGTGTGTATGAGTGAGTGAGTGCGAGTGTGTGTGAGTGTGTGCGAGAGTGTGTGTGTGCGAGAGTGTGTGCGAGTGTGTATGAGTGAGTGTGTGCGAGAGTGCGAGAGTGTGTGCGAGTGTTTGATGAGTGTGTGCGAGCGTGTGTGATTGTGTGCAAGAGTGTGTGCGAGTGTGTATGAGTGAGTGTGTGCGAGAGTGCGAGAGTGTGAGCGAGTGTTTGATGAGTGTGTGCGAGTGTGTATGAGTGAGTGTGTGCGAGTGTGGGATGAGTGTTTGCGAGTGTGTATGAGTGAGTGTGTGCGAGCGTATGTGATTGTGTGTGAGTGTGCGCGAGTGTGTGCGACTGTGTGCGTTTGAGTGAGTGTGTGCGATTGAGTGTGTGCGAGTGTGTATGAGTGAGTGTGTGTGAGTGTGTGGGAGTGTTTGTGAGTGTGTATAAGTGAGTGTGTGCGAGTGTGTATGAGTGAGTGTGTGCCAGTGTGCGCGAGTGTGTGCGACTGTGTGTGCGAGTGTGCACGAGTGTGTGTGTGCGAGTGTGTGCCAGTGTTTGTTCGAGTGTGTGTGTGAGTGTGTGCGAGTGTGTATGAGTGAGTGTCCTCGAGTGTGTGTGTGCGAGTATGTGCAAGTGTGTGCGTGCGAGTGCGTGCGAGTGTGTGTGTGCGAGTGTGTGCGTGCGAGTGCATGCGAGTGTGAGCGAGTGTGTGCGAGTGTGTGCGTGCGAGTGTGCGTTAGTGTGCATGAGTGTGCGTGAGTGTGTGCGAGTGTTTGCGAGTGTGTGCGAGTGTGTATGAGTGTGTAGGAGTGAGTGTGTGCGAGTGTGTGCGAGTGTGTATGAGTGTGTATGAGTGAGTGAGTGCGAGTGTGTGTGAGTGTGTGCGAGAGTGTGTGTGTGCGAGAGTGTGTGCGAGTGTGTATGAGTGAGTGTGTGCGAGAGTGCGAGAGTGTGTATGAGTGAGTGTGTGCGAGTGTGTGCGAGTGTGTGCGAGTGTGTATGAGTGAGTGTGTGCGAGTGTGTGTGAGTGTGTGCGAGAGTGTGTGTGTGCGAGAGTGTGTGCGAGTGTGTATGAGTGAGTGTGTGCGAGAGTGTGTGCGAGTGTGTGATGAGTGTGTGCGAGTTTGTATGAGTGAGTGTGTGCGAGTGTGTATGAGTGAGTGTGTGCGAGCGTGTGTGATTGTCTGTGAGTGTGCGCGAGTGTGTGCGACTGTGTGCGTTTGAGTGAGTGTGTGCGATTGAGTGTGTGCGAGTGTGTATGAGTGAGTGTGTGTGAGTGTGTGCGAGTGTTTGTGAGTGTGTATGAGTGAGTGTGTATGAGTGAGTGTGTGCGAGTGCGTGCGAGTGTGTGTGTGCGAGTGTGTGCCAGTGTGCGCGAGTGTGTGCGACTGTGTGTGCGAGTGTGCACGAGTGTGTGTGTGCGAGTGTGCACGAGTGTGTGTGTGCGAATTTGTGCGCGTGTGTGTGCGTGCTAGTGTGTGCGAGTGTGTGCGAGTGAGTGAGTGTGTGTGAGTGTGTGCGAGTGTGTGTAAGTGTGTGCGAGTGTGCGCGAGTGTGTGCGAGTGTGTATGAGTGAGTGTGTGTGAGTTTGTGTGAGTGTGCGTGAGTGTGTGCGTGTGAGTGAGTGAGTGTGTGTGAGTGTGTGCGAGAGTGTATGAGTGAGTGTGTGTGAGTGCGTGCGAGTGTGTGCGAGTGTGCGTGCGAGTGTGTATGAGGGTGTGTGCGGGTGTGTGTGCGAGTGTGTGCGAGTGTGTGTGCGAGTGTGTGCGATTGTGTGTGCGAGTGTGTGTACGAGTGTGTGTGTGCGAGTGTGTATGAGTGAGTGTGTGTGAGTGTGTATGAGTGTGTATGAGTGAGTGTGTGTGAGTGTGTGCGAGTGTGTGTGCGAGTGTGTGTGAGTGAGTGTGTGTGAGTGTTCTCGAGTGTGTCTGTACGAGTGTGTGCGTACGATTGCGTGCGAGTGTGTGAGAGTGTGTGTGTGCGAGTGTGCGTGAGTGTGCATGAGTGTGCGAGTGTGTGCGAGTGTGTATGAGTGAGTGTGTGTGAGTGTGTATGAGTGTGTATGAGTGAGTGTGTGCGAGTGTGTGCGAGTGTGTGTGCGAGTGTGTGTGAGTGAGTGTGTGTGAGTGTTCTCGAGTGTGTCTGTACGAGTGTGTGCGTACGATTGCGTGCGAGTGTGTGCGAGTGTGTGTGTGCGAGTGTGCGTGAGTGTGCATGAGTGTGCGAGTGTGTGCGAGTGTGTATGAGTGTGTATGAGTGAGTGTGTGCGAGTGTGTGTGAGTGTGTGCGAGAGTGTGTGTGTGCGAGAGTGCGAGAGTGTGTGCGAGTGTGTGTGCGAGTGTGTGCGAGTGTGTGTGCGAGTGTGTGTACAAGTGTGTGTTTGCGAGTGTGTATGAGTGAGTGTGTGTGAGTGTGTGCGAGTGTTTGTGAGTGTGTATGAGTGAGTGTGTGCGACTGTGTATGAGTGAGTGTGTGCGAGTGCGTGCGAGTGTGTGTGTGCGAGTGTGTGTGCGAGTGTGTGCCAGTGTGTGCGACTGTGTGTGTGTTACTGTGTGCGAGTGTTTGAGTGTGTGCCAGTGTTTGTGCGAGTGAGTGTGTGCGAGTGTGTATGAGTGAGTGTCCTCGAGTGTGTGTGTGCGAGTATGTGCAAGTGTGTGCGTGCGAGTGCGTGCGAGTGTGTGCGAGTGTGTGTGTGTGAGTGTGTGCGTGCGAGTGCATGCGAGTGTGTACGAGTGTGTTCGAGTGTGTGCGTGCGAGTGTGCATTAGTGTGCATGAGTGTGCGCGAGTGTGTGCGAGAGTTTGCGAGTGTGTGCGAGTGTGTATGAGTGTGTATGAGTGAGTGTGTGTGAGTGTGTGTGAGTGTGTGTGAGTGTGTATGAGTGTGTATGAGTGAGTGTGTGCGAGTGTGTGTAAGTGTGTGCGAGAGTGTGTGTGTGCGAGAGTGTGTGCGAGTGTGTATGAGTGAGTGTGTGCGAGAGTGCGAGAGTGTGTGCGAGTGTTTGATGAGTGTGTGCGAGTGTGTATGAGTGAGTGTGTGATGAGTGTTTGCGAGTGGGTATGAGTGAGTGTGTGCGAGCGTGTGTGATTGTGTGTGATTGTGTGTGAGTGTGTGTGAGTGTGTGCGAGTGTGCGCGAGTGTGTGCGAGTGTGTATGAGTGAGTGTGTGTGAGTGTGTATGAGTGTGTATGAGTGAGTGTGTGCGAGTGTGTGCGAGTGTGTGTGCGGGTGTGTGTGAGTGAGTGTGTGTGAGTGTTCTCGAGTGTGTCTGTACGAGTGTGTGCGTACGATTGCGTGCGAGTGTGTGCGAGTGTGTGTGTGCGAGTGTGCGTGAGTGTGCATGAGTGTGCGAGTGTGTGCGAGTGTGTATGAGTGTGTATGAGTGAGTGTGTGCGAGTGTGTGTGAGTGTGTGCAAGAGTGTATGTGTGCGAGAGTGCGAGAGTGTGCGAGTGTGTGTGCGAGTGTGTGCAAGTGTGTGTGCGAGTGTGTGTACGAGTGTGTGTTTGCGAGTGTGTATGAGTGAGTGTGTGTGAGTGTGTGCGAGCGTTTGTGAGTGTGTATGAGTGAGTGTGTGTGACTGTGTATGAGTGAGTGTGTGCGAGTGCGTGCGAGTGTGTGTGTGTGAGTGTGTGTGCGAGTGTGTGCCAGTGTGTGCGACTGTGTGTGTGTTACTGTGTACGAGTGTTTGAGTGTGTGCCAGTGTTTGTGCGAGTGAGTGTGTGCGAGTGTGTATGAGTGAGTGTCCTCGAGTGTGTGTGTGCGAGTATGTGCAAGTGTGTGCGTGCGAGTGCGTGCGAGTGTGTGCGAGTGTGTGTGTGCGAGTGTGTGCGTGTGAGTACATGCGAGTGTGTACGAGTGTGTTCGAGTGTGTGCGTGCGAGTGTGCGTTAGTGTGCATGAGTGTGCGCGAGTGTGTGCGAGTGTTTGCGAGTGTGTGCGAGTGTGTGTGAGTGTGTATGAGTGAGTGTGTGTGTGAGTGTGTATGAGTGTGTATGAGTGAGTGTGTGCGAGTGTGTGTGAGTGTGTGCGAGAGTGTGTGTGTGCGAGAGTGTGTGCGAGTGTGTATGAGTGAGTGTGTGCGAGAGTGTGAGAGTGTGTGCGAGTGTGTGATGAGTGTGTGCGAGTGTGTATGAGTGAGTGTGTGATGAGTGTGTGCGAGTGTGTATGAGTGAGTGTGTGCGAGCGTGTGTGATTGTGTGTGAGTGTGCGTGAGTGTGCGACTGTGTGCGTTTGAGTGAGTGTGTGCGATTGATTGTGTGCGAGTGTGTATGAGTGAGTGTGTGTGAGTGTGTGCGAGTGTTTGTGAGTGTGTATAAGTGAGTGTGTGTGAGTGTGTATGAGTGAGTTTGTGCCAGTGTGTGCGAATGTGTGTGCGAGTTTGCACGAGTGTGTGTGTGCGAGTGTGTGCCAGTGTGCGCGAGTGTGTGCGACTGTGCATGCGAGTGTGCATGAGTGTGTGTGTGCGAGTGTGCACGAGTGTGTGTGTGAGTTTGTGCGCGTGTGTGTGCGAGTGTGTGCGTGCGAGTGTGTATGAGTGATGGTGTGCGAGTGTGCGCGAGTGTGTGTGCGAGTGTGTGCCAGTGTGTGCGACTGTGTGTGTGTTACTGTGTGCGAGTGTTTGAGTGTGTGCCAGTGTTTGTGCGAGTGTGTGTGTGAGTGTGTGCGAGTGTGTATGAGTGAGTGTCCTCGAGTGTGTGTGTGCGAGTATGTGCAAGTGTGTGCGTGCAAGTGCGTGCGAGTGTGTGCGAGTGTGTGTGTGTGAGTGTGTGCGTGAGAGTGCATGCGAGTGTGAACGAGTGTGTGCGAGTGTGTGCGTGCGAGTGTGCGTTAGTGTGCATGAGTGTGCGTGAGTGTGTGCGAGTGTGTATGAGTGTGTATGAGTGAGTGTGTGCGAGTGTGTGCGAGTGTGTGCGAGTGTGTATGAGTGAGTGAGTGCGAGTGTGTGTGAGTGTGTGCGAGAGTGTGTGTGTGCGAGAGTGTGTGCGAGTGTGTATGAGTGAGTGTGTGCGAGAGTGCGAGAGTGTGTGCGAGTGTTTGATGAGTGTGTGCGAGTGTGTATGAGTGAGTGTGTGCGAGTGTGTGATGAGTGTTTGCGAGTGGGTATGAGTGAGTGTGTGCGAGCGTGTGTAATTGTGTGTGAGTGTGTGTGAGTGTGTGCGAGAGTGTGTGAGAGTGTATATGAGTGAGTGTGTGCGAGAGTGTGTGCGAGTGTGTATGAGTGATTATGTGCGAGTGTGTGATGAGTGTTTGCGAGTGGGTATGAGTGAGTGTGTGCGAGCGTGTGTGATTGTGTGTGAGTGTGCGTGAGTGTGTGCGACTGTGTGCGTTTGAGTGAGTGTGTGCAATTGAGTGTGTGCGAGTGTGTGCAATTGTGTGTGCGAGTGGGTATGAGTGAGTGTGTGCGAGTGTGTGCGAGTGTGTATGAGTGTGTATGAGTGAGTGAGTGCGAGTGTGTGTGAGTGTGTGCGAGAGTGTGTGTGTGCGAGAGTGTGTGCGAGTGTGTATGAGTGAGTGTGTGCGAGAGTGCGAGAGTGTGTGCGAGTGTTTGATGAGTGTGTGCGAGCGTGTGTGATTGTGTGTGAGTGTGTGTGAGTGTGTGTGAGTGTGTGCGAGAGTGCAAGAGTGTGTGCGAGTGTTTGATGAGTGTGTGCGAGTGTGTATGAGTGAGTGTGTGCGAGTGTGTGATGAGTGTTTGCGAGTGGGTATGAGTGAGTGTGTGCGAGTGTGTGTGAGTGTGTGTGAGAGTGTGTGTGTGCGAGAGTGTGTGCGAGTGTGTATGAGTGAGTGTGTGCGAGCGTGTGTGATTGTGTGTGAGTGTGCGCGAGTGTGTGCGACTGTGTGCATTTGAGTGAGTGTGTGCGATTGAGTGTGTGCGAGTGTGTATGAGTGAGTGTGTGTGAGTGTGTGCGAGTGTTTGTGAGTGTGTATAAGTGAGTGTGTGCGAGTGTGTATGAGTGAGTGTGTGCCAGTGTGCGCGAGTGTGTGCGACTGTGTGTGCGAGCGTGCACGAGTGTGTGTGTGCGAGTGTGTGCCAGTGTGCGCGAGTGTGTGCGACTGTGCGTTCGAGTGTGCATGAGTGTGTGTGTGCGAGTGTGCACGAGTGTGTATGTGCGAGTTTGTGCGCGTGTGTGTGCGAGTGTGTGCGTGCGAGTGTGTATGAGTGAGTGTGTGCGAGTGTGTATGAGTGAGTGTGTGCGAGTGTGCGCGAGTGTGTGTGCGAGTGTGTGCCAGTGTGTGCGACTGTGTGTGTGTTACTGTGTGCGAGTGTTTGAGTGTGTGCCAGTGTTTGTGCGAGTGTGTGTGTGAGTGTGTGCGAGTGTGTATGAGTGAGTGTCATCGAGTGTGTGTGTGCGAGTATGTGCAAGTGTGTGCATGCGAGTGCGTGCGAGTGTGTGCGAGTGTGTGTGTGCGAGTGTGTGCGTGAGAGTGTGCGAGTGTGTATGAGTGTGTATGAGTGAGTGAGTGCGAGTGTGTGTGAGTGTGTGCGAGAGTGTGTGTGTGCGAGAGTGTGTGCGATTGTGTATGAGTGAGTGTGTGCGAGAGTGCGAGAGTGTGTGCGAGTGTTTGATGAGTGTGTCCGAGTGTGTATGAGTGAGTGTGTGCGAGTGTGTGATGAGTGTTTGCGAGTGGGTATGAGTGAGTGTGTGCGATCGTGTGTGATTGTGTGTGAGTGTGTGTGAATGTGTGCGAGAGTGTGTGCGAGTGTGTATGAGTGAGTGTGTGCGAGAGTGTGTGAGTGTGCGCGAGTGTGTGCGAGTGTGTATGAGTAAGTGTGTGTGAGTGTGTATGAGTGTGTATGAGTGAGTGTGTGCGAGTGTGTGCGAGTGTGTGTGCGAGTGTGTGTGAGTGAGTGTGTGTGAGTGTTCTCGAGTGTGTCTGTGTGAGTGTGTGCGTGCGACTGCGTGCGAGTGTGTGCGAGTGTGTGTGTGCGGGTGTGTACGTGCGAGTGCATGCAAGTGTGTACGAGTGTGTGCGAGTGTTTGCGAGTGTGTGCGAGTGTGTATGAGTGAGTGTGTGCGAGTGTGTGTGAGTGTGTGCGAGAGTGTGTGCGCGTGTGTGTGAGCGTGTGTGTGCGCGTGTGTGTGAGTGTGTGTATGTGAGTATGTGTGAGTGTGTGTGCGAGTGTGTGGGAGTTTGTGTGTGCGAGTGTGTATGAGTGAGTGTGTGCGTGTGAGTGAGTGTTTGTGTGAGTGTGTACGAGTGTGTCCGAGTGTGTGCGAGATTGTGCAAGTGTGTGCGAGTGTGTGCGTGTGAGTGAGTGTGTGTGTGAGTATGTACAAGTGTGTGCGAGTGTGTGCTAGTGTGTGCGAATGTGTGCGAGTGTGTGCGAGTGAGTGAGTGTGTGTGAGTGTGTGCGAGAGAGTGTGTGCGAGTGTGTGCGAGTGTGCGCGAGTGTGTGCGAGTGTGTGCGAGTGTGTATGAGTGAGTGTGTGTAAGTGTGCTCAAGTGTGTGCGTGTGAGTGAGTGTGTGTGTGTGATTGTCTGCGAGTGTGTGCGAGCGAGTTTGTATGAGTGAGTGTGTGCGAGTGTGCGTGACTGTGTATGAGTGAGTGTGTGCGAGTGTTTGCGACTAAGTGTGTGTGAGTGTGTATGAGTTAGTGAGTGTGTGTGTGCGAGTGTGTGTGCGAGTGAGTGCGAGTGTGTGAGAGTGTGTGTGTGTGATTGTCTGCGAGTGTGTGCGAACGAGTTTGTATGAGTGAGTGTGTGCGAGTGTGCGTGAGTGTGTATGAGTGAGTGTGTGCGAGTGTTTGCGAGTGAGTGAGTGCAAGTGTGTATGAGTGTGTATGAGTGTGTATGAGTGAGTGAGTGCGAGTGTGTGTGAGTGTGCGCGAGAGTGTGTGTGTGCGAGAGTGTGTGCGAGTGTGTATGAGTGAGTGTGTGCGAGAGTGCGAGAGTGTGTGCGAGTGTTTGATGAGTGTGTGCGAGCGTGTGTGATTGTGTGTGAGTGTGTGTGAGTGTGTGTGAGTGTGTGCAAGAGTGTGTGCGAGTGTGTATGAGTGAGTGAGTGTGTGCGAGAGTGCGAGAGTGTGTGCGAGTGTTTGATGAGTGTGTGCGAGTGTGTATGAGTGAGTGTGTGCGAGTGTGTGATGAGTGTTTGCGAGTGGGTATGAGTGAGTGTGTGCGAGTGTGTGTGAGTGTGTGCGAGAGTGTGTGTGTGCGAGAGTGTGTGCGAGTGTGTATGAGTGAGTGTGTGCGAGTGTGTGATGAGTGTGTGCGAGTGTGTATGAGTGAGTGTGTGCGAGCGTGTGTGATTGTGTGTGAGTGTGCGCGAGTGTGTGCGACTGTGTGCGTTTGAGTGAGTGTGTGCGATTGAGTGTGTGCGAGTGTGTATGAGTGAGTGTGTGTGAGTGTGTGCGAGTGTTTGTGAGTGTGTATGAGTGAGTGTGTATGAGTGAGTGTGTGCGAGTGCGTGCGAGTGTGTGTGTGCGAGTGTGTGCCAGTGTGCGCGAGTGTGTGCGACTGTGTGTGCGAGTGTGCACGAGTGTGTGTGTGCGAGTGTGCACGAGTGTGTGTGTGCGAGTTTGTGCGCGTGTGTGTGCGTGCTAGTGTGTGCGAGTGTGTGCGAGTGAGTGAGTGTGTGTGAGTGTGTGCGAGTGTGTGTAAGTGTGTGCGAGTGTGCGCGAGTGTGTGCGAGTGTGTATGAGTGAGTGTGTGTGAGTTTGTGTGAGTGTGCGTGAGTGTGTGCGTGTGAGTGAGTGAGTGTGTGTGAGTGTGTGCGAGAGTGTATGAGTGAGTGTGTGTGAGTGCGTGCGCGTGTGTGCGAGTGTGCGTGCGAGTGTGTATGAGGGTGTGTGCGGGTGTGTGTGCGAGTGTGTGCGAGTGTGTGTGCGAGTGTGTGCGAGTGTGTGTGCGAGTGTGTGTACGAGTGTGTGTGTGCGAGTGTGTATGAGTGAGTGTGTGCGAGTGTGTATGAGTGAGTGTGTGCGAGAGTGCGAGAGTGTGTGCGAGTGTTTGATGAGTGTGTGCGAGCGTGTGTGATTGTGTGTGAGTGTGTGTGAGTGTGTGTGAGTGTGTGCGAGAGTGCAAGAGTGTGTGCGAGTGTTTGATGAGTGTGTGCGAGTGTGTATGAGTGAGTGTGTGCGAGTGTGTGATGAGTGTTTGCGAGTGGGTATGAGTGAGTGTGTGCGAGTGTGTGTGAGTGTGTGTGAGAGTGTGTGTGTGCGAGAGTGTGTGCGAGTGTGTATGAGTGAGTGTGTGCGAGAGTGTGTGCGAGTGTGTGATGAGTGTGTGCGAGTTTGTATGAGTGAGTGTGTGCGAGTGTGTATGAGTGAGTGTGTGCGAGCGTGTGTGATTGTCTGTGAGTGTGCGCGAGTGTGTGCGACTGTGTGCGTTTGAGTGAGTGTGTGCGATTGAGTGTGTGCGAGTGTGTATGAGTGAGTGTGTGTGAGTGTGTGCGAGTGTTTGTGAGTGTGTATGAGTGAGTGTGTATGAGTGAGTGTGTGCGAGTGCGTGCGAGTGTGTGTGTGCGAGTGTGTGCCAGTGTGCGCGAGTGTGTGCGACTGTGTGTGCGAGTGTGCACGAGTGTGTGTGTGCGAGTGTGCACGAGTGTGTGTGTGCGAGTTTGTGCGCGTGTGTGTGCGTGCTAGTGTGTGCGAGTGTGTGCGAGTGAGTGAGTGTGTGTGAGTGTGTGCGAGTGTGTGTAAGTGTGTGCGAGTGTGCGCGAGTGTGTGCGAGTGTGTATGAGTGAGTGTGTGTGAGTTTGTGTGAGTGTGCGTGAGTGTGTGCGTGTGAGTGAGTAAGTGTGTGTGAGTGTGTGCGAGAGTGTATGAGTGAGTGTGTGTGAGTGCGTGCGAGTGTGTGCGAGTGTGCGTGCGAGTGTGTATGAGGGTGTGTGCGGGTGTGTGTGCGAGTGTGTGCGAGTGTGTGTGCGAGTGTGTGCGATTGTGTGTGCGAGTGTGTGTACGAGTGTGTGTGTGCGAGTGTGTATGAGTGAGTGTGTGTGAGTGTGTATGAGTGTGTATGAGTGAGTGTGTGTGAGTGTGTGCGAGTGTGTGTGCGAGTGTGTGTGAGTGAGTGTGTGTGAGTGTTCTCGAGTGTGTCTGTACGAGTGTGTGCGTACGATTGCGTGCGAGTGTGTGAGAGTGTGTGTGTGCGAGTGTGCGTGAGTGTGCATGAGTGTGCGAGTGTGTGCGAGTGTGTATGAGTGAGTGTGTGTGAGTGTGTATGAGTGTGTATGAGTGAGTGTGTGCGAGTGTGTGCGAGTGTGTGTGCGAGTGTGTGTGAGTGAGTGTGTGTGAGTGTTCTCGAGTGTGTCTGTACGAGTGTGTGCGTACGATTGCGTGCGAGTGTGTGCGAGTGTGTGTGTGCGAGTGTGCGTGAGTGTGCATGAGTGTGTGAGTGTGTGCGAGTGTGTATGAGTGTGTATGAGTGAGTGTGTGCGAGTGTGTGTGAGTGTGTGCGAGAGTGTGTGTGTGCGAGAGTGCGAGAGTGTGTGCGAGTGTGTGTGCGAGTGTGTGCGAGTGTGTGTGCGAGTGTGTGTACAAGTGTGTGTTTGCGAGTGTGTATGAGTGAGTGTGTGTGAGTGTGTGTGTGTTTGTGAGTGTGTATGAGTGAGTGTGTGCGACTGTGTATGAGTGAGTGTGTGCGAGTGCGTGCGAGTGTGTGTGTGCGAGTGTGTGTGCGAGTGTGTGCCAGTGTGTGCGACTGTGTGTGTGTTACTGTGTGCGAGTGTTTGAGTGTGTGCCAGTGTTTGTGCGAGTGAGTATGTGCGAGTGTGTATGAGTGAGTGTCCTCGAGTGTGTGTGTGCGAGTATGTGCAAGTGTGTGCGTGCGAGTGCGTGCGAGTGTGTGCGAGTGTGTGTGTGTGAGTGTGTGCGTGCGAGTGCATGCGAGTGTGTACGAGTGTGTTCGAGTGTGTGCGTGCGAGTGTGCATTAGTGTGCATGAGTGTGCGCGAGTGTGTGCGAGAGTTTGCGAGTGTGTGCGAGTGTGTATGAGTGTGTATGAGTGAGTGTGTGCGAGTGTGTGTGAGTGTGTGTGAGTGTGTATGAGTGTGTATGAGTGAGTGTGTGCGAGTGTGTGTAAGTGTGTGCGAGAGTGTGTGTGTGCGAGAGTGTGTGCGAGTGTGTATGAGTGAGTGTGTGCGAGAGTGTGTGCGAGTGTGTGATGAGTGTGTGCGAGTTTGTATGAGTGAGTGTGTGCGAGTGTGTGATGAGTGTGTGCGAGTGTGTATGAGTGAGTGTGTGCGAGCGTGTGTGATTGTGTGTGAGTGTGCGCGAGTGTGTGCGACTGTGTGCATTTGAGTGAGTGTGTGCGATTGAGTGTGTGCGAGTGTGTATGAGTGAGTGTGTGTGAGTGTGTGCGAGTGTTTGTGAGTGTGTATAAGTGAGTGTGTGCGAGTGTGTATGAGTGAGTGTGTGCCAGTGTGCGCGAGTGTGTGCGACTGTGTGTGCGAGCGTGCACGAGTGTGTGTGTGCGAGTGTGTGCCAGTGTGCGCGAGTGTGTGCGACTGTGCGTTCGAGTGTGCATGAGTGTGTGTGTGCGAGTGTGCACGAGTGTGTATGTGCGAGTTTGTGCGCGTGTGTGTGCGAGTGTGTGCGTGCGAGTGTGTATGAGTGAGTGTGTGCGAGTGTGTATGAGTGAGTGTGTGCGAGTGTGCGCGAGTGTGTGTGCGAGTGTGTGCCAGTGTGTGCGACTGTGTGTGTGTTACTGTGTGCGAGTGTTTGAGTGTGTGCCAGTGTTTGTGCGAGTGTGTGTGTGAGTGTGTGCGAGTGTGTATGAGTGAGTGTCATCGAGTGTGTGTGTGCGAGTATGTGCAAGTGTGTGCATGCGAGTGCGTGCGAGTGTGTGCGAGTGTGTGTGTGCGAGTGTGTGCGTGAGAGTGTGCGAGTGTGTATGAGTGTGTATGAGTGAGTGAGTGCGAGTGTGTGTGAGTGTGTGCGAGAGTGTGTGTGTGCGAGAGTGTGTGCGATTGTGTATGAGTGAGTGTGTGCGAGAGTGCGAGAGTGTGTGCGAGTGTTTGATGAGTGTGTCCGAGTGTGTATGAGTGAGTGTGTGCGAGTGTGTGATGAGTGTTTGCGAGTGGGTATGAGTGAGTGTGTGCGATCGTGTGTGATTGTGTGTGAGTGTGTGTGAATGTGTGCGAGAGTGTGTGCGAGTGTGTATGAGTGAGTGTGTGCGAGAGTGTGTGCGAGTGTTTGATGAGTGTGTGCGAGTGTTTATGAGTGAGTGTGTGCGAGTGTGTGATGAGTGTTTGCTAGTGGGTATGAGTGAGTGTGTGCGAGCGTGTGTGATTGTGTGTGAGTGTGCGTGAGTGTGTGCGACTGTGTGCGTTTGAGTGAGTGTGTGCAATTGAGTGTGTGTGAGTGTGTGCAAGTGTGTGTGCGAGTGTGTATGAGTGAGTGTGTGCGAGTGTGTGCGAGTGTGTTTGAGTGTGTATGAGTGTGTATGAGTGAGTGAGTGCGAGTGTGTGTGAGTGTGTGCGAGAGTGTGTGTGTGCGAGAGTGTGTGCGAGTGTGTATGAGTGAGTGTGTGCGAGAGTGCGAGAGTGTGTGCGAGTGTTTGATGAGTGTGTGCGAGCGTGTGTGATTGTGTGCAAGAGTGTGTGCGAGTGTGTATGAGTGAGTGTGTGCGAGAGTGCGAGAGTGTGTGCGAGTGTTTGATGAGTGTGTGCGAGTGTGTATGAGTGAGTGTGTGCGAGTGTGTGATGAGTGTTTGCGAGTGTGTATGAGTGAGTGTGTGCGAGCGTATGTGATTGTGTGTGAGTGTGCGCGAGTGTGTGCGACTGTGTGCGTTTGAGTGAGTGTGTGCGATTGAGTGTGTGCGAGTGTGTATGAGTGAGTGTGTGTGAGTGTGTGGGAGTGTTTGTGAGTGTGTATAAGTGAGTGTGTGCGAGTGTGTATGAGTGAGTGTGTGCCAGTGTGCGCGAGTGTGTGCGACTGTGTGTGCGAGTGTGCACGAGTGTGTGTGTGCGAGTGTGTGCCAGTGTTTGTTCGAGTGTGTGTGTGAGTGTGTGCGAGTGTGTATGAGTGAGTGTCCTCGAGTGTGTGTGTGCGAGTATGTGCAAGTGTGTGCGTGCGAGTGCGTGCGAGTGTGTGTGTGCGAGTGTGTGCGTGCGAGTGCATGCGAGTGTGAGCGAGTGTGTGCGAGTGTGTGCGTGCGAGTGTGCGTTAGTGTGCATGAGTGTGCGTGAGTGTGTGCGAGTGTTTGCGAGTGTGTGCGAGTGTGTATGAGTGTGTAGGAGTGAGTGTGTGCGAGTGTGTGCGAGTGTGTATGAGTGTGTATGAGTGAGTGAGTGCGAGTGTGTGTGAGTGTGTGCGAGAGTGTGTGTGTGCGAGAGTGTGTGCGAGTGTGTATGAGTGAGTGTGTGCGAGAGTGCGAGAGTGTGTGCGAGTGTTTGATGAGTGTGTGCGAGTGTGTATGAGTGAGTGTGTGCGAGTGTGTGTGAGTGTGTGCGAGAGTGTGTGCGCGTGTGTGTGAGCGTGTGTGTGCGCGTGTGTGTGAGTGTGTGTATGTGAGTATGTGTGAGTGTGTGTGCGAGTGTGTGGGAGTTTGTGTGTGCGAGTGTGTATGAGTGAGTGTGTGCGTGTGAGTGAGTGTTTGTGTGAGTGTGTACGAGTGTGTCCGAGTGTGTGCGAGATTGTGCAAGTGTGTGCGAGTGTGTGCGTGTGAGTGAGTGTGTGTGTGAGTATGTACAAGTGTGTGCGAGTGTGTGCTAGTGTGTGCGAATGTGTGCGAGTGTGTGCGAGTGAGTGAGTGTGTGTGAGTGTGTGCGAGAGAGTGTGTGCGAGTGTGTGCGAGTGTGCGCGAGTGTGTGCGAGTGTGTGCGAGTGTGTATGAGTGAGTGTGTGTAAGTGTGCTCAAGTGTGTGCGTGTGAGTGAGTGTGTGTGTGTGATTGTCTGCGAGTGTGTGCGAGCGAGTTTGTATGAGTGAGTGTGTGCGAGTGTGCGTGACTGTGTATGAGTGAGTGTGTGCGAGTGTTTGCGACTAAGTGTGTGTGAGTGTGTATGAGTTAGTGAGTGTGTGTGTGCGAGTGTGTGTGCGAGTGAGTGCGAGTGTGTGAGAGTGTGTGTGTGTGATTGTCTGCGAGTGTGTGCGAACGAGTTTGTATGAGTGAGTGTGTGCGAGTGTGCGTGAGTGTGTATGAGTGAGTGTGTGCGAGTGTTTGCGAGTGAGTGAGTGCAAGTGTGTATGAGTGTGTATGAGTGTGTATGAGTGAGTGAGTGCGAGTGTGTGTGAGTGTGCGCGAGAGTGTGTGTGTGCGAGAGTGTGTGCGAGTGTGTATGAGTGAGTGTGTGCGAGAGTGCGAGAGTGTGTGCGAGTGTTTGATGAGTGTGTGCGAGCGTGTGTGATTGTGTGTGAGTGTGTGTGAGTGTGTGTGAGTGTGTGCAAGAGTGTGTGCGAGTGTGTATGAGTGAGTGAGTGTGTGCGAGAGTGCGAGAGTGTGTGCGAGTGTTTGATGAGTGTGTGCGAGTGTGTATGAGTGAGTGTGTGCGAGTGTGTGATGAGTGTTTGCGAGTGGGTATGAGTGAGTGTGTGCGAGTGTGTGTGAGTGTGTGCGAGAGTGTGTGTGTGCGAGAGTGTGTGCGAGTGTGTATGAGTGAGTGTGTGCGAGTGTGTGATGAGTGTGTGCGAGTGTGTATGAGTGAGTGTGTGCGAGCGTGTGTGATTGTGTGTGAGTGTGCGCGAGTGTGTGCGACTGTGTGCGTTTGAGTGAGTGTGTGCGATTGAGTGTGTGCGAGTGTGTATGAGTGAGTGTGTGTGAGTGTGTGCGAGTGTTTGTGAGTGTGTATGAGTGAGTGTGTATGAGTGAGTGTGTGCGAGTGCGTGCGAGTGTGTGTGTGCGAGTGTGTGCCAGTGTGCGCGAGTGTGTGCGACTGTGTGTGCGAGTGTGCACGAGTGTGTGTGTGCGAGTGTGCACGAGTGTGTGTGTGCGAGTTTGTGCGCGTGTGTGTGCGTGCTAGTGTGTGCGAGTGTGTGCGAGTGAGTGAGTGTGTGTGAGTGTGTGCGAGTGTGTGTAAGTGTGTGCGAGTGTGCGCGAGTGTGTGCGAGTGTGTATGAGTGAGTGTGTGTGAGTTTGTGTGAGTGTGCGTGAGTGTGTGCGTGTGAGTGAGTGAGTGTGTGTGAGTGTGTGCGAGAGTGTATGAGTGAGTGTGTGTGAGTGCGTGCGCGTGTGTGCGAGTGTGCGTGCGAGTGTGTATGAGGGTGTGTGCGGGTGTGTGTGCGAGTGTGTGCGAGTGTGTGTGCGAGTGTGTGCGAGTGTGTGTGCGAGTGTGTGTACGAGTGTGTGTGTGCGAGTGTGTATGAGTGAGTGTGTGCGAGTGTGTATGAGTGAGTGTGTGCGAGAGTGCGAGAGTGTGTGCGAGTGTTTGATGAGTGTGTGCGAGCGTGTGTGATTGTGTGTGAGTGTGTGTGAGTGTGTGTGAGTGTGTGCGAGAGTGCAAGAGTGTGTGCGAGTGTTTGATGAGTGTGTGCGAGTGTGTATGAGTGAGTGTGTGCGAGTGTGTGATGAGTGTTTGCGAGTGGGTATGAGTGAGTGTGTGCGAGTGTGTGTGAGTGTGTGTGAGAGTGTGTGTGTGCGAGAGTGTGTGCGAGTGTGTATGAGTGAGTGTGTGCGAGAGTGTGTGCGAGTGTGTGATGAGTGTGTGCGAGTTTGTATGAGTGAGTGTGTGCGAGTGTGTATGAGTGAGTGTGTGCGAGCGTGTGTGATTGTCTGTGAGTGTGCGCGAGTGTGTGCGACTGTGTGCGTTTGAGTGAGTGTGTGCGATTGAGTGTGTGCGAGTGTGTATGAGTGAGTGTGTGTGAGTGTGTGCGAGTGTTTGTGAGTGTGTATGAGTGAGTGTGTATGAGTGAGTGTGTGCGAGTGCGTGCGAGTGTGTGTGTGCGAGTGTGTGCCAGTGTGCGCGAGTGTGTGCGACTGTGTGTGCGAGTGTGCACGAGTGTGTGTGTGCGAGTGTGCACGAGTGTGTGTGTGCGAGTTTGTGCGCGTGTGTGTGCGTGCTAGTGTGTGCGAGTGTGTGCGAGTGAGTGAGTGTGTGTGAGTGTGTGCGAGTGTGTGTAAGTGTGTGCGAGTGTGCGCGAGTGTGTGCGAGTGTGTATGAGTGAGTGTGTGTGAGTTTGTGTGAGTGTGCGTGAGTGTGTGCGTGTGAGTGAGTAAGTGTGTGTGAGTGTGTGCGAGAGTGTATGAGTGAGTGTGTGTGAGTGCGTGCGAGTGTGTGCGAGTGTGCGTGCGAGTGTGTATGAGGGTGTGTGCGGGTGTGTGTGCGAGTGTGTGCGAGTGTGTGTGCGAGTGTGTGCGATTGTGTGTGCGAGTGTGTGTACGAGTGTGTGTGTGCGAGTGTGTATGAGTGAGTGTGTGTGAGTGTGTATGAGTGTGTATGAGTGAGTGTGTGTGAGTGTGTGCGAGTGTGTGTGCGAGTGTGTGTGAGTGAGTGTGTGTGAGTGTTCTCGAGTGTGTCTGTACGAGTGTGTGCGTACGATTGCGTGCGAGTGTGTGAGAGTGTGTGTGTGCGAGTGTGCGTGAGTGTGCATGAGTGTGCGAGTGTGTGCGAGTGTGTATGAGTGAGTGTGTGTGAGTGTGTATGAGTGTGTATGAGTGAGTGTGTGCGAGTGTGTGCGAGTGTGTGTGCGAGTGTGTGTGAGTGAGTGTGTGTGAGTGTTCTCGAGTGTGTCTGTACGAGTGTGTGCGTACGATTGCGTGCGAGTGTGTGCGAGTGTGTGTGTGCGAGTGTGCGTGAGTGTGCATGAGTGTGTGAGTGTGTGCGAGTGTGTATGAGTGTGTATGAGTGAGTGTGTGCGAGTGTGTGTGAGTGTGTGCGAGAGTGTGTGTGTGCGAGAGTGCGAGAGTGTGTGCGAGTGTGTGTGCGAGTGTGTGCGAGTGTGTGTGCGAGTGTGTGTACAAGTGTGTGTTTGCGAGTGTGTATGAGTGAGTGTGTGTGAGTGTGTGTGTGTTTGTGAGTGTGTATGAGTGAGTGTGTGCGACTGTGTATGAGTGAGTGTGTGCGAGTGCGTGCGAGTGTGTGTGTGCGAGTGTGTGTGCGAGTGTGTGCCAGTGTGTGCGACTGTGTGTGTGTTACTGTGTGCGAGTGTTTGAGTGTGTGCCAGTGTTTGTGCGAGTGAGTATGTGCGAGTGTGTATGAGTGAGTGTCCTCGAGTGTGTGTGTGCGAGTATGTGCAAGTGTGTGCGTGCGAGTGCGTGCGAGTGTGTGCGAGTGTGTGTGTGTGAGTGTGTGCGTGCGAGTGCATGCGAGTGTGTACGAGTGTGTTCGAGTGTGTGCGTGCGAGTGTGCATTAGTGTGCATGAGTGTGCGCGAGTGTGTGCGAGAGTTTGCGAGTGTGTGCGAGTGTGTATGAGTGTGTATGAGTGAGTGTGTGCGAGTGTGTGTGAGTGTGTGTGAGTGTGTATGAGTGTGTATGAGTGAGTGTGTGCGAGTGTGTGTAAGTGTGTGCGAGAGTGTGTGTGTGCGAGAGTGTGTGCGAGTGTGTATGAGTGAGTGTGTGCGAGAGTGTGTGCGAGTGTGTGATGAGTGTGTGCGAGTTTGTATGAGTGAGTGTGTGCGAGTGTGTGATGAGTGTGTGCGAGTGTGTATGAGTGAGTGTGTGCGAGCGTGTGTGATTGTGTGTGAGTGTGCGCGAGTGTGTGCGACTGTGTGCATTTGAGTGAGTGTGTGCGATTGAGTGTGTGCGAGTGTGTATGAGTGAGTGTGTGTGAGTGTGTGCGAGTGTTTGTGAGTGTGTATAAGTGAGTGTGTGCGAGTGTGTATGAGTGAGTGTGTGCCAGTGTGCGCGAGTGTGTGCGACTGTGTGTGCGAGCGTGCACGAGTGTGTGTGTGCGAGTGTGTGCCAGTGTGCGCGAGTGTGTGCGACTGTGCGTTCGAGTGTGCATGAGTGTGTGTGTGCGAGTGTGCACGAGTGTGTATGTGCGAGTTTGTGCGCGTGTGTGTGCGAGTGTGTGCGTGCGAGTGTGTATGAGTGAGTGTGTGCGAGTGTGTATGAGTGAGTGTGTGCGAGTGTGCGCGAGTGTGTGTGCGAGTGTGTGCCAGTGTGTGCGACTGTGTGTGTGTTACTGTGTGCGAGTGTTTGAGTGTGTGCCAGTGTTTGTGCGAGTGTGTGTGTGAGTGTGTGCGAGTGTGTATGAGTGAGTGTCATCGAGTGTGTGTGTGCGAGTATGTGCAAGTGTGTGCATGCGAGTGCGTGCGAGTGTGTGCGAGTGTGTGTGTGCGAGTGTGTGCGTGAGAGTGTGCGAGTGTGTATGAGTGTGTATGAGTGAGTGAGTGCGAGTGTGTGTGAGTGTGTGCGAGAGTGTGTGTGTGCGAGAGTGTGTGCGATTGTGTATGAGTGAGTGTGTGCGAGAGTGCGAGAGTGTGTGCGAGTGTTTGATGAGTGTGTCCGAGTGTGTATGAGTGAGTGTGTGCGAGTGTGTGATGAGTGTTTGCGAGTGGGTATGAGTGAGTGTGTGCGATCGTGTGTGATTGTGTGTGAGTGTGTGTGAATGTGTGCGAGAGTGTGTGCGAGTGTGTATGAGTGAGTGTGTGCGAGAGTGTGTGCGAGTGTTTGATGAGTGTGTGCGAGTGTTTATGAGTGAGTGTGTGCGAGTGTGTGATGAGTGTTTGCTAGTGGGTATGAGTGAGTGTGTGCGAGCGTGTGTGATTGTGTGTGAGTGTGCGTGAGTGTGTGCGACTGTGTGCGTTTGAGTGAGTGTGTGCAATTGAGTGTGTGTGAGTGTGTGCAAGTGTGTGTGCGAGTGTGTATGAGTGAGTGTGTGCGAGTGTGTGCGAGTGTGTTTGAGTGTGTATGAGTGTGTATGAGTGAGTGAGTGCGAGTGTGTGTGAGTGTGTGCGAGAGTGTGTGTGTGCGAGAGTGTGTGCGAGTGTGTATGAGTGAGTGTGTGCGAGAGTGCGAGAGTGTGTGCGAGTGTTTGATGAGTGTGTGCGAGCGTGTGTGATTGTGTGCAAGAGTGTGTGCGAGTGTGTATGAGTGAGTGTGTGCGAGAGTGCGAGAGTGTGTGCGAGTGTTTGATGAGTGTGTGCGAGTGTGTATGAGTGAGTGTGTGCGAGTGTGTGATGAGTGTTTGCGAGTGTGTATGAGTGAGTGTGTGCGAGCGTATGTGATTGTGTGTGAGTGTGCGCGAGTGTGTGCGACTGTGTGCGTTTGAGTGAGTGTGTGCGATTGAGTGTGTGCGAGTGTGTATGAGTGAGTGTGTGTGAGTGTGTGGGAGTGTTTGTGAGTGTGTATAAGTGAGTGTGTGCGAGTGTGTATGAGTGAGTGTGTGCCAGTGTGCGCGAGTGTGTGCGACTGTGTGTGCGAGTGTGCACGAGTGTGTGTGTGCGAGTGTGTGCCAGTGTTTGTTCGAGTGTGTGTGTGAGTGTGTGCGAGTGTGTATGAGTGAGTGTCCTCGAGTGTGTGTGTGCGAGTATGTGCAAGTGTGTGCGTGCGAGTGCGTGCGAGTGTGTGTGTGCGAGTGTGTGCGTGCGAGTGCATGCGAGTGTGAGCGAGTGTGTGCGAGTGTGTGCGTGCGAGTGTGCGTTAGTGTGCATGAGTGTGCGTGAGTGTGTGCGAGTGTTTGCGAGTGTGTGCGAGTGTGTATGAGTGTGTAGGAGTGAGTGTGTGCGAGTGTGTGCGAGTGTGTATGAGTGTGTATGAGTGAGTGAGTGCGAGTGTGTGTGAGTGTGTGCGAGAGTGTGTGTGTGCGAGAGTGTGTGCGAGTGTGTATGAGTGAGTGTGTGCGAGAGTGCGAGAGTGTGTGCGAGTGTTTGATGAGTGTGTGCGAGTGTGTATGAGTGAGTGTGTGCGAGTGTGTGATGAGTGTTTGCGAGTGGGTATGAGTGAGTGTGTGCGAGCGTGTGTGATTGTGTGTGATTGTGTGTGAGTGTGTGCGACAGTGTGTGCGAGTGTGTATGAGTGAGTGTGTGCGAGAGTGCGAGAGTGTGTGCGAGTGTTTGATGAGTGTGTGTGAGTGTGTATGAGTGAGTGTGTGCGAGTGTGTGATGAGTGTTTGCGAGTGTGCATGAGTGAGTGGGTGCGAGTGTTTGCGAGTGTGTATGTGTGAGTGCAAGTGTGTATGAGTTAGTGTGAGTGTGTGCGAGTGTGTATGTGTGAGTGTGTGCGATTGTGTGGGTGGAGTGTGTATGAGTGAGTGTGTGTGAGAGTGTGTTCAAGTGTGTGCGTGCGAGTGTGTGCGAGTGTGTGTATGCGAGTGTGTACGTGCGAGTGCATGCAAGTGTGTACGAGTGTGTGTGAGTGTGCGCGAGTGTGTGCGAGTGTGCGCGAGTGTGCATGAGTGTGTGTGAGTGTGTGCGAGTGTTTGCGAGTGTGTGCGAGAGTGTGTGCACGTGTGTGTGAGTGTGTGTGTCCGCGTGTGTGAGTGTGTGTATGTGAGTGTGTGTGAGTGTGTGTGCGAGTGTGTGGGAGTTTTTGTGTGCGAGTGTGTATGAGTGAGTGTGTGCGAGTGTGTGCGTGTGAGTGAGTGAGTGTGTGTGTGAGTGTGTGCGAGAGTAAGCGAGTGTTTGCGAGTGCGTGCGTGTGAGTGAGTGTGTGTGTGAGTGTGTACAAGTGTGTGCGAGCGTGAGCAAGTGTGTGCGAGTGTGTGTGAGTGAGTGTGTGTGAGTGTGTGTGAGTGTGCGCGAGTGTGTGTGAGTGTGTATGAGTGTGTATGAGTGAGTGTGTGCGAGTGTGTGCGAGTGTGTGTGCGAGTGTGTGTGAGTGAGTGTGTGTGAGTGTTCTCGAGTGTGTCTGTGTGAGTGTGTGCGTGCGACTGCGTGCGAGTGTGTGCGAGTGTGTGTGTGCGGGTGTGTACGTGCGAGTGCATGCAAGTGTGTACGAGTGTGTGCGAGTGTTTGCGAGTGTGTGCGAGTGTGTATGAGTGAGTGTGTGCGAGTGTGTGTGAGTGTGTGCGAGAGTGTGTGCGCGTGTGTGTGAGCGTGTGTGTGCGCGTGTGTGTGAGTGTGTGTATGTGAGTATGTGTGAGTGTGTGTGCGAGTGTGTGGGAGTTTGTGTGTGCGAGTGTGTATGAGTGAGTGTGTGCGTGTGAGTGAGTGTTTGTGTGAGTGTGTACGAGTGTGTCCGAGTGTGTGCGAGATTGTGCAAGTGTGTGCGAGTGTGTGCGTGTGAGTGAGTGTGTGTGTGAGTATGTACAAGTGTGTGCGAGTGTGTGCTAGTGTGTGCGAATGTGTGCGAGTGTGTGCGAGTGAGTGAGTGTGTGTGAGTGTGTGCGAGAGAGTGTGTGCGAGTGTGTGCGAGTGTGCGCGAGTGTGTGCGAGTGTGTGCGAGTGTGTATGAGTGAGTGTGTGTAAGTGTGCTCAAGTGTGTGCGTGTGAGTGAGTGTGTGTGTGTGATTGTCTGCGAGTGTGTGCGAGCGAGTTTGTATGAGTGAGTGTGTGCGAGTGTGCGTGACTGTGTATGAGTGAGTGTGTGCGAGTGTTTGCGACTAAGTGTGTGTGAGTGTGTATGAGTTAGTGAGTGTGTGTGTGCGAGTGTGTGTGCGAGTGAGTGCGAGTGTGTGAGAGTGTGTGTGTGTGATTGTCTGCGAGTGTGTGCGAACGAGTTTGTATGAGTGAGTGTGTGCGAGTGTGCGTGAGTGTGTATGAGTGAGTGTGTGCGAGTGTTTGCGAGTGAGTGAGTGCAAGTGTGTATGAGTGTGTATGAGTGTGTATGAGTGAGTGAGTGCGAGTGTGTGTGAGTGTGCGCGAGAGTGTGTGTGTGCGAGAGTGTGTGCGAGTGTGTATGAGTGAGTGTGTGCGAGAGTGCGAGAGTGTGTGCGAGTGTTTGATGAGTGTGTGCGAGCGTGTGTGATTGTGTGTGAGTGTGTGTGAGTGTGTGTGAGTGTGTGCAAGAGTGTGTGCGAGTGTGTATGAGTGAGTGAGTGTGTGCGAGAGTGCGAGAGTGTGTGCGAGTGTTTGATGAGTGTGTGCGAGTGTGTATGAGTGAGTGTGTGCGAGTGTGTGATGAGTGTTTGCGAGTGGGTATGAGTGAGTGTGTGCGAGTGTGTGTGAGTGTGTGCGAGAGTGTGTGTGTGCGAGAGTGTGTGCGAGTGTGTATGAGTGAGTGTGTGCGAGTGTGTGATGAGTGTGTGCGAGTGTGTATGAGTGAGTGTGTGCGAGCGTGTGTGATTGTGTGTGAGTGTGCGCGAGTGTGTGCGACTGTGTGCGTTTGAGTGAGTGTGTGCGATTGAGTGTGTGCGAGTGTGTATGAGTGAGTGTGTGTGAGTGTGTGCGAGTGTTTGTGAGTGTGTATGAGTGAGTGTGTATGAGTGAGTGTGTGCGAGTGCGTGCGAGTGTGTGTGTGCGAGTGTGTGCCAGTGTGCGCGAGTGTGTGCGACTGTGTGTGCGAGTGTGCACGAGTGTGTGTGTGCGAGTGTGCACGAGTGTGTGTGTGCGAGTTTGTGCGCGTGTGTGTGCGTGCTAGTGTGTGCGAGTGTGTGCGAGTGAGTGAGTGTGTGTGAGTGTGTGCGAGTGTGTGTAAGTGTGTGCGAGTGTGCGCGAGTGTGTGCGAGTGTGTATGAGTGAGTGTGTGTGAGTTTGTGTGAGTGTGCGTGAGTGTGTGCGTGTGAGTGAGTGAGTGTGTGTGAGTGTGTGCGAGAGTGTATGAGTGAGTGTGTGTGAGTGCGTGCGCGTGTGTGCGAGTGTGCGTGCGAGTGTGTATGAGGGTGTGTGCGGGTGTGTGTGCGAGTGTGTGCGAGTGTGTGTGCGAGTGTGTGCGAGTGTGTGTGCGAGTGTGTGTACGAGTGTGTGTGTGCGAGTGTGTATGAGTGAGTTTGTGTGAGTGTGTATGAGTGAGTGTGTGCGAGTGTGTGCGAGTGTGTGTGCGAGTGTGTGTGAGTGAGTGTGTGTGAGTGTTCTCGAGTGTGTCTGTACGAGTGTGTGCGTACGATTGCGTGCGAGTGTGTGAGAGTGTGTGTGTGCGAGTGTGCGTGAGTGTGCATGAGTGTGCGAGTGTGTGCGAGTGTGTATGAGTGAGTGTGTGTGAGTGTGTATGAGTGTGTATGAGTGAGTGTGTGCGAGTGTGTGCGAGTGTGTATGAGTGTGTATGAGTGAGTGTGTGTGTGAGTGTGTATGAGTGTGTATGAGTGAGTGTGTGCGAGTGTGTGTGAGTGTGTGCGAGAGTGTGTGTGTGCGAGAGTGTGTGCGAGTGTGTATGAGTGAGTGTGTGCGAGAGTGTGAGAGTGTGTGCGAGTGTGTGATGAGTGTGTGCGAGTGTGTATGAGTGAGTGTGTGATGAGTGTGTGCGAGTGTGTATGAGTGAGTGTGTGCGAGCGTGTGTGATTGTGTGTGAGTGTGCGTGAGTGTGTGCGACTGTGTGCGTTTGAGTGAGTGTGTGCGATTGATTGTGTGCGAGTGTGTATGAGTGAGTGTGAGTGAGTGTGTGCGAGTGTTTGTGAGTGTGTATAAGTGAGTGTGTGTGAGTGTGTATGAGTGAGTTTGTGCCAGTGTGTGCGAATGTGTGTGCGAGTTTGCACGAGTGTGTGTGTGCGAGTGTGTGCCAGTGTGCGCGAGTGTGTGCGACTGTGCATGCGAGTGTGCATGAGTGTGTGTGTGCGAGTGTGCACGAGTGTGTGTGTGAGTTTGTGCGCGTGTGTGTGCGAGTGTGTGCGTGCGAGTGTGTATGAGTGATGGTGTGCGAGTGTGCGCGAGTGTGTGTGCGAGTGTGTGCCAGTGTGTGCGACTGTGTGTGTGTTACTGTGTGCGAGTGTTTGAGTGTGTGCCAGTGTTTGTGCGAGTGTGTGTGTGAGTGTGTGCGAGTGTGTATGAGTGAGTGTCCTCGAGTGTGTGTGTGCGAGTATGTGCAAGTGTGTGCGTGCAAGTGCGTGCGAGTGTGTGCGAGTGTGTGTGTGTGAGTGTGTGCGTGAGAGTGCATGCGAGTGTGAACCAGTGTGTGCGAGTGTGTGCGTGCGAGTGTGCGTTAGTGTGCATGAGTGTGCGTGA
Source organism: Phyllobates terribilis (assembly GCF_046119375.1). NCBI lineage: Eukaryota > Metazoa > Chordata > Amphibia > Anura > Dendrobatidae > Phyllobates > Phyllobates terribilis. The sequence goes on from NW_027362901.1 coordinate 2,745,502, forward strand.
GTGTGTGCGAGTGTGTATGAGTGTGTATGAGTGAGTGTGTGCGAGTGTGTGCGAGTGTGTGCGAGTGTGTATGAGTGAGTGAGTGCGAGTGTGTGTGAGTGTGTGCGAGAGTGTGTGTGTGCGAGAGTGTGTGCGAGTGTGTATGAGTGAGTGTGTGCGAGAGTGCGAGAGTGTGTGCGAGTGTTTGATGAGTGTGTGCGAGTGTGTATGAGTGAGTGTGTGCGAGTGTGTGATGAGTGTTTGCGAGTGGGTATGAGTGAGTGTGTGCGAGCGTGTGTAATTGTGTGTGAGTGTGTGTGAGTGTGTGCGAGAGTGTGTGAGAGTGTATATGAGTGAGTGTGTGCGAGAGTGTGTGCGAGTGTGTATGAGTGATTATGTGCGAGTGTGTGATGAGTGTTTGCGAGTGGGTATGAGTGAGTGTGTGCGAGCGTGTGTGATTGTGTGTGAGTGTGCGTGAGTGTGTGCGACTGTGTGCGTTTGAGTGAGTGTGTGCAATTGAGTGTGTGCGAGTGTGTGCAATTGTGTGTGCGAGTGGGTATGAGTGAGTGTGTGCGAGTGTGTGCGAGTGTGTATGAGTGTGTATGAGTGTGTATGAGTGAGTGAGTGCGAGTGTGTGTGAGTGTGTGCGAGAGTGTGTGTGTGCGAGAGTGTGTGCGAGTGTGTATGAGTGAGTGTGTGCGAGAGTGCGAGAGTGTGTGCGAGTGTTTGATGAGTGTGTGCGAGCGTGTGTGATTGTGTGTGAGTGTGTGTGAGTGTGTGTGAGTGTGTGCGAGAGTGCAAGAGTGTGTGCGAGTGTTTGATGAGTGTGTGCGAGTGTGTATGAGTGAGTGTGTGCGAGCGTGTGTGATTGTGTGTGAGTGTGCGTGAGTGTGTGCGACTGTGTGCGTTTGAGTGAGTGTGTGCGATTGATTGTGTGCGAGTGTGTATGAGTGAGTGTGTGCGAGTGTTTGTGAGTGTGTATAAGTGAGTGTGTGTGAGTGTGTATGAGTGAGTTTGTGCCAGTGTGTGCGAATGTGTGTGCGAGTGTGCACGAGTGTGTGTGTGCGAGTGTGTGCCAGTGTGCGCGAGTGTGTGCGACTGTGCATGCGAGTGTGCATGAGTGTGTGTGTGCGAGTGTGCACGAGTGTGTGTGTGCGAGTTTGTGCGCGTGTGTGTGCGAGTGTGTGCGTGCGAGTGTGTATGAGTGAGTGTGTGTGCGAGTGTGTGCCAGTGTGTGCGACTGTGTGTGTGTTACTGTGTTCGAGTGTTTGAGTGTGTGCCAGTGTTTGTGCGAGTGTGTGTGTGAGTGTGTGCGAGTGTGTGTGTGCAAGTGCGTGCGAGTGTGTGCGAGTGTGTGTGTGCGAGTGTGTGCAAGTGTGTGCGTGCAAGTGCGTGCGAGTGTGTGCGAGTGTGTGTGTGCGAGTGTGTGCGTGAGAGTGCATGCGAGTGTGAACGAGTGTGTGCGAGTGTGTGCGTGCGAGTGTGCGTTAGTGTGCATGAGTGTGCGTGAGTGTGTGCGAGTGTGTATGAGTGTGTATGAGTGAGTGTGTGCGAGTGTGTGCGAGTGTGTGCGAGTGTGTATGAGTGAGTGAGTGCGAGTGTGTGTGAGTGTGTGCGAGAGTGTGTGTGTGCGAGATTGTGTGCGAGTGTGTATGAGTGAGTGTGTGCGAGAGTGCGAGAGTGTGTGCGAGTGTTTGATGAGTGTGTGCGAGTGTGTATGAGTGAGTGTGTGCGAGTGTGTGATGAGTGTTTGCGAGTGGGTATGAGTGAGTGTGTGCGAGCGTGTGTAATTGTGTGTGAGTGTGTGTGAGTGTGTGCGAGAGTGTGTGAGAGTGTATATGAGTGAGTGTGTGCGAGAGTGTGTGCGAGTGTGTATGAGTGATTATGTGCGAGTGTGTGATGAGTGTTTGCGAGTGGGTATGAGTGAGTGTGTGCGAGCGTGTGTGATTGTGTGTGAGTGTGCGTGAGTGTGTGCGACTGTGTGCGTTTGAGTGAGTGTGTGCAATTGAGTGTGTGCGAGTGTGTGCAATTGTGTGTGCGAGTGGGTATGAGTGAGTGTGTGCGAGTGTGTGCGAGTGTGTATGAGTGTGTATGAGTGTGTATGAGTGAGTGAGTGCGAGTGTGTGTGAGTGTGTGCGAGAGTGTGTGTGTGCGAGAGTGTGTGCGAGTGTGTATGAGTGAGTGTGTGCGAGAGTGCGAGAGTGTGTGCGAGTGTTTGATGAGTGTGTGCGAGCGTGTGTGATTGTGTGTGAGTGTGTGTGAGTGTGTGTGAGTGTGTGCGAGAGTGCAAGAGTGTGTGCGAGTGTTTGATGAGTGTGTGCGAGTGTGTATGAGTGAGTGTGTGCGAGTGTGTGATGAGTGTTTGCGAGTGGGTATGAGTGAGTGTGTGCGAGTGTGTGTGAGTGTGTGTGAGAGTGTGTGTGTGCGAGAGTGTGTGCGAGTGTGTATGAGTGAGTGTGTGCGAGAGTGTGTGCGAGTGTGTGATGAGTGTGTGCGAGTTTGTATGAGTGAGTGTGTGCGAGTGTGTATGAGTGAGTGTGTGCGAGCGTGTGTGATTGTCTGTGAGTGTGCGCGAGTGTGTGCGACTGTGTGCGTTTGAGTGAGTGTGTGCGATTGAGTGTGTGCGAGTGTGTATGAGTGAGTGTGTGTGAGTGTGTGCGAGTGTTTGTGAGTGTGTATGAGTGAGTGTGTATGAGTGAGTGTGTGCGAGTGTGTGCGAGTGTGTGTGTGCGAGTGTGTGCCAGTGTGCGCGAGTGTGTGCGACTGTGTGTGCGAGTGTGCACGAGTGTGTGTGTGCGAGTGTGCACGAGTGTGTGTGTGCGAGTTTGTGCGCGTGTGTGTGCGTGCTAGTGTGTGCGAGTGTGTGCGAGTGAGTGAGTGTGTGTGAGTGTGTGCGAGTGTGTGTAAGTGTGTGCGAGTGTGCGCGAGTGTGTGCGAGTGTGTATGAGTGAGTGTGTGTGAGTTTGTGTGAGTGTGCGTGAGTGTGTGCGTGTGAGTGAGTGAGTGTGTGTGAGTGTGTGCGAGAGTGTATGAGTGAGTGTGTGTGAGTGCGTGCGAGTGTGTGCGAGTGTGCATGCGAGTGTGTATGAGGGTGTGTGCGGGTGTGTGTGCGAGTGTGTGCGAGTGTGTGTGCGAGTGTGTGCGATTGTGTGTGCGAGTGTGTGTACGAGTGTGTGTGTGCGAGTGTGTATGAGTGAGTGTGTGTGAGTGTGTATGAGTGTGTATGAGTGAGTGTGTGTGAGTGTGTGCGAGTGTGTGTGCGAGTGTGTGTGAGTGAGTGTGTGTGAGTGTTCTCGAGTGTGTCTGTACGAGTGTGTGCGTACGATTGCGTGCGAGTGTGTGAGAGTGTGTGTGTGCGAGTGTGCGTGAGTGTGCATGAGTGTGCGAGTGTGTGCGAGTGTGTATGAGTGAGTGTGTGTGAGTGTGTATGAGTGTGTATGAGTGAGTGTGTGCGAGTGTGTGCGAGTGTGTGTGCGAGTGTGTGTGAGTGAGTGTGTGTGAGTGTTCTCGAGTGTGTCTGTACGAGTGTGTGCGTACGATTGCGTGCGAGTGTGTGCGAGTGTGTGTGTGCGAGTGTGCGTGAGTGTGCATGAGTGTGCGAGTGTGTGCGAGTGTGTATGAGTGTGTATGAGTGAGTGTGTGCGAGTGTGTGTGAGCGTGTGCGAGAGTGTGTGTGTGCGAGAGTGCGAGAGTGTGTGCGAGTGTGTGTGCGAGTGTGTGCGAGTGTGTGTGCGAGTGTGTGTACAAGTGTGTGTTTGCGAGTGTGTATGAGTGAGTGTGTGTGAGTGTGTGTGTGTTTGTGAGTGTGTATGAGTGAATGTGTGCGACTGTGTATGAGTGAGTGTGTGCGAGTGCGTGCGAGTGTGTGTGTGCGAGTGTGTGTGCGAGTGTGTGCCAGTGTGTGCGACTGTGTGTGTGTTACTGTGTGCGAGTGTTTGAGTGTGTGCCAGTGTTTGTGCGAGTGAGTGTGTGCGAGTGTGTATGAGTGAGTGTCCTCGAGTGTGTGTGTGCGAGTATGTGCAAGTGTGTGCGTGCGAGTGCGTGCGAGTGTGTGCGAGTGTGTGTGTGTGAGTGTGTGCGTGCGAGTGCATGCGAGTGTGTACGGGTGTGTTCGAGTGTGTGCGTGCGAGTGTGCGTTAGTGTGCATGAGTGTGCGCGAGTGTGTGCGAGAGTTTGCGAGTGTGTGCGAGTGTGTATGAGTGTGTATGAGTGAGTGTGTGCGAGTGTGTGTGAGTGTGTGTGAGTGTGTATGAGTGTGTATGAGTGAGTGTGTGCGAGTGTGTGTAAGTGTGTGCGAGAGTGTGTGTGTGCGAGAGTGTGTGCGAGTGTGTATGAGTGAGTGTGTGCGAGAGTGTGTGCGAGTGTGTGATGAGTGTGTGCGAGTTTGTATGAGTGAGTGTGTGCGAGTGTGTGATGAGTGTGTGCGAGTGTGTATGAGTGAGTGTGTGCGAGCGTGTGTGATTGTGTGTGAGTGTGCGCGAGTGTGTGCGAGTGTGTGCGTGCGAGTGTGCGTTAGTGTGCATGAGTGTGCGTGAGTGTGTGTGAGTGTTTGCGAGTGTGTGCGAGTGTGTATGAGTGTGTGTGAGTGACTGTGTGCGAGTGTGTGCGAGTGTGTATGAGTGAGTGTGTGTGAGTGTGTGTGAGAGTGTGCGAGAGTGTGTGTGTGCGAGAGTGTGTGCGAGTGTGTATGAGTGAGTGTGTGCGAGAGTGTGTGCGAGTGTGTGATGAGTGTGTGCGAGTGTGTATGAGTGAGTGTGTGCGAGCGTGTGTGATTGTGTGTGAGTGTGCGCGAGTGTGTGCGACTGTGTGCATTTGAGTGAGTGTGTGCGATTGAGTGTGTGCGAGTGTGTATGAGTGAGTGTGTGTGAGTGTGTGCGAGTGTTTGTGAGTGTGTATAAGTGAGTGTGTGCGAGTGTGTATGAGTGAGTGTGTGCCAGTGTGCGCGAGTGTGTGCGACTGTGTGTGCGAGCGTGCACGAGTGTGTGTGTGCGAGTGTGTGCCAGTGTGCGCGAGTGTGTGCGACTGTGCGTTCGAGTGTGCATGAGTGTGTGTGTGCGAGTGTGCACGAGTGTGTATGTGCGAGTTTGTGCGCGTGTGTGTGCGAGTGTGTGCGTGCGAGTGTGTATGAGTGAGTGTGTGCGAGTGTGTATGAGTGAGTGTGTGCGAGTGTGCGCGAGTGTGTGTGCGAGTGTGTGCCAGTGTGTGCGACTGTGTGTGTGTTACTGTGTGCGAGTGTTTGAGTGTGTGCCAGTGTTTGTGCGAGTGTGTGTGTGAGTGTGTGCGAGTGTGTATGAGTGAGTGTCCTCGAGTGTGTGTGTGCGAGTATGTGCAAGTGTGTGCATGCGAGTGCGTGCGAGTGTGTGCGAGTGTGTGTGTGCGAGTGTGTGCGTGAGAGTGTGCGAGTGTGTATGAGTGTGTATGAGTGAGTGAGTGCGAGTGTGTGTGAGTGTGTGCGAGAGTGTGTGTGTGCGAGAGTGTGTGCGATTGTGTATGAGTGAGTGTGTGCGAGAGTGCGAGAGTGTGTGCGAGTGTTTGATGAGTGTGTCCGAGTGTGTATGAGTGAGTGTGTGCGAGTGTGTGATGAGTGTTTGCGAGTGGGTATGAGTGAGTGTGTGCGATCGTGTGTGATTGTGTGTGAGTGTGTGTGAATGTGTGCGAGAGTGTGTGCGAGTGTGTATGAGTGAGTGTGTGCGAGAGTGTGTGCGAGTGTTTGATGAGTGTGTGCGAGTGTTTATGAGTGAGTGTGTGCGAGTGTGTGATGAGTGTTTGCGAGTGGGTATGAGTGAGTGTGTGCGAGCGTGTGTGATTGTGTGTGAGTGTGCGTGAGTGTGTGCGACTGTGTGCGTTTGAGTGAGTGTGTGCAATTGAGTGTGTGTGAGTGTGTGCAAGTGTGTGTGCGAGTGTGTATGAGTGAGTGTGTGCGAGTGTGTGCGAGTGTGTTTGAGTGTGTATGAGTGTGTATGAGTGAGTGAGTGCGAGTGTGTGTGAGTGTGTGCGAGAGTGTGTGTGTGCGAGAGTGTGTGCGAGTGTGTATGAGTGAGTGTGTGCGAGAGTGCGAGAGTGTGTGCGAGTGTTTGATGAGTGTGTGCGAGCGTGTGTGATTGTGTGCAAGAGTGTGTGCGAGTGTGTATGAGTGAGTGTGTGCGAGAGTGCGAGAGTGTGTGCGAGTGTTTGATGAGTGTGTGCGAGTGTGTATGAGTGAGTGTGTGCGAGTGTGTGATGAGTGTTTGCGAGTGTGTATGAGTGAGTGTGTGCAAGCATATGTGATTGTGTGTGAGTGTGCGCGAGTGTGTGCGACTGTGTGCGTTTGAGTGAGTGTGTGCGATTGAGTGTGTGCGAGTGTGTATGAGTGAGTGTGTGTGAGTGTGTGGGAGTGTTTGTGAGTGTGTATAAGTGAGTGTGTGCGAGTGTGTATGAGTGAGTGTGTGCCAGTGTGCGCGAGTGTGTGCGACTGTGTGTGCGAGTGTGCACGAGTGTGTGTGTGCGAGTGTGTGCCAGTGTTTGTTCGAGTGTGTGTGTGAGTGTGTGCGAGTGTGTATGAGTGAGTGTCCTCGAGTGTGTGTGTGCGAGTATGTGCAAGTGTGTGCGTGCGAGTGCGTGCGAGTGTGTGCGAGTGTGTGTGTGCGAGTGTGTGCGTGCGAGTGCATGCGAGTGTGAGCGAGTGTGTGCGAGTGTGTGCGTGCGAGTGTGCGTTAGTGTGCATGAGTGTGCGTGAGTGTGTGCGAGTGTTTGCGAGTGTGTGCGAGTGTGTATGAGTGTGTAGGAGTGAGTGTGTGCGAGTGTGTGCGAGTGTGTATGAGTGTGTATGAGTGAGTGAGTGCGAGTGTGTGTGAGTGAGTGCGAGAGTGTGTGTGTGCGAGAGTGTGTGCGAGTGTGTATGAGTGAGTGTGTGCGAGAGTGCGAGAGTGTGTGCGAGTGTTTGATGAGTGTGTGCGAGTGTGTATGAGTGAGTGTGTGCGAGTGTGTGATGAGTGTTTGCGAGTGGGTATGAGTGAGTGTGTGCGAGCGTGTGTGATTGTGTGTGATTGTGTGTGAGTGTGTGCGACAGTGTGTGCGAGTGTGTATGAGTGAGTGTGTGCGAGAGTGCGAGAGTGTGTGCGAGTGTTTGATGAGTGTGTGTGAGTGTGTATGAGTGAGTGTGTGCGAGTGTGTGATGAGTGTTTGCGAGTGTGCATGAGTGAGTGTGTGCGAGTGTTTGCGAGTGTGTATGTGTGAGTGCAAGTGTGTATGAGTTAGTGTGAGTGTGTGCGAGTGTGTATGTGTGAGTGTGTGCGATTGTGTGGGTGGAGTGTGTATGAGTGAGTGTGTGTGAGAGTGTGTTCAAGTGTGTGCGTGCGAGTGTGTGCGAGTGTGTGTATGCGAGTGTGTACGTGCGAGTGCATGCAAGTGTGTACGAGTGTGTGTGAGTGTGCGCGAGTGTGCATGAGTGTGTGCGAGTGTGCGCGAGTGTGCATGAGTGTGTGTGAGTGTGTGCGAGTGTTTGCGAGTGTGTGTGAGTGTGTATGAGTGAGTGTGTGCGAGTGTGTGTGAGTGCGTGCGAGAGTGTGTGCACGTGTGTGTGAGTGTGTGTGTCCGCGTGTGTGAGTGTGTGTATGTGAGTGTGTGTGAGTGTGTGTGCGAGTGTGTGGGAGTTTTTGTGTGCGAGTGTGTATGAGTGAGTGTGTGCGAGTGTGTGCGTGTGAGTGAGTGAGTGTGTGTGTGAGTGTGTGCGAGAGTAAGCGAGTGTTTGCGAGTGCGTGCGTGTGAGTGAGTGTGTGTGTGAGTGTGTACAAGTGTGTGCGAGCGTGAGCAAGTGTGTGCGAGTGTGTGTGAGTGAGTGTGTGTGAGTGTGTGTGAGTGTGCGCGAGTGTGTGCGAGTGTGTATGAGGGAGTGTGTGTGAGTGTGTATGAGTGTGTATGAGTGAGTGTGTGCGAGTGTGTGCGAGTGTGTGTGCGAGTGTGTGTGAGTGAGTGTGTGTGAGTGTTCTCGAGTGTGTCTGTGTGAGTGTGTGCGTGCGACTGCGTGCGAGTGTGTGCGAGTGTGTGTGTGCGGGTGTGTACGTGCGAGTGCATGCAAGTGTGTACGAGTGTGTGCGAGTGTTTGCGAGTGTGTGCGAGTGTGTATGAGTGAGTGTGTGCGAGTGTGTGTGAGTGTGTGCGAGAGTATGTGCGCGTGTGTGTGAGCGTGTGTGTGCGCGTGTGTGTGAGTGTGTGTATGTGAGTATGTGTGAGTGTGTGTGCGAGTGTGTGGGAGTTTGTGTGTGCGAGTGTGTATGAGTGAGTGTGTGCGTGTGAGTGAGTGTGTGTGTGAGTGTGTACGAGTGTGTCCGAGTGTGTGCGAGATTGTGCAAGTGTGTGCGAGTGTGTGCGTGTGAGTGAGTGTGTGTGTATGTACAAGTGCGTGCGAGCGTGTGCTAGTGTGTGCGAATGTGTGCGAGTGTGTGCGAGTGAGTGAGTGTGTGTGAGTGTGTGCGAGAGAGTGTGTGCGAGTGTGTGCGAGTGTGCGCGAGTGTGTGCGAGTGTGTGCGAGTGTGTATGAGTGAGTGTGTGTAAGTGTGCTCAAGTGTGTGCGTGTGAGTGAGTGTGTGTGTGTGATTGTCTGCGAGTGTGTGCGAGCGAGTTTGTATGAGTGAGTGTGTGCGAGTGTGCGTGACTGTGTATGAGTGAGTGTGTGCGAGTGTTTGCGACTAAGTGTGTGTGAGTGTGTATGAGTTAGTGAGTGTGTGTGTGCGAGTGTGTGTGCGAGTGAGTGCGAGTGTGTGAGAGTGTGTGTGTGTGATTGTCTGCGAGTGTGTGCGAACGAGTTTGTATGAGTGAGTGTGTGTGAGTGTGCATGAGTGTGTATGAGTGAGTGTGTGCGAGTGTTTGCGAGTGAGTGAGTGCAAGTGTGTATGAGTGTGTATGAGTGTGTATGAGTGAGTGAGTGCGAGTGTGTGTGAGTGTGCGCGAGAGTGTGTGTGTGCGAGAGTGTGTGCGAGTGTGTATGAGTGAGTGTGTGCGAGAGTGCGAGAGTGTGTGCGAGTGTTTGATGAGTGTGTGCGAGCGTGTGTGATTGTGTGTGAGTGTGTGTGAGTGTGTGTGAGTGTGTGCAAGAGTGTGTGCGAGTGTGTATGAGTGAGTGAGTGTGTGCGAGAGTGCGAGAGTGTGTGCGAGTGTTTGATGAGTGTGTGCGAGTGTGTATGAGTGAGTGTGTGCGAGTGTGTGATGAGTGTTTGTGAGTGGGTATGAGTGAGTGTGTGCGAGTGTGTGTGAGTGTGTGCGAGAGTGTGTGTGTGCGAGAGTGTGTGCGAGTGTGTATGAGTGAGTGTGTGCGAGAGTGTGTGCGAGTGTGTGATGAGTGTGTGCGAGTGTGTATGAGTGAGTGTGTGCGAGTGTGTGATGAGTGTGTGCGAGTGTGTATGAGTGAGTGTGTGCGAGCGTGTGTGATTGTGTGTGAGTGTGCGCGAGTGTGTGCGACTGTGTGCGTTTGAGTGAGTGTGTGCGATTGAGTGTGTGCGAGTGTGTATGAGTGAGTGTGTGTGAGTGTGTGCGAGTGTTTGTGAGTGTGTATGAGTGAGTGTGTATGAGTGAGTGTGTGCGAGTGCGTGCGAGTGTGTGTGTGCGAGTGTGTGCCAGTGTGCGCGAGTGTGTGCGACTGTGTGTGCGAGTGTGCACGAGTGTGTGTGTGCGAGTGTGCACGAGTGTGTGTGTGCGAGTTTGTGCGCGTGTGTGTGCGTGCTAGTGTGTGCGAGTGTGTGCGAGTGAGTGAGTGTGTGTGAGTGTGTGCGAGTGTGTGTAAGTGTGTGTGAGTGTGCGCGAGTGTGTGCGAGTGTGTATGAGTGAGTGTGTGTGAGTTTGTGTGAGTGTGCGTGAGTGTGTGCGTGTGAGTGAGTGAGTGTGTGTGAGTGTGTGCGAGAGTGTATGAGTGAGTGTGTGTGAGTGCGTGCGCGTGTGTGCGAGTGTGCGTGCGAGTGTGTATGAGGGTGTGTGCGGGTGTGTGTGCGAGTGTGTGCGAGTGTATGTGCGAGTGTGTGCGAGTGTGTGTGCGAGTGTGTGTACGAGTGTGTGTGTGCGAGTGTGTATGAGTGAGTTTGTGTGAGTGTGTATGAGTGAGTGTGTGCGAGTGTGTGCGAGTGTGTGTGCGAGTGTGTGTGAGTGAGTGTGTGTGAGTGTTCTCGAGTGTGTCTGTACGAGTGTGTGCGTACGATTGCGTGCGAGTGTGTGAGAGTGTGTGTGTGCGAGTGTGCGTGAGTGTGCATGAGTGTGCGAGTGTGTGCGAGTGTGTATGAGTGAGTGTGTGTGAGTGTGTATGAGTGTGTATGAGTGAGTGTGTGCGAGTGTGTGCGAGTGTGTGTGCGAGTGTGTGTGAGTGAGTGTGTGTGAGTGTTCTCGAGTGTGTCTGTACGAGTGTGTGCGTACGATTGCGTGCGAGTGTGTGCGAGTGTGTGTGTGCGAGTGTACGTGAGTGTGCATGAGTGTGCGAGTGTGTGCGAGTGTGTATGAGTGTGTATGAGTGAGTGTGTGCGAGTGTGTGTGAGTGTGTGCGAGAGTGTGTGTGTGCGAGAGTGCGAGAGTGTGTGCGAGCGTGTGTGCAAGTGTGTGCGAGTGTGTGTGCGAGTGTGTGTACAAGTGTGTGTTTTCGAGTGTGTATGAGTGAGTGTGTGTGAGTGTGTGTGAGTGTTTGTGAGTGTGTATGAGTGAGTGTGTGCAACTGTATATGAGTGAGTGTGTGCGAGTGCGTGCGAGTGTGTGTGTGCGAGTGTGTGTGCGAGTGTGTGCCAGTGTGTGCGACTGTGTGTGTGTTACTGTGTGCGAGTGTTTGAGTGTGTGCCAGTGTTTGTGCGAGTGAGTGTGTGCGAGTGTGTATGAGTGAGTGTCCTCGAGTGTGTGTGTGCGAGTATGTGCAAGTGTGTGCGTGCGAGTGCGTGCGAGTGTGTGCAAGTGTGTGTGTGCGAGTGTGTGCGTGCGAGTGCATGCGAGTGTGAACGAGTGTGTGCGAGTGTGTGCGTGCGAGTGTGCGTTAGTGTGCATGAGTGTGCGCGAGTGTGCGCGAGTGTTTGCGAGTGTGTGCGAGTGTGTATGAGTGTGTATGAGTGAGTGTGTGAGAGTGTGTGCGAGTGTGTATGAGTGTGTATGAGTGAGTGAGTGCGAGTGTGTGTGAGTGTGTGCGAGAGTGTGTGTGTGCGAGAGTGTGTGCGAGTGTGTATGAGTGAGTGTGTGCGAGAGTGCGAGAGTGTGTGCGAGTGTTTGATGAGTGTGTGCGAGTGTGTATGAGTGAGTGTGTGCGAGTGTGTGATGAGTGTTTGCGAGTGGGTATGAGAGAGTGTGTGCGAGCGTGTGTGATTGTGTGTGAGTGTGCGTGAGTGTGTGCGACTGTGTGTGTTTGAGTGAGTGTGTGCGAGTGTGTGCGAGTGTGTGTGCGAGTGTGTGTGAGTGAGTGTGTGTGAGTGTTCTCGAGTGTGTCTGTACGAGTGTGTGCGTACGATTGCGTGCGAGTGTGTGCGAGTGTGTGTGTGCGAGTGTGCGTGAGTGTGCATGAGTGTGCGAGTGTGTGCGAGTGTGTATGAGTGAGTGTGTGTGAGTGTGTATGAGTGTGTATGAGTGAGTGTGTGCGAGTGTGTGCGAGTGTTTGTGCGAGTGTGTGTGAGTGTGTGCCAGTGTGTGCGACTGTGTGTGTGTTTCTGTGTGTGAGTGTTTGAGTGTGTGCCAGTGTTTGTGCGAGTGTGTGCGAATGTGTGTGGGAGTGTGCACGAGTGTGTGTGTGCGAGTGTGTGCCAGTGTGCGCGAGTGTGTGCGAGTGTGCATGCGAGTGTGCATGAGTGTGTGTGTGCGAGTGTGCACGAGTGTGTGTGTGCGAGTTTGTGCGCGTGTTTGTGCGAGTGTGTGCGTGCGAGTGTGTATGAGTCAGTGTGTGCGAGTGTGTATGAGTGAGTGTGTGCGAGTGTGCGCGAGTGTGTGTGCGAGTGTGTGCCAGTGTGTGCGACTGTGTGTGTGTTACTGTGTGCGAGTGTTTGAGTGTGTGCCAGTGTTTGTGCGAGTGTGTGTGTGAGTGTGTGCGAGTGTGTATGAGTGAGTGTCCTCGAGTGTGTGTGTGCGAGTATGTGCAAGTGTGTGCGTGCGAGTGCGTGCGAGTGTGTGCCAGTGTGTTTGTGCGAGTGTGTGCGTGAGAGTGCATGCGAGTGTGAACGAGTGTGTGCGAGTGTGCGTTAGTGTGCATGAGTGTGCGTGAGTGTGTGCGAGTGTGTATGATTGAGTGTGTGCGAGTGTGTGCGAGTGTGTGCGAGTGTGTGCGAGTGTGTATGAGTGAGTGAGTGCGAGTGTGTGTGAGTGTGTGCGAGAGTGTGTGTGTGCGAGAGTGTGTGCGAGTGTGTATGAGTGAGTGTGTGCGAGAGTGTGTGCGAGTGTTTGATGAGTGTGTGCGAGTGTGTATGAGTGAGTGTGTGCGAGTGTGTGATGAGTGTTTGCGAGTGGGTATGAGTGAGTGTGTCCGAGCGTGTGTGATTGTGTGTGAGTGTGTGTGAGTGTGTGCGAGAGTGTGTGCGAGTGTGTATGAGTGAGTGTGTGCGAGTGTGCGAGAGTGTGTGCGAGTGTTTGATGAGTGTGTGCGAGTGTGTAAGAGTGATTGTGTGTGAGTGTGTGATGAGTGTTTGCGAGTGGGTATGAGTGAGTGTGTGCGAGCGTGTGTGATTGTGTGTGAGTTTGCGTGAGTGTGTGCGACTGTGTGCATTTGAGTGAGTGTGTGCAATTGAGTGTGTGCGAGTGTGTGCAAGTGTGTGTGCGAGTGGGTATGAGTGAGTGTGTGCGAGTGTGTGCGAGTGTGTATGAGTGTGTATGAGTGAGTGTGTGTGTGAGTGTGTATGAGTGTGTATGAGTGAGTGTGTGCGAGTGTGTGTGAGTGTGTGCGAGAGTGTGTGTGTGCGAGAGTGTGTGCGAGTGTGTATGAGTGAGTGTGTGCGAGAGTGTGAGAGTGTGTGCGAGTGTGTGATGAGTGTGTGCGAGTGTGTATGAGTGAGTGTGTGATGAATGTGTGCGAGTGTGTATGAGTGAGTGTGTGCGAGCGTGTGTGATTGTGTGTGAGTGTGCGTGAGTGTGTGCGACTGTGTGCGTTTGAGTGAGTGTGTGCGATTGATTGTGTGCGAGTGTGTATGAGTGAGTGTGTGTGAGTGTGTGCGAGTGTTTGTGAGTGTGTATAAGTGAGTGTGTGTGAGTGTGTATGAGTGAGTTTGTGCCAGTGTGTGCGAATGTGTGTGCGAGTTTGCACGAGTGTGTGTGTGCGAGTGTGTGCCAGTGTGCGCGAGTGTGTGCGACTGTGCATGCGAGTGTGCATGAGTGTGTGTGTGCGAGTGTGCACGAGTGTGTGTGTGAGTTTGTGCGCGTGTGTGTGCGAGTGTGTGCGTGCGAGTGTGTATGAGTGATGGTGTGCGAGTGTGCGCGAGTGTGTGTGCGAGTGTGTGCCAGTGTGTGCGACTGTGTGTGTGTTACTGTGTGCGAGTGTTTGAGTGTGTGCCAGTGTTTGTGCGAGTGTGTGTGTGAGTGTGTGCGAGTGTGTATGAGTGAGTGTCCTCGAGTGTGTGTGTGCGAGTATGTGCAAGTGTGTGCGTGCAAGTGCGTGCGAGTGTGTGCGAGTGTGTGTGTGCGAGTGTGTGCGTGAGAGTGCATGCGAGTGTGAACGAGTGTGTGCGAGTGTGTGCGTGCGAGTGTGCGTTAGTGTGCATGAGTGTGCGTGAGTGTGTGCGAGTGTGTATGAGTGTGTATGAGTGAGTGTGTGCGAGTGTGTGCGAGTGTGTGCGAGTGTGTATGAGTGAGTGAGTGCGAGTGTGTGTGAGTGTGTGCGAGAGTGTGTGTGTGCGAGAGTGTGTGCGAGTGTGTATGAGTGAGTGTGTGCGAGAGTGCGAGAGTGTGTGCGAGTGTTTGATGAGTGTGTGCGAGTGTGTATGAGTGAGTGTGTGCGAGTGTGTGATGAGTGTTTGCGAGTGGGTATGAGTGAGTGTGTGCGAGCGTGTGTAATTGTGTGTGAGTGTGTGTGAGTGTGTGCGAGAGTGTGTGAGAGTGTATATGAGTGAGTGTGTGCGAGAGTGTGTGCGAGTGTGTATGAGTGATTATGTGCGAGTGTGTGATGAGTGTTTGCGAGTGGGTATGAGTGAGTGTGTGCGAGCGTGTGTGATTGTGTGTGAGTGTGCGTGAGTGTGTGCGACTGTGTGCGTTTGAGTGAGTGTGTGCAATTGAGTGTGTGCGAGTGTGTGCAATTGTGTGTGCGAGTGGGTATGAGTGAGTGTGTGCGAGTGTGTGCGAGTGTGTATGAGTGTGTATGAGTGTGTATGAGTGAGTGAGTGCGAGTGTGTGTGAGTGTGTGCGAGAGTGTGTGTGTGCGAGAGTGTGTGCGAGTGTGTATGAGTGAGTGTGTGCGAGAGTGCGAGAGTGTGTGCGAGTGTTTGATGAGTGTGTGCGAGCGTGTGTGATTGTGTGTGAGTGTGTGTGAGTGTGTGTGAGTGTGTGCGAGAGTGCAAGAGTGTGTGCGAGTGTTTGATGAGTGTGTGCGAGTGTGTATGAGTGAGTGTGTGCGAGCGTGTGTGATTGTGTGTGAGTGTGCGTGAGTGTGTGCGACTGTGTGCGTTTGAGTGAGTGTGTGCGATTGATTGTGTGCGAGTGTGTATGAGTGAGTGTGTGTGAGTGTGTGCGAGTGTTTGTGAGTGTGTATAAGTGAGTGTGTGTGAGTGTGTATGAGTGAGTTTGTGCCAGTGTGTGCGAATGTGTGTGCGAGTGTGCACGAGTGTGTGTGTGCGAGTGTGTGCCAGTGTGCGCGAGTGTGTGCGACTGTGCATGCGAGTGTGCATGAGTGTGTGTGTGCGAGTGTGCACGAGTGTGTGTGTGCGAGTTTGTGCGCGTGTGTGTGCGAGTGTGTGCGTGCGAGTGTGTATGAGTGAGTGTGTGTGCGAGTGTGTGCCAGTGTGTGCGACTGTGTGTGTGTTACTGTGTTCGAGTGTTTGAGTGTGTGACAGTGTTTGTGCGAGTGTGTGTGTGAGTGTGTGCGAGTGTGTGTGTGCGAGTGTGTGCAAGTGTGTGCGTGCAAGTGCGTGCGAGTGTGTGCGAGTGTGTGTGTGCGAGTGTGTGCGTGAGAGTGCATGCGAGTGTGAACGAGTGTGTGCGAGTGTGTGCGTGCGAGTGTGCGTTAGTGTGCATGAGTGTGCGTGAGTGTGTGCGAGTGTGTATGAGTGTGTATGAGTGAGTGTGTGCGAGTGTGTGCGAGTGTGTGCGAGTGTGTATGAGTGAGTGAGTGCGAGTGTGTGTGAGTGTGTGCGAGAGTGTGTGTGTGCGAGATTGTGTGCGAGTGTGTATGAGTGAGTGTGTGCGAGAGTGCGAGAGTGTGTGCGAGTGTTTGATGAGTGTGTGCGAGTGTGTATGAGTGAGTGTGTGCGAGTGTGTGATGAGTGTTTGCGAGTGGGTATGAGTGAGTGTGTGCGAGCGTGTGTAATTGTGTGTGAGTGTGTGTGAGTGTGTGCGAGAGTGTGTGAGAGTGTATATGAGTGAGTGTGTGCGAGAGTGTATGCGAGTGTGTATGAGTGATTATGTGCGAGTGTGTGATGAGTGTTTGCGAGTGGGTATGAGTGAGTGTGTGCGAGCGTGTGTGATTGTGTGTGAGTGTGCGTGAGTGTGTGCGACTGTGTGCGTTTGAGTGAGTGTGTGCAATTGAGTGTGTGCGAGTGTGTGCAATTGTGTGTGCGAGTGGGTATGAGTGAGTGTGTGCGAGTGTGTGCGAGTGTGTATGAGTGTGTATGAGTGTGTATGAGTGAGTGAGTGCGAGTGTGTGTGAGTGTGTGCGAGAGTGTGTGTGTGCGAGAGTGTGTGCGAGTGTGTATGAGTGAGTGTGTGCGAGAGTGCGAGAGTGTGTGCGAGTGTTTGATGAGTGTGTGCGAGCGTGTGTGATTGTGTGTGAGTGTGTGTGAGTGTGTGTGAGTGTGTGCGAGAGTGCAAGAGTGTGTGCGAGTGTTTGATGAGTGTGTGCGAGTGTGTATGAGTGAGTGTGTGCGAGTGTGTGATGAGTGTTTGCGAGTGGGTATGAGTGAGTGTGTGCGAGTGTGTGTGAGTGTGTGCGAGAGTGTGTGTGTGCGAGAGTGTGTGCGAGTGTGTATGAGTGAGTGTGTGTGAGAGTGTGTGTGAGTGTGTGATGAGTGTGTGCGAGTTTGTATGAGTGAGTGTGTGCGAGTGTGTATGAGTGAGTGTGTGCGAGCGTGTGTGATTGTCTGTGAGTGTGCGCGAGTGTGTGCGACTGTGTGCGTTTGAGTGAGTGTGTGCGATTGAGTGTGTGCGAGTGTGTATGAGTGAGTGTGTGTGAGTGTGTGCGAGTGTTTGTGAGTGTGTATGAGTGAGTGTGTATGAGTGAGTGTGTGCGAGTGCGTGCGAGTGTGTGTGTGCGAGTGTGTGCCAGTGTGCGCGAGTGTGGGCGACTGTGTGTGCGAGTGTGCACGAGTGTGTGTGTGCGAGTGTGCACGAGTGTGTGTGTGCGAGTTTGTGCGCGTGTGTGTGCGTGCTAGTGTGTGCGAGTGTGTGCGAGTGAGTGAGTGTGTGTGAGTGTGTGCGAGTGTGTGTAAGTGTGTGCGAGTGTGCGCGAGTGTGTGCGAGTGAGTGTGTGTGAGTTTGTGTGAGTGTGCGTGAGTGTGTGCGTGTGAGTGAGTGAGTGTGTGTGAGTGTGTGCGAGAGTGTATGAGTGAGTGTGTGTGAGTGCGTGCGAGTGTGTGCGAGTGTGCGTGCGAGTGTGTATGAGGGTGTGTGCGGGTGTGTGTGCGAGTGTGTGTGTGAGTGTGTGCGATTGTGTGTGCGAGTGTGTGTACGAGTGTGTGTGTGCGAGTGTGTATGAGTGAGTGTGTGTGAGTGTGTATGAGTGTGTATGAGTGAGTGTGTGTGAGTGTGTGCGAGTGTGTGTGCGAGTGTGTGTGAGTGTTCTCGAGTGTGTCTGTACGAGTGTGTGCGTACGATTGCGTGCGAGTGTGTGAGAGTCTGTGTGTGCGAGTGTGCGTGAGTGTGCATGAGTGTGCGAGTGTGTGCGAGTGTGTATGAGTGAGTGTGTGTGAGTGTGTATGAGTGTGTATGAGTGAGTGAGTGCGAGTGTGTGTGAGTGTGCGCGAGAGTGTGTGTGTGCGAGAGTGTGTGCGAGTGTGTATGAGTGAGTGTGTGCGAGAGTGTGTGCGAGTGTTTGATGAGTGTGTGCGAGCGTGTGTGATTGTGTGTGAGTGTGTGTGAGTGTGTGTGAGTGTGTGCAAGAGTGTGTGCGAGTGTGTATGAGTGAGTGAGTGTGTGCGAGAGTGCGAGAGTGTGTGCGAGTGTTTGATGAGTGTGTGCGAGTGTGTATGAGTGAGTGTGTGCGAGTGTGTGATGAGTGTTTGCGAGTGGGTATGAGTGAGTGTGTGCGAGTGTGTGTGAGTGTGTGCGAGAGTGTGTGTGTGCGAGAGTGTGTGCGAGTGTGTATGAGTGAGTGTGTGCGAGAGTGTGTGCGAGTGTGTGATGAGTGTGTGCGAGTGTGTATGAGTGAGTGTGTGCGAGTGTGTGATGAGTGTGTGCGAGTGTGTATGAGTGAGTGTGTGCGAGCGTGTGTGATTGTGTGTGAGTGTGCGCGAGTGTGTGCGACTGTGTGCGTTTGAGTGAGTGTGTGCGATTGAGTGTGTGCGAGTGTGTATGAGTGAGTGTGTGTGAGTGTGTGCGAGTGTTTGTGAGTGTGTATGAGTGAGTGTGTATGAGTGAGTGTGTGCGAGTGCGTGCGAGTGTGTGTGCGAGTGTGTGCCAGTGTGCGCGAGTGTGTGCGACTGTGTGTGCGAGTGTGCACGAGTGTGTGTGTGCGAGTGTGCACGAGTGTGTGTGTGCGAGTGTGTATGAGTGAGTGAGTGTGTGTGAGTGTGTGCGAGTGTGTGTAAGTGTGTGCGAGTGTGCGCGAGTGTGTGCGAGTGTGTATGAGTGAGTGTGTGTGAGTTTGTGTGAGTGTGCGTGAGTGTGTGCGTGTGAGTGAGTGAGTGTGTGTGAGTGTGTGCGAGAGTGTATGAGTGAGTGTGTGTGAGTGCGTGCGCGTGTGTGCGAGTGTGCGTGCGAGTGTGTATGAGGGTGTGTGCGGGTGTGTGTGCGAGTGTGTGCGAGTGTTTGATGAGTGTGTGCGAGCGTGTGTGATTGTGTGTGAGTGTGTGTGAGTGTGTGTGAGTGTGTGCGAGAGTGCAAGAGTGTGTGCGAGTGTTTGATGAGTGTGTGCGAGTGTGTATGAGTGAGTGTGTGCGAGTGTGTGATGAGTGTTTGCGAGTGGGTATGAGTGAGTGTGTGCGAGTGTGTGTGAGTGTGTGCGAGAGTGTGTGTGTGCGAGAGTGTGTGCGAGTGTGTATGAGTGAGTGTGTGCGAGAGTGTGTGCGAGTGTGTGATGAGTGTGTGCGAGTTTGTATGAGTGAGTGTGTGTGAGTGTGTATGAGTGAGTGTGTGCGAGCGTGTGTGATTGTCTGTGAGTGTGCGCGAGTGTGTGCAACTGTGTGCGTTTGAGTGAGTGTGTGCGATTGAGTGTGTGCGAGTGTGTATGAGTGAGTGTGTGTGAGTGTGTGCGAGTGTTTGTGAGTGTGTATGAGTGAGTGTGTATGAGTGAGTGTGTGCGAGTGCGTGCGAGTGTGTGTGTGCGAGTGTGTGCCAGTGTGCGCGAGTGTGTGCGACTGTGTGTGCGAGTGTGCACGAGTGTGTGTGTGCGAGTGTGCACGAGTGTGTGTGTGCGAGTTTGTGCGCGTGTGTGTGCGTGCTAGTGTGTGCGAGTGTGTGCGAGTGAGTGAGTGTGTGAGTGTGTGCGAGTGTGTGTAAGTGTGTGCGAGTGTGCGCGAGTGTGTGCGAGTGTGTATGAGTGAGTGTGTGTGAGTTTGTGTGAGTGTGCGTGAGTGTGTGCGTGTGAGTGAGTGAGTGTGTGTGAGTGTGTGCGAGAGTGTATGAGTGAGTGTGTGTGAGTGCGTGCGAGTGTGTGCGAGTGTGCGTGCGAGTGTGTATGAGGGTGTGTGCGGGTGTGTGTGCGAGTGTGTGCGAGTGTGTGTGCGAGTGTGTGCGATTGTGTGTGCGAGTGTGTGTACGAGTGTGTGTGTGCGAGTGTGTATGAGTGAGTGTGTGTGAGTGTGTATGAGTGTGTATGAGTGAGTGTGTGTGAGTGTGTGCGAGTGTGTGTGCAAGTGTGTGTGAGTGAGTGTGTGTGAGTGTTCTCGAGTGTGTCTGTACGAGTGTGTGCGTACGATTGCGTGCGAGTGTGTGAGAGTGTGTGTGTGCGAGTGTGCGTGAGTGTGCATGAGTGTGCGAGTGTGTGCGAGTGTGTATGAGTGAGTGTGTGTGAGTGTGTATGAGTGTGTATGAGTGAGTGTGTGCGAGTGTGTGCGAGTGTGTGTGCGAGTGTGTGTGAGTGAGTGTGTGTGAGTGTTCTCGAGTGTGTCTGTACGAGTGTGTGCGTACGATTGCGTGCGAGTGTGTGCGAGTGTGTGTGTGCGAGTGTGCGTGAGTGTGCATGAGTGTGCGAGTGTGTGTGAGTGTGTATGAGTGTGTATGAGTGAGTGTGTGCGAGTGTGTGTGAGTGTGTGCGAGAGTGTGTGTGTGCGAGAGTGCGAGAGTGTGTGCGAGTGTGTGTGCGAGTGTGTGCGAGTGTGTGTGCGAGTGTGTGTACAAGTGTGTGTTTGCGAGTGTGTATGAGTGAGTGTGTGTGAGTGTGTGTGTGTTTGTGAGTGTGTATGAGTGAGTGTGTGCGACTGTGTATGAGTGAGTGTGTGCGAGTGCGTGCGAGTGTGTGTGTGCGAGTGTGTGTGCAAGTGTGTGCCAGTGTGTGCGACTGTGTGTGTGTTACTGTGTGCGAGTGTTTGAGTGTGTGCCAGTGTTTGTGCGAGTGAGTGTGTGCGAGTGTGTATGAGTGAGTGTCCTCGAGTGTGTGTGTGCGAGTATGTGCAAGTGTGTGCGTGCGAGTGCGTGCGAGTGTGTGCGAGTGTGTGTGTGTGAGTGTGTGCGTGCGAGTGCATGCGAGTGTGTACGAGTGTGTTCGAGTGTGTGCGTGCGAGTGTGCGTTAGTGTGCATGAGTGTGCGCGAGTGTGTGCGAGAGTTTGCGAGTGTGTGCGAGTGTGTATGAGTGTGTATGAGTGAGTGTGTGCGAGTGTGTGTGAGTGTGTGTGAGTGTGTATGAGTGTGTATGAGTGAGTGTGTGCGAGTGTGTGTAAGTGTGTGCGAGAGTGTGTGTGTGCGAGAGTGTTTGCGAGTGTATATGAGTGAGTGTGTGCGAGAGTGCGAGAGTGTGTGCGAGTGTGTGATGAGTGTGTGCGAGTTTGTATGAGTGAGTGTGTGCGAGTGTGTGATGAGTGTGTGCGAGTGTGTATGAGTGAGTGTGTGCGAGCGTGTGTGATTGTGTGTGAGTGTGCGCGAATGTGTGCGACTGTGTGCATTTGAGTGAGTGTGTGCGATTGAGTGTGTGCGAGTGTGTATGAGTGAGTGTGTGTGAGTGTGTGCGAGTGTTTGTGAGTGTGTATAAGTGAGTGTGTGCGAGTGTGTATGAGTGAGTGTGTGCCAGTGTGCGCGAGTGTGTGCGACTGTGTGTGCGAGCGTTCACGAGTGTGTGTGTGCGAGTGTGTGCCAGTGTGCGCGAGTGTGTGCGACTGTGCGTTCGAGTGTGCATGAGTGTGTGTGTGCGAGTGTGTGCCAGTGTGCACGAGTGTGTGCGACTGTGCGTTCGAGTGTGCATGAGTGTGTGTGTGCGAGTGTGCACGAGTGTGTGTGTGCGAGTTTGTGCGCGTGTGTGTGCGAGTGTGTGCGTGCGAGTGTGTATGAGTGAGTGTGTGCGAGTGTGTATGAGTGAGTGTGTGCGAGTGTGCGCGAGTGTGTGTGCGAGTGTGTGCCAGTGTGTGCGACTGTGTGTGTGTTACTGTGTGCGAGTGTTTGAGTGTGTGCCAGTGTTTGTGCGAGTGTGTGTGTGAGTGTGTGCGAGTGTGTATGAGTGAGTGTCCTCGAGTGTGTGTGTGCGAGTATGTGCAAGTGTGTGCATGCGAGTGCGTGCGAGTGTGTGCGAGTGTGTGTGTGCGAGTGTGTGCGTGAGAGTGTGCGAGTGTGTATGAGTGTGTATGAGTGAGTGAGTGCGAGTGTGTGTGAGTGTGTGCGAGAGTGTGTGTGTGCGAGAGTGTGTGCGATTGTGTATGAGTGAGTGTGTGCGAGAGTGCGAGAGTGTGTGCGAGTGTTTGATGAGTGTGTCCGAGTGTGTATGAGTGAGTGTGTGCGAGTGTGTGATGAGTGTTTGCGAGTGGGTATGAGTGAGTGTGTGCGATCGTGTGTGATTGTGTGTGAGTGTGTGTGAATGTGTGCGAGAGTGTGTGCGAGTGTGTATGAGTGAGTGTGTGCGAGAGTGTGTGCGAGTGTTTGATGAGTGTGTGCGAGTGTTTATGAGTGAGTGTGTGCGAGTGTGTGATGAGTGTTTGCGAGTGGGTATGAGTGAGTGTGTGCGAGCGTGTGTGATTGTGTGTGAGTGTGCGTGAGTGTGTGCGACTGTGTGCGTTTGAGTGAGTGTGTGCAATTGAGTGTGTGTGAGTGTGTGCAAGTGTGTGTGCGAGTGTGTATGAGTGAGTGTGTGCGAGTGTGTGCGAGTGTGTTTGAGTGTGTATGAGTGTGTATGAGTGAGTGAGTGCGAGTGTGTGTGAGTGTGTGCGAGAGTGTGTGTGTGCGAGAGTGTGTGCGAGTGTGTATGAGTGAGTGTGTGCGAGAGTGCGAGAGTGTGTGCGAGTGTTTGATGAGTGTGTGCGAGCGTGTGTGATTGTGTGCAAGAGTGTGTGCGAGTGTGTATGAGTGAGTGTGTGCGAGAGTGCGAGAGTGTGTACGAGTGTTTGATGAGTGTGTGCGAGTGTGTATGAGTGAGTGTGTGCGAGTGTGTGATGAGTGTTTGCGAGTGTGTATGAGTGAGTGTGTGCGAGCGTATGTGATTGTGTGTGAGTGTGCGCGAGTGTGTGCGACTGTGTGCGTTTGAGTGAGTGTGTGCGATTGAGTGTGTGTGACTGTGTGTGCGAGTGTGCACGAGTGTGTGTGTGCGAGTGTGTGCCAGTGTTTGTTCGAGTGTGTGTGTGAGTGTGTGCGAGTGTGTATGAGTGAGTGTCCTCGAGTGTGTGTGTGCGAGTATGTGCAAGTGTGTGCGTGCGAGTGCGTGCGAGTGTGTGCGAGTGTGTGTGTGCGAGTGTGTGCGTGCGAGAGCATGCGAGTGTGAGCGAGTGTGTGCGAGTGTGTGCGTGCGAGTGTGCGTTAGTGTGCATGAGTGTGCGTGAGTGTGTGCGAGTGTTTGCGAGTGTGTGCGAGTGTGTATGAGTGTGTAGGAGTGAGTGTGTGCGAGTGTGTGCGAGTGTGTATGAGTGTGTATGAGTGAGTGAGTGCGAGTGTGTGTGAGTGTGTGCGAGAGTGTGTGTGTGCGAGAGTGTGTGCGAGTGTGTATGAGTGAGTGTGTGCGAGAGTGCGAGAGTGTGTGCGAGTGTTTGATGAGTGTGTGCGAGTGTGTATGAGTGAGTGTGTGCGAGTGTGTGATGAGTGTTTGCGAGTGGGTATGAGTGAGTGTGTGCGAGCGTGTGTGATTGTGTGTGATTGTGTGTGAGTGTGTGCGACAGTGTGTGCGAGTGTGTATGAGTGAGTGTGTGCGAGAGTGCGAGAGTGTGTGCGAGTGTTTGATGAGTGTGTGTGAGTGTGTATGAGTGAGTGTGTGCGAGTGTGTGATTAGTGTTTGCGAGTGTGCATGAGTGAGTGTGTGCGAGTGTTTGCGAGTGTGTATGTGTGAGTGCAAGTGTGTATGAGTTAGTGTGCGTGTGTGCGAGTGTGTATGTGTGAGTGTGTGCGATTGTGTGGGTGGAGTGTGTATGAGTGAGTGTGTGTGAGAGTGTGTTCAAGTGTGTGCGTGCGAGTGTGTGCGAGTGTGTGTATGCGAGTGTGTACGTGCGAGTGCATGCAAGTGTGTACGAGTGTGTGTGAGTGTGCGCGAGTGTGCATGAGTGTGTGCGAGTGTGCGCGAGTGTGCATGAGTGTGTGTGAGTGTGTGTGAGTGTTTGCGAGTGTGTGTGAGTGTGTATGAGTGAGTGTGTGCGAGTGTGTGTGAGTGCGTGCGAGAGTGTGTGCACGTGTGTGTGAGTGTGTGTGTCCGCGTGTGTGAGTGTGTGTATGTGAGTGTGTGTGAGTGTGTGTGCGAGTGTGTGGGAGTTTTTGTGTGCGAGTGTGTATGAGTGAGTGTGTGCGAGTGTGTGCGTGTGAGTGAGTGAGTGTGTGTGTGAGTGTGTGCGAGAGTAAGCGAGTGTTTGCGAGTGCGTGCGTGTGAGTGAGTGTGTGTGTGAGTGTGTACAAGTGTGTGCGAGCGTGAGCAAGTGTGTGCGAGTGTGTGTGAGTGAGTGTGTGTGAGTGTGTGTGAGTGTGCGCGAGTGTGTGCGAGTGTGTATGAGTGAGTGTGTGTGAGTGTGTATGAGTGTGTATGAGTGAGTGTGTGCGAGTGTGTGCGAGTGTGTGTGCGAGTGTGTGTGAGTGAGTGTGTGTGAGTGTTCTCGAGTGTGTCTGTGTGAGTGTGTGCGTGCGACTGCGTGCGAGTGTGTGCGAGTGTGTGTGTGCGGGTGTGTACGTGCGAGTGCATGCAAGTGTGTACGAGTGTGTGCGAGTGTTTGCGAGTGTGTGCGAGTGTGTATGAGTGAGTGTGTGCGAGTGTGTGTGAGTGTGTGCGAGAGTGTGTGCGCGTGTGTGTGAGCGTGTGTGTGCGCGTGTGTGTGAGTGTGTGTATGTGAGTATGTGTGAGTGTGTGTGCGAGTGTGTGGGAGTTTGTGTGTGCGAGTGTGTATGAGTGAGTGTGTGCGTGTGAGTGAGTGTGTGTGTGAGTGTGTACGAGTGTGTCCGAGTGTGTGCGAGATTGTGCAAGTGTGTGCGAGTGTGTGCGTGTGAGTGAGTGTGTGTGTGAGTATGTACAAGTGTGTGCGAGCGTGTGCTAGTGTGTGCGAATGTGTGCGAGTGTGTGCGAGTGAGTGAGTGTGTGTGAGTGTGTGCGAGAGAGTGTGTGCGAGTGTGTGCGAGTGTGCGCGAGTGTGTGCGAGTGTGTGCGAGTGTGTATGAGTGAGTGTGTGTAAGTGTGCTCAAGTGTGTGCGTGTGAGTGAGTGTGTGTGTGTGATTGTCTGCGAGTGTGTGCGAGCGAGTTTGTATGAGTGAGTGTGTGCGAGTGTGCGTGACTGTGTATGAGTGAGTGTGTGCGAGTGTTTGCGACTAAGTGTGTGTGAGTGTGTATGAGTTAGTGAGTGTGTGTGTGCGAGTGTGTGTGCGAGTGTTTGATGAGTGTGTGCGAGCGTGTGTGATTGTGTGTGAGTGTGTGTGAGTGTGTGTGAGTGTGTGCAAGAGTGAGTGCGAGTGTGTGAGAGTGTGTGTGTGTGATTGTCTGCAAGTGTGTGCGAACGAGTTTGTATGAGTGAGTGTGTGCGAGTGTGCGTGAGTGTGTATGAGTGAGTGTGTGCGAGTGTTTGCGAGTGAGTGAGTGCAAGTGTGTATGAGTGTGTATGAGTGTGTATGAGTGAGTGAGTGCGAGTGTGTGTGAGTGTGCGCGAGAGTGTGTGTGTGCGAGAGTGTGTGCGAGTGTGTATGAGTGAGTGTGTGCGAGAGTGCGAGAGTGTGTGCGAGTGTTTGATGAGTGTGTGCGAGCGTGTGTGATTGTGTGTGAGTGTGTGTGAGTGTGTGTGAGTGTGTGCAAGAGTGTGTGCGAGTGTGTATGAGTGAGTGAGTGTGTGCGAGAGTGCGAGAGTGTGTGCGAGTGTTTGATGAGTGTGTGCGAGTGTGTATGAGTGAGTGTGTGCGAGTGTGTGATGAGTGTTTGCGAGTGGGTATGAGTGAGTGTGTGCGAGTGTGTGTGAGTGTGTGCGAGAGTGTGTGTGTGTGAGAGTGTGTGCGAGTGTGTATGAGTGAGTGTGTGCGAGAGTGTGTGCGAGTGTGTGATGAGTGTGTGCGAGTGTGTATGAGTGAGTGTGTGCGAGTGTGTGATGAGTGTGTGCGAGTGTGTATGAGTGAGTGTGTGCGAGCGTGTGTGATTGTGTGTGAGTGTGCGCGAGTGTGTGCGACTGTGTGCGTTTGAGTGAGTGTGTGCGATTGAGTGTGTGCGAGTGTGTATGAGTGAGTGTGTGTGAGTGTGTGCGAGTGTTTGTGAGTGTGTATGAGTGAGTGTGTATGAGTGAGTGTGTGCGAGTGCGTGCGAGTGTGTGTGTGCGAGTGTGTGCCAGTGTGCGCGAGTGTGTGCGACTGTGTGTGCGAGTGTGCACGAGTGTGTGTGTGCGAGTGTGCACGAGTGTGTGTGTGCGAGTTTGTGCGCATGTGTGTGCGTGCTAGTGTGTGCGAGTGTGTGCGAGTGAGTGACTGTGTGTGAGTGTGTGCGAGTGTGTGTAAGTGTGTGCGAGTGTGCGCGAGTGTGTGCGAGAGTGTATGAGTGAGTGTGTGTGAGTTTGTGTGAGTGTGCGTGAGTGTGTGCGTGTGAGTGTGTGAGTGTGTGTGAGTGTGTGCGAGAGTGTATGAGTGAGTGTGTGTGAGTGCGTGCGAGTGTGTGCGAGTGTGCGTGCGAGTGTGTATGAGGGTGTGTGCGGGTGTGTGTGCGAGTGTGTGCGAGTGTGTGTGCGAGTGTGTGCGAGCGTGTGTGCGAGTGTGTGTACGAGTGTGTGTGTGCGAGTGTGTATGAGTGAGTGTGTGTGAGTGTGTATGAGTGAGTGTGTGCGAGTGTGTGCGAGTGTGTGTGCGAGTGTGTGTGAGTGAGTGTGTGTGAGTGTTCTCGAGTGTGTCTGTACGAGTGTGTGCGTACGATTGCGTGCGAGTGTGTGAGAGTGTGTGTGTGCGAGTGTGCGTGAGTGTGCATGAGTGTGCGAGTGTGTGCGAGTGTGTATGAGTGAGTGTGTGTGAGTGTGTATGAGTGTGTATGAGTGAGTGTGTGCGAGTGTGTGCGAGTGTGTGTGCGAGTGTGTGTGAGTGAGTGTGTGTGAGTGTTCTCGAGTGTGTCTGTACGAGTGTGTGCGTACGATTGCGTGCGAGTGTGTGCGAGTGTGTGTGTGCGAGTGTACGTGAGTGTGCATGAGTGTGCGAGTGTGTGCGAGTGTGTATGAGTGTGTATGAGTGAGTGTGTGCGAGTGTGTGTGAGTGTGTGCGAGAGTGTGTGTGTGCGAGAGTGCGAGAGTGTGTGCGAGCGTGTGTGCAAGTGTGTGCGAGTGTGTGTGCGAGTGTGTGTACAAGTGTGTGTTTTCGAGTGTGTATGAGTGAGTGTGTGTGAGTGTGTGTGAGTGTTTGTGAGTGTGTATGAGTGAGTGTGTGCAACTGTATATGAGTGAGTGTGTGCGAGTGCGTGCGAGTGTGTGTGTGCGAGTGTGTGTGCGAGTGTGTGCCAGTGTGTGCGACTGTGTGTGTGTTACTGTGTGCGAGTGTTTGAGTGTGTGCCAGTGTTTGTGCGAGTGAGTGTGTGCGAGTGTGTATGAGTGAGTGTCCTCGAGTGTGTGTGTGCGAGTATGTGCAAGTGTGTGCGTGCGAGTGCATGCGAGTGTGTGCAAGTGTGTGTGTGCGAGTGTGTGCGTGCGAGTGCATGCGAGTGTGAACGAGTGTGTGCGAGTGTGTGCGTGCGAGTGTGCGTTAGTGTGCATGAGTGTGCGCGAGTGTGCGCGAGTGTTTGCGAGTGTGTGCGAGTGTGTATGAGTGTGTATGAGTGAGTGTGTGCGAGTGTGTGCGAGTGTGTATGAGTGTGTATGAGTGAGTGAGTGCGAGTGTGTGTGAGTGTGTGCGAGAGTGTGTGTGTGCGAGAGTGTGTGCGAGTGTGTATGAGTGAGTGTGTGCGAGAGTGCGAGAGTGTGTGCGAGTGTTTGATGAGTGTGTGCGAGTGTGTATGAGTGAGTGTGTGCGAGTGTGTGATGAGTGTTTGCGAGTGGGTATGAGAGAGTGTGTGCGAGCGTGTGTGATTGTGTGTGAGTGTGCGTGAGTGTGTGCGACTGTGTGTGTTTGAGTGAGTGTGTGCGATTGAGTGTGTGCGAGTGTGTGCAAGTGTGTGTGTGAGTGTGTGTGTGTGTGAGTGTGTGCGAGTGTGTGTGAGTGTGTATAAGTAAGTGTGTGCGTGTGAATGAGTGAGTGTGTGTGTGAGTGTGTACGAGTGTGTGCGAGTGTTTGCGATTGTGATTGAGTGTGTGTGTGTGAGTGTGTACGAGTGTGTGCAAGCATGTGCTAGTGTGTGCGAATGTGTGCGAGAGAGTGTGTGGAGTGTGTGGAGTGTGTGCGAATGTGCGCGAGTGTGAGCGAGTGTGTGCGAGTGTGTATAAGTGAGTGTGTGTGAGTGTGTGTGAGTGTGCTCAAGAGTGTGCGTGTGTGTGGGAGTGTGTGGGAGTGTATGCGAGTGTGAATGAGTGAGTGTTTGTGAGCGTTTGTGATTGTGTGTGAGTGTGCGCGAGTGTGTGCGACTGTGTGCGTTTGAGTGAGTGTGTGCGATTGAGTGTGTGCGAATGTGTATGAGTGAGTGTGTGTGAGTGCGTGCGAGTGTGTGTGTGCGAGTGTGTGGAAGTGTGCGCGAGTGTGTGCGACTGTGTGTGCAAGTGTGCACGATTGTGTGTGTGCGAGTGTGCACGAGTGTGTGTGTGCGAGTTTGTGCACGTGTGTGTGCGAGTGTGTGCGTGCTAGTGTGTGCGAGTGTGTGCGAGTGAGTGAGTGTGTGTGAGTGTGTGCGAGTGTGTGCGAGTGTGTGCGAGTGTGTATGAGTGAGTGTGTGTGAGTGTGTATGAGTGTGTATGAGTGAGTGTGTGCGAGTGTGTGCGAGTGTGTGTGCGAGTGTGTGTGAGTGAGTGTGTGTGAGTGTTCTCGAGTGTGTCTGTACGAGTGTGTGCGTACGATTGCGTGCGAGTGTGTGCGAGTGTGTGTGTGCGAGTGTGCGTGAGTGTGCATGAGTGTGCGAGTGTGTGCGACTGTGTATGAGTGAGTGTGTGTGAGTGTGTATGAGTGTGTATGAGTGAGTGTGTGCGAGTGTGTGCGAGTGTTTGTGCGAGTGTGTGTGAGTGAGTGTGTGTGAGTGTTCTCGAGTGTGTCTGTACGAGTGTGTGCGTACGATTGCGTGCGAGTGTGTGCGAGTGTGTGTGTGCGAGTGTGCGTGAGTGTGCATGAGTGTGCGAGTGTGTGCGAGTGTGTATGAGTGTGTATGAGTGAGTGTGTGCGAGTGTGTGTGAGTGTGTGCGAGAGTGTGTGTGTGCGAGAGTGCGAGAGTGTGTGCGAGTGTGTGTGCGAGTGTGTGCGAGTGTTTGTGCGAGTGTGTGTACAAGTGTGTGTTTGCGAGTGTGTATGAGTGAGTGTGTGTGAGTGTGTGTGTGTTTGTGAGTGTGTATGAGTGAATGTGTGCGACTGTGTATGAGTGAGTGTGTGCGAGTGCGTGCGAGTGTGTGTGTGCGAGTGTGTGTGCGAGTGTGTGCCAGTGTGTGCGACTGTGTGTGTGTTTCTGTGTGTGAGTGTTTGAGTGTGTGCCAGTGTTTGTGCGAGTGTGTGCGAATGTGTGTGGGAGTGTGCACGAGTGTGTGTGTGCGAGTGTGTGCCAGTGTGCGCGAGTGTGTGCGAGTGTGCATGCGAGTGTGCATGAGTGTGTGTGTGCGAGTGTGCACGAGTGTGTGTGTGCGAGTTTGTGCGCGTGTGTGTGCGAGTGTGTGCGTGCGAGTGTGTATGAGTGAGTGTGTGCGAGTGTGTATGAGTGAGTGTGTGCGAGTGTGCGCGAGTGTGTGTGCGAGTGTGTGCCAGTGTGTGCGACTGTGTGTGTGTTACTGTGTGCGAGTGTTTGAGTGTGTGCCAGTGTTTGTGCGAGTGTGTGTGTGAGTGTGTGCGAGTGTGTATGAGTGAGTGTCCTCGAGTGTGTGTGTGCGAGTATGTGCAAGTGTGTGCGTGCGAGTGCGTGCGAGTGTGTGCGAGTGTGTGTGTGCGAGTGTGTGCGTGAGAGTGCATGCGAGTGTGAACGAGTGTGTGCGAGTGTGCGTTAGTGTGCATGAGTGTGCGTGAGTGTGTGTGAGTGTGTATGATTGAGTGTGTGCGAGTGTGTGCGAGTGTGTGCGAGTGTGTGCGAGTGTGTATGAGTGAGTGAGTGCGAGTGTGTGTGAGTGTGTGCGAGAGTGTGTGTGTGCGAGAGTGTGTGCGAGTGTGTATGAGTGAGTGTGTGCGAGAGTGTGTGCGAGTGTTTGATGAGTGTGTGCGAGTGTGTATGAGTGAGTGTGTGCGAGTGTGTGATGAGTGTTTGCGAGTGGGTATGAGTGAGTGTGTGCGAGCGTGTGTGATTGTGTGTGAGTGTGTGTGAGTGTGTGCAAGAGTGTGTGCGAGTGTGTATGAGTGAGTGTGTGCGAGAGTGCGAGAGTGTGTGCGAGTGTTTGATGAGTGTGTGCGAGTGTGTAAGAGTGATTGTGTGCGAGTGTGTGATGAGTGTTTGCGAGTGGGTATGAGTGAGTGTGTGCGAGCGTGTGTGATTGTGTGTGAGTTTGCGTGAGTGTGTGCGACTGTGTGCATTTGAGTGAGTGTGTGCAATTGAGTGTGTGCGAGTGTGTGCAAGTGTGTGTGCGAGTGGGTATGAGTGAGTGTGTGCGAGTGTGTGCGAGTGTGTGTGAGTGTGTATGAGTGAGTGTGTGTGTGAGTGTGTATGAGTGTGTATGAGTGAGTGTGTGCGAGTGTGTGTGAGTGTGTGCGAGAGTGTGTGTGTGCGAGAGTGTGTGCGAGTGTGTATGAGTGAGTGTGTGCGAGAGTGTGAGAGTGTGTGCGAGTGTGTGATGAGTGTGTGCGAGTGTGTATGAGTGAGTGTGTGATGAGTGTGTGCGAGTGTGTATGAGTGAGTGTGTGCGAGCGTGTGTGATTGTGTGTGAGTGTGCGTGAGTGTGTGCGACTGTGTGCATTTGAGTGAGTGTGTGCGATTGATTGTGTGCGAGTGTGTATGAGTGAGTGTGTGTGAGTGTGTGCGAGTGTTTGTGAGTGTGTATAAGTGAGTGTGTGTGAGTGTGTATGAGTGAGTTTGTGCCAGTGTGTGCGAATGTGTGTGCGAGTTTGCACGAGTGTGTGTGTGCGAGTGTGTGCCAGTGTGCGCGAGTGTGTGCGACTGTGCATGCGAGTGTGCATGAGTGTGTGTGTGCGAGTGTGCACGAGTGTGTGTGTGAGTTTGTGCGCGTGTGTGTGCGAGTGTGTGCGTGCGAGTGTGTATGAGTGATGGTGTGCGAGTGTGCGCGAGTGTGTGTGCGAGTGTGTGCCAGTGTGTGCGACTGTGTGTGTGTTACTGTGTGCGAGTGTTTGAGTGTGTGCCAGTGTTTGTGCGAGTGTGTGTGTGAGTGTGTGCGAGTGTGTATGAGTGAGTGTCCTCGAGTGTGTGTGTGCGAGTATGTGCAAGTGTGTGCGTGCAAGTGCATGCGAGTGTGTGCGAGTGTGTGTGTGTGAGTGTGTGTGTGAGAGTGCATGCGAGTGTGAACGAGTGTGTGCGAGTGTGTGCGTGCGAGTGTGCGTTAGTGTGCATGAGTGTGCGTGAGTGTGTGCGAGTGTGTATGAGTGTGTATGAGTGAGTGTGTGCGAGTGTGTGCGAGTGTGTGCGAGTGTGTATGAGTGAGTGAGTGCGAGTGTGTGTGAGTGTGTGCGAGAGTGTGTGTGTGCGAGAGTGTGTGCGAGTGTGTATGAGTGAGTGTGTGCGAGAGTGCGAGAGTGTGTGCGAGTGTTTGATGAGTGTGTGCGAGTGTGTATGAGTGAGTGTGTGCGAGTGTGTGATGAGTGTCTGCGAGTGGGTATGAGTGAGTGTGTGCGAGCGTGTGTAATTGTGTGTGAGTGTGTGTGAGTGTGTGCGAGAGTGTGTGAGAGTGTATATGAGTGAGTGTGTGCGAGAGTGTGTGCGAGTGTGTATGAGTGATTATGTGCGAGTGTGTGATGAGTGTTTGCGAGTGGGTATGAGTGAGTGTGTGCGAGCGTGTGTGATTGTGTGTGAGTGTGCGTGAGTGTGTGCGACTGTGTGCGTTTGAGTGAGTGTGTGCAATTGAGTGTGTGCGAGTGTGTGCAATTGTGTGTGCGAGTGGGTATGAGTGAGTGTGTGCGAGTGTGTGCGAGTGTGTATGAGTGTGTATGAGTGTGTATGAGTGAGTGAGTGCGAGTGTGTGTGAGTGTGTGCGAGAGTGTGTGTGTGCGAGAGTGTGTGCGAGTGTGTATGAGTGAGTGTGTGCGAGAGTGCGAGAGTGTGTGCGAGTGTTTGATGAGTGTGTGCGAGCGTGTGTGATTGTGTGTGAGTGTGTGTGAGTGTGTGTGAGTGTGTGCGAGAGTGCAAGAGTGTGTGCGAGTGTTTGATGAGTGTGTGCGAGTGTGTATGAGTGAGTGTGTGCGAGTGTGTGATGAGTGTTTGCGAGTGGGTATGAGTGAGTGTGTGCGAGTGTGTGTGAGTGTGTGCGAGAGTGTGTGTGTGCGAGAGTGTGTGCGAGTGTGTATGAGTGAGTGTGTGCGAGAGTGTGTGCGAGTGTGTGATGAGTGTGTGCGAGTTTGTATGAGTGAGTGTGTGCGAGTGTGTATGAGTGAGTGTGTGCGAGCGTGTGTGATTGTCTGTGAGTGTGCGCGAGTGTGTGCGACTGTGTGCGTTTGAGTGAGTGTGTGCGATTGAGTGTGTGCGAGTGTGTATGAGTG
Source organism: Phyllobates terribilis (assembly GCF_046119375.1). Classification (NCBI taxonomy): domain Eukaryota; kingdom Metazoa; phylum Chordata; class Amphibia; order Anura; family Dendrobatidae; genus Phyllobates; species Phyllobates terribilis. Next base: position 2,777,067 of record NW_027362901.1, read on the forward strand.
AGTGTGTGTGAGTGTGTGCGAGTGTTTGTGAGTGTGTATGAGTGAGTGTGTATGAGTGAGTGCGTGCGAGTGTGTGTGTGCGAGTGTGTGCCAGTGTGCGCGAGTGTGTGCGACTGTGTGTGCGAGTGTGCACGAGTGTGTGTGTGCGAGTGTGCACGAGTGTGTGTGTGCTAGTTTGTGCGCGTGTGTGTGCGTGCTAGTGTGTGCGAGTGTGTGCGAGTGAGTGAGTGTGTGTGAGTGTGTGCGAGTGTGTGTAAGTGTGTGCGAGTGTGCGCGAGTGTGTGCGAGTGTGTATGAGTGAGTGTGTGTGAGTTTGTGTGAGTGTGCGTGAGTGTGTGCGTGTGAGTGAGTGAGTGTGTGTGAGTGTGTGCGAGAGTGTATGAGTGAGTGTGTGTGAGTGCGTGCGAGTGTGTGCGAGTGTGCGTGCGAGTGTGTATGAGGGTGTGTGCGGGTGTGTGTGCGAGTGTGTGCGAGTGTGTGTGCGAGTGTGTGCGATTGTGTGTGCGAGTGTGTGTACGAGTGTGTGTGTGCGAGTGTGTATGAGTGAGTGTGTGTGAGTGTGTATGAGTGTGTATGAGTGAGTGTGTGCGAGTGTGTGTGCGAGTGTGTGTGAGTGAGTGTGTGTGAGTGTTCTCAAGTGTGTCTGTACGAGTGTGTGCGTACGATTGCGTGCGAGTGTGTGAGAGTGTGTGTGTGCGAGTGTGCGTGAGTGTGCATGAGTGTGCGAGTGTGTGCGAGTGTGTATGAGTGTGTATGAGTGTGTATGAGTGTGTATGAGTGAGTGTGTGCGAGTGTGTGTAAGTGTGTGCGAGAGTGTGTGTGTGCGAGAGTGTGTGCGAGTGTGTATGAGTGAGTGTGTGCGAGAGTGCGAGAGTGTGTGCGAGTGTGTGATGAGTGTGTGCGAGTTTGTATGAGTGAGTGTGTGCGAGTGTGTGATGAGTGTGTGCGAGTGTGTATGAGTGAGTGTGTGCGAGCGTGTGTGATTGTGTGTGAGTGTGCGCGAGTGTGTGCGACTGTGTGCATTTGAGTGAGTGTGTGCGATTGAGTGTGTGCGAGTGTGTATGAGTGAGTGTGTGTGAGTGTGTGCGAGTGTTTGTGAGTGTGTATAAGTGAGTGTGTGCGAGTGTGTATGAGTGAGTGTGTGCCAGTGTGCGCGAGTGTGTGCGACTGTGTGTGCGAGCGTGCACGAGTGTGTGTGTGTGCGAGTGTGTGCCAGTGTGCGCGAGTGTGTGCGACTGTGCGTTCGAGTGTGCATGAGTGTGTGTGTGCGAGTGTGCACGAGTGTGTGTGTGCGAGTTTGTGCGCGTGTGTGTGCGAGTGTGTGCGTGCGAGTGTGTATGAGTGAGTGTGTGCGAGTGTGTATGAGTGAGTGTGTGCGAGTGTGCGCGAGTGTGTGTGCGAGTGTGTGCCAGTGTGTGCGACTGTGTGTGTGTTACTGTGTGCGAGTGTTTGAGTGTGTGCCAGTGTTTGTGCGAGTGTGTGTGTGAGTGTGTGCGAGTGTGTATGAGTGAGTGTCCTCGAGTGTGTGTGTGCGAGTATGTGCAAGTGTGTGCATGCGAGTGCGTGCGAGTGTGTGCGAGTGTGTGTGTGTGAGAGAGTGTGTGCGAATGTGTGTGAGTGTGTATGAGTGTGTATGAGTGAGTGAGTGCGAGTGTGTGTGAGTGTGTGCGAGAGTGTGTGTGTGCGAGAGTGTGTGCGATTGTGTATGAGTGAGTGTGTGCGAGAGTGCGAGAGTGTGTGCGAGTGTTTGATGAGTGTGTCCGAGTGTGTATGAGTGAGTGTGTGCGAGTGTGTGATGAGTGTTTGCGAGTGGGTATGAGTGAGTGTGTGCGATCGTGTGTGATTGTGTGTGAGTGTGTGTGAATGTGTGCGAGAGTGTGTGCGAGTGTGTATGAGTGAGTGTGTGCGAGAGTGTGTGCGAGTGTTTGATGAGTGTGTGCGAGTGTTTATGAGTGAGTGTGTGCGAGTGTGTGATGAGTGTTTGCGAGTGGGTATGAGTGAGTGTGTGCGAGCGTGTGTGATTGTGTGTGAGTGTGCGTGAGTGTGTGCGACTGTGTGCGTTTGAGTGAGTGTGTGCAATTGAGTGTGTGTGAGTGTGTGCAAGTGTGTGTGCGAGTGTGTATGAGTGAGTGTGTGCGAGTGTGTGCGAGTGTGTTTGAGTGTGTATGAGTGTGTATGAGTGAGTGAGTGTGAGTGTGTGTGAGTGTGTGCGAGAGTGTGTGTGTGCGAGAGTGTGTGCGAGTGTGTATGAGTGAGTGTGTGCGAGAGTGCGAGAGTGTGTGCGAGTGTTTGATGAGTGTGTGCGAGCGTGTGTGATTGTGTGCAAGAGTGTGTGCGAGTGTGTATGAGTGAGTGTGTGCGAGAGTGCGAGAGTGTGTGCGAGTGTTTGATGAGTGTGTGCGAGTGTGTATGAGTGAGTGTGTGCGAGTGTGTGATGAGTGTTTGCGAGTGTTTATGAGTGAGTGTGTGCGAGCGTATGTGATTGTGTGTGAGTGTGCGCGAGTGTGTGCGACTGTGTGCGTTTGAGTGAGTGTGTGCGATTGAGTGTGTGCGAGTGTGTATGAGTGAGTGTGTGTGAGTGTGTGGGAGTGTTTGTGAGTGTGTATTAGTGAGTGTGTGCGAGTGTGTATGAGTGAGTGTGTGCCAGTGTGCGCGAGTGTGTGCGACTGTGTGTGCGAGTGTGCACGAGTGTGTGTGTGCGAGTGTGTGCCAGTGTTTGTTCGAGTGTGTGTGTGAGTGTGTGCGAGTGTGTATGAGTGAGTGTCCTCGAGTGTGTGTGTGCGAGTATGTGCAAGTGTGTGCGTGCGAGTGCGTGCGAGTGTGTGCGAGTGTGTGTGTGCGAGTGTGTGCGTTCGAGTGCATGCGAGTGTGAGCGAGTGTGTGCGAGTGTGTGCGTGCGAGTGTGCGTTAGTGTGCATGAGTGTGCGTGAGTGTGTGCGAGTGTTTGCGAGTGTGTGCGAGTGTGTATGAGTGTGTAGGAGTGAGTGTGTGCGAGTGTGTGCGAGTGTGTATGAGTGTGTATGAGTGAGTGAGTGCGAGTGTGTGTGAGTGTGTGCGAGAGTGTGTGTGTGCGAGAGTGTGTGCGAGTGTGTATGAGTGAGTGTGTGCGAGAGTGCAAGAGTGTGTGCGAGTGTTTGATGAGTGTGTGCGAGTGTGTATGAGTGAGTGTGTGCGAGTGTGTGATGAGTGTTTGCGAGTGGGTATGAGTGAGTGTGTGCGAGCGTGTGTGATTGTGTGTGATTGTGTGTGAGTGTGTGCGACAGTGTGTGCGAGTGTGTATGAGTGAGTGTGTGCGAGAGTGCGAGAGTGTGTGCGAGTGTTTGATGAGTGTTTGTGAGTGTGTATGAGTGAGTGTGTGCGAGTGTGTGATGAGTGTTTGCGAGTGTGCATGAGTGAGTGTGTGCGAGTGTTTGCGAGTGTGTATGTGTGAGTGCAAGTGTGTATGAGTTAGTGTGAGTGTGTGCGAGTGTGTATGTGTGAGTGTGTGCGATTGTGTGGGTGGAGTGTGTATGAGTGAGTGTGTGTGAGAGTGTGTTCAAGTGTGTGCGTGCGAGTGTGTGCGAGTGTGTGTATGCGAGTGTGTACGTGCGAGTGCATGCAAGTGTGTACGAGTGTGTGTGAGTGTGCGCGAGTGTGCATGAGTGTGTGCGAGTGTGCGCGAGTGTGCATGAGTGTGTGTGAGTGTGTGCGAGTGTTTGCGAGTGTGTGTGAGTGTGTATGAGTGAGTGTGTGCGAGTGTGTGTGAGTGCGTGCGAGAGTGTGTGCACGTGTGTGTGAGTGTGTGTGTCCGCATGTGTGAGTGTGTGTATGTGAGTGTGTGTGAGTGTGTGTGCGAGTGTGTGGGAGTTTTTGTGTGCGAGTGTGTATGAGTGAGTGTGTGTGAGTGTGTGCGTGTGAGTGAGTGAGTGTGTGTGTGAGTGTGTGCGAGAGTAAGCGAGTGTTTGCGAGTGCGTGCGTGTGAGTGAGTGTGTGTGTGAGTGTGTACAAGTGTGTGCGAGCGTGAGCAAGTGTGTGCGAGTGTGTGTGAGTGAGTGTGTGTGAGTGTGTGTGAGTGTGCGCGAGTGTGTGCGAGTGTGTATGAGTGAGTGTGTGTGAGTGTGTATGAGTGTGTATGAGTGAGTGTGTGCGAGTGTGTGCGAGTGTGTGTGCGAGTGTGTGTGAGTGAGTGTGTGTGAGTGTTCTCGAGTGTGTCTGTGTGAGTGTGTGCGTGCGACTGCGTGCGAGTGTGTGCGAGTGTGTGTGAGCGGGTGTGTACGTGCGAGTGCATGCAAGTGTGTACGAGTGTGTGCGAGTGTTTGCGAGTGTGTGCGAGTGTGTATGAGTGAGTGTGTGCGAGTGTGTGTGAGTGTGTGCGAGAGTGTGTGCGCGTGTGTGTGAGCGTGTGTGTGCGCGTGTGTGTGAGTGTGTGTATGTGAGTATGTGTGAGTGTGTGTGCGAGTGTGTGGGAGTTTGTGTGTGCGAGTGTGTATGAGTGAGTGTGTGCGTGTGAGTGAGTGTGTGTGTGAGTGTGTACGAGTGTGTCCGAGTGTGTGCAAGATTGTGCAAGTGTGTGCGAGTGTGTGCGTGTGAGTGAGTGTGTGTGTGAGTATGTACAAGTGTGTGCGAGCGTGTGCTAGTGTGTGCGAATGTGTGCGAGTGTGTGCGAGTGAGTGAGTGTGTGTGAGTGTGTGCGAGAGAGTGTGTGCGAGTGTGTGCGAGTGTGCGCGAGTGTGTGCGAGTGTGTGCGAGTGTGTATGAGTGAGTGTGTGTAAGTGTGCTCAAGTGTGTGCGTGTGAGTGAGTGTGTGTGTGTGATTGTCTGCGAGTGTGTGCGAGCGAGTTTGTATGAGTGAGTGTGTGCGAGTGTGCGTGACTGTGTATGAGTGAGTGTGTGCGAGTGTTTGCGACTAAGTGTGTGTGAGTGTGTATGAGTTAGTGAGTGTGTGTGTGCGAGTGTGTGTGCAAGTGAGTGCGAGTGTGTGAGAGTGTGTGTGTGATTGTCTGCGAGTGTGTGTGAACGAGTTTGTATGAGTGAGTGTGTGCGAGTGTGCGTGAGTGTGTATGAGTGAGTGTGTGCGAGTGTTTGCGAGTGAGTGAGTGCAAGTGTGTATGAGTGTGTATGAGTGTGTATGAGTGAGTGAGTGCGAGTGTGTGTGAGTGTGCGCGAGAGTGTGTGTGTGCGAGAGTGTGTGCGAGTGTGTATGAGTGAGTGTGTGCGAGAGTGCGAGAGTGTGTGCGAGTGTTTGATGAGTGTGTGCGAGCGTGTGTGATTGTGTGTGAGTGTGTGTGAGTGTGTGTGAGTGTGTGCAAGAGTGTGTGCGAGTGTGTATGAGTGAGTGAGTGTGTGCGAGAGTGCGAGAGTGTGTGCGAGTGTTTGATGAGTGTGTGCGAGTGTGTATGAGTGAGTGTGTGCGAGTGTGTGATGAGTGTTTGCGAGTGGGTATGAGTGAGTGTGTGCGAGTGTGTGTGAGTGTGTGCGAGAGTGTGTGTGTGCGAGAGTGTGTGCGAGTGTGTATGAGTGAGTGTGTGCGAGAGTGTGTGCGAGTGTGTGATGAGTGTGTGCGAGTGTGTATGAGTGAGTGTGTGCGAGTGTGTGATGAGTGTGTGCGAGTGTGTATGAGTGAGTGTGTGCGAGCGTGTGTGATTGTGTGTGAGTGTGCGCGAGTGTGTGCGACTGTGTGCGTTTGAGTGAGTGTGTGCGATTGAGTGTGTGCGAGTGTGTATGAGTGAGTGTGTGTGAGTGTGTGCGAGTGTTTGTGAGTGTGTATGAGTGAGTGTGTATGAGTGAGTGTGTGCGAGTGCGTGCGAGTGTGTGTGTGCGAGTGTGTGCCAGTGTGCACGAGTGTGTGCGACTGTGTGTGCGAGTGTGCACGAGTGTGTGTGTGCGAGTGTGCACGAGTGTGTGTGTGCGAGTTTGTGCGCGTGTGTGTGCGTGCTAGTGTGTGCGAGTGTGTGCGAGTGAGTGAGTGTGTGTGAGTGTGTGCGAGTGTGTGTAAGTGTGTGCGAGTGTGCGTGAGTGTGTGCGAGTGTGTATGAGTGAGTGTGTGTGAGTTTGTGTGAGTGTGCGTGAGTGTGTGCGTGTGAGTGAGTGAGTGTGTGTGAGTGTGTGCGAGAGTGTATGAGTGAGTGTGTGTGAGTGCGTGCGAGTGTGTGCGAGTGTGCGTGCGAGTGTGTATGAGGGTGTGTGCGGGTGTGTGTGCGAGTGTGTGCGAGTGTGTGTGCGAGTGTGTGCGAGTGTGTGTGCGAGTGTGTGTACGAGTGTGTGTGTGCGAGTGTGTATGAGTGAGTGTGTGTGAGTGTGTATGAGTGAGTGTGTGCGAATGTGTGCGAGTGTGTGTGCGAGTGTGTGTGAGTGAGTGTGTGTGAGTGTTCTCGAGTGTGTCTGTACGAGTGTGTGCGTACGATTGCGTGTGAGTGTGTGAGAGTGTGTGTGTGCGAGTGTGCGTGAGTGTGCATGAGTGTGCGAGTGTGTGCGAGTGTGTATGAGTGATTGTGTGTGAGTGTGTATGAGTGTGTATGAGTGAGTGTGTGCGAGTGTGTGCGAGTGTGTGTGCGAGTGTGTGTGAGTGAGTGTGTGTGAGTGTTCTCGAGTGTGTCTGTACGAGTGTGTGCGTACGATTGCGTGCGAGTGTGTGCGAGTGTGTGTGTGCGAGTGTACGTGAGTGTGCATGAGTGTGCGAGTGTGTGCGAGTGTGTATGAGTGTGTATGAGTGAGTGTGTGCGAGTGTGTGTGAGTGTGTGCGAGAGTGTGTGTGTGCGAGAGTGCGAGAGTGTGTGCGAGCGTGTGTGCAAGTGTGTGCGAGTGTGTGTGCGAGTGTGTGTACAAGTGTGTGTTTTCGAGTGTGTATGAGTGAGTGTGTGTGAGTGTGTGTGAGTGTTTGTGAGTGTGTATGAGTGAGTGTGTGCAACTGTATATGAGTGAGTGTGTGCGAGTGCGTGCGAGTGTGTGTGTGCGAGTGTGTGTGCGAGTGTGTGCCAGTGTGTGCGACTGTGTGTGTGTTACTGTGTGCGAGTGTTTGAGTGTGTGCCAGTGTTTGTGCGAGTGAGTGTGTGCGAGTGTGTATGAGTGAGTGTCCTCGAGTGTGTGTGTGCGAGTATGTGCAAGTGTGTGCGTGCGAGTGCGTGCGAGTGTGTGCAAGTGTGTGTGTGCGAGTGTGTGCGTGCGAGTGCATGCGAGTGTGAACGAGTGTGTGCGAGAGTGTGCGTGCGAGTGTGCGTTAGTGTGCATGAGTGTGCGCGAGTGTGCGCGAGTGTTTGCGAGTGTGTGCGAGTGTGTATGAGTGTGTATGAGTGAGTGTGTGCGAGTGTGTGCGAGTGTGTATGAGTGTGTATGAGTGAGTGAGTGCGAGTGTGTGTGAGTGTGTGCGAGAGTGTGTGTGTGCGAGAGTGTGTGCGAGTGTGTATGAGTGAGTGTGTGCGAGAGTGCGAAAGTGTGTGCGAGTGTTTGATGAGTGTGTGCGAGTGTGTATGAGTGAGTGTGTGCGAGTGTGTGATGAGTGTTTGCGAGTGGGTATGAGAGAGTGTGTGCGAGCGTGTGTGATTGTGTGTGAGTGTGCGTGAGTGTGTGCGACTGTGTGTGTTTGAGTGAGTGTGTGCGATTGAGTGTGTGCGAGTGTGTGCAAGTGTGTGTGTGAGTGTGTGTGTGTGTGAGTGTGTGCGAGTGTGTGTGAGTGTGTATAAGTAAGTGTGTGCGTGTGAATGAGTGAGTGTGTGTGTGAGTGTGTACGAGTGTGTGCGAGTGTTTGCGATTGTGATTGAGTGTGTGTGTGTGAGTGTGTACGAGTGTGTGCAAGCATGTGCTAGTGTGTGCGAATGTGTGCGAGAGAGTGTGTGGAGTGTGTGGAGTGTGTGCGAATGTGCGCGAGTGTGAGCGAGTGTGTGCGAGTGTGTATAAGTGAGTGTGTGTGAGTGTGTGTGAGTGTGCTCAAGAGTGTGCGTGTGTGTGGGAGTGTGTGGGAGTGTATGCGAGTGTGTATGAGTGAGTGTTTGTGAGCGTTTGTGATTGTGTGTGAGTGTGCGCGAGTGTGTGCGACTGTGTGCGTTTGAGTGAGTGTGTGCGATTGAGTGTGTGCGAATGTGTATGAGTGAGTGTGTGTGAGTGCGTGCGAGTGTGTGTGTGCGAGTGTGTGGAAGTGTGCGCGAGTGTGTGCGACTGTGTGTGCGAGTGTGCACGATTGTGTGTGTGCGAGTGTGCACGAGTGTGTGTGTGCGAGTTTGTGCACGTGTGTGTGCGAGTGTGTGCGTGCTAGTGTGTGCGAGTGTGTGCGAGTGAGTGAGTGTGTGTGAGTGTGTGCGAGTGTGTGCGAGTGTGTGCGAGTGTGTATGAGTGAGTGTGTGTGAGTGTGTATGAGTGTGTATGAGTGAGTGTGTGCGAGTGTGTGCGAGTGTGTGTGCGAGTGTGTGTGAGTGAGTGTGTGTGAGTGTTCTCGAGTGTGTCTGTACGAGTGTGTGCGTACGATTGCGTGCGAGTGTGTGCGAGTGTGTGTGTGCGAGTGTGCGTGAGTGTGCATGAGTGTGCGAGTGTGTGCGAGTGTGTATGAGTGTGTATGAGTGAGTGTGTGCGAGTGTGTGTGAGTGTGTGCAAGAGTGTGTGTGTGCGAGAGTGCGAGAGTGTGTGCGAGTGTGTGTGCGAGTGTGTGCGAGTGTGTGTGCGAGTGTGTGTACGAGTGTGTGTTTGCGAGTGTGTATGAGTGAGTGTGTGTGAGTGTGTGCGAGTGTTTGTGAGTGTGTATGAGTGAGTGTGTGCGACTGTGTATGAGTGAGTGTGTGCGAGTGCGTGCGAGTGTGAGTGTGTGAGTGTGTGTGCGACTGTGTGCGACTGTGTGTGTGTTACTGTGTACGAGTGTTTGAGTGTGTGCCAGTGTTTGTGCGAGTGAGTGTGTGCGAGTGTGTATGAGTGAGTGTCCTCGAGTGTGTGTGTGCGAGTATATGTGCAAGTGTGTGCGTGCGAGTGCGTGCGAGTGTATGCGAGTGTGTGTGTGCGAGTGTGTGCGTGCGAGTGCATGCGAGTGTGTACGAGTGTGTTCGAGTGTGTGCGTGCGAGTGTGCGTTAGTGTGCATGAGTGTGCGAAAGTGTGTGCGAGTGTTTGCGAGTGTGTGCGAGTGTGTGTGTGTGTGTATGAGTGAGTGTGTGTGTGTGTGAGTGTGTATGAGTGTGTATGAGTGAGTGTGTGCGAGTGTGTGTGAGTGTGTGCGAGAGTGTGTGTGTGCGAGAGTGTGTGCGAGTGTGTATGAGTGAGTGTGTGCGAGAGTGCGAGAGTGTGTGCGAGTGTGTGATGAGTGTGTGCGAGTGTGTATGAGTGAGTGTGTGATGAGTGTGTGCGAGTGTGTATGAGTGAGTGTGTGCGAGCGTGTGTGATTGTGTGTGAGTGTGCGTGAGTGTGTGCGACTGTGTGCGTTTGAGTGAGTGTGTGCGATTGATTGTGTGCGAGTGTGTATGAGAGAGTGTGTGTGAGTGTGTGCGAGTGTTTGTGAGTGTGTATAAGTGAGTGTGTGTGAGTGTGTATGAGTGAGTTTGTGCCAGTGTGCGCGAGTGTGTGCGAATGTGTGTGCGAGTATGCACAAGTGTGTGTGTGCGAGTGTGTGCCAGTGTGCGCGAGTGTGTGCGACTGTGCGTGCGAGTGTGCATGAGTGTGTGTGTGCGAGTGTGCACGAGTGTGTGTGTGCGAGTTTGTGCGCGTGTGTGTGCGAGTGTGTGCGTGCGAGTGTGTATGAGTGAGTGTGTGCGAGTGTGTATGAGTGAGTGTGTGCGAGTGTGCGCGAGTGTGTGTGCGAGTGTGTGCCAGTGTGTGCGACTGTGTGTGTGTTACTGAGTGCGAGTGTTTGAGTGTGTGCCAGTGTTTGTGCGAGTGTGTGTGTGAGTGTGTGCGAGTGTGTATGAGTGAGTGTCCTCGAGTGTGTGTGTGCGAGTATGTGCAAGTGTGTGCGTGCGAGTGCGTGCGAGTGTGTGCGAGTGTTTGTGTGCGAGTGTGTGCGTGAGAGTGCATGCGAGTGTGAACGAGTTTGTGCGAGTGTGTGCGTGCGAGTGTGCGTTAGTGTGCATGAGTGTGCGTGAGTGTGTGCGAGTGTGTATGAGTGTGTATGAGTGAGTGTGTGCGAGTGTGTGTGAGTGTGTGCGAGTGTGTGCGAGTGTGTATGAGTGAGTGAGTGCGAGTGTGTGTGAGTGTGTGCAAGAGTGTGTGTGTGCGAGAGTGTGTGCGAGTGTGTATGAGTGAGTGTGTGCGAGAGTGCGAGAGTGGGTGCGAGTGTTTGATGAGTGTGTGCGAGTGTGTATGAGTGAGTGTGTGCGAGTGTGTGATGATTGTTTGCGAGTGGGTATGAGTGAGTGTGTGCGAGCGTGTGTGAGTGTGTGTGAGTGTGTGCGAGAGTGTGTGAGAGTGTATATGAGTGAGTGTGTGCGAGAGTGTGTGCGAGTGTGTATGAGTGACTATGTGCGAGTGTGTGATGAGTGTTTGCGAGTGGGTATGAGTGAGTGTGTGCGAGCGTGTGTGATTGTGTGTGAGTGTGCGTGAGTGTGTGCGACTGTGTGCGTTTGAGTGAGTGTGTGCAATTGAGTGTGTGCGAGTGTGTGCAATTGTGTGTGCGAGTGGGTATGAGTGAGTGTGTGCGAGTGTGTGCGAGTGTGTATGAGTGTGTATGAGTGTGTATGAGTGAGTGAGTGCGAGTGTGTGTGAGTGTGTGCAAGAGTGTGTGTGTGCAAGAGTGTGTTCGAGTGTGTATGAGTGAGTGTGTGCGAGAGTGTGAGAGTGTGTGCGAGTGTTTGATGAGTGTGTGCGAGCGTGTGTGATTGTGTGTGAGTGTGTGTGAGTGTGTGCAAGAGTGTGTGCGAGTGTGTATGAGTGAGTGTGTGCGAGAGTGCGAGAGTGTGTGCGAGTGTTTGATGAGTGTGTGCGAGTGTGTATGAGTGAGTGTGTGCGAGTGTGTGATGAGTGTTTGCGAGTGGGTATGAGTGAGTGTGTGCGAGTGTGTGTGAGTGTGTGCGAGAGTGTGTGTGTGCGAGAGTGTGTGCGAGTGTGTATGAGTGAGTGTGTGCGAGAGTGTGTGCGAGTGTGTGATGAGTGTGTGGAAGTTTGTATGAGTGAGTGTGTGCGAGTGTGTATGAGTGAGTGAGTGCGAGCGTGTGTGATTGTGTGTGAGTGTGCGCGAGTGTGTGCGACTGTGTGCGTTTGAGTGAGTGTGTGCGATTGAGTGTGTGCGAGTGTGTATGAGTGAGTGTGTGTGAGTGTGTGCTAGTGTTTGTGAGTGTGTATAAGTGAGAGTGTGCGAGTGTGCACGAGTGTGTGTGTGCGAGTTTGTGCGCGTGTGTGTGCGAGTGTGTGCGTGCGAGTGTGTATGAGTGAGTGTGTGCGAGTGTGTATGAGTGAGTGTGTGCGAGTGTGCGCGAGTGTGTGTGCGAGTGTGTGCCAGTTTGTGCGACTGTGTGTGTGTTACTGTGTGCGAGTGTTTGAGTGTGTGCCAGTGTTTTTGCGAGTGTGTGTGTGAGTGTGTGCGAGTTTGTATGAGTGAGTGTCCTCGAGTGTGTGTGTGCGAGTATGTGCAAGTGTGTGCGTGCGAGTGCGTGCGAGTGTGTGCGAGTGTGTGTGTGCGAGTGTGTATGAGTGAGTGTGTGCGAGTGTGTATGAGTGAGTGTGTGCGAGTGTGCGCGAGTGTGTGTGCGAGTGTGTGCCAGTGTGTGCGACTGTGTGTGTGTTACTGTGTGCGAGTGTTTGAGTGTGTGCCAGTGTTTGTGCGAGTGTGTGATTGAGTGTGTGCGAGTGTGTATGAGTGAGTGTCCTCGAGTGTGTGTGTGCGAGTATGTGCAAGTGTGTGCGTGCGAGTGTGTGCGAGTGTGTGCGAGTGTGTGTGTGCGAGTGTGTGCGTGAGAGTGCATGCGAGTGTGAACGAGTGTGTGCGAGTGTGCGTTAGTGTGCATGAGTGTGCGTGAGTGTGTGCGAGTGTGTATGAGTGTGTATGAGTGAGTGTGTGCGAGTGTGTGCGAGTGTGTGCGAGTGTGTGCGAGTGTGTATGAGTGAGTGAGTGCGAGTGTGTGTGAGTGTGTGCGAGAGTGTGTGTGTGCGAGAGTGTGTGCGAGTGTGTATGAGTGAGTGTGTGCGAGAGTGTGTGCGAGTGTTTGATGAGTGTGTGCGAGTGTGTATGAGTGAGTGTGTGCGAGTGTGTGATGAGTGTTTGCGAGTGGGTATGAGTGAGTGTGTGCGAGCGTGTGTGATTGTGTGTGAGTGTGTGTGAATGTGTGCGAGAGTGTGTGCGAGTGTGTATGAGTGAGTGTGTGCGAGAGTGCGAGAGTGTGTGCGAGTGTTTGATGAGTGTGTGCGAGTGTGTAAGAGTGATTGTGTGCGAGTGTGTGATGAGTGTTTGCGAGTGGGTATGAGTGAGTGTGTGCGAGCGTGTGTGATTGTGTGTGAGTGTGCGTGAGTGTGTGCGACTGTGTGCGTTTGAGTGAGTGTGTGCAATTGAGTGTGTGCGAGTGTGTGCAAGTGTGTGTGCGAGTGGGTATGAGTGAGTGTGTGCGAGTGTGTGCGAGTGTGTATGAGTGTGTATGAGTGTGTATGAGTGAGTGAGTGCGAGTGTGTGTGAGTGTGTGCGAGAGTGTGTGTGTGCGAGAGTGTGTGCGAGTGTGTATGAGTGAGTGTGTGCGAGAGTGTGTGCGAGTGTTTGATGAGTGTGTGCGAGCGTGTGTTATTGTGTGTGAGTGTGTGTGAGTGTGTGCAAGAGTGTGTGCGAGTGTGTATGAGTGAGTGTGTGCGAGAGTGCGAGAGTGTGTGCGAGTGTGTGATGAGTGTGTGCGAGTGTGTATGAGTGAGTGTGTGCGAGTGTGTGATGAGTGTGTGCGAGTGTGTATGATTGAGTGTGTGCGAGCGTGTGTGATTGTGTGTGAGTGTGTATGAGTGAGTGTGTGCGAGTGTGTGATGAGTGTTTGCGAGTGGGTATGAGTGAGTGTGTGTGAGTGTGTGTGAGTGTGTGCGAGAGTGTGTGTGTGAGAGTGTGTGCGAGTGTGTATGAGTGAGTGTGTGCGAGAGTGCGAGAGTGTGTGCGAGTGTGTGATGAGTGTGTGCGAGTGTGTATGAGTGAGTGTGTGCGAGTGTGTGATGAGTGTGTGCGAGAGTGTGTGATTGTGTGTGAGTGTGCGCGAGTGTTTGCGACTGTGCGTTTGAGTGAGTGTGTGCGATTGAGTGTGTGCGAGTGTGTATGAGTGAGTGTGTGTGAGTGTGTGCAAGTGTTTGTGAGTGTGTATGAGTGAGTGTGTGCGAGTGTTTGTGAGTGTGTATGAGTGAGTGTGTATGAGTGAGTGTGTGCGAGTGCGTGCGAGTGTGTGTGTGTGAGTGTGTGTGCGAGTGTGTGCCAGTGTGTGCGACTGTGTGTGTGTTACTGTGTGCGAGTGTTTGAGTGTGTGCCAGTGTTTGTGCGAGTGAGTGTGTGCGAGTGTGTATGAGTGAGTGTCCTCGAGTGTGTGTGTGCGAGTATGTGCAAGTGTGTGCGTGCGAGTGCGTGCGAGTGTGTGCGAGTGTGTGTGGCGAGTGTGTGTTTGCGATTGCTTGCGAGTGTGTACGAGTGTGTTTGAGTGTGTGCGTGCTAGTGTGCGTTAGTGTGCATGAGTGTGCGCGAGTGTGTGCGAGTGCTTGCGAGTGTGTGCGAGTGTGTATGAGTGTGTATAAGTGAGTGTGTGCGAGTGTGTGTGAGTGTGTGTGAGTGTGTATGAGTGTGTATGAGTGAGTGTGTACGAGTGTGTGTGAGTGTGTGCGAGAGTGTGTGTGTGCGAGAGTGTGTGCCAGTGTGTATGAGTGAGTGTGTGCGAGAGTGCGAGAGTGTGTGCGAGTGTGTGATGAGTGTGTGCGAGTGTGTATGAGTGAGTGTGTGATGAGTGTGTGCGAGTGTGTATGAGTGAGTGTGTGCGAGCGTGTGTGATTGTGTGTGAGTGTGCGCGAGTGTGTGCGACTGTGTGCGTTTGAGTGAGTGTGTGCGATTGAGTGTGTGCGAGTGTGTATGAGTGAGTGTGTGTGAGTGTGTGCTAGTGTTTGTGAGTGTGTATAAGTGAGTGTGTGCGAGTGTGTATGAGTGAGTGTGTGCCAGTGTGCGCGAGTGTGTGCGACTGTGTGTGCGAGTGTGCACGAGTGTGTGTGTGTGCGAGTGTGTGCCAGTGTGCGCGAGTGTGTGCGACTGTGTGTGCGAGTGTGCATGAGTGTGTGTGTGCGAGTGTGCACGAGTGTGTGTGTGCGAGTTTGTGCGCGTGTGTGTGCGAGTGTGTGCGTGCGAGTGTGTATGAGTGAGTGTGTGCGAGTGTGTATGAGTGAGTGTGTGCGAGCGTGCGCGAGTGTGTGTGCGAGTGTGTGCCAGTGTGTGCGACTGTGTGTGTGTTACTGTGTGCGAGTGTTTGAGTGTGTGCCAGTGTTTGTGCGAGTGTGTGTGTGAGTGTGTGCGAGTGTGTATGAGTGAGTGTCCTCGAGTGTGTGTGTGCGAGTATGTGCAAGTGTGTGCGTGCGAGTGCGTGCGAGTGTGTGCGAGTGTGTGTGTGCGAGTGTGTGCGTGCGAGTGTGTGTGCGAGTGCGTGCGAGTGTGTGTGTGCGAGTGTGTATGAGTGAGTGTGTGTGAGTGTGTGCGAGTGTTAGTGAGTGTGTATGAGTGAGTGTGTGCGACTGTGTATGAGTGAGTGTGTGCGAGTGCGTGCGAGTGTGTGTGCGAGTGTGCATTAGTGTGCATGAGTGTGCGTGAGTGTGTGCGAGTGTTTGCGTGTGTGTGCGAGTGTGTATGAGTGTGTATGAGCGAGTGTGTGCGCGTGTGTGCGAGTGTGTGCGAGTGTGTATGAGTGTGTATGAGTGAGTGAGTGCGAGTGTGTGTGAGTGTGTGCGAGAGTGTGTGTGTGCGAGAGTGTGTGCGAGTGTGTATGAGTGAGTGTGTGCGAGAGTGCGAGAGTGTGTGCGAGTGTTTGATGAGTGTCTGCGAGTGTGTATGAGTGAGTGTGTGCGAGTGTGTGATGAGTGTTTGCGAGTGGGTATGAGTGAGTGAGTGCGAGCGTGTGTGATTGTGTGTGAGTGTGTGTGAGTGTGTGCGAGAGTGTGTGCGAGTGTGTATGAGTGAGTGTGTGCGAGAGTGCGAGAGTGTGTGCGAGTGTTTGATGAGTGTGTGCGAGTGTGTATGAGTGAGTGTGTGCGAGTGTGTGATGAGTGTTTGCGAGTGGGTATGAGTGAGTGTGTGCGAGCGTGTGTGATTGTGTGCGTGAGTGTGTGCGACTGTGTGCGTTTGAGTGAGTGTGTGCGATTGAGTGTGTGCGAGTGTGTGCAAGTGTGTGTGCGAGTGGGTATGAGTGAGTGTGTGCGAGTGTGTATGAGTGTGTATGAGTGTGTATGAGTGAGTGAGTGCGAGTGTGTGTGAGTGTGTGCGAGAGTGTGTGTGTGCGAGAGTGTGTGCGAGTGTGTATGAGTGATTGTGTGCGAGAGTGCGAGAGTGTGTGCGAGTGTTTGATGAGTGTGTGCGAGCGTGTGTGATTGTGTGTGAGTGTGTGTGAGTGTGTGCAAGAGTGTATGTGAGTGTGTATGAGTGAGTGTGTGCGAGAGTGCGAGAGTATGTGCGAGTGTGTGATGAGTGTGTGCGAGTGTGTATGAGTGAGTGTGTGATGAGTGTGTGCGAGTGTGTATGAGTGAGTGTGTGTGAGCGTTTGTGATTGTGTGTGAGTGTGCGCGAGTGTGTGCGACTGTGTGCGTTTGAGTGAGTGTGTGCGATTGAGTGTGTGCGAGTGTGTATGAGTGAGTGTGTGTGAGTGCGTGCGAGTGTGTGTGTGCGAGTGTGTGGAAGTGTGCGCGAGTGTGTGCGACTGTGTGTGCGAGTGTGCACGATTGTGTGTGTGCGAGTGTGCACGAGTGTGTGTGTGCGAGTTTGTGCACGTGTGTGTGCGAGTGTGTGCGTGCTAGTGTGTGCGAGTGTGTGCGAGTGAGTGAGTGTGTGTGAGTGTGTGCGAGTGTGCGCGAGTGTGTGCGAGTGTGTATGAGTGAGTGTGTGTGAGTGTGTATGAGTGTGTATGAGTGAGTGTGTGCGAGTGTGTGCGAGTGTGTGTGCGAGTGTGTGTGAGTGAGTGTGTGTGAGTGTTCTCGAGTGTGTCTGTACGAGTGTGTGCGTACGATTGCGTGCGAGTGTGTGTGAGTGTGTGTGTGCGAGTGTGCGTGAGTGTGCATGAGTGTGCGATTGTGTGCGCGTGTGTGATGAGTGTTTGCGAGTGGGTATGAGTGAGTGTGTGCGAGCGTGTGTGATTGTGTGTGAGTGTGCGTGAGTGTGTGCGACTGTGTGCGTTTGAGTGAGTGTGTGCAATTGAGTGTGTGCGAGTGTGTGCAAGTGTGTGTGCGAGTGGGTATGAGTGAGTGTGTGCGAGTGTGTGCGAGTGTGTATGAGTGTGTATGAGTGTGTATGAGTGAGTGAGTGCGAGTGTGTGTGAGTGTGTGCGAGAGTGTGTGTGTGCGAGAGTGTGTGCGAGTGTGTATGAGTGAGTGTGTGCGAGAGTGTGTGCGAGTGTTTGATGAGTGTGTGCGAGCGTGTGTTATTGTGTGTGAGTGTGGGTGAGTGTGTGCAAGAGTGTGTGCGAGTGTGTATGAGTGAGTGTGTGCGAGAGTGCGAGAGTGTGTGCGAGTGTGTGATGAGTGTGTGCGAGTGTGTATGAGTGAGTGTGTGCGAGTGTGTGATGAGTGTGTGCGAGTGTGTATGAGTGAGTGTGTGCGAGCGTGTGTGATTGTGTGTGAGTGTGTATGAGTGAGTGTGTGCGAGTGTGTGATGAGTGTTTGCGAGTGGGTATGAGTGAGTGTGTGTGAGTGTGTGTGAGTGTGTGCGAGAGTGTGTGTGTGCGAGAGTGTGTGCGAGTGTGTATGAGTGAGTGTGTGCGAGAGTGCGAGAGTGTGTGCGAGTGTGTGATGAGTGTGTGCGAGTGTGTATGAGTGAGTGTGTGCGAGTGTGTGATGAGTGTGTGCGAGAGTGTATGAGTGAGTGTGTGCGAGAGTGTGTGATTGTGTGTGAGTGTGCGCGAGTGTGTGCGACTGTGTGCGTTTGAGTGAGTGTGTGCGATTGAGTGTGTGCGAGTGTGTATGAGTGAGTGTGTGTGAGTGTGTGCAAGTGTTTGTGAGTGTGTATGTGTGAGTGTGTGCGAGTGTTTGTGAGTGTGTATGAGTGAGTGTGTATGAGTGAGTGTGTGCGAGTGCGTGCGAATGTGTGTGTGCGAGTGTGTGTGCGAGTGTGTGCCAGTGTGTGCGACTGTGTGTGTGTTACTGTGTGCGAGTGTTTGAGTGTGTGCCAGTGTTTGTGCGAGTGAGTGTGTGCGAGTGTGTATGAGTGAGTGTCTTCGAGTGTGTGTGTGCGAGTATGTGCAAGTGTGTGCGTGCGAGTGCGTGCGAGTGTGTGCGAGTGTGTGTGTGCGAGTGTGTGTGTGCGAGTGCATGCGAGTGTGTACGAGTGTGTTTGAGTGTGTGCGTGCTAGTGTGCGTTAGTGTGCATGAGTGTGCGCGAGTGTGTGCGAGTGTTTGCGAGTGAGTGCGAGTGTGTATGAGTGTGTATAAGTGAGTGTGTGCGAGTGTGTGTGAGTGTGTGTGAGTGTGTATGAGTGTGTATGAGTGAGTGTGTACGAGTGTGTGTGAGTGTGTGCGAGAGTGTGTGTGTGCGAGAGTGTGTGCCAGTGTGTATGAGTGAGTGTGTGCGAGAGTGCGAGAGTGTGTGCGAGTGTGTGATGAGTGTGTGCGAGTGTGTATGAGTGAGTGTGTGATGAGTGTGTGCGAGTGTGTATGAGTGAGTGTGTGCGAGCGTGTGTGATTGTGTGTGAGTATGCGCGAGTGTGTGCGACTGTGTGCGTTTGAGTGAGTGTGTGCGATTGAGTGTGTGCGAGTGTGTATGAGTGAGTGTGTGTGAGTGTGTGCTAGTGTTTGTGAGTGTGTATAAGTGAGTGTGTGCGAGTGTGTATGAGTGAGTGTGTGCCAGTGTGCGCGAGTGTGTGCGACTGTGTGTGCGAGTGTGCACGAGTGTGTATGTGTGAGTGTGTGCCAGTGTGCGCGAGTGTGTGCGACTGTGTGTGCGAGTGTGCATGAGTGTGTGTGTGCGAGTTTGCACGAGTGTGTGTGTGCGAGTTTGTGCGCGTGTGTGTGCGAGTGTGTGCGTGCGAGTGTGTATGAGTGAGTGTGTGCGAGTGTGTATGAGTGAGTGTGTGCGAGTGTGCGCGAGTGTGTGTGCGAGTGTGTACCAGTGTGTGCGACTGTGTGTGTGTTACTGTGTGCGAGTGTTTGAGTGTGTGCCAGTGTTTGTGCGAGTGTGTGTGTGAGTGTGTGCGAGTGTGTATGAGTGAGTGTCCTCGAGTGTGTGTGTGCGAGTATGTGCAAGTGTGTGCGTGCGAGTGCGTGCGAGTGTGTGCGAGTGTGTGTGTGCGGGTGTGTGCGTGCGAGTGCATGCGAGTGTGAACGAGTGTGTGCGAGTGTGTGCGTGCGAGTGTGCGTTAGTGTGCATGAGTGTGCGTGAGTGTGTGCGAGTGTTTGCGAGTGTGTGCGAGTGTGTATGAGTGTGTATGAGCGAGTGTGTGCGCGTGTGTGCGAGTGTGTGCGAGTGTGTATGAGTGTGTATGAGTGAGTGAGTGCGAGTGTGTGTGAGTGTGTGCGAGAGTGTGTGTGTGCGAGAGTGTGTGCGAGTGTGTATGAGTGAGTGTGTGCGAGAGTGCGAGAGTGTGTGCGAGTGTTTGATGAGTGTCTGCGAGTGTGTATGAGTGAGTGTGTGCGAGTGTGTGATGAGTGTTTGCGAGTGGGTATGAGTGAGTGAGTGCGAGCGTGTGTGATTGTGTGTGAGTGTGTGTGAGTGTGTGCGAGAGTGTGTGCGAGTGTGTATGAGTGAGTGTGTGCGAGAGTGCGAGAGTGTGTGCGAGTGTTTGATGAGTGTGTGCGAGTGTGTATGAGTGAGTGTGTGCGAGTGTGTGATGAGTGTTTGCGAGCGGGTATGAGTGAGTGTGTGCGAGCGTGTGTGATTGTGTGCGTGAGTGTGTGTGACTGTGTGCGTTTGAGTGAGTGTGTGCGATTGAGTGTGTGCGAGTGTGTGCAAGTGTGTGTGCGAGTGGGTATGAGTGAGTGTGTGCGAGTGTGTGCGAGTGTGTATGAGTGTGTATGAGTGTGTATGAGTGAGTGAGTGCGAGTGTGTGTGAGTGTGTGCGAGAGTGTGTGTGTGCGAGAGTGTGTGCGAGTGTTTGATGAGTGTGTGCGAGCGTGTGTGATTGTGTGTGAGTGTGTGTGAGTGTGTGCAAGAGTGTATGAGAGTGTGTATGAGTGAGTGTGTGCGAGAGTGCGAGAGTGTGTGCGAGTGTTTGATGAGTGTGTGCGAGTGTGTATGAGTGAGTGTGTGCGAGTGTGTGATGAGTGTTTGCGAGTGGGTATGAGTGAGTGTGTGCGAGTGTGTGATGAGTGTTTGCGAGTGTGTGCGAGTGTGTGTGTGCGAGTGTACGTGAGTGTGCATGAGTGTGCGAGTGTGTGCGAGTGTGTATGAGTGTGTATGAGTGAGTGTGTGCGAGTGTGTGTGAGTGTGTGCGAGAGTGTGTGTGTGCGAGAGTGCGAGAGTGTGTGCGAGCGTGTGTGCAAGTGTGTGCGAGTGTGTGTGCGAGTGTGTGTACAAGTGTGTGTTTTCGAGTGTGTATGAGTGAGTGTGTGTGAGTGTGTGTGAGTGTTTGTGAGTGTGTATGAGTGAGTGTGTGCAACTGTATATGAGTGAGTGTGTGCGAGTGCGTGCGAGTGTGTGTGTGCGAGTGTGTGTGCGAGTGTGTGCCAGTGTGTGCGACTGTGTGTGTGTTACTGTGTGCGAGTGTTTGAGTGTGTGCCAGTGTTTGTGCGAGTGAGTGTGTGCGAGTGTGTATGAGTGAGTGTCCTCGAGTTTGTGTGTGCGAGTATGTGCAAGTGTGTGCGTGCGAGTGCGTGCGAGTGTGTGCAAGTGTGTGTGTGCGAGTGTGTGCGTGCGAGTGCATGCGAGTGTGAACGAGTGTGTGCGAGAGTGTGCGTGCGAGTGTGCGTTAGTGTGCATGAGTGTGCGCGAGTGTGCGCGAGTGTTTGCGAGTGTGTGCGAGTGTGTATGAGTGTGTATGAGTGAGTGTGTGCGAGTGTGTGCGAGTGTGTATGAGTGTGTATGAGTAAGTGAGTGCGAGTGTGTGTGAGTGTGTGCGAGAGTGTGTGTGTGCGAGAGTGTGTGCGAGTGTGTATGAGTGAGTGTGTGCGAGAGTGCGAGAGTGTGTGCGAGTGTTTGATGAGTGTGTGCGAGTGTGTATGAGTGAGTGTGTGCGAGTGTGTGATGAGTGTTTGCGAGTGGGTATGAGAGAGTGTGTGCGAGCGTGTGTGATTGTGTGTGAGTGTGCGTGAGTGTGTGCGACTGTGTGTGTTTGAGTGAGTGTGTGCGATTGAGTGTGTGCGAATGTGTGCAAGTGTGTGTGTGAGTGTGTGTGTGTGTGAGTGTGTGCGAGTGTGTGTGAGTGTGTATAAGTAAGTGTGTGCGTGTG
Organism: Phyllobates terribilis; assembly: GCF_046119375.1. Lineage (NCBI taxonomy): Eukaryota > Metazoa > Chordata > Amphibia > Anura > Dendrobatidae > Phyllobates > Phyllobates terribilis. The sequence goes on from NW_027362901.1 coordinate 2,797,524, forward strand.
AATGAGTGAGTGTGTGTGTGAGTGTGTACGAGTGTGTGCGAGTGTTTGCGATTGTGATTGAGTGTGTGTGTGTGAGTGTGTACGAGTGTGTGCAAGCATGTGCTAGTGTGTGCGAATGTGTGCGAGAGAGTGTGTGGAGTGTGTGGAGTGTGTGCGAATGTGCGCGAGTGTGAGCGAGTGTGTGCGAGTGTGTATAAGTGAGTGTGTGTGAGTGTGTGTGAGTGTGCTCAAGAGTGTGCGTGTGTGTGGGAGTGTGTGGGAGTGTATGCGAGTGTGTATGAGTGAGTGTTTGTGAGCGTTTGTGATTGTGTGTGAGTGTGCGCGAGTGTGTGCGACTGTGTGCGTTTGAGTGAGTGTGTGCGATTGAGTGTGTGCGAATGTGTATGAGTGAGTGTGTGTGAGTGCGTGCGAGTGTGTGTGTGCGAGTGTGTGGAAGTGTGCGCGAGTGTGTGCGACTGTGTGTGCGAGTGTGCACGATTGTGTGTGTGCGAGTGTGCACGAGTGTGTGTGTGCGAGTTTGTGCACGTGTGTGTGCGAGTGTGTGCGTGCTAGTGTGTGCGAGTGTGTGCGAGTGAGTGAGTGTGTGTGAGTGTGTGCGAGTGTGTGCGAGTGTGTGCGAGTGTGTATGAGTGAGTGTGTGTGAGTGTGTATGAGTGTGTATAAGTGAATGTGTGCGAGTGTGTGCGAGTGTGTGTGCGAGTGTGTGTGAGTGAGTGTGTGTGAGTGTTCTCGAGTGTGTCTGTACGAGTGTGTGCGTACGATTGCGTGCGAGTGTGTGCGAGTGTGTGTGTGCGAGTGTGCGTGAGTGTGCATGAGTGTGCGAGTGTGTGCGAGTGTGTATGAGTGTGTATGAGTGAGTGTGTGCGAGTGTGTGTGAGTGTGTGCAAGAGTGTGTGTGTGCGAGAGTGCGAGAGTGTGTGCGAGTGTGTGTGCGAGTGTGTGCGAGTGTGTGTGCGAGTGTGTGTACGAGTGTGTGTTTGCGAGTGTGTATGAGTGAGTGTGTGTGAGTGTGTGCGAGTGTTTGTGAGTGTGTATGAGTGAGTGTGTGCGACTGTGTATGAGTGAGTGTGTGCGAGTGCGTGCGAGTGTGAGTGTGTGAGTGTGTGTGCGACTGTGTGCGACTGTGTGTGTGTTACTGTGTACGAGTGTTTGAGTGTGTGCCAGTGTTTGTGCGAGTGAGTGTGTGCGAGTGTGTATGAGTGAGTGTCCTCGAGTGTGTGTGTGCGAGTATATGTGCAAGTGTGTGCGTGCGAGTGCGTGCGAGTGTATGCGAGTGTGTGTGTGCGAGTGTGTGCGTGCGAGTGCATGCGAGTGTGTACGAGTGTGTTCGAGTGTGTGCGTGCGAGTGTGCGTTAGTGTGCATGAGTGTGCGAAAGTGTGTGCGAGTGTTTGCGAGTGTGTGCGAGTGTGTGTGTGTGTGTATGAGTGAGTGTGTGTGTGTGTGAGTGTGTATGAGTGTGTATGAGTGAGTGTGTGCGAGTGTGTGTGAGTGTGTGCGAGAGTGTGTGTGTGCGAGAGTGTGTGCGAGTGTGTATGAGTGAGTGTGTGCGAGAGTGCGAGAGTGTGTGCGAGTGTGTGATGAGTGTGTGCGAGTGTGTATGAGTGAGTGTGTGATGAGTGTGTGCGAGTGTGTATGAGTGAGTGTGTGCGAGCGTGTGTGATTGTGTGTGAGTGTGCGTGAGTGTGTGCGACTGTGTGCGTTTGAGTGAGTGTGTGCGATTGATTGTGTGCGAGTGTGTATGAGAGAGTGTGTGTGAGTGTGTGCGAGTGTTTGTGAGTGTGTATAAGTGAGTGTGTGTGAGTGTGTATGAGTGAGTTTGTGCCAGTGTGCGCGAGTGTGTGCGAATGTGTGTGCGAGTGTGCACAAGTGTGTGTGTGCGATTGTGTGCCAGTGTGCGCGAGTGTGTGCGACTGTGCGTGCGAGTGTGCATGAGTGTGTGTGTGCGAGTGTGCACGAGTGTGTGTGTGCGAGTTTGTGCGCGTGTGTGTGCGAGTGTGTGCGTGCGAGTGTGTATGAGTGAGTGTGTGCGAGTGTGTATGAGTGAGTGTGTGCGAGTGTGCGCGAGTGTGTGTGCGAGTGTGTGCCAGTGTGTGCGACTGTGTGTGTGTTACTGAGTGCGAGTGTTTGAGTGTGTGCCAGTGTTTGTGCGAGTGTGTGTGTGAGTGTGTGCGAGTGTGTATGAGTGAGTGTCCTCGAGTGTGTGTGTGCGAGTATGTGCAAGTGTGTGCGTGCGAGTGCGTGCGAGTGTGTGCGAGTGTTTGTGTGCGAGTGTGTGCGTGAGAGTGCATGCGAGTGTGAACGAGTGTGTGCGAGTGTGTGCGTGCGAGTGTGCGTTAGTGTGCATGAGTGTGCGTGAGTGTGTGCGAGTGTGTATGAGTGTGTATGAGTGAGTGTGTGCGAGTGTGTGTGAGTGTGTGCGAGTGTGTGCGAGTGTGTATGAGTGAGTGAGTGCGAGTGTGTGTGAGTGTGTGCAAGAGTGTGTGTGTGCGAGAGTGTGTGCGAGTGTGTATGAGTGAGTGTGTGCGAGAGTGCGAGAGTGGGTGCGAGTGTTTGATGAGTGTGTGCGAGTGTGTATGAGTGAGTGTGTGCGAGTGTGTGATGATTGTTTGCGAGTGGGTATGAGTGAGTGTGTGCGAGCGTGTGTGAGTGTGTGTGAGTGTGTGCGAGAGTGTGTGAGAGTGTATATGAGTGAGTGTGTGCGAGAGTGCGAGAGTGTGTGCGAGTGTGTATGAGTGACTATGTGCGAGTGTGTGATGAGTGTTTGCGAGTGGGTATGAGTGAGTGTGTGCGAGCGTGTGTGATTGTGTGTGAGTGTGCGTGAGTTTGTGCGACTGTGTGCGTTTGAGTGAGTGTGTGCAATTGAGTGTGTGCGAGTGTGTGCAATTGTGTGTGCGAGTGGGTATGAGTGAGTGTGTGCGAGTGTGTGCGAGTGTGTATGAGTGTGTATGAGTGTGTATGAGTGAGTGAGTGCGAGTGTGTGTGAGTGTGTGCAAGAGTGTGTGTGTGCAAGAGTGTGTGCGAGTGTGTATGAGTGAGTGTGTGCGAGAGTGTGAGAGTGTGTGCGAGTGTTTGATGAGTGTGTGCGAGCGTGTGTGATTGTGTGTGAGTGTGTGTGAGTGTGTGCAAGAGTGTGTGCGAGTGTGTATGAGTGAGTGTGTGCGAGAGTGCGAGAGTGTGTGCGAGTGTTTGATGAGTGTGTGCGAGTGTGTATGAGTGAGTGTGTGCGAGTGTGTGATGAGTGTTTGCGAGTGGGTATGAGTGAGTGTGTGCGAGTGTGTGTGAGTGTGTGCGAGAGTGTGTGTGCGAGAGTGTGTGCGAGTGTGTATGAGTGAGTGTGTGCGAGAGTGTGTGCGAGTGTGTGATGAGTGTGTGGAAGTTTGTATGAGTGAGTGTGTGCGAGTGTGTATGAGTGAGTGAGTGCGAGCGTGTGTGATTGTGTGTGAGTGTGCGCGAGTGTGTGCGACTGTGTGCGTTTGAGTGAGTGTGTGCGATTGAGTGTGTGCGAGTCTGTATGAGTGAGTGTGTGTGAGTGTGTGCTAGTGTTTGTGAGTGTGTATAAGTGAGAGTGTGCGAGTGTGCACGAGTGTGTGTGTGCGAGTTTGTGCGCGTGTGTGTGCGAGTGTGTGCGTGCGAGTGTGTATGAGTGAGTGTGTGCGAGTGTGTATGAGTGAGTGTGTGCGAGTGTGCGCGAGTGTGTGTGCGAGTGTGTGCCAGTTTGTGCGACTGTGTGTGTGTTACTGTGTGCGAGTGTTTGAGTGTGTGCCAGTGTTTTTGCGAGTGTGTGTGTGAGTGTGTGCGAGTTTGTATGAGTGAGTGTCCTCGAGTGTGTGTGTGCGAGTATGTGCAAGTGTGTGCGTGCGAGTGCGTGCGAGTGTGTGCGAGTGTGTGTGTGCGAGTGTGTATGAGTGAGTGTGTGCGAGTGTGTATGAGTGAGTGTGTGCGAGTGTGCGCGAGTGTGTGTGCGAGTGTGTGCCAGTGTGTGCGACTGTGTGTGTGTTACTGTGTGCGAGTGTTTGAGTGTGTGCCAGTGTTTGTGCGAGTGTGTGATTGAGTGTGTGCGAGTGTGTATGAGTGAGTGTCCTCGAGTGTGTGTGTGCGAGTATGTGCAAGTGTGTGCGTGCGAGTGCGTGCGAGTGTGTGCGAGTGTGTGTGTGCGAGTGTGTGCGTGAGAGTGCATGCGAGTGTGAACGAGTGTGTGCGAGTGTGCGTTAGTGTGCATGAGTGTGCGTGAGTGTGTGCGAGTGTGTATGAGTGTGTATGAGTGAGTGTGTGCGAGTGTGTGCGAGTGTGTGCGAGTGTGTGCGAGTGTGTATGAGTGAGTGAGTGCGAGTGTGTGTGAGTGTGTGCGAGAGTGTGTGTGTGCGAGAGTGTGTGCGAGTGTGTATGAGTGAGTGTGTGCGAGAGTGTGTGCGAGTGTTTGATGAGTGTGTGCGAGTGTGTATGAGTGAGTGTGTGCGAGTGTGTGATGAGTGTTTGCGAGTGGGTATGAGTGAGTGTGTGCGAGCGTGTGTGATTGTGTGTGAGTGTGTGTGAATGTGTGCGAGAGTGTGTGCGAGTGTGTATGAGTGAGTGTGTGCGAGAGTGCGAGAGTGTGTGCGAGTGTTTGATGAGTGTGTGCGAGTGTGTAAGAGTGATTGTGTGCGAGTGTGTGATGAGTGTTTGCGAGTGGGTATGAGTGAGTGTGTGCGAGCGTGTGTGATTGTGTGTGAGTGTGCGTGAGTGTGTGCGACTGTGTGCGTTTGAGTGAGTGTGTGCAATTGAGTGTGTGCGAGTGTGTGCAAGTGTGTGTGCGAGTGGGTATGAGTGAGTGTGTGCGAGTGTGTGCGAGTGTGTATGAGTGTGTATGAGTGTGTATGAGTGAGTGAGTGCGAGTGTGTGTGAGTGTGTGCGAGAGTGTGTGTGTGCGAGAGTGTGTGCGAGTGTGTATGAGTGAGTGTGTGCGAGAGTGTGTGCGAGTGTTTGATGAGTGTGTGCGAGCGTGTGTTATTGTGTGTGAGTGTGTGTGAGTGTGTGCAAGAGTGTGTGCGAGTGTGTATGAGTGAGTGTGTGCGAGAGTGCGAGAGTGTGTGCGAGTGTGTGATGAGTGTGTGCGAGTGTGTATGAGTGAGTGTGTGCGAGTGTGTGATGAGTGTGTGCGAGTGTGTATGAGTGAGTGTGTGCGAGCGTGTGTGATTGTGTGTGAGTGTGTATGAGTGAGTGTGTGCGAGTGTGTGATGAGTGTTTGCGAGTGGGTATGAGTGAGTGTGTGTGAGTGTGTGTGAGTGTGTGCGAGAGTGTGTGTGTGAGAGTGTGTGCGAGTGTGTATGAGTGAGTGTGTGCGAGAGTGCGAGAGTGTGTGTGAGTGTGTGATTAGTGTGTGCGAGTGTGTATGAGTGAGTGTGTGCGAGTGTGTGATGAGTGTGTGCGAGAGTGTGTGATTGTGTGTGAGTGTGCGCGAGTGTTTGCGACTGTGCGTTTGAGTGAGTGTGTGCGATTGAGTGTGTGCGAGTGTGTATGAGTGAGTGTGTGTGAGTGTGTGCAAGTGTTTGTGAGTGTGTATGAGTGAGTGTGTGCGAGTGTTTGTGAGTGTGTATGAGTGAGTGTGTATGAGTGAGTGTGTGCGAGTGCGTGCGAGTGTGTGTGTGCGAGTGTGTGTGCGAGTGTGTGCCAGTGTGTGCGACTGTGTGTGTGTTACTGTGTGCGAGTGTTTGAGTGTGTGCCAGTGTTTGTGCGAGTGAGTGTGTGCGAGTGTGTATGAGTGAGTGTCCTCGAGTGTGTGTGTGCGAGTATGTGCAAGTGTGTGCGTGCGAGTGCGTGCGAGTGTGTGCGAGTGTGTGTGTGCGAGTGTGTGTGTGCGATTGCTTGCGAGTGTGTACGAGTGTGTTTGAGTGTGTGCGTGCTAGTGTGCGTTAGTGTGCATGAGTGTGCGCGAGTGTGTGCGAGTGTTTGCGAGTGTGTGCGAGTGTGTATGAGTGTGTATAAGTGAGTGTGTGCGAGTGTGTGTGAGTGTGTGTGAGTGTGTATGAGTGTGTATGAGTGAGTGTGTACGAGTGTGTGTGAGTGTGTGCGAGAGTGTGTGTGTGCGAGAGTGTGTGCCAGTGTGTATGAGTGAGTGTGTGCGAGAGTGCGAGAGTGTGTGCGAGTGTGTGATGAGTGTGTTCGAGTGTGTATGAGTGAGTGTGTGATGAGTGTGTGCGAGTGTGTATGAGTGAGTGTGTGCGAGCGTGTGTGATTGTGTGTGAGTGTGCGCGAGTGTGTGCGACTGTGTGCGTTTGAGTGAGTGTGTGCGATTGAGTGTGTGCGAGTGTGTATGAGTGAGTGTGTGTGAGTGTGTGCTAGTGTTTGTGAGTGTGTATAAGTGAGTGTGTGCGAGTGTGTATGAGTGAGTGTGTGCCAGTGTGCTCGAGTGTGTGCGACTGTGTGTGCGAGTGTGCACGAGTGTGTGTGTGCGAGTGTGTGCCAGTGTGCGCGAGTGTGTGCGACTGTGTGTGCGAGTGTGCATGAGTGTGTGTGTGCGAGTGTGCACGAGTGTGTGTGTGCGAGTTTGTGCGCGTGTGTGTGCGAGTGTGTGCGTGCGAGTGTGTATGAGTGAGTGTGTGCGAGTGTGTATGAGTGAGTGTGTGCGAGCGTGCGCGAGTGTGTGTGCGAGTGTGTGCCAGTGTGTGCGACTGTGTGTGTGTTACTGTGTGCGAGTGTTTGAGTGTGTGCCAGTGTTTGTGCGAGTGTGTGTGTGAGTGTGTGCGAGTGTGTATGAGTGAGTGTCCTCGAGTGTGTGTGTGCGAGTATGTGCAAGTGTGTGCGTGCGAGTGCGTGCGAGTGTGTGCGAGTGTGTGTGTGCGAGTGTGTGCGTGCGAGTGTGTGTGCGAGTGCGTGCGAGTGTGTGTGTGCGAGTGTGTATGAGTGAGTGTGTGTGAGTGTGTGCGAGTGTTAGTGAGTGTGTATGAGTGAGTGTGTGCGACTGTGTATGAGTGAGTGTGTGCGAGTGCGTGCGAGTGTGTGTGCGAGTGTGTGCCAGTGTGTGCGACTGTGTGTGTGTTACTGTGTGCGAGTGTTTGAGTGTGTGCCAGTGTTTGTGCGAGTGAGTGTGTGCGAGTGTGTATGAGTGAGTGTCCTCGAGTGTGTGTGTGCGAGTATGTGCAAGTGTGTGCGTGCGAGTGCGTGCGAGTGTGTGCGAGTGTGTGTGTGCGAGTGTGTGCGTGCGAGTGCATGTGAGTGTGAACGAGTGTGTGCGAGTATGTGCGTGCGAGTGTGCATTAGTGTGCATGAGTGTGCGTGAGTGTGTGCGAGTGTTTGCGAGTGTGTGCGAGTGTGTATGAGTGTGTATGAGCGAGTGTGTGCGCGTGTGTGCGAGTGTGTGCGAGTGTGTATGAGTGTGTATGAGTGAGTGAGTGCGAGTGTGTGTGAGTGTGTGCGAGAGTGTGTGTGTGCGAGAGTGTGTGCGAGTGTGTATGAGTGAGTGTGTGCGAGAGTGCGAGAGTGTGTGCGAGTGTTTGATGAGTGTCTGCGAGTGTGTATGAGTGAGTGTGTGCGAGTGTGTGATGAGTGTTTGCGAGTGGGTATGAGTGAGTGAGTGCGAGCGTGTGTGATTGTGTGTGAGTGTGTGTGAGTGTGTGCGAGAGTGTGTGCGAGTGTGTATGAGTGAGTGTGTGCGAGAGTGCGAGAGTGTGTGCGAGTGTTTGATGAGTGTGTGCGAGTGTGTATGAGTGAGTGTGTGCGAGTGTGTGATGAGTGTTTGCAAGTGGGTATGAGTGAGTGTGTGCGAGCGTGTGTGATTGTGTGCTTGAGTGTGTGCGACTGTGTGCGTTTGAGTGAGTGTGTGCGATTGAGTGTGTGCGAGTGTGTGCAAGTGTGTGTGCGAGTGGGTATGAGTGAGTGTGTGCGAGTGTGTGCGAGTGTGTATGAGTGTGTATGAGTGTGTATGAGTGAGTGAGTGCGAGTGTGTGTGAGTGTGTGCGAGAGTGTGTGTGTGCGAGAGTGTGTGCGAGTGTGTATGAGTGATTGTGTGCGAGAGTGCGAGAGTGTGTGCGAGTGTTTGATGAGTGTGTGCGAGCGTGTGTGATTGTGTGTGAGTGTGTGTGAGTGTGTGCAAGAGTGTATGCGAGTGTGTATGAGTGAGTGTGTGCGAGAGTGCGAGAGTATGTGCGAGTGTGTGATGAGTGTGTGCGAGTGTGTATGAGTGAGTGTGTGATGAGTGTGTGCGAGTGTGTATGAGTGAGTGTGTGTGAGCGTTTGTGATTGTGTGTGAGTGTGCGCGAGTGTGTGTGCGAGTGTGTGTGAGTGAGTGTGTGTGAGTGTTCTCGAGTGTGTCTGTACGAGTGTGTGCGTACGATTGCGTGCGAGTGTGTGCGAGTGTGTGTGTGCGAGTGTGCGTGAGTGTGCATGAGTGTGCGATTGTGTGCGCGTGTGTGATGAGTGTTTGCGAGTGGGTATGAGTGAGTGTGTGCGAGCGTGTGTGATTGTGTGTGAGTGTGCGTGAGTGTGTGCGACTGTGTGCGTTTGAGTGAGTGTGTGCAATTGAGTGTGTGCGAGTGTGTGCAAGTGTGTGTGCGAGTGGGTATGAGTGAGTGTGTGCGAGTGTGTGCGAGTGTGTATGAGTGTGTATGAGTGTGTATGAGTGAGTGAGTGCGAGTGTGTGTGAGTGTGTGCGAGAGTGTGTGTGTGCGAGAGTGTGTGCGAGTGTGTATGAGTGAGTGTGTGCGAGAGTGTGTGCGAGTGTTTGATGAGTGTGTGCGAGCGTGTGTTATTGTGTGTGAGTGTGTGTGAGTGTGTGCAAGAGTGTGTGCGAGTGTGTATGAGTGAGTGTGTGCGAGAGTGCGAGAGTGTGTGCGAGTGTGTGATGAGTGTGTGCGAGTGTGTATGAGTGAGTGTGTGCGAGTGTGTGATGAGTGTGTGCGAGTGTGTATGAGTGAGTGTGTGCGAGCGTGTGTGATTGTGTGTGAGTGTGTATGAGTGAGTGTGTGCGAGTGTGTGATGAGTGTTTGCGAGTGGGTATGAGTGAGTGTGTGTGAGTGTGTGTGAGTGTGTGCGAGACTGTGTGTGTGCGAGAGTGTGTGCGAGTGTGTATGAGTGAGTGTGTGCGAGAGTGCGAGAGTGTGTGCGAGTGTGTGATGAGTGTGTGCGAGTGTGTATGAGTGAGTGTGTGCGAGAGTGTGTGATTGTGTGTGAGTGTGCGCGACTGTGTGCGACTGTGTGCGTTTGAGTGAGTGTGTGCGATTGAGTGTGTGCGAGTGTGTATGAGTGAGTGTGTGTGAGTGTGTGCAAGTGTTTGTGAGTGTGTATGTGTGAGTGTGTGCGAGTGTTTGTGAGTGTGTATGAGTGAGTGTGTATGAGTGAGTGTGTGCGAGTGCGTGCGAATGTGTGTGTGCGAGTGTGTGTGCGAGTGTGTGCCAGTGTGTGCGACTGTGTGTGTGTTACTGTGTGCGAGTGTTTGAGTGTGTTCCAGTGTTTGTGCGAGTGAGTGTGTGCGAGTGTGTATGAGTGAGTGTCTTCGAGTGTGTGTGTGCGAGTATGTGCAAGTGTGTGCGTGCGAGTGCGTGCGAGTGTGTGCGAGTGTGTGTGTGCGAGTGTGTGTGTGCGAGTGCATGCGAGTGTGTACGAGTGTGTTTGAGTGTGTGCGTGCTAGTGTGCGTTAGTGTGCATGAGTGTGCGCGAGTGTGTGCGAGTGTTTGCGAGTGAGTGCGCGTGTGTATGAGTGTGTATAAGTGAGTGTGTGCGAGTGTGTGTGAGTGTGTGTGAGTGTGTATGAGTGTGTATGAGTGAGTGTGTACGAGTGTGTGTGAGTGTGTGCGAGAGTGTGTGTGTGCGAGAGTGTGTGCCAGTGTGTATGAGTGAGTGTGTGCGAGAGTGCGAGAGTGTGTGCGAGTGTGTGATGAGTGTGTGCGAGTGTGTATGAGTGAGTGTGTGATGAGTGTGTGCGAGTGTGTATGAGTGAGTGTGTGCGAGCGTGTGTGATTGTGTGTGAGTGTGCGCGAGTGTGTGCGACTGTGTGCGTTTGAGTGAGTGTGTGCGATTGAGTGTGTGCGAGTGTGTATGAGTGAGTGTGTGTGAGTGTGTGCTAGTGTTTGTGAGTGTGTATAAGTGAGTGTGTGCGAGTGTGTATGAGTGAGTGTGTGCCAGTGTGCGCGAGTGTGTGCGACTGTGTGTGCGAGTGTGCACGAGTGTGTGTGTGCGAGTGTGTGCCAGTGTGCGCGAGTGTGTGCGACTGTGTGTGCGAGTGTGCATGAGTGTGTGTGTGCGAGTGTGCACGAGTGTGTGTGTGCGAGTTTGTGCGCGTGTGTGTGCGAGTGTGTGCGTGCGAGTGTGTATGAGTGAGTGTGTGAGTGTGTGCGAGTGTGCGCGAGTGTGTGTGCGAGTGTGTGCCAGTGTGTGCGACTGTGTGTGTGTTACTGTGTGCGAGTGTTTGAGTGTGTGCCAGTGTTTGTGCGAGTGTGTGTGTGAGTGTGTGCGAGTGTGTATGAGTGAGTGTCCTCGAGTGTGTGTGTGCGAGTATGTGCAAGTGTGTGCGTGCGAGTGCGTGCGAGTGTGTGCGAGTGTGTGTGTGCGGGTGTGTGCGTGCGAGTGCATGCGAGTGTGAACGAGTGTGTGCGAGTGTGTGCGTGCGAGTGTGCGTTAGTGTGCATGAGTGTGCGTGAGTGTGTGCGAGTGTTTGCGAGTGTGTGCGAGTGTGTATGAGTGTGTATGAGCGAGTGTGTGCACGTGTGTGCGAGTGTGTGCGAGTGTGTATGAGTGTGTATGAGTGAGTGAGTGCGAGTGTGTGTGAGTGTGTGCGAGAGTGTGTGTGTGCGAGAGTGTGTGCGAGTGTGTATGAGTGAGTGTGTGCGAGAGTGCGAGAGTGTGTGCGAGTGTTTGATGAGTGTCTGCGAGTGTGTATGAGTGAGTGTGTGCGAGTGTGTGATGAGTGTTTGCGAGTGGGTATGAGTGAGTGAGTGCGAGCGTGTGTGATTGTGTGTGAGTGTGTGTGAGTGTGTGCGAGAGTGTGTGCGAGTGTGTATGAGTGAGTGTGTGCGAGAGTGCGAGAGTGTGTGCGAGTGTTTGATGAGTGTGTGCTAGTGTGTATTAGTGAGTGTGTGCGAGTGTGTGATGAGTGTTTGCGAGCGGGTATGAGTGAGTGTGTGCGAGCGTGTGTGATTGTGTGCGTGAGTGTGTGTGACTGTGTGCGTTTGAGTGAGTGTGTGCGATTGAGTGTGTGCGAGTGTGTGCAAGTGTGTGTGCGAGTGGGTATGAGTGAGTGTGTGCGAGTGTGTGCGAGTGTGTATGAGTGTGTATGAGTGTGTATGAGTGAGTGAGTGCGAGTGTGTGTGAGTGTGTGCGAGAGTGTGTGTGTGCGAGAGTGTGTGCAAGTGTTTGATGAGTGTGTGCGAGCGTGTGTGATTGTGTGTGAGTGTGTGTGAGTGTGTGCAAGAGTGTATGAGAGTGTGTATGAGTGAGTGTGTGCGAGAGTGCGAGAGTGTGTGCGAGTGTTTGATGAGTGTGTGCGAGTGTGTATGAGTGAGTGTGTGCGAGTGTGTGATGAGTGTTTGCGAGTGGGTATGAGTGAGTGTGTGCGAGTGTGTGTGAGTGTGTATGAGTGAGTGTGTGCGAGAGTGCGAGAGTGTGTGCGAGTGTGTGATGAGTGTGTGCGAGTGTGTATGAGTCAGTGTGTGCGAGTGTGTGATGAGTGTGTGCGAGTGTGTATGAGTGAGTGTGTGCGAGCGTGTGTGATTGTGTGTGAGTGTGCGCGAGTGTGTGCGACTGTGTGCGTTTGAGTGAGTGTGTGCAATTGAGTGTGTGCGAGTGTGTATGAGTGAGTGTGTGTGAGTGTGTGCGAGTGTTTGTGAGTGTGTATAAGTGAGTGTGTGCCAGTGTGCGTGAGTGTGTGCGACTGTGTGTGCGAGTGTGCACGAGTGTGTGTGTGCCAGTGTGCGCGAGTGTGTGCGACTGTGTGTGCGACTGTGTGTGCGAGTGTGCATGAGTGTGTGTGTGCGAGTGTGCACGAGTGTGTGTGTGCGAGTTTGTGCGCGTGTGTGTGCGAGTGTGTGCGTGCGAGTGTGTATGAGTAAGTGTGTGCGAGTGTGTATGAGTGAGTGTGTGCGAGTGTGCGCGAGTGTGTGTGCGAGTGTGTGCCAGTGTGTGCGACTATGTGTGTGTTACTGTGTGCGAGTGTTGGAGTGTGTGCCAGTGTTTGTGCGAGTGTGTGTGTGAGTGTGTGCGAGTGTGTATCAGTGAGTGTCCTCGAGTGTGTGTGTGCGAGTATGTGCAAGTGTGTGCGTGCGAGTGCGTGCGAGTGTGTGCGAGTGTGTGTGTGCGAGTGTGTGCGTGCGAGTGCATGCGAGTGTGTACGAGTGTGTGCGAGTGTGTGCGTGCGAGTGTGCGTTAGTGTGCATGAGTGTGCGTGAGTGTGTGCGAGTGTTTGCGAGTGTGTGCGAGTGTGTATGAGTGTGTATGAGTGAGTGTGTGTGAGTGTGTATGAGTGTGTATGAGTGAGTGTGTGCGAGTGTGTGTGAGTGTGTGCGAGAGTGTGTGTGTGCGAGAGTGTGTGCGAGTGTGTATGAATGAGTGTGTGCGAGAGTGCGAGAGTGTGTGCGAGTGTGTGATGAGTGTGTGCGAGTGTGTATGAGTGAGTGTGTGATGAGTGTGTGCGAGTGTGTATGAGTGAGTGTGTGTGAGCGTTTGTGATTGTGTGTGAGTGTGCGCGAGTGTGTGCGACTGTGTGCGTTTGAGTTAGTGTGTGTGATTGAGTGTGTGCGAGTGTGTATGAGTGAGTGTGTGTGAGTGCGTGCGAGTGTGTGTGTGCGAGTGTGTGGAAGTGTGCGACTGTGTGTGCGAGTGTGCACGATTGTGTGTGTGCGAGTGTGCACGAGTGTGTGTGTGCGAGTTTGTGCACGTGCGTGTGCGAGTGTGTGCGTGCTAGTGTGTGCGAGTGTGTGCGAGTGAGTGAGTGTGTGTGAGTGTGTGCGAGTGTGCGCGAGTGTGTGCGAGTGTGTATGAGTGAGTGTGTGTGAGTGTGTATGAGTGTGTATGAGTGAGTGTGTGCGAGTGTGTGCGAGTGTGTGTGCGAGTGTGTGTGAGTGAGTGTGTGTGAGTGTTCTCGAGTGTGTCTGTACGAGTGTGTGCGTACGATTGCGTTCGAGTATGTGCGAGTATGTGTGTGCGAGTGTGCGTGAGTGTGCATGAGTGTGCGAGTGTGTGCGAGTGTGTATGAGTGTGTATGAGTGAGTGTGTGCGAGTGTGTGTGAGTGTGTGCAAGAGTGTGTGTGTGCGAGAGTGCGAGAGTGTGTGCGAGTGTGTGTGCGAGTGTGTGCGAGTGTGTGTGCGAGTGTGTGTACGAGTGTGTGTTTGCGAGTGTGTATGAGTGAGTGTGTGTGAGTGTGTGCGAGTGTTTGTGAGTGTGTATGAGTGAGTGTGTGCGACTGTGTATGAGTGAGTGTGTGCGAGTGCGTGCGAGTGTGTATGAGTGAGTGTCCTCGAGTGTGTGTGTGCGAGTATATGTGCAAGTGTGTGCGTGCGAGTGCGTGCGAGTGTATGCGAGTGTGTGTGTGCGAGTGTGTGCGTGCGAGTGCATGCGAGTGTGTACGAGTGTGTTCGAGTGTGTGCGTGCGAGTGTGCGTTAGTGTGCATGAGTGTGCGAAAGTGTGTGCGAGTGTTTGCGAGTGTGTGCGAGTGTGTGTGTGTGTGTATGAGTGAGTGTGTGTGTGTGTGAGTGTGTATGAGTGTGTATGAGTGAGTGTGTGCGAGTGTGTGTGAGTGTGTGCGAGAGTGTGTGTGTGCGAGAGTGTGTGCGAGTGTGTATGAGTGAGTGTGTGCGAGAGTGTGAGAGTGTGTGCGAGTGTGTGATGAGTGTGTGCGACTGTGTATGAGTGAGTGTGTGATGAGTGTGTGCGAGTGTGTATGAGTGAGTGTGTGCGAGCGTGTGTGATTGTGTGTGAGTGTGCGTGAGTGTGTGCGACTGTGTGCGTTTGAGTGAGTGTGTGCGATTGATTGTGTGCGAGTGTGTATGAGAGAGTGTGTGTGAGTGTGTGCGAGTGTTTGTGAGTGTGTATAAGTGAGTGTGTGTGAGTGTGTATGAGTGAGTTTGTGCCAGTGTGCGCGAGTGTGTGTGAATGTGTGTGCGAGTGTGCACAAGTGTGTGTGTGCGATTGTGTGCCAGTGTGCGCGAGTGTGTGCGACTGTGCGTGCGAGTGTGCATGAGTGTGTGTGTGCGAGTGTGCACGAGTGTGTGTGTGCGAGTTTGTGCGCGTGTGTGTGCGAGTGTGTGCGTGCGAGTGTGTATGAGTGAGTGTGTGCGAGTGTGTATGAGTGAGTGTGTGCGAGTGTGCGCGAGTGTGTGTGCGAGTGTGTGCCAGTGTGTGCGACTGTGTGTGTGTTACTGAGTGCGAGTGTTTGAGTGTGTGCCAGTGTTTGTGCGAGTGTGTGTGTGAGTGTGTGCGAGTGTGTATGAGTGAGTGTCCTCGAGTGTGTGTGTGCGAGTATGTGCAAGTGTGTGCGTGCGAGTGCGTGCGAGTGTGTGCGAGTGTTTGTGTGCGAGTGTGTGCGTGAGAGTGCATGCGAGTGTGAACGAGTGTGTGCGAGTGTGTGCGTGCGAGTGTGCGTTAGTGTGCATGAGTGTGCGTGAGTGTGTGCGAGTGTGTATGAGTGTGTATGAGTGAGTGTGTGCGAGTGTGTGTGAGTGTGTGCGAGTGTGTGCGAGTGTGTATGAGTGAGTGAGTGCGAGTGTGTGTGAGTGTGTGCAAGAGTGTGTGTGTGCGAGAGTGTGTGCGAGTGTGTATGAGTGAGTGTGTGCGAGAGTGCGAGAGTGGGTGCGAGTGTTTGATGAGTGTGTGCGAGTGTGTATGAGTGAGTGTGTGCGAGTGTGTGATGATTGTTTGCGAGTGGGTATGAGTGAGTGTGTGCGAGCGTGTGTGAGTGTGTATATGAGTGAGTGTGTGCGAGAGTGCGAGAGTGTGTGCGAGTGTGTATGAGTGACTATGTGCGAGTGTGTGATGAGTGTTTGCGAGTGGGTATGAGTGAGTGTGTGCGAGCGTGTGTGATTGTGTGTGAGTGTGCGTGAGTTTGTGCGACTGTGTGCGTTTGAGTGAGTGTGTGCAATTGAGTGTGTGCGAGTGTGTGCAATTGTGTGTGCGAGTGGGTATGAGTGAGTGTGTGCGAGTGTGTGCGAGTGTGTATGAGTGTGTATGAGTGTGTATGAGTGAGTGAGTGCGAGTGTGTGTGAGTGTGTGCAAGAGTGTGTGTGTGCAAGAGTGTGTGCGAGTGTGTATGAGTGAGTGTGTGCGAGAGTGTGAGAGTGTGTGCGAGTGTTTGATGAGTGTGTGCGAGCGTGTGTGATTGTGTGTGAGTTTGTGTGGGTGTGTGCAAGAGTGTGTGCGAGTGTGTATGAGTGAGTGTGTGCGAGAGTGCGAGAGTGTGTGCGAGTGTTTGATGAGTGTGTGCGAGTGTGTATGAGTGAGTGTGTGCGAGTGTGTGATGAGTGTTTGCGAGTGGGTATGAGTGAGTGTGTGCGAGTGTGTGTGAGTGTGTGCGAGAGTGTGTGTGTGCGAGAGTGTGTGCGAGTGTGTATGAGTGAGTGTGTGCGAGAGTGTGTGCGAGTGTGTGATGAGTGTGTGGAAGTTTGTATGAGTGAGTGTGTGCGAGTGTGTATGAGTGAGTGAGTGCGAGCGTGTGTGATTGTGTGTGAGTGTGCGCGAGTGTGTGCGACTGTGTGCGTTTGAGTGAGTGTGTGCGATTGAGTGTGTGCGAGTGTGTATGAGTGAGTGTGTGTGAGTGTGTGCTAGTGTTTGTGAGTGTGTATAAGTGAGAGTGTGCGAGTGTGCACGAGTGTGTGTGTGCGAGTTTGTGCGCGTGTGTGTGCGAGTGTGTGCGTGCGAGTGTGTATGAGTGAGTGTGTGCGAGTGTGTATGAGTGAGTGTGTGCGAGTGTGCGCGAGTGTGTGTGCGAGTGTGTGCCAGTTTGTGCGACTGTGTGTGTGTTACTGTGTGCGAGTGTTTGAGTGTGTGCCAGTGTTTTTGCGAGTGTGTGTGTGAGTGTGTGCGAGTTTGTATGAGTGAGTGTCCTCGAGTGTGTGTGTGCGAGTATGTGCAAGTGTGTGCGTGCGAGTGCGTGCGAGTGTGTGCGAGTGTGTGTGTGCGAGTGTGTATGAGTGAGTGTGTGCGAGTGTGTATGAGTGAGTGTGTGCGAGTGTGCGCGAGTGTGTGTGCGAGTGTGTGCCAGTGTGTGCGACTGTGTGTGTGTTACTGTGTGCGAGTGTTTGAGTGTGTGCCAGTGTTTGTGCGAGTGTGTGATTGAGTGTGTGCGAGTGTGTATGAGTGAGTGTCCTCGAGTGTGTGTGTGCGAGTATGTGCAAGTGTGTGCGTGCGAGTGCGTGCGAGTGTGTGCGAGTGTGTGTGTGCGAGTGTGTGCGTGAGAGTGCATGCGAGTGTGAACGAGTGTGTGCGAGTGTGCGTTAGTGTGCATGAGTGTGCGTGAGTGTGTGCGAGTGTGTATGAGTGTGTATGAGTGAGTGTGTGCGAGTGTGTGCGAGTGTGTGCGAGTGTGTGCGAGTGTGTATGAGTGAGTGAGTGCGAGTGTGTGTGAGTGTGTGCGAGAGTGTGTGTGTGCGAGAGTGTGTGCGAGTGTGTATGAGTGAGTGTGTGCGAGAGTGTGTGCGAGTGTTTGATGAGTGTGTGCGAGTGTGTATGAGTGAGTGTGTGCGAGTGTGTGATGAGTGTTTGCGAGTGGGTATGAGTGAGTGTGTGCGAGCGTGTGTGATTGTGTGTGAGTGTGTGTGAATGTGTGCGAGAGTGTGTGCGAGTGTGTATGAGTGAGTGTGTGCGAGAGTGCGAGAGTGTGTGCGAGTGTTTGATGAGTGTGTGCGAGTGTGTAAGAGTGATTGTGTGCGAGTGTGTGATGAGTGTTTGCGAGTGGGTATGAGTGAGTGTGTGCGAGCGTGTGTGATTGTGTGTGAGTGTGCGTGAGTGTGTGCGACTGTGTGCGTTTGAGTGAGTGTGTGCAATTGAGTGTGTGCGAGTGTGTGCAAGTGTGTGTGCGAGTGGGTATGAGTGAGTGTGTGCGAGTGTGTGCGAGTGTGTATGAGTGTGTATGAGTGTGTATGAGTGAGTGAGTGCGAGTGTGTGTGAGTGTGTGCGAGAGTGTGTGTGTGCGAGAGTGTGTGCGAGTGTGTATGAGTGAGTGTGTGCGAGAGTGTGTGCGAGTGTTTGATGAGTGTGTGCGAGCGTGTGTTATTGTGTGTGAGTGTGTGTGAGTGTGTGCAAGAGTGTGTGCGAGTGTGTATGAGTGAGTGTGTGCGAGAGTGCGAGAGTGTGTGCGAGTGTGTGATGAGTGTGTGCGAGTGTGTATGAGTGAGTGTGTGCGAGTGTGTGATGAGTGTGTGCGAGTGTGTATGAGTGAGTGTGTGCGAGCGTGTGTGATTGTGTGTGAGTGTGTATGAGTGAGTGTGTGCGAGTGTGTGATGAGTGTTTGCGAGTGGGTATGAGTGAGTGTGTGTGAGTGTGTGTGAGTGTGTGCGAGAGTGTGTGTGTGAGAGTGTGTGCGAGTGTGTATGAGTGAGTGTGTGCGAGAGTGCGAGAGTGTGTGCGAGTGTGTGATGAGTGTGTGCGAGTGTGTATGAGTGAGTGTGTGCGAGTGTGTGATGAGTGTGTGCGAGAGTGTGTGATTGTGTGTGAGTGTGCGCGAGTGTTTGCGACTGTGCGTTTGAGTGAGTGTGTGCGATTGAGTGTGTGCGAGTGTGTATGAGTGAGTGTGTGTGAGTGTGTGCAAGTGTTTGTGAGTGTGTATGAGTGAGTGTGTGCGAGTGTTTGTGAGTGTGTATGAGTGAGTGTGTATGAGTGAGTGTGTGCGAGTGCGTGCGAGTGTGTGTGTGCGAGTGTGTGTGCGAGTGTGTGCCAGTGTGTGCGACTGTGTGTGTGTTACTGTGTGCGAGTGTTTGAGTGTGTGCCAGTGTTTGTGCGAGTGAGTGTGTGCGAGTGTGTATGAGTGAGTGTCCTCGAGTGTGTGTGTGCGAGTATGTGCAAGTGTGTGCGTGCGAGTGCGTGCGAGTGTGTGCGAGTGTGTGTGTGCGAGTGTGTGTGTGCGATTGCTTGCGAGTGTGTACGAGTGTGTTTGAGTGTGTGCGTGCTAGTGTGCGTTAGTGTGCATGAGTGTGCGCGAGTGTGTGCGAGTGTTTGCGAGTGTGTGCGAGTGTGTATGAGTGTGTATAAGTGAGTGTGTGCGAGTGTGTGTGAGTGTGTGTGAGTGTGTATGAGTGTGTATGAGTGAGTGTGTACGAGTGTGTGTGAGTGTGTGCGAGAGTGTGTGTGTGCGAGAGTGTGTGCCAGTGTGTATGAGTGAGTGTGTGCGAGAGTGCGAGAGTGTGTGCGAGTGTGTGATGAGTGTGTGCGAGTGTGTATGAGTGAGTGTGTGATGAGTGTGTGCGAGTGTGTATGAGTGAGTGTGTGCGAGCGTGTGTGATTGTGTGTGAGTGTGCGCGAGTGTGTGCGACTGTGTGCGTTTGAGTGAGTGTGTGCGATTGAGTGTGTGCGAGTGTGTATGAGTGAGTGTGTGTGAGTGTGTGCTAGTGTTTGTGAGTGTGTATAAGTGAGTGTGTGCGAGTGTGTATGAGTGAGTGTGTGCCAGTGTGCTCGAGTGTGTGCGACTGTGTGTGCGAGTGTGCACGAGTGTGTGTGTGCGAGTGTGTGCCAGTGTGCGCGAGTGTGTGCGACTGTGTGTGCCAGTGTGCATGAGTGTGTGTGTGCGAGTGTGCACGAGTGTGTGTGTGCGAGTTTGTGCGCGTGTGTGTGCGAGTGTGTGCGTGCGAGTGTGTATGAGTGAGTGTGTGCGAGTGTGTATGAGTGAGTGTGTGCGAGCGTGCGCGAGTGTGTGTGCGAGTGTGTGCCAGTGTGTGCGACTGTGTGTGTGTTACTGTGTGCGAGTGTTTGAGTGTGTGCCAGTGTTTGTGCGAGTGTGTGTGTGAGTGTGTGCGAGTGTGTATGAGTGAGTGTCCTCGAGTGTGTGTGTGCGAGTATGTGCAAGTGTGTGCGTGCGAGTGCGTGCGAGTGTGTGCGAGTGTGTGTGTGCGAGTGTGTGCGTGCGAGTGTGTGTGCGAGTGCGTGCGAGTGTGTGTGTGCGAGTGTGTATGAGTGAGTGTGTGTGAGTGTGTGCGAGTGTTAGTGAGTGTGTATGAGTGAGTGTGTGCGACTGTGTATGAGTGAGTGTGTGCGAGTGCGTGCGAGTGTGTGTGCGAGTGTGTGCCAGTGTGTGCGACTGTGTGTGTGTTACTGTGTGCGAGTGTTTGAGTGTGTGCCAGTGTTTGTGCGAGTGAGTGTGTGCGAGTGTGTATGAGTGAGTGTCCTCGAGTGTGTGTGTGCGAGTATGTGCAAGTGTGTGCGTGCGAGTGCGTGCGAGTGTGTGCGAGTGTGTGTGTGCGAGTGTGTGCGTGCGAGTGCATGTGAGTGTGAACGAGTGTGTGCGAGTATGTGCGTGCGAGTGTGCATTAGTGTGCATGAGTGTGCGTGAGTGTGTGCGAGTGTTTGCGAGTGTGTGCGAGTGTGTATGAGTGTGTATGAGCGAGTGTGTGCGCGTGTGTGCGAGTGTGTGCGAGTGTGTATGAGTGTGTATGAGTGAGTGAGTGCGAGTGTGTGTGAGTGTGTGCGAGAGTGTGTGTGAGTGTGTATGAGTGAGTGTGTGCGAGAGTGCGAGAGTGTGTGCGAGTGTTTGATGAGTGTCTGCGAGTGTGTATGAGTGAGTGTGTGCGAGTGTGTGATGAGTGTTTGCGAGTGGGTATGAGTGAGTGAGTGCGAGCGTGTGTGATTGTGTGTGAGTGTGTGTGAGTGTGTGCGAGAGTGTGTGCGAGTGTGTATGAGTGAGTGTGTGCGAGAGTGCGAGAGTGTGTGCGAGTGTTTGATGAGTGTGTGCGAGTGTGTATGAGTGAGTGTGTGCGAGTGTGTGATGAGTGTTTGCAAGTGGGTATGAGTGAGTGTGTGCGAGCGTGTGTGATTGTGTGCTTGAGTGTGTGCGACTGTGTGCGTTTGAGTGAGTGTGTGCGATTGAGTGTGTGCGAGTGTGTGCAAGTGTGTGTGCGAGTGGGTATGAGTGAGTGTGTGCGAGTGTGTGCGAGTGTGTATGAGTGTGTATGAGTGTGTATGAGTGAGTGAGTGCGAGTGTGTGTGAGTGTGTGCGAGAGTGTGTGTGTGCGAGAGTGTGTGCGAGTGTGTATGAGTGATTGTGTGCGAGAGTGCGAGAGTGTGTGCGAGTGTTTGATGAGTGTGTGCGAGCGTGTGTGATTGTGTGTGAGTGTGTGTGAGTGTGTGCAAGAGTGTATGCGAGTGTGTATGAGTGAGTGTGTGCGAGAGTGCGAGAGTATGTGCGAGTGTGTGATGAGTGTGTGCGAGTGTGTATGAGTGAGTGTGTGATGAGTGTGTGCGAGTGTGTATGAGTGAGTGTGTGTGAGCGTTTGTGATTGTGTGTGAGTGTGCGCGAGTGTGTGCGACTGTGTGCGTTTGAGTGAGTGTGTGCGATTGAGTGTGTGCGAGTGTGTATGAGTGAGTGTGTGTGAGTGCGTGCGAGTGTGTGTGTGCGAGTGTGTGGAAGTGTGCGCGAGTGTGTGCGACTGTGTGTGCGAGTGTGCACGATTGTGTGTGTGCAAGTGTGCACGAGTGTGTGTGTGCGAGTTTGTGCACGTGTGTGTGCGAGTGTGTGCGTGCTAGTGTGTGCGAGTGTGTGCGAGTGAGTGAGTGTGTGTGAGTGTGTGCGAGTGTGCGCGAGTGTGTGCGAGTGTGTATGAGTGAGTGTGTGTGAGTGTGTATGAGTGTGTATGAGTGAGTGTGTGCGAGTGTGTGCGAGTGTGTGTGCGAGTGTGTGTGAGTGAGTGTGTGTGAGTGTTCTCGAGTGTGTCTGTACGAGTGTGTGCGTACGATTGAGTGCGAGTGTGTGCGAGTGTGTGTGTGCGAGTGTGCGTGAGTGTGCATGAGTGTGCGATTGTGTGCGCGTGTGTGATGAGTGTTTGCGAGTGGGTATGAGTGAGTGTGTGCGAGCGTGTGTGATTGTGTGTGAGTGTGCGTGAGTGTGTGCGACTGTGTGCGTTTGAGTGAGTGTGTGCAATTGAGTGTGTGCGAGTGTGTGCAAGTGTGTGTGCGAGTGGGTATGAGTGAGTGTGTGCGAGTGTGTGCGAGTGTGTATGAGTGTGTATGAGTGTGTATGAGTGAGTGAGTGCGAGTGTGTGTGAGTGTGTGCGAGAGTGTGTGTGTGCGAGAGTGTGTGCGAGTGTGTATGAGTGAGTGTGTGCGAGAGTGTGTGCGAGTGTTTGATGAGTGTGTGCGAGCGTGTGTTATTGTGTGTGAGTGTGTGTGAGTGTGTGCAAGAGTGTGTGCGAGTGTGTATGAGTGAGTGTGTGCGAGAGTGCGAGAGTGTGTGCGAGTGTGTGATGAGTGTGTGCGAGTGTGTATGAGTGAGTGTGTGCGAGTGTGTGATGAGTGTGTGCGAGTGTGTATGAGTGAGTGTGTGCGAGCGTGTGTGATTGTGTGTGAGTGTGTATGAGTGAGTGTGTGCGAGTGTGTGATGAGTGTTTGCGAGTGGGTATGAGTGAGTGTGTGTGAGTGTGTGTGAGTGTGTGCGAGAGTGTGTGTGTGCGAGAGTGTGTGCGAGTGTGTATGAGTGAGTGTGTGCGAGAGTGCGAGAGTGTGTGCGAGTGTGTGATGAGTGTGTGCGAGTGTGTATGAGTGAGTGTGTGCGAGAGTGTGTGATTGTGTGTGAGTGTGCGCGAGTGTGTGCGACTGTGTGCGTTTGAGTGAGTGTGTGCGATTGAGTGTGTGCGAGTGTGTATGAGTGAGTGTGTGTGAGTGTGTGCAAGTGTTTGTGAGTGTGTATGTGTGAGTGTGTGCGAGTGTTTGTGAGTGTGTATGAGTGAGTGTGTATGAGTGAGTGTGTGCGAGTGCGTGCGAATGTGTGTGTGCGAGTGTGTGTGCGAGTGTGTGCCAGTGTGTGCGACTGTGTGTGTGTTACTGTGTGCGAGTGTTTGAGTGTGTGCCAGTGTTTGTGCGAGTGAGTGTGTGCGAGTGTGTATGAGTGAGTGTCTTCGAGTGTGTGTGTGCGAGTATGTGCAAGTGTGTGCGTGCGAGTGCGTGCGAGTGTGTGCGAGTGTGTGTGTGCGAGTGTGTGTGTGCGAGTGCATGCGAGTGTGTACGAGTGTGTTTGAGTGTGTGCGTGCTAGTGTGCGTTAGTGTGCATGAGTGTGCGCGAGTGTGTGCGAGTGTTTGCGAGTGAGTGCGAGTGTGTATGAGTGTGTATAAGTGAGTGTGTGCGAGTGTGTGTGAGTGTGTGTGAGTGTGTATGAGTGTGTATGAGTGAGTGTGTACGAGTGTGTGTGAGTGTGTGCGAGAGTGTGTGTGTGCGAGAGTGTGTGCCAGTGTGTATGAGTGAGTGTGTGCGAGAGTGCGAGAGTGTGTGCGAGTGTGTGATGAGTGTGTGCGAGTGTGTATGAGTGAGTGTGTGATGAGTGTGTGCGAGTGTGTATGAGTGAGTGTGTGCGAGCGTGTGTGATTGTGTGTGAGTGTGCGCGAGTGTGTGCGACTGTGTGCGTTTGAGTGAGTGTGTGCGATTGAGTGTGTGCGAGTGTGTATGAGTGAGTGTGTGTGAGTGTGTGCTAGTGTTTGTGAGTGTGTATAAGTGAGTGTGTGCGAGTGTGTATGAGTGAGTGTGTGCCAGTGTGCGCGAGTGTGTGCGACTGTGTGTGCGAGTGTGCACGAGTGTGTGTGTGCGAGTGTGTGCCAGTGTGCGCGAGTGTGTGCGACTGTGTGTGCGAGTGTGCATGAGTGTGTGTGTGCGAGTGTGCACGAGTGTGTGTGTGCGAGTTTGTGCGCGTGTGTGTGCGAGTGTGTGCGTGCGAGTGTGTATGAGTGAGTGTGTGCGAGTGTGTATGAGTGAGTGTGTGCGAGTGTGCGCGAGTGTGTGCCAGTGTGTGCGACTGTGTGTGTGTTACTGTGTGCGAGTGTTTGAGTGTGTGCCAGTGTTTGTGCGAGTGTGTGTGTGAGTGTGTGCGAGTGTGTATGAGTGAGTGTCCTCGAGTGTGTGTGTGCGAGTATGTGCAAGTGTGTGCGTGAGAGTGCGTGCGAGTGTGTGCGAGTGTGTGTGTGCGGGTGTGTGCGTGCGAGTGCATGCGAGTGTGAACGAGTGTGTGCGAGTGTGTGCGTGCGAGTGTGCGTTAGTGTGCATGAGTGTGCGTGAGTGTGTGCGAGTGTTTGCGAGTGTGTGCGAGTGTGTATGAGTGTGTATGAGCGAGTGTGTGCACGTGTGTGCGAGTGTGTGCGAGTGTGTATGAGTGTGTATGAGTGAGTGAGTGCGAGTGTGTGTGAGTGTGTGCGAGAGTGTGTGTGTGCGAGAGTGTGTGCGAGTGTGTATGAGTGAGTGTGTGCGAGAGTGCGAGAGTGTGTGCGAGTGTTTGATGAATGTCTGCGAGTGTGTATGAGTGAGTGTGTGCGAGTGTGTGATGAGTGTTTGCGAGTGGGTATGAGTGAGTGAGTGCGAGCGTGTGTGATTGTGTGTGAGTGTGTGTGAGTGTGTGCGAGAGTGTGTGCGAGTGTGTATGAGTGAGTGTGTGCGAGAGTGCGAGAGTGTGTGCGAGTGTTTGATGAGTGTGTGCTAGTGTGTATGAGTGAGTGTGTGCGAGTGTGTGATGAGTGTTTGCGAGCGGGTATGAGTGAGTGTGTGCGAGCGTGTGTGATTGTGTGCGTGAGTGTGTGTGACTGTGTGCGTTTGAGTGAGTGTGTGCGATTGAGTGTGTGCGAGTGTGTGCAAGTGTGTGTGCGAGTGGGTATGAGTGAGTGTGTGCGAGTGTGTGCGAGTGTGTATGAGTGTGTATGAGTGTGTATGAGTGAGTGAGTGCGAGTGTGTGTGAGTGTGTGCGAGAGTGTGTGTGTGCGAGAGTGTGTGCGAGTGTTTGATGAGTGTGTGCGAGCGTGTGTGATTGTGTGTGAGTGTGTGTGAGTGTGTGCAAGAGTGTATGAGAGTGTGTATGAGTGAGTGTGTGCGAGAGTGCGAGAGTGTGTGCGAGTGTTTGATGAGTGTGTGCGAGTGTGTATGAGTGAGTGTGTGCGAGTGTGTGATGAGTGTTTGCGAGTGGGTATGAGTGAGTGTGTGCGAGTGTGTGTGAGTGTGTATGAGTGAGTGTGTGCGAGAGTGCGAGAGTGTGTGCGAGTGTGTGATGAGTGTGTGCGAGTGTGTATGAGTCAGTGTGTGCGAGTGTGTGATGAGTGTGTGCGAGTGTGTATGAGTGAGTGTGTGCGAGCGTGTGTGATTGTGTGTGAGTGTGCGCGAGTGTGTGCGACTGTGTGCGTTTGAGTGAGTGTGTGCAATTGAGTGTGTGCGAGTGTGTATGAGTGAGTGTGTGTGAGTGTGTGCGAGTGTTTGTGAGTGTGTATAAGTGAGTGTGTGCCAGTGTGCGTGAGTGTGTGCGACTGTGTGTGCGAGTGTGCACGAGTGTGTGTGTGCCAGTGTGCGCGAGTGTGTGCGACTGTGTGTGCGACTGTGTGTGCGAGTGTGCATGAGTGTGTGTGTGCGAGTGTGCACGAGTGTGTGTGCGAGTTTGTGCGCGTGTGTGTGCGAGTGTGTGCGTGCGAGTGTGTATGAGTAAGTGTGTGCGAGTGTGTATGAGTGAGTGTGTGCGAGTGTGCGCGAGTGTGTGTGCGAGTGTGTGCCAGTGTGTGCGACTGTGTGTGTGTTACTGTGTGCGAGTGTTGGAGTGTGTGCCAGTGTTTGTGCGAGTGTGTGTGTGAGTGTGTGCGAGTGTGTATCAGTGAGTGTCCTCGAGTGTGTGTGTGCGAGTATGTGCAAGTGTGTGCGTGCGAGTGCGTGCGAGTGTGTGCGAGTGTGTGTGTGCGAGTGTGTGCGTGCGAGTGCATGCGAGTGTGTACGAGTGTGTGCGAGTGTGTGCGTGCGAGTGTGCGTTAGTGTGCATGAGTGTGCGTGAGTGTGTGCGAGTGTTTGCGAGTGTGTGCGAGTGTGTATGAGTGTGTATGAGTGAGTGTGTGTGAGTGTGTATGAGTGTGTATGAGTGAGTGTGTGCGAGTGTGTGTGAGTGTGTGCGAGAGTGTGTGTGTGCGAGAGTGTGTGCGAGTGTGTATGAATGAGTGTGTGCGAGAGTGCGAGAGTGTGTGCGAGTGTGTGATGAGTGTGTGCGAGTGTGTATGAGTGAGTGTGTGATGAGTGTGTGCGAGTGTGTATGAGTGAGTGTGTGTGAGCGTTTGTGATTGTGTGTGAGTGTGCGCGAGTGTGTGCGACTGTGTGCGTTTGAGTGAGTGTGTGTGATTGAGTGTGTGCGAGTGTGTATGAGTGAGTGTGTGTGAGTGCGTGCGAGTGTGTGTGTGCGAGTGTGTGGAAGTGTGCGACTGTGTGTGCGAGTGTGCACGATTGTGTGTGTGCGAGTGTGCACGAGTGTGTGTGTGCGAGTTTGTGCACGTGCGTGTGCGAGTGTGTGCGTGCTAGTGTGTGCGAGTGTGTGCGAGTGAGTGAGTGTGTGTGAGTGTGTGCGAGTGTGCGCGAGTGTGTGCGAGTGTGTATGAGTGAGTGTGTGTGAGTGTGTATGAGTGTGTATGAGTGAGTGTGTGCGAGTGTGTGCGAGTGTGTGTGCGAGTGTGTGTGAGTGAGTGTGTGTGAGTGTTCTCGAGTGTGTCTGTACGAGTGTGTGCGTACGATTGCGTTCGAGTATGTGCGAGTATGTGTGTGCGAGTGTGCGTGAGTGTGCATGAGTGTGCGAGTGTGTGCGAGTGTGTATGAGTGTGTATGAGTGAGTGTGTGCGAGTGTGTGTGAGTGTGTGCAAGAGTGTGTGTGTGCGAGAGTGCGAGAGTGTGTGCGAGTGTGTGTGCGAGTGTGTGCGAGTGTGTGTGCGAGTGTGTGTACGAGTGTGTGTTTGAGAGTGTGTATGAGTGAGTGTGTGTGAGTGTGTGCGAGTGTTTGTGAGTGTGTATGAGTGAGTGTGTGCGACTGTGTATGAGTGAGTGTGTGCGAGTGCGTGCGAGTGTGAGTGTGTGAGTGTGTGTGCGAGTGTGTGCCAGTGTGTGCGACTGTGTGTGTGTTACTGTGTACGAGTGTTTGAGTGTGTGCCAGTGTTTGTGCGAGTGAGTGTGTGCGAGTGTGTATGAGTGAGTGTCCTCGAGTGTGTGTGTGCGAGTATATGTGCAAGTGTGTGCGTGCGAGTGCGTGCGAGTGTATGCGAGTGTGTGTGTGCGAGTGTGTGCGTGCGAGTGCATGCGAGTGTGTACGAGTGTGTTCGAGTGTGTGCGTGCGAGTGTGCGTTAGTGTGCATGAGTGTGCGAAAGTGTGTGCGAGTGTTTGCGAGTGTGTGCGAGTGTGTGTGTGTGTGTATGAGTGAGTGTGTGTGTGTGTGAGTGTGTATGAGTGTGTATGAGTGAGTGTGTGCGAGTGTGTGTGAGTGTGTGCGAGAGTGTGTGTGTGCGAGAGTGCGTGCGAGTGTGTATGAGTGAGTGTGTGCGAGAGTGTGAGAGTGTGTGCGAGTGTGTGATGAGTGTGTGCGAGTGTGTATGAGTGAGTGTGTGATGAGTGTGTGCGAGTGTGTATGAGTGAGTGTGTGCGAGCGTGTGTGATTGTGTGTGAGTGTGCGTGAGTGTGTGCGACTGTGTGCGTTTGAGTGAGTGTGTGCGATTGATTGTGTGCGAGTGTGTATGAGAGAGTGTGTGTGAGTGTGTGCGAGTGTTTGTGAGTGTGTATAAGTGAGTGTGTGTGAGTGTGTATGAGTGAGTTTGTGCCAGTGTGCGCGAGTGTGTGCGAATGTGTGTGCGAGTGTGCACAAGTGTGTGTGTGCGATTGTGTGCCAGTGTGCGCGAGTGTGTGCGACTGTGCGTGCGAGTGTGCATGAGTGTGTGTGTGCGAGTGTGCACGAGTGTGTGTGTGCGAGTTTGTGCGCGTGTGTGTGCGAGTGTGTGCGTGCGAGTGTGTATGAGTGAGTGTGTGCGAGTGTGTATGAGTGAGTGTGTGCGAGTGTGCGCGAGTGTGTGTGCGAGTGTGTGCCAGTGTGTGCGACTGTGTGTGTGTTACTGAGTGCGAGTGTTTGAGTGTGTGCCAGTGTTTGTGCGAGTGTGTGTGTGAGTGTGTGCGAGTGTGTATGAGTGAGTGTCCTCGAGTGTGTGTGTGCGAGTATGTGCAAGTGTGTGCGTGCGAGTGCGTGCGAGTGTGTGCGAGTGTTTGTGTGCGAGTGTGTGCGTGAGAGTGCATGCGAGTGTGAACG
The DNA here is from genome assembly GCF_046119375.1 of Phyllobates terribilis. Classification (NCBI taxonomy): domain Eukaryota; kingdom Metazoa; phylum Chordata; class Amphibia; order Anura; family Dendrobatidae; genus Phyllobates; species Phyllobates terribilis. Next base: position 2,824,686 of record NW_027362901.1, read on the forward strand.
AGTGTGTGCGAGTGTGTGCGTGCGAGTGTGCGTTAGTGTGCATGAGTGTGCGTGAGTGTGTGCGAGTGTGTATGAGTGTGTATGAGTGAGTGTGTGCGAGTGTGTGTGAGTGTGTGCGAGTGTGTGCGAGTGTGTATGAGTGAGTGAGTGCGAGTGTGTGTGAGTGTGTGCAAGAGTGTGTGTGTGCGAGAGTGTGTGCGAGTGTGTATGAGTGAGTGTGTGCGAGAGTGCGAGAGTGGGTGCGAGTGTTTGATGAGTGTGTGCGAGTGTGTATGAGTGAGTGTGTGCGAGTGTGTGATGATTGTTTGCGAGTGGGTATGAGTGAGTGTGTGCGAGCGTGTGTGAGTGTGTGTGAGTGTGTGCGTGAGAGTGCATGCGAGTGTGAACGAGTGTGTGCGAGTGTGTGCGTGCGAGTGTGCGTTAGTGTGCATGAGTGTGCGTGAGTGTGTGCGAGTGTGTATGAGTGTGTATGAGTGAGTGTGTGCGAGTGTGCGCGAGTGTGTGCGAATGTGTGTGCGAGTGTGCACGAGTGTGTGTGTGCGAGTGTGTGCCAGTGTGCGCGAGTGTGTGCGACTGTGCGTGTGAGTGTGCATGAGTGTGTGTGTGCGAGTGTGCATGAGTGTGTGTGTGCGAGTTTGTGCGCGTGTGTGTGCGAGTGTGTGCGTGCGAGTGTGTATGAGTGAGTGTGTGCGAGTGTGTATGAGTGAGTGTGTGCGAGTGTGCGCGAGTGTGTGTGCGAGTGTGTGCCAGTGTGTGCGACTGTGTGTGTGTTACTGTGTGCGAGTGTTTGAGTGTGTGCCAGTGTTTGTGCGAGTGTGTGTGTGAGTGTGTGCGAGTGTGTGTGTGCGAGTATGTGCAAGTGTGTGCGTGTGAGTGCGTGCGAGTGTGTGCGAGTGTGTGTGTGCGAGTGTGTGCGTGAGAGTGCATGCGAGTGTGAACGAGTGTGTGCGAGTGTGTGCGTGCGAGTGTGCGTTAGTGTACATGAGTGTGCGTGAGTGTGTGCGAGTGTGTATGAGTGTGTATGAGTGAGTGTGTGCGAGTGTGTGCGAGTGTGTGCGAGTGTGTGCGAGTGTGTATGAGTGAGTGAGTGCGAGTGTGTGTGAGTGTGTGCGAGAGTGTGTGTGTGCGAGTGTGTATGAGTGAGTGTGTGCGAGAGTGCGAGAGTGTGTGCGAGTGTTTGATGAGTGTGTGCGAGTGTGTATGAGTGAGTGTGTGCGAGTGTGTGATGAGTGTTTGCGAGTGGGTATGAGTGAGTGTGTGCGAGCGTGTGTGATTGTGTGTGAGTGTGTGTGAGTGTGTGTGAGTGTGTGCGAGAGTGTGTGAGAGTGTATATGAGTGAGTGTGTGCGAGAGTGCGAGAGTGTGTGCGAGTGTGTATGAGTGATTATGTGCGAGTGTGTGATGAGTGTTTGCTCGTGGGTATGAGTGAGTGTGTGCGAGCGTGTGTGATTGTGTGTGAGTGTGCGTGAGTGTGTGCGACTGTGTGCATTTGAGTGAGTGTGTGCAATTGAGTGTGTGCGAGTGTGTGCATTTGTGTGTGCGAGTGTGTATGAGTGAGTGTGTGCGAGTGTGTGCGAGTGTGTATGAGTGTGTATGAGTGTGTATGAGTGAGTGAGTGCGAGTGTGTGTGAGTGTGTGCGAGAGTGTGTGTGTGCGAGAGTGTGTGCGAGTGTGTATGAGTGAGTGTGTGCGAGAGTGTGTGCGAGTGTTTGATGAGTGTGTGCGAGCGTGTGTGATTGTGTGTGAGTGTGTGTGAGTGTGTGCAAGAGTGTGTGCGAGTGTGTATGAGTGAGTGTGTGCGAGAGTGCGAGAGTGTGTGCGAGTGTTTGATGAGGGTGTGCGAGTGTGTATGAGTGAGTGTGTGCGAGTGTGTGATGAGTGTTTGCGAGTGGGTATGAGTGAGTGTGTGCGAGTGTGTGTGAGTGTGTGCGAGAGTGTGTGTGTGCGAGAGTGTGTGCGAGTGTGTATGAGTGAGTGTGTGCGAGAGTGTGTGCGAGTGTTTGATGAGTGTGTGCGAGCGTGTGTGATTGTGTGTGAGTGTGTGTGAGTGTGTGCAAGAGTGTGTGCGAGTGTGTATGAGTGAGTGTGTGCGAGAGTGCGAGAGTGTGTGCGAGTGTTTGATGAGGGTGTGCGAGTGTGTATGAGTGAGTGTGTGCGAGTGTGTGATGAGTGTTTGCGAGTGGGTATGAGTGAGTGTGTGCGAGTGTGTGATGAGGGTGTGCGAGTGTGTATGAGTGAGTGTGTGCGAGTGTGTGATGAGTGTGTGCGAGTGTGTATGAGTGAGTGTGTGCGAGCGTGTGTGATTGTGTGTGAGTGTGCGCGAGTGTGTGCGACTGTGTGCGTTTGAGTGAGTGTGTGCGATTGAGTGTGTGCGAGTGTGTATGAGTGAGTGTGTGCTAGTGTTTGTGAGTGTGTATAAGTGAGTGTGTGCGAGTGTGTATGAGTGAGTGTGTGCCAGTGTGCGCGAGTGTGTGCGACTGTGTGTGAGTGTGCACGAGTGTGTGTGTGCGAGTGTGCACGAGTGTGTGTGTGCGAGTTTGTGCGCGTGTGTGCGCGTGCTAGTGTGTGCGAGTGTGTGCGAGTGAGTGAGTGTGTGTGAGTGTGTGCGAGTGTGTGTAAGTGTGTGCGAGTGTGCGCGAGTGTGTGCGAGTGTGTATGAGTGAGTGTGTGTGAGTTTGTGTGAGTGTGCGTGAGTGTGTGCGTGTGAGTGAGTGAGTGTGTGTGAGTGTGTGCGAGAGTGTATGAGTGAGTGTGTGTGAGTGCGTGCGAGTGTGTGCGAGTGTGCGTGCGAGTGTGTATGAGGGTGTGTGCGGGTGTGTGTGCGAGTGTGTGCGAGTGTGTGTGCGAGTGTGTGCGAGTGTGTGAGTGTGTGTACGAGTGTGTGTGTGCGAGTGTGTATGAGTGAGTGTGTGTGAGTGTGTATGAGTGTGTATGAGTGAGTGTGTGTGAGTGTGTGCGAGTGTGTGTGCGAGTGTGTGTGAGTGAGTGTGTGTGAGTGTTCTCGAGTGTGTCTGTACGAGTGTGTGCGTACGATTGCGTGCGAGTGTGTGAGAGTGTGTGTGTGTGCGAGTGTGCGTGAGTGTGCATGAGTGTGCGAGTGTGTGCGAGTGTGTATGAGTGAGTGTGTGTGAGTGTGTATGAGTGTGTATGAGTGAGTGTGTGCGAGTGTGTGCGAGTGTGTGTGCGAGTGTGTGTGATTGTGTGTGAGTGTGTGTGAGTGTGTGCAAGAGTGTGTGCGAGTGTGTATGAGTGAGTGTGTGCGAGAGTGCGAGAGTGTGTGCGAGTGTTTGATGAGGGTGTGCGAGTGTGTATGAGTGAGTGTGTGCGAGTGTGTGATGAGTGTTTGCGAGTGGGTATGAGTGAGTGTGTGCGAGTGTGTGTGAGTGTGTGCGAGAGTGTGTGTGTGCGAGAGTGTGTGCGAGTGTGTGATGAGTGTGTGCGAGTTTGTATGAGTGAGTGTGTGCGAGTGTGTATGAGTGAGTGTGTGTGAGTGTGTGCGAGTGTTTGTGAGTGTGTATGAGTGAGTGTGTATGAGTGAGTGTGTGCGAGTGCGTGCGAGTGTGTGTGTGCGAGTGTGTGCCAGTGTGCGCGAGTGTGTGCGACTGTGTGTGAGTGTGCACGAGTGTGTGTGTGCGAGTGTGCACGAGTGCGTGTGTGCGAGTTTGTGCGCGTGTGTGCGCGTGCTAGTGTGTGCGAGTGTGTGCGAGTGAGTGAGTGTGTGTGAGTGTGTGCGAGTGTGTGTAAGTGTGTGCGAGTGTGCGCGAGTGTGTGAGAGTGTGTATGAGTGAGTGTGTGTGAGTTTGTGTGAGTGTGCGTGAGTGTGTGCGTGTGAGTGAGTGAGTGTGTGTGAGTGTGTGCGAGAGTGTATGAGTGAGTGTGTGTGAGTGCGTGCGAGTGTGTGCGAGTGTGCGTGCGAGTGTGTATGAGGGTGTGTGCGGGTGTGTGTGCGAGTGTGTGCGAGTGTGTGTGCGAGTGTGTGCGAGTGTGTGAGTGTGTGTACGAGTGTGTGTGTGTGCGAGTGTGTATGAGTGAGTGTGTGTGAGTGTGTATGAGTGTGTATGAGTGAGTGTGTGTGAGTGTGTGCGAGTGTGTGTGCGAGTGTGTGTGAGTGAGTGTGTGTGAGTGTTCTCGAGTGTGTCTGTACGAGTGTGTGCGTACGATTGCGTGCGAGTGTGTGAGAGTGTGTGTGTGTGCGAGTGTGCGTGAGTGTGCATGAGTGTGCGAGTGTGTGCGAGTGTGTATGAGTGAGTGTGTGTGAGTGTGTATGAGTGTGTATGAGTGAGTGTGTGCGAGTGTGTGCGAGTGTGTGTGCGAGTGTGTGTGAGTGAGTGTGTGTGAGTGTTCTCGAGTGTGTCTGTACGTGTGTGTGCGTACGATTGCGTGCGAGTGTGTGCGAGTGTGTGTGTGCGAGTGTGCGTGAGTGTGCATGAGTGTGCGAGTGTGTGCGAGTGTGTATGAGTGTGTATGAGTGAGTGTGTGTGAGTGTGTGTGTGTTTGTGAGTGTGTATGAGTGAGTGTGTGCGACTGTGTATGAGTGAGTGTGTGCGAGTGCGTGCGAGTGTGTGTGTGCGAGAGTGCGAGAGTGTGTGCGAGTGTTTGATGAGTGTGTGCGAGTGTGTATGAGTGAGTGTGTGCGAGAGTGCGAGAGTGTGTGCGAGTGTTTGATGAGTGTGTGCGAGTGTATATGAGTGAGTGTGTGCGAGTGTGTGATGAGTGTTTGCGAGTGGGTATGAGTGAGTGTGTGCGAGCGTGTGTGATTGTGTGTGAGTGTGCGTGAGTGTGTGCGACTGTGTGCGTTTGAGTGAGTGTGTGCGATTGAGTGTGTGCGAGTGTGTGCAAGTGTGTGTGCGAGTGGGTATGAGTGAGTGTGTGCGAGTGTGTATGAGTGTGTATGTGTGAGTGAGAGCGAGTGTGTGTGAGTGTGTGCGAGAGTGTGTGTGTGTGAGAGTGTGTGCGAGTGTGTATGAGTGAGTGTGTGCGAGAGTGCGAGAGTTTGTGCGAGTGTTTGATGAGTGTGTGCGAGCGTGTGTGATTGTGTTTGAGTGTGTGTGAGTGTGTGCAAGAGTGTGTGCGAGTGTGTATGTGTGAGTGTGTGCGAGAGTGCGAGAGTGTGTGCGAGTGTTTGATGAGTGTGTGCGAGTGTGTATGAGTGAGTGTGTGCGAGTGTGTGATGAGTGTTTGCGAGTGGGTATGAGTGAGTGTGTGCGAGTGTGTGTGAGTGTGTGCAAGAGTGTGTGTGTGCGAGAGTGTGTGCGAGTGTGTATGAGTGAGTGTGTGCGAGAGTGCGAGAGTGTGTGTGAGTGTGTGATGAGTGTGTGCGAGTGTGTATGAGTGAGTGTGTGCGAGTGTGTGATGAGAGTGTGCGAGTGTGTATGAGTGAGTGTGTGCGAGAGTTTGATGAGTGTGTGCGAGTGTGTAAGAGTGAGTGTGTGATGAGTGTTTGCGAGTGGGTATGAGTGAGTGTGTGCGAGCGTGTGTGATTGTGTGTGAGTGTGTGTGAGTGTGTGCGAGAGTGTGTGCGAGTGTGTATGAGTGAGTGTGTGCGAGAGTGTGAGAGTGTGTGCGAGTGTTTGATGAGTGTGTGCGAGTGTGTATGAGTGAGTGTGTGCGAGTGTGTGATGAGTGTTTGCGAGTGGGTATGAGTGAGTGTGTGCGAGCGTGTGTGATTGTTTGTGAGTGTGCGTGAGTGTGTGCGACTGTGTGCGTTTGAGTGAGTGTGTGCGATTGAGTGTGTGCGAGTGTGTGCAAGTGTGTGTGCGAGTGGGTATGAGTGAGTGTGTGCGAGTGTTTGCGAGTGTGTATGAGTGTGTATGAGTGAGTGAGTGCGAGTGTGTGTGAGTGTGTGCGAGAGTGTGTGTGTGCGAGAGTGTGTGCGAGTGTGTATGAGTGAGTGTATGCAAGAGTGCGAGAGTGTGTGCGAGTGTTTGATGAGTGTGTGTGAGCGTGTGTGATTGTGTGTGTGAGTGTGTGCAAGAGTGTGTGCGAGTGTGTATGAGTGAGTGTGTGCGAGAGTGCGAGAGTGTGTGCGAGTGTTTGATGAGTGTGTGCGAGTGTGTATGAGTGAGTGTGTGCGAGTGTGTGATGAGTGTTTGCGAGTGGGTATGAGTGAATGTGTGCAAGCGTGTGTGATTGTGTGTGATTGTGTGTGAGTGTGTCTGAGAGTGTGTGCGAGTGTGTATGAGTGAGTGTGTGCGAGAGTGCGAGAGTGTGTGCGAGTGTTTGATGAGTGTGTGCGAGTGGGTATGAGTGAGTGTGTGCGAGTGTGTGATGAGTGTTTGCGAGTGGGTATGAGTGAGTGTGTGCGAGCGTGTGTGATTGTGTGTGAGTGTGCGTAAGTGTGTGCGACTGTGTGCGTTTGAGTGAGTGTGTGCGATTGAGTGTGTGCGAGTGTGTGCAAGTGTGTGTGTGAGTGTGTGTGTCTGAGTGTGTGCGAGTGTGTGCGAGTGTGTATAAGTAAGTGTGTGCGTGTGAATGAGTGAGTGTGTGTGTGTGTACGAGTGTGTGCGAGTGTTTGTGATTGTGATTGAGTGTGTGTGTGAGTGTGTACGAGTGTGTGCAAGCATGTGCTAATGTGTGCGAATGTGTGCGATTGAGTGAGTGTGTGTGAGTGTGTGCGAGAGTGTGTGTGGAGTGTGTGGAGTGTGTGCGAGTGTGCGCGAGTGTGAGCGAGTGTGTGCGAGTGTGTGCGAGTGTGTGTGAGTGTGTATAAGTGAGTGTGTGTGAGTGTGTGTGAGTGTGCTCAAGAGTGTGCTTGTGTGTGCAAGTGTGTGGCAGTGTGTGTGTGTGAGTATGTATGAGTTAGTGTGTGCGAGCGTGTGTGATTGTGTGTGAGTTTGCGTGAGTGTGTGCGACTGTGTGCGTTTGAGTGAGTGTGTGCAAGCGTGTATAAGTGAGTGTGTGTGAGTGTGTGTGAGTGTGCTTAAGAGTGTGCGTGTGTGTGCGAGTGTGTGGGAGTGTGTGTGTGCGAGTGTGTATGAGTTAGTGTGTGCGAGTGTGCGCAAGTGTGTGTGTGCGAGGGTGTGGCAGTGTGTGCATGTGAGTGTGCGCGAGTATGTGCATGTGAGTGTGTGCGAGTGTTTATGAGTGAGTGTGTGCGAGTGTGTGAGTGAGTGAGTGTGTGTGTGCAAGTGTGTGCGAGTGTGTGCGAGTGTGTATGAGTGAGTGTGTGCGAGTGTGTATGAGTGTGTGAGAGTGTGTGTGTGCGAGTGTGTGTGAGTGTGTGAAAGCGAGTGTGTATGAGTGAGTGTGTGTGAGTGTGTGTGAGTGAGTGTGTGGGAGCGTGTATAAGTGAGTGTGTGCGAGTGTGTATGAGCGAGTGTGTGCGAGTGTGTATGAGTGAGTTTGTGCAAGTGTGTGATGAGTGTGTGCGTGTGAGTGAGTGAGTGTGTGTGTGTGAGTGTGCGCAAATGTGTGCGAGTGCGTGCGGGTGTGTTTGAGTGAGTGTGTGTGTGCGAGTGTTGGTGAGAGTGTGCGAGTGTGTGCGAGTATGTATAAGTGAGTGTGTGCGAGTGTGTGAGAGTGTGTGTGTGTGAGTGTCTGCGAGTGTGTGCGAGCGAGTTTGTATGAGTGACTGTGTGCGAGTGTGCGTGAGTTTGTATAAGTGAGTGTGTGCAAGTGTTTGCGAGTGAGTGTGTGCGATTGTGAATGAGTTAGTGTCTGAGTGTGTGCGAGTGTGTGCGAGTGTGTATGTGTGAGTGTGTGCGAGTGTGTATGACCGACTGTGTGCGAGCGTGTATGAGTGAGTGTGTGCGAGTGTGTATGAGTGAGTGTGTGTGAGTGTGTGCGAGTGTGTGCGAGTGTGTGTGAGTGTGTGCAAGTGAGTGTGTGCAAGTGTGTATGAGTGAGTGTGTGCGAGTGAGTGTGTGCGAGTGTGTATGAGTGAATGTGTGCAACTGTGTGCGAGTGTGTGTGAGTGAGTGTGTGGGAGTGTGTGTGAGTGTGTGCGAGTGTGTGAGTGTGTGTGCGAGTGTGTGAGAGTGTGTATGAGGGTGTGCATGGGTGTGTGTGCGAGTGTGTGTGAGTTTGTATGAGTGAGTGTGCTCGAGTGTGTGCGCGAGTCTGAGCAAATGTGTGCATGCGAGTGTGTGTGAGTGTGTGCAAGTGGGTATGAGTGAGTGTGTGTGAGTGTTTGCGAGTGTGTGTGAGTGTGTGTGAATGTGTGTGAGTGAGTGTGTGGGAGTGTGTATGAGTAAGTGTGTGTAAGTGTGTATGAGTGAGTGTGTGCAAGTGTGCGTCAGTGTGTGAGTGTGTATGTGTGAGTGTGTGCGAGTGTGTATGACCGACTGTGTGCGATGGTGTGTGAGTGAGTGTGTGCGAGTGTATATAAGTGAGTGTGTGCGTGTGAATGAGTGAGTGTGTGTGAGTGTGTACGAGTGTGTGCGAGTGTTTGCGATTGTGAGTAAGTGTGTGTGTGAGTGTGTACGAGTGTGTGCAAGCATGTGCTAGTGTGTGCGAATGTGTGCGATTGAGTGAGTGTGTGTGAGTGTGTGCGAGAGTGTGTGTGGAGTGTGTGGAGTGTGTGCGAGTGTGCGCAAGTGTGAGCGAGTGTGTGCGAGTGTGTGCGAGTGTGTGTGAGTGTGTATAAGTGAGTGTGTGTGAGTGTGTGTGAGTGTGCTCAAGAGTGTGCGTGTGTGTGCAAGTGTGTGGCAGTGTGTGTGTGCGAGTATGTATGAGTTAGTGTGTGCGCGAGTGTGTGTGCGAGGGTGTGCGAGTGTGTGCGTGTGAGTGTGCGTGAGTGTGCGCGAATGTGTGCGAGTGTGTGCATGTGAGTGTGTGCGAGTGTTTATGAGTGAGTGTGTGCGAGTGTGCGCGAGTGTGTATGAGTGAGTGTGTGCGAGTGTGTATGAGTGTGTGAGAGTGTGTGTGTGCGAGTGTGTGTGAGTGTGTGAAAGCGAGTGTGTATGAGTGAGTGTGTGTGAGTGTGTGTGAGTGAGTGTGTGCGAGCGTGTATAAGTGAGTGTGTGCGAGTGTGTGATGAGTGTTTGCGAGTGGGTATGAGTGAGTGTGTGCGAGCGTGTGTGATTGTGTGTGAGTGTGTGTGAGTGTGTGCGACAGTGTGTGCGAGTGTGTATGAGTGAGTGTGTGCGAGAGTGCGAGAGTGTGTGCGAGTGTTTGATGAGTGTGTGCGAGTGTGTATGAGTGAGTGTGTGCGAGTGTGTGATGAGTGTTTGCGAGTGTGCATGAGTGAGTGTGTGCGAGTGTTTGCGAGTGTGTATGTGTGAGTGCAAGTGTGTATCAGTTAGTGTGAGTGTGTGCGAGTGTGTATGTGTGAGTGTGTGCGGTTGTGTGGGTGGAGTGTGTATGAGTGAGTGTGTGTGAGAGTGTGTTCGAGTGTGTGCGTGCGAGTGTGTGCGAGTGTGTGTATGCGAGTGTGTACGTGCGAGTGCATGCAAGTGTGTACGAGTGTGTGTGAGTGTGCGCGAGTGTGCGTGAGTGTGTGCGAGTGTGCGCGAGTGTGCATGAGTGTGTGTGAGTGTGTGCGAGTGTTTGCGAGTGTGTGCGAGTGTGTATGAGTGAGTGTGTGCGAGTGTGTGTGAGTGCGTGCGAGAGTGTGTGCGCGTGTGTGTGTGTGTGTGTCCGCGTGTGTGAGTGTGTGTATGCGAGTGTGTGTGAGTGTGTGTGCGAGTGTGTGGGAGTTTTTGTGTGCGAGTGTGTATGAGTGAGTGTGTGCGAGTGTGTGCGTGTGAGTGAGTGAGTGTGTGTGTGAGTGTGTGCGAGTGTGTGCGAGAGTAAGCGAGTGTTTGCGAGTGCGTGCGTGTGAGTGAGTGTGTGTGTGAGTGTGTACAAGTGTGTGCGAACGTGAGCAAGTGTGTGCAAGTGTGTGTGAGTGAGTGTGTGTGAGTGTGTGTGAGTGTGCGCGAGTGTGTATGAGTGAGTGTGTGTGAGTGTGTATGAGTGAGTGTGTGCGAGTGTGTGCGAGTGTGTGTGCGAGTGTGTGTGAGTGAGTGTGTGTGAGTGTTCTCGAGTGTGTCTGTGTGAGTGTGTGCGTGCGACTGCGTGCGAGTGTCTGCGAGTGTGTGTGTGCGGGTGTGTACGTGCGAGTGCATGCAAGTGTGTACGAGTGTGTGCGAGTGTTTGCGAGTGTGTGCGAGTGTGTATGAGTGAGTGTGTGCGAGTGTGTGTGAGTGTGTGCGAGAGTGTGTGCGCGTGTGTGTGAGCGTGTGTGTGCACGTGTGTGTGAGTGTGTGTATGTGAGTATGTGTGAGTGTGTGTGCGAGTGTGTGGGAGTTTGTGTGTGCGAGTGTGTATGAGTGAGTGTGTGCGTGTGAGTGAGTGTGTGTGTGAGTGTGTACGAGTGTGTCCGAGTGTGTGCGAGAGTGTGCAAGTGTGTGCGAGTGTGTGCGTGTGAGTGAGTGTGTGTGTGAGTATGTACAAGTGTGTGCGAGCGTGTGCTAGTGTGTGCGAATGTGTGCGAGTGTGTGCGAGTGAGTGAGTGTGTGTGAGTGTGTGCGAGAGAGTGTGTGCGAGTGTGTGCGAGTGTGCGCGAGTGTGTGCGAGTGTGTGCGAGTGTGTATGAGTGAGTGTGTGTAAGTGTGCTCAAGTGTGTGCGTGTGAGTGAGTGTGTGTGTGTGATTGTCTGCGAGTGTGTGCGAGCGAGATTGTATGAGTGAGTGTGTGCGAGTGTGCGTGACTGTGTATGAGTGAGTGTGTGCGAGTGTTTGCGACTGAGTGTGTGTGAGTGTGTATGAGTTAGTGAGTGTGTGTGTGCGAGTGTGTGTGCGAGTGAGTGCGAGTGTGTGAGAGTGTGTGTGTGTGATTGTCTGCGAGTGTGTGCGAACGAGTTTGTATGAGTGAGTGTGTGCGAGTGTGCGTGAGTGTGTATGAGTGAGTGTGTGTGAGTGTTTGCGAGTGAGTGAGTGCAAGTGTGTATGAGTGTGTATGAGTGTGTATGAGTGAGTGAGTGCGAGTGTGTGTGAGTGTGTGCGAGAGTGTGTGTGTGCGAGAGTGTGTGCGAGTGTGTATGAGTGAGTGTGTGCGAGAGTGCGAGAGTGTGTGTGCGAGTGTTTGATGAGTGTGTGCGAGCGTGTGTGATTGTGTGTGAGTGTGTGTGAGTGTGTGTGAGTGTGTGCAAGAGTGTGTGCGAGTGTGTATGAGTGAGTGAGTGTGTGCGAGAGTGCGAGAGTGTGTGCGAGTGTTTGATGAGTGTGTGCGAGTGTGTATGAGTGAGTGTGTGCGAGTGTGTGATGAGTGTTTGCGAGTGGGTATGAGTGAGTGTGTGCGAGTGTGTGTGAGTGAGTGCGAGAGTGTGTGTGTGCGAGAGTGTGTGCGAGTGTGTATGAGTAAGTGTGTGCGAGAGTGTGTGCGAGTGTGTGATGAGTGTGTGCGAGTGTGTATGAGTGAGTGTGTGCGAGTGTGTGATGAGTGTGTGCGAGTGTGTATGAGTGAGTGTGTGTGAGCGTGTCTGATTGTGTGTGAGTGTGCGCGAGTGTGTGCGACTGTGTGCGTTTGAGTGAGTGTGTGCGATTGAGTGTGTGCGAGTGTGTATGAGTGAGTGTGTGTGAGTGTGTGCGAGTGTTTGTGAGTGTGTATGAGTGAGTGTGTATGAGTGAGTGTGTGCGAGTGCGTGCGAGTGTGTGTGTGCGAGTGTGTGCCAGTGTGCGCGAGTGTGTGCGACTGTGTGTGCGAGTGTGCACGAGTGTGTGTGTGCGAGTGTGCACGAGTGTGTGTGTGCGAGTTTGTGCGCGTGTGTGTGCGTGCTAGTGTGTGCGAGTGTGTGCGAGTGAGTGAGTGTGTGTGAGTGTGTGCGAGTGTGTGTAAGTGTGTGCGAGTGTGCACGAGTGTGTGCGAGTGTGTATGAGTGAGTGTGTGTGAGTTTGTGTGAGTGTGCGTGAGTGTGTGCGTGTGAGTGAGTGAGTGTGTGTGAGTGTGTGCGAGAGTGTATGAGTGAGTGTGTGTGAGTGCGTGCGAGTGTGTGCGAGTGTGCGTGCAAGTGTGTATGAGGGTGTGTGCGGGTGTGTGTGCGAGTGTGTGCGAGTGTGTGCGAGTGTGTGTGCGAGTGTGTGTACGAGTGTGTGTGTGCGAGTGTGTATGAGTGAGTGTGTGTGAGTGTGTATGAGTGTGTATGAGTGAGTGTGTGCGAGTGTGTGTGAGTGTGTGTGCGAGTGTGTGTGAGTGATTGTGTGTGAGTGTTCTCGAGTGTGTCTGTACGAGTGTGTGCGTACGATTGCGTGCGAGTGTGTGCGAGTGTGTGTGAGTGTGTGCAAGTGAGTGTGTGCAAGTGTGTATGAGTGAGTGTGTGCGAGTGAGTGTGTGCGAGTGTGTATGAGTGAATGTGTGCAACTGTGTGCGAGTGTGTGTGAGTGAGTGTGTGTGAGTGTGTGTGAGTGTGTGTGAGTGTGTGCGAGTGTGTGAGTGTGCGTGCGAGTGTGTGAGAGTGTGTATGAGGGTGTGCATGGGTGTGTTTGCGAGTGTGTGCGAGTGTGTGTGTGCGAGTTTGTATGAGTGAGTGTGCTCGAGTGTGTGCGCGAGTCTGTGCAAATGTGTGCATGCGAGTGTGTGTGAGTGTGTGCGAGTGGGTATGAGTGAGTGTGTGTGAGTGTTTGCGAGTGTGTGTGAGTGTGTGTGAATGTGTGTGAGTGAGTGTGTGGGAGTGTGTATGAGTAAGTTTGTGTAAGTGTGTATGAGTGAGTGTGTGCAAGTGTGCGTGAGTGTGTGCGAGTGTGTATGTGTGAGTGTGTGCGAGTGTGTATGACCGACTGTGTGCGATGGTGTGTGAGTGAGTGTGTGCGAGTGTTTATAAGTGAGTGTGCGTGTGTGAATGAGTGAGTGTGTGTGTGAGTGTGTACGAGTGTGTGCGAGTGTTTGCGATTGTGAGTGAGTGTGTGTGTGAGTGTGTACGAGTGTGTGCAAGCATGTGCTAGTGTGTGCGAGTATGAGTGTGTATGAGTGAGTGTGTGCGAGTGTGTGTGAGTGTGTGTGAGAGTGTGTGTGTGTGCGATAGTGTGGGCGAGTGTGTATGAGTGAGTGTGTGCGAGAGTGCGAGAGTGTGTGTGAGTGTGTGATGAGTGTGTGCGAGTGTGTATGAGTGAGTGTGTGCGAGTGTGTGATGAGTGTGTGCGAGTGTGTATGAGTGAGTGTGTGCGAGTGTGTATGAGTGTGTGAGAGTGTGTGTGTGCGAGTGTGTGTGAGAGTGTGAAAGCGAGTGTGTATGAGTGAGTGTGTGTGAGTGTGTGTGAGTGAGTGTGTGGGAGCGTGTATAAGTGAGTGTGTGCGAGTGTGTATGAGCGAGTGTGTGCGAGTGTGTATGAGTGAGTTTTTGCAAGTGTATGATGAGTGTGTGCGTGTGAGTGAGTGAGTGTGTGTGTGTGAGTGTGCGCGAATGTGTGCGAGTGCGTGCGGGTGTGTATGAGTGAGTGTGTGTGTGCGAGTGTGTGTGAGTGTGTATGAGTGAGTGTGTGTGAGTGTGTGCGAGTGTGTGCAATTGTGTGTGTGCGAGTGTGTGCGAGTGTTGGTGAGTGTGTGCAAGTGTGTGCGAGTATGTATAAGTGAGTGTGTGCGAGTGTGTGAGAGTGTGTGTGTGTGAGTGTCTGCGAGTGTGTGCAAGCGAGTTTGTATGAGTGACTGTGTGCGAGTGTGCGTGAGTTTGTATAAGTGAGTGTGTGCAAGTGTTTGCGAGTGAGTGTGTGCGATTGTGAATGAGTTAGTGTCTGAGTGTGTGCGAGTGTGTGCGAGTGTGTATGTGTGAGTGTGTGCGAGTGTGTATGACCGACTGTGTGTGAGCGTGTATGAGTGAGTGTGTGCGAGTGTGTATGAGTGAGTGTGTGTGAGTGTGTGCGAGTGTGTGCAAGTGTGTGTGAGTGTGTGCAAGTGAGTGTGTGCAAGTGTGTATGAGTGAGTGTGTGCGAGTGAGTGTGTGCAAGTGTGTATGAGTGAATGTGTGCAACTGTGTGCGAGTGTGTGTGAGTGAGTGTGTGGGAGTGTGTGTGAGTGTCTGCGAGTGTGTGAGTGTGCGTGCGAGTGTGTGAGAGTGTGTATGAGGGTGTGCATGGGTGTGTGTGCGAGTGTGTGCGAGTGTGTGTGTGCGAGTTTGTATGAGTGAGTGTGCTCGAGTGTGTGCGCGAGTCTGTGCAAATGTGTGCATGCGAGTGTGTGTGAGTGTGTGCAAGTGGTTATGAGTGAGTGTGTGTGAGTGTTTGCGAGTGTGTGTGAGTGTGTGTGAATGTGTGTGAGTGAGTGTGTGGGAGTGTGTATGTGTAAGTGTGTGTAAGTGTGTATGAGTGAGTGTGTGCAAGTGTGCGTGAGTGTGTGAGTGTGTATGTGTGAGTGTGTGCGAGTGTGTATGACCGACTGTGTGCGATGGTGTGTGAGTGAGTGTGTGCGAGTGTATATAAGTGAGTGTGTGCGTGTGAATGAGTGAGTGTGTGTGTGAGTGTGTACGAGTGTGTGCGAGTGTTTGCGATTGTGAGTGAGTGTGTGTGTGACTGTGTACGAGTGTGTGCAAGCATGTGCTAGTGTGTGCGAATGTGTGCGATTGAGTGAGTGTGTGTGAGTGTGTGCGAGAATGTGTGTGGAGTGTGTGGAGTGTGTGCGAGTGTGCGCGAGTGTGAGCGAGTTTGTGCGAGTGTGTGCGAGTGTGAGTGAGTGTGTATAAGTGAGTGTGTGTGAGTGTGTGTGAGTGTGCTCAAGAGTGTGCGTGTGTGTGCAAGTGTGTGGCAGTGTGTGTGTGGTTGTATGTATGAGTTAGTGTGTGTGCGAGTGTGTGTGCGAGGGTGTGCGAGGGTGTGCGTGTGAGTGTGCGTGAGTGTGCGCGAGTGTGTGCGAGTGTGTGCATGTGAGTGTGTGCGAGTGTTTATGAGTGAGTGTGTGCGAGTGTGCGCGAGTGTGTATGAGTGAGTGTGTGCGAGTGTGTATGAGTGTGTGAGAGTGTGTGTGTGCGAGTGTGTGTGAGTGTGTGAAAGCGAGTGTGTATGAGTGAGTGTGTGTGAGTGTGTGTGAGTGAGTGTGTGCGAGCGTGTATAAGTGAGTGTGTGCGAGTGTGTATGAGCGAGTGTGTGCGAGTGTGTATGAGTGAGTTTGTGCAAGTGTGTGATGAGTGTGTGCATGTGAGTGAGTGAGTGTATGTGTGCGAGTGTGCGCGAATGTGTGCGAGTGCGTGCGAGTGTGTATGAGTGAGTGTGTGCGAGTGTGTGTGAGTGTGTATGAGTGAGTATGTGTGAGTGTGTGCGAGTGTGTGCAATTGTGTGTGTGCGAGTGTGTGCGAGTGTTGGTGAGTGTGTGCGAGTATGTATAAGTGAGTGTGTGCGTGTGTGTGAGAGTGTGTGTGTGTGTGTGTCTGCGAGTGTGTGCGAGTGAGTTTGTATGAGTGAGTGTGTGCGAGTGTGTGTGAGTTTGTATAAGTGAGTGTGTGCGAGTGTTTGCGAGTGAGTGTGTGCGATTGTGAATGAGTTAGTGTGTGAGTGTGTGTGAGTGTGTGCGAGTGTGTATGTGTGAGTGTGTGCGAGTGTGTATGGCCGACTGTGTGCGAGCGTGTATGAGTGAGTGTGTGCGAGTGTGTATGAGTGAGTGTGTGTGAGTGTGTGCGAGTGTGTGCGAGTGTGTGTGAGTGTGTGCAAGTGAGTGTGTGCAAGTGTGTATGAGTGAGTGTGTGCGAGTGAGTGTGTGCGAGTGTGTATGAGTGAATGTGTGCAACTGTGTGCGAGTGTGTGTGAGTGAGTGTGTGGGAGTGTGTGTGAGTGTGTGTGAGTGTGTGCGAGTGTGTGAGTGTGCGTGCGAGTGTGTGAGAGTGTGTATGAGGGTGTGCATGGGTGTGTGTGCGAGTGTGTGCGAGTGTGTGTGTGCGAGTTGGTATGAGTGAGTGTGCTCGAGTGTGTGCGCGAGTCTGTGCAAATGTGTGCATGCGAGTGTGTGTGAGTGTGTGCGAGTGGGTATGAGTGAGTGTGTGTGAGTGTTTGCGAGTGTGTGTGAGTGTGTGTGAATGTGTGTGAGTGAGTGTGTGGGAGTGTTTATGAGTAAGTGTGTGTAAGTGTGTATGAGTGAGTGTGTGCAAGTGTGCGTGAGTGTGTGCGAGTGTGTATGTGTGATTGTGTGGGAGTGTGTATGACCGACTGTGTGCGATGGTGTGTGAGTGAGTGTGTGCGAGTGTTTATAAGTGAGTGTGCGCGTGTGAATGAGTGAGTGTGTGTGTGAGTGTGTACGAGTGTGTGCGAGTGTTTGCGATTGTGAGTGATTGTGTGTGTGAGTGTGTACGAGTGTGTGCAAGCATGTGCTAGTGTGTGCGAGTATGAGTGTGTATGAGTGAGTGTGTGCGAGTGTGTGTGAGTGTGTGCGAGAGTGTGTGTGTGCGATAGTGTGGGCGAGTGTGTATGAGTGAGTGTGTGCGAGAGTGCGAGAGTGTGTGTGAGTGTGTGATGAGTGTGTGCGAGTGTGTATGAGTGAGTGTGTGCGAGTGTGTGATGAGTGTGTGCGAGTGTGTATGAGTGAGTGTGTGCGAGCGTTTGTGATTGTGTGTGAGTGTGCGCGAGTGTGTGCGACTGTGTGCATTTGAGTGAGTGTGTGCAATTGAGTGTGTGCGAGTGTGTATGAGTGAGTGTGTGTGAGTGTGTGCGAGTGTTTGTGAGTGTGTATGAGTGAGTGTGTGTGAGTGTGTATGAGCGAGTGTGTGCGAGTGCGTGCGAGTGTTTGTGTGCGAGTGTGTGCCAGTGTGTGCGAGTGTGTGCGACTGTGTGCGAGTGTGCACGAGTGTGTGTGTGCGAGTGTGCACGAGTGTGTGTACGAGTTTGTGCGCGTGTGTGTGCGAGTGTGTGCGTTCTAGTGTGTGCGAGTGTGTGCGAGTGAGTGAGTGTGTGTGTGTGAGTGTGTGCGAGTGTGCGCGAGTGTGTGCGAGTGTGTATGAGTGAGTGTGTGTGAGTGTGAATGAGTGTGTATGAGTGAGTGTGTTCGAGTGTGTGCGAGTGTGTGTGCGAGTGTGTGTGAGTGAGTGTGTGTGAGTGTTCTCGAGTGTGTCTGTACGAGTGTGTGCGTACGATTGCGTGCGAGTGTGTGCGAGTGTGTGTGTGCGAGTGTGCGTGAGTGTGCATGAGTGTGCGAGTGTGTGCGAGTGTGTATGAGTGTGTATGAGTGAGTGTGTGCGAGTGTGTGTGAGTGTGTGCGAGAGTGTGTCTGTGCGAGAGTGCGAGAGTGTGTGCGAGTGTGTGCGAGTGTGTGTGCGAGTGTGTGCGAGTGTGTGTGCGAGTGTGTGTACGAGTGTGTGTGCGAGTGTGTATGAGTGAGTGTGTGTGAGTGTGTGCGAGTGTTTGTGAGTGTGTATGAGTGAGTGTGTGCGACTGTGTATGACTGAGTGTGTGCGAGTGCGTGTGAGTGTGTGTGCGAGTGTGTGTGCGAGTGTGATCCAGTGTGTGCGACTGTGTGTGTGTTACTGTGTGCGAGTGTTTGAGTGTGTGTCAGTGTTTGTGCAAGTGAGTGTGTGCGAGTGTGTATGAGTGAGTGTCCTCGAGTGTGTGTGCGAGTATGTGCAAGTGTGTGCGTGCGAGTGCGTGCGAGTGTGTGTGTGCGAGTGTGTGCGTGCGAGTGCATGCGAGTGTGTACGAATGTGTTCGAGTGTGTGCGTGCGAGTGTGCTTTAGTGTGCATGAGTGTGCGCGAGTGTGTGCGTGTGTTTGTGAGTATGTGCGAGTGTGTATCAGTGTGTATGAGTGAGTGTGTGCGAGTGTGTGCGAGTGTGTATGAGTGTGTATGAGTGAGTGTGTGCGAGTGTGTGTGAGTGTGTGCGAGAGTGTGTGTGTGCGAGAGTGTGTGCGAGTGTGTATGAGTGAGTGTGTGCGAGAGTGCGAGAGTGTGTGCGAGTGTGTGATGAGTGTGTGCGAGTGTGTATGAGTGAGTGTGTGCGAGTGTGTGATGAGTGTGTGCGATTGTGTATGAGTGAGTGTGTGCGAGCGTGTGTGATTGTGTGTGAGTGTGCGCGAGTGGGTGCGACTGTGTGCGTTTGAGTGAGTGTGTGCTTTTGAGTGTGTGCGAGTGTGTATGAGTGAGTGTGTGTGAGTGTGTGCGAGTGTTTGTGAGTGTTTATAAGTGAGTGTGTGCGAGTGTGTATGAGTGAGTGTGTGCCAGTGTGCGCGAGTGTGTGCGACTGTGTGTGCGAGTGTGCACGAGTGTGTGTGTGCGAGTGTGTGCCTGTGTGCGCGAGTGTGTGTGACTGTGTGTGCGAGTGTGCACGAGTGTGTGTGTGCAAGTTTGTGCGCGTGTGTGTGTTCAAGTTTGTGCGCGTGTGTGCGAGTGTGTGCGTGCGAGTGTGTATGAGTGAGTGTGTGCGAGTGTGTATGAGTGAGTGTGTGCGAGTGTGCGCGAGTGTGTGTGCGAGTGTGTGCCAGTGTGTGCGACTGTGTGTGTGTTACTGTGTGCGAGTGTGTATGAGTGAGTGTCCTTGAGTGTGTGTGTGCGAGTATGTGCAAGTGTGTGCGTGCGAGTGCGTGCGAGTGTGTGCGAGTGTGTGTGTGCGAGAGTGTGCGTGCGAGTGCATGCGAGTGTGAACGAGTGTGTGCTAGTGTGTGCGTGCGAGTGTGCGTTAGTGTGCATGAGTGTGCGCGAGTGTGTGCGAGTGTTTGCGAGTGTGTGCGAGTGTGTATGAGTGTGTATGAGTGAGTGTGTGTGAGTGTGTGCAAGTGTGTATGAGTGTGTATGAGTGAGTGAGTGCGAGTGTGTGTGAGTGTGTGCGAGAGTGTGTGTGTGCGAGAGTGTGTGCGCATGTGTATGAGTGAGTGTGTGCGAGAGTGCGAGAGTGTGTGCGAGTGTTTGATGAGTGTGTGCGAGTGTGTATGAGTGAGTGTGTGCGAGTGTGTGATGAGTGTTTGCGAGTGGGTATGAGTGAGTGTGTGTGAGCGTGTGTGATTGTGTGTGAGTGTGCGTGAGTGTGTGCGACTGTGTGCGTTTGAGTGAGTGTGTGCGATTAAGTGTGTACGAGTGTGTGCAAGTGTGTGTGTGAGTGTGTGCGAGTGTGTGCGAGTGTGTGTGTGCGAGTGTGTATAAGTGAGTGTGTGTGAGTGTGTGTGAGTGTGCTCAAGAGTGTGCGTGTGTGTGCGAGTGTGTGGGAGTGTGTGTGTGCGAGTGTGTATGAGTTAGTGTGTGCGAGTGTGCGTAAGTGTGAGTGTGCAAGGGTGTGCCAGTGTGTGCATGTGAGTGTGCGCGAGTATGTGCATGTGAGTGTGTGCGAGTGTGTGCAAGTGTTTATGAGTGAGTGTGTGCGAGTGTGTATGAGTGTGTGAGAGTGTGTGTGTGCGAGTGTGTGTGAGTGTGTGAAAGCGAGTGTGTATGAGTGAGTGTGTGTGAGTGTGTGTGAGTGAGTGTGTGCGAGTGTGTATAAGTGAGTGTGTGCGAGTGTGTATGAGCGAGTGAGTGTGAGTGTGTATGAGTGAGTTTGTGCAAGTGTGTGATGAGTGTGTGCGTGTGAGTGAGTGAGTGTGTGTGTGCGAGTGTGCGCGAATGTGTGCGAGTGCGTGCGAGTGTGTATGAGTGAATGTGTGCGAGTGTGTGTGAGTGTGTGCGAGTAATTGAGTTTGTGCGAGTGTGTGTGAGTGTGTATGAGTGAGTGTGTGTGAGTGTGTGCGAGTGTGTGCAATTGTGTGTGTGCGAGTGTGTGCGAGTGTTGGTGACTGTGTGCGAGTGTGTGCGAGTATGTATAAGTGAGTGTGTGCAAGTGTGTGTGTGAGTGTGTGTGTGTGTGTGAGTGTGTGCGAGTGTGTGCGAGTGTGTATAAGTAAGTGTGTGCGTGTGAATGAGTGAGTGTGTGTGTGAGTGTCTACGAGTGTGTGCGAGTGTTTGCGATTGTGATTGAGTGTGTGTGTGAGTGTCTACGAGTGTGTGCAAGCATGTGCTAGTGTGTGCGAATGTGTGCGATTGAGTGAGTGTGTGTGAGTGTGTGCGAGAGAGTGTGTGGAGTGTGTGGAGTGTGTGCGAGTGTGCGCGAGTGTGAGCGAGTGTGTGCGAGTGTGTGCGAGTGTGTATAAGTGAGTGTGTGTGAGTGTGTGTGAGTGTGCTCAAGAGTATGCGTGTGTGTGCGAGTGTGTGGGAGTGTGTGTGTGCGAGTGTGTATGAGTTAGTGTGTGCGAGTGTGCGCAAGTGTGTGTGTGCGAGGGTGTGCCAGTGTGTGCATGTGAGTGTGCGCGAGTATGTGCATGTGAGTGTGTGCGAGTGTGTGCGAGTGTTTATGAGTGAGTGTGTGCGAGTGTGTATGAGTGTGTGAGAGTGTGTGTGTGCGAGTGTGTGTGAGTGTGTGAAAGCGAGTGTGTATGAGTGAGTGTGTGTGAGTGTGTATGAGCGAGTGCGTGCGAGTGCGTGCGAGTGTGTGTGTGCGAGTGTGTGCCAGTGTGCGCGAGTGTGTGCGACTGTGTGTGCGAGTGTGCACGAGTGTGTGTGTGCGAGTGTGCACGAGTGTGTGTGTGCGAGTTTGTGCGCGTGTGTGTGCGAGTGTGTGCGTTCTAGTGTGTGCGAGTGAGTGAGTGTGTGTGAGTGTGTGTGAGTGTGCGCGAGTGTGTGCGAGTGTGTATGAGTGAGTGTGTGTGAGTGTGTATGAGTGTGTATGAGTGAGTGTGTGCGAGTGTGTGCGAGTGTGTGCGAGTGTGTGTGTGCGAGTGTGCGTGAGTGTGCATGAGTGTGCGAGTGTGTGCGAGTGTGTATGAGTGTGTATGAGTGAGTGTGTGCGAGTGTGTGTGAGTGTGTGCGAGAGTGTGTGTGTGCGAGAGTGCGAGAGTGTGTGCGAGTGTGTGTGCGAGTGTGTGCGAGTGTGTGTGCGAGTGTGTGTACGAGTGTGTGTTTGCGAGTGTGTATGAGTGAGTGTGTGTGAGTGTGTGCGAGTGTTTGTGAGTGTGTATGAGTGAGTGTGTGCGACTGTGTATGAGTGAGTGTATGCGAGTGCGTGCGAGTGTGTGTGTGCGAGTGTGTGCCAGTGTGTGCGACTGTGTGTGTGTTACTGTGTGCGAGTGTTTGAGTGTGTGCCAGTGTTTGTGCGAGTGAGTGTGTGCGAGTGTGTATGAGTGAGTGTCCTCGAGTGTGTGTGTGCGAGTATGTGCAAGTGTGTGCGTGCGAGTGCGTGCGAGTGTGTGAGAGTGTGTGTGTGCGAGTGTGTGCGTGCGAGTGCATGCGAGTGTGTACGAGTGTGTTTGAGTGTGTGCGTGCGAGTGTGCGTTAGTGTGCATGAGTGTGCGCGAGTGTGTGCGAGTGTTTGCGAGTGTGTAGGAGTGTGTATGAGTGAGTGTGTGCGAGTGTGTGTGAGTGTGTGTGAGTGTGTATGAGTGTGTATGAGTGAGTGTGTGCGAGTGTGTGTGAGTGTGTGCGAGAGTGTGTGTGTGCGAGAGTGTGTGCGAGTGTGTATGAGTGAGTGTGTGCGAGAGTGCGAGAGTGTGTGCGAGTGTGTGATGAGTGTGTGCGAGTGTGTATGAGTGAGTGTGTGCGAGTGTGTGATGAGTGTGTGCGAGTGTGTATGAGTGAGTGTGTGCGAGCGTGTGTGATTGTGTGTGAGTGTGTGCGAGTGTGTGCGACTGTGTGCGTTTGAGTGAGTGTGTGCGATTGAGTGTGTGCGAGTGTGTATGAGTGAGTGTGTGTGAGTGTGTGCGAGTGTTTGTGAGTGTGTATAAGTGAGTGTACACGAGTATGTATGAGTGAGTGTGTGCCAGTGTGCGCTAAGTGTGTGCGACTGTGTGTGCGAGTGTGCATGAGTGTGTGTGTGCGAGTGTGCACGAGTGTGTGTGTGCGAGTTTGTGCGCGTGTGTGTGCGAGTGTGTGCGTGCGAGTGTGTATGAGTGAGTGTGTGCGAGTGTGTATGAGTGAGTGTGTGCGAGTGTGCGCGAGTGTGTGTGCGAGTGTGTGCCAGTGTGTGCGACTGTGTGTGTTACTGTGTGCGAGTTTTTGAGTGTGTGCCAGTGTTTGTGCGAGTGTGTGTGTGAGTGTGTGCGAGTGTGTATGAGTGAGTGTCCTCGAGTAGGTGTGCGAGTATGTGCAAGTGTGTGCGTGCGAGTGTGTGCGAGTGTGTGTGTGCGAGTGTGTGCGTTTTAGTGAGTGTGTGAGAGTGTGTGTGTGCGAGTGTGTGCGTGCGAGTGCATGCGAGTGTGTACGAGTGTGTTTGAGTGTGTGCGTGCGAGTGTGCGTTAGTGTGCATGAGTGTGCGCGAGTGTGTGCGAGTGTTTGTGAGTGTGTAGGAGTGTGTATGAGTGAGTGTGTGCGAGTGTGTGTGAGTGTGTGTGAGTGTGTATGAGTGTGTATGAGTGAGTGTGTGCGAGTGTGTGTGAGTGTGTGCGAGAGTGTGTGTGTGCGAGAGTGTGTGCGAGTGTGTATGAGTGAGTGTGTGCGAGAGTGCGAGAGTGTGTGCGAGTGTGTGATGAGTGTGTGCGAGTGTGTATGAGTGAGTGTGTGCGAGTGTGTGATGAGTGTGTGCGAGTGTGTATGAGTGAGTGTGTGCGAGCGTGTGTGATTGTGTGTGAGTGTGTGCGAGTGTGTGCGACTGTGTGCGTTTGAGTGAGTGTGTGCGATTGAGTGTGTGCGAGTGTGTATGAGTGAGTGTGTGTGAGTGTGAGCGAGTGTTTGTGAGTGTGTATAAGTGAGTGTACACGAGTATGTATGAGTGAGTGTGTGCCAGTGTGCGCTAAGTGTGTGCGACTGTGTGTGCGAGTGTGCATGAGTGTGTGTGTGCGAGTGTGCACGAGTGTGTGTGTGCGAGTTTGTGCGCGTGTGTGTGCGAGTGTGTGCGTGCGAGTGTGTATGAGTGAGTGTGTGCGAGTGTGTATGAGTGAGTGTGTGCGAGTGTGCGCGAGTGTGTGTGTGAGTGTGTGCCAGTGTGTGCGACTGTGTGTGTTACTGTGTGCGAGTTTTTGAGTGTGTGCCAGTGTTTGTGCGAGTGTGTGTGTGAGTGTGTGCGAGTGTGTATGAGTGAGTGTCCTCGAGTGTGTGTGCGAGTATGTGCAAGTGTGTGCGTGCGAGTGTGTGCGAGTGTGTGTGTGCGAGTGTGTGCGTTTTAGTGAGTGTGTGAGAGTGTGTGTGTGCGAGTGTGTGCGTGCGAGTGCATGCGAGTGTGTACGAGTGTGTTTGAGTGTGTGCGTGCGAGTGTGCGTTAGTGTGCATGAGTGTGCGCGAGTGTGTGCGAGTGTTTGTGAGTGTGTAGGAGTGTGTATGAGTGAGTGTGTGCGAGTGTGTGTGAGTGTGTGTGAGTGTGTATGAGTGTGTATGAGTGAGTGTGTGCGAGTGTGTGTGAGTGTGTGCGAGAGTGTGTGTGTGCGAGAGTGTGTGCGAGTGTGTATGAGTGAGTGTGTGCGAGAGTGCGAGAGTGTGTGCGAGTGTGTGATGAGTGTGTGCGAGTGTGTATGAGTGAGTGTGTGCGAGTGTGTGATGAGTGTGTGCGAGTGTGTATGAGTGAGTGTGTGCGAGCGTGTGTGATTGTGTGTGAGTGTGTGCGAGTGTGTGCGACTGTGTGCGTTTGAGTGAGTGTGTGCGATTGAGTGTGTGCGAGTGTGTATGAGTGAGTGTGTGTGAGTGTGTGCGAGTGTTTGTGAGTGTGTATAAGTGAGTGTACACGAGTGTGTATGAGTGAGTGTGTGCCAGTGTGCGCTAAGTGTGTGCGACTGTGTGTGCGAGTGTGCATGAGTGTGTGTGTGCGAGTGTGCACGAGTGTGTGTGTGCGAGTTTGTGCGCGTGTGTGTGCGAGTGTGTGCGTGCGAGTGTGTATGAGTGAGTGTGTGCGAGTGTGTATGAGTGAGTGTGTGCGAGTGTGCGCGAGTGTGTGTGCGAGTGTGTGCCAGTGTGTGCGACTGTGTGTGTTACTGTGTGCGAGTGTTTGAGTGTGTGCCAGTGTTTGTGCGAGTGTGTGTGTGAGTGTGTGCGAGTGTGTATGAGTGAGTGTCCTCGAGTGTGTGTGTGCGAGTATGTGCAAGTGTGTGCGTGCGAGTGCGTGCGAGTGTGTGCGAGTGTGTGTGTGCGAGTGTGTGCGTTTTAGTGAGTGTGTGCGATTGAGTGTGTGCGAGTGTGTGCAAGTGTGTGTGCGAGTGGGTATGAGTGAGTGTGTGCGAGTGTGTATGAGTGTGTATGAGTGTGTAAGAGTGAGTGAGTGCGAGTGTGTGTGAGTGTGTGCGAGAGTGTGTGTGTGCGAGAGTGTGTGCGAGTGTGTATGAGTGAGTGTGTGCGAGAGTGCGAGAGTGTGTGCGAGTGTTTGATGAGTGTGTGCGAGCGTGTGTGATTGTGTTTGAGTTTGTGTGAGTGTGTGCAAGAGTGGGTGCGAGTGTGTATGTGTGAGTGTGTGCGAGAGTGCGAGAGTGTGTGCGAGTGTTTGATGAGTGTGTGCGAGTGTGTATGAGTGAGTGTGTGCGAGAGTGCGAGAGTGTGTGCGAGTGTTTGATGAGTGTGTGCGAGTGTGTATGAGTGAGTGTGTGCGAGTGTGTGATGAGTGTTTGCGAGTGGGTATGAGTGAGTCTGTGCGAGCGTGTGTGATTGTGTGTGAGTGTGCGTGAGTGTGTGCGACTGTGTGCGTTTGAGTGAGTGTGTGCGATTGAGTGTGTGCGAGTGTGTGCAAGTGTGTGTGCGAGTGGGTATGAGTGAGTGTGTGCGAGTGTGAATGAGTGTGTATGAGTGTGTATGAGTGAGTGAGTGCGAGTGTGTGTGAGTGTGTGCGAGAGTGTGTGTGTGCGAGAGTGTGTGCGAGTGTGTATGAGTGAGTTTGTGCGAGAGTGTGTGCGAGTGTTTGTTGAGTGTGTGCGAGCGTGTGTGATTGTGTTTGAGTGTGTGTGAGTGTGTGCAAGAGTGTGTGCGAGTGTGTATGTGTGAGTGTGTGCGAGAGTGCGAGAGTGTGTGCGAGTGTTTGATGAGTGTGTGCGAGTGTGTATGAGTGAGTGTGTGCGAGAGTGCGAGAGTGTGTGCGAGTGTTTGATGAGTGTGTGCGAGTGTATATGAGTGAGTGTGTGCGAGTGTGTGATGAGTGTTTGCGAGTGGGTATGAGTGAGTGTGTGCGAGCGTGTGTGATTGTGTGTGAGTGTGCGTGAGTGTGTGCGACTGTGTGCGTTTGAGTGAGTGTGTGCGATTGAGTGTGTGCGAGTGTGTGCAAGTGTGTGTGCGAGTGGGTATGAGTGAGTGTGTGCGAGTGTGTATAAGTGTGTATGTGTGAGTGAGAGCGAGAGCGAGTGTGTGTGAGTGTGTGCGAGAGTGTGTGTGTGCGAGAGTGTGTGCGAGTGTGTATGAGTGAGTGTGTGCGAGAGTGCGAGAGTTTGTGCGAGTGTTTGATGAGTGTGTGCGAGCGTGTGTGATTGTGTTTGAGTGTGTGTGAGTGTGTGCAAGAGTGTGTGCGAGTGTGTATGTGTGAGTGTGTGCGAGAGTGCGAGAGTGTGTGCGAGTGTTTGATGAGTGTTTGCGAGTGGGTATGAGTGAGTGTGTGCGAGTGTGTGTGAGTGTGTGCGAGAGTGTGTGTGTGCGAGAGTGTGTGCGAGTGTGTATGAGTGAGTGTGTGCGAGAGTGCGAGAGTGTGTGCGAGTGTGTGATGAGTGTGTGCGAGTGTGTATGAGTGAGTGTGTGCGAGTGTGTGATGAGTGTGTGCGAGTGTCTATGAGTGAGTGTGTGCGAGCGTGTGTGATTGTGTGTGAGTGTGCGCGAGTGTGTGCGACTGTGTGCGTTTGAGTGAGTGTGTGCGATTGAGTGTGTGCGAGTGTGTATGAGTGAGTGTGTGTGAGTGTGTGCGAGTGTTTGTGAGTGTGTATAAGTGAGTGTGTGCGAGTGTGTATGAGTGTTTGTGTGCCAGTGTGCGCGAGTGTGTGCGACTGTGTGTGCGAGTGTGCACGAGTGTGTGTGTGCGAGTGTGTGCCAGTGTGCGCGAGTGTGTGCGACTGTGTGTGCGAGTGTGCATGAGTGTGTGTGTGCGAGTGTGCACGAGTGTGTGTGTGCGAGTTTGTACGCGTGTGTGTGCGAGTGTGTGCGTGCGAGTGTTTATGAGTGAGTGTGTGCGAGTGTGTATGAGTGAGTGTGTGCGAGTGTGTGATGAGTGTTTGCGAGTGGGTATGAGTGAGTCTGTGCGAGCGTGTGTGATTGTGTGTGAGTGTGCGTGAGTGTGTGCGACTGTGTGCGTTTGAGTGAGTGTGTGCGATTGAGTGTGTGCGAGTGTGTGCAAGTGTGTGTGCGAGTGGGTATGAGTGAGTGTGTGCGAGTGTGAATGAGTGTGTATGAGTGTGTATGAGTGAGTGAGTGCGAGTGTGTGTGAGTGTGTGAGAGAGTGTGTGTGTGCGAGAGTGTGTGCGAGTGTTTATGAGTGAGTTTGTGCGAGAGTGTGTGCGAGTGTTTGATGAGTGTGTGCGAGCGTGTGTGATTGTGTTTGAGTGTGTGTGAGTGTGTGCAAGAGTGTGTGCGAGTGTGTATGTGTGAGTGTGTGCGAGAGTGCGAGAGTGTGTGCGAGTGTTTGATGAGTGTGTGCGAGTGTGTATGAGTGAGTGTGTGCGAGAGTGCGAGAGTGTGTGCGAGTGTTTGATGAGTGTGTGCGAGTGTATATGAGTGATTGTGTGCGAGTGTGTGATGAGTGTTTGCGAGTGGGTATGAGTGAGTGTGTGCGAGCGTGTGTGATTGTGTGTGAGTGTGCGTGAGTGTGTGCGACTGTGTGCGTTTGAGTGAGTGTGTGCGATTGAGTGTGTGCGAGTGTGTGCAAGTGTGTGTGC
The DNA here is from genome assembly GCF_046119375.1 of Phyllobates terribilis. Lineage (NCBI taxonomy): Eukaryota > Metazoa > Chordata > Amphibia > Anura > Dendrobatidae > Phyllobates > Phyllobates terribilis. Next base: position 2,851,287 of record NW_027362901.1, read on the forward strand.
GAGTGGGTATGAGTGAGTGTGTGCGAGTGTGTATGAGTGTGTATGTGTGAGTGAGAGCGAGTGTGTGTGAGTGTGTGCGAGAGTGTGTGTGTGTGAGAGTGTGTGCGAGTGTGTATGAGTGAGTGTGTGCGAGAGTGCGAGAGTTTGTGCGAGTGTTTGATGAGTGTGTGCGAGCGTGTGTGATTGTGTTTGAGTGTGTGTGAGTGTGTGCAAGAGTGTGTGCGAGTGTGTATGTGTGAGTGTGTGCGAGAGTGCGAGAGTGTGTGCGAGTGTTTGATGAGTGTGTGCGAGTGTGTATGAGTGAGTGTGTGCGAGTGTGTGATGAGTGTTTGCGAGTGGGTATGAGTGAGTGTGTGCGAGTGTGTGTGAGTGTGTGCGAGAGTGTGTGTGTGCGAGAGTGTGTGCGAGTGTGTATGAGTGAGTGTGTGCGAGAGTGCGAGAGTGTGTGTGAGTGTGTGATGAGTGTGTGCGAGTGTGTATGAGTGAGTGTGTGCGAGTGTGTGATGAGTGTGTGCGAGTGTGTATGAGTGAGTGTGTGCGAGCGTGTGTGATTGTGTGTGAGTGTGCGCGACTGTGTGCGACTGTGTGCGTTTGAGTGAGTGTGTGCGATTGAGTGTGTGCGAGTGTGTATGAGTGAGTGTGTGTGAGTGTGTGCGAGTGTTTGTGAGTGTGTATAAGTGAGTGTGTGCGAGTGTGTATGAGTGAGTGTGTGCCAGTGTGTGCGACTGTGTGTGCGAGTGTGCACGAGTGTGTGTGTGCGAGTGTGTGCCAGTGTGCGCGAGTGTGTGTGACTGTGTGTGCGAGTGTGCATGAGTGTGTGTGTGCGAGTGTGCACGAGTGTGTGTGTGCGAGTTTGTACGCGTGTGTGTGCGAGTGTGTGCGTGCGAGTGTTTATGAGTGAGTGTGTGCGAGTGTGTATGAGTGAGTGTGTGCGAGTGTGCGCGAGTGTGTGTGCGAGTGTGTGCCAGTGTGTGCGACTGTGTGTGTGTTACTGTGTGCGAGTGTTTGAGTGTGTGCCAGTGTTTGTGCGAGTGTGTGTGTGAGTGTGTGTGAGTGTGTATGAGTGAGTGTCCTCGAGTGTGTGTGTGCGAGTATGTGCAAGTGTGTGCGTGCGAGTGCGTGCGAGTGTGTGCGAGTGTGTGTGTGCGAGTGTGTGCGTGCGAGTGCATGCGAGTGTGAACGAGTGTGTGCGAGTGTGTGCGTGCGAGTGTGCGTTAGTGGGCATGAGTGTGCGTGAGTGTGTGCGAGTGTTTGCGAGTGTGTGCGAGTGTGTATGAGTGTGTATGAGTGAGTGTGTGCGAGTGTGTGCGAGTGTGTATGAGTGTGTATGAGTGAGTGAGTGCGAGTGTGTGTGAGTGTGTGCGAGAGTGTGTGAGTGCGAGAGTGTGTGCGAGTGTGTATGAGTGAGTGTTTGCGAGAGTGCGAGAGTGTGTGCGAGAGTTTGATGAGTGTGTGCGAGTGTGTAACAGTGAGTGTGTGATGAGTGTTTGCGAGTGGGTATGAGTGAGTGTGTGCGAGCGTGTGTGATTGTGTGTGAGTGTGTGTGAGTGTGTGCGAGAGTGTGTGCGAGTGTGTATGAGTGAGTGTGTGCGAGAGTGTGAGAGTGTGTGCGAGTGTTTGATGAGTGTGTGCGAGTGTGTATGAGTGAGTGTGTGCGAGTGTGTGATGAGTGTTTGCGAGTGGGTATGAGTGAGTGTGTGCGAGCGTGTGTGATTGTGTGTGAGTGTGCGTGAGTGTGTGCGACAGTGTGCGTTTGAGTGAGTGTGTGCGATTGAGTGTGTGCGAGTGTGTGCAAGTGTGTGTGCGAGTGGGTATGAGTGAGTGTGTGCGAGTGTTTGCGAGTGTGTATGAGTGTGTATGAGTGAGTGAGTGCGAGTGTGTGTGAGTGTGTGCGAGAGTGTGTGTGTGCGAGAGTGTGTGCGAGTGTGTATGAGTGAGTGTATGCAAGAGTGCGAGAGTGTGTGCGAGTGTTTGATGAGTGTGTGTGAGCGTGTGTGATTGTGTGTGTGTGTGTGTGAGTGTGTGCAAGAGTGTGTGCGAGTGTGTATGAGTGAGTGTGTGCGAGAGTGCGAGAGTGTGTGCGAGTGTTTGATGAGTGTGTGCGAGTGTGTATGAGTGAGTGTGTGCGAGTGTGTGATGAGTGTTTGCGAGTGGGTATGAGTGAATGTGTGCAAGCGTGTGTGATTGTGTGTGATTGTGTGTGAGTGTGTCCGAGAGTGTGTGCGAGTGTGTATGAGTGAGTGTGTGCGAGAGTGCGAGAGTGTGTGCGAGTGTTTGATGAGTGTGTGCGAGTGGGTATGAGTGAGTGTGTGCGAGTGTGTGATGAGTGTTTGCGAGTGGGTATGAGTGAGTGTGTGCGAGTGTGTATGAGTGTGTATGTGTGAGTGAGAGCGAGTGTGTGTGAGTGTGTGCGAGAGTGTGTGTGTGTGAGAGTGTGTGCGAGTGTGTATGAGTGAGTGTGTGCGAGAGTGCGAGAGTTTGTGCGAGTGTTTGATGAGTGTGTGCGAGCGTGTGTGATTGTGTTTGAGTGTGTGTGAGTGTGTGCAAGAGTGTGTGCGAGTGTGTATGTGTGAGTGTGTGCGAGAGTGCGAGAGTGTGTGCGAGTGTTTGATGAGTGTGTGCGAGTGTGTATGAGTGAGTGTGTGCGAGTGTGTGATGAGTGTTTGCGAGTGGGTATGAGTGAGTGTGTGCGAGTGTGTGTGAGTGTGTGCAAGAGTGTGTGTGTGCGAGAGTGTGTGCGAGTGTGTATGAGTGAGTGTGTGCGAGAGTGCGAGAGTGTGTGTGAGTGTGTGATGAGTGTGTGCGAGTGTGTATGAGTGAGTGTGTGCGAGTGTGTGATGAGTGTGTGCGAGTGTGTATGAGTGAGTGTGTGCGAGCGTGTGTGATTGTGTGTGAGTGTGCGCGAGTGTGTGCGACTGTGTGCGTTTGAGTGAGTGTGTGCGATTGAGTGTGTGCGAGTGTGTATGAGTGAGTGTGTGTGAGTGTGTGCGAGTGTTTGTGAGTGTGTATAAGTGAGTGTGTGCGAGTGTGTATGAGTGAGTGTGTGCCAGTGTGTGCGACTGTGTGTGCGAGTGTGCACGAGTGTGTGTGTGCGAGTGTGTGCCAGTGTGCGCGAGTGTGTGTGACTGTGTGTGCGAGTGTGCATGAGTGTGTGTGTGCGAGTGTGCACGAGTGTGTGTGTGCGAGTTTGTACGCGTGTGTGTGCGAGTGTGTGCGTGCGAGTGTTTATGAGTGAGTGTGTGCGAGTGTGTAAGAGTGAGTGTGTGCGAGTGTGCGCGAGTGTGTGTGCGAGTGTGTGCCAGTGTGTGCGACTGTGTGTGTGTTACTGTGTGCGAGTGTTTGAGTGTGTGCCAGTGTTTGTGCGAGTGTGTGTGTGAGTGTGTGTGAGTGTGTATGAGTGAGTGTCCTCGAGTGTGTGTGTGCGAGTATGTGCAAGTGTGTGCGTGCGAGTGCGTGCGAGTGTGTGCGAGTGTGTGTGTGCGAGTGTGTGCGTGCGAGTGCATGCGAGTGTGAACGAGTGTGTGCGAGTGTGTGCGTGCGAGTGTGCGTTAGTGGGCATGAGTGTGCGTGAGTGTGTGCGAGTGTTTGCGAGTGTGTGCGAGTGTGTATGAGTGTGTATGAGTGAGTGTGTGCGAGTGTGTGCGAGTGTGTATGAGTGTGTATGAGTGAGTGAGTGCGAGTGTGTGTGAGTGTGTGCGAGAGTGTGTGAGTGCGAGAGTGTGTGCGAGTGTGTATGAGTGAGTGTTTGCGAGAGTGCGAGAGTGTGTGCGAGAGTTTGATGAGTGTGTGCGAGTGTGTAAGAGTGAGTGTGTGATGAGTGTTTGCGAGTGGGTATGAGTGAGTGTGTGCGAGCGTGTGTGATTGTGTGTGAGTGTGTGTGAGTGTGTGCGAGAGTGTGTGCGAGTGTGTATGAGTGAGTGTGTGCGAGAGTGTACGAGTGTGTTTGAGTGTGTGCGTGCGAGTGTGCGTTAGTGTGCATGAGTGTGCGCGAGTGTGTGCGAGTGTTTGTGAGTGTGTAGGAGTGTGTATGAGTGAGTGTGTGCGAGTGTGTGTGAGTGTGTGTGAGTGTGTATGAGTGTGTATGAGTGAGTGTGTGCGAGTGTGTGTGAGTGTGTGCGAGAGTGTGTGTGTGCGAGAGTGTGTGCGAGTGTGTATGAGTGAGTGTGTGCGAGAGTGCGAGAGTGTGTGCGAGTGTGTGATGAGTGTGTGCGAGTGTGTATGAGTGAGTGTGTGCGAGTGTGTGATGAGTGTGTGCGAGTGTGTATGAGTGAGTGTGTGCGAGCGTGTGTGATTGTGTGTGAGTGTGTGCGAGTGTGTGCGACTGTGTGCGTTTGAGTGAGTGTGTGCGATTGAGTGTGTGCGAGTGTGTATGAGTGAGTGTGTGTGAGTGTGTGCGAGTGTTTGTGAGTGTGTATAAGTGAGTGTACACGAGTGTGTATGAGTGAGTGTGTGCCAGTGTGCGCTAAGTGTGTGCGACTGTGTGTGCGAGTGTGCATGAGTGTGTGTGTGCGAGTGTGCACGAGTGTGTGTGTGCGAGTTTGTGCGCGTGTGTGTGCGAGTGTGTGCGTGCGAGTGTGTATGAGTGAGTGTGTGCGAGTGTGTATGAGTGAGTGTGTGCGAGTGTGCGCGAGTGTGTGTGCGAGTGTGTGCCAGTGTGTGCGACTGTGTGTGTTACTGTGTGCGAGTGTTTGAGTGTGTGCCAGTGTTTGTGCGAGTGTGTGTGTGAGTGTGTGCGAGTGTGTATGAGTGAGTGTCCTCGAGTGTGTGTGTGCGAGTATGTGCAAGTGTGTGCGTGCGAGTGCGTGCGAGTGTGTGCGAGTGTGTGTGTGCGAGTGTGTGCGTTTTAGTGAGTGTGTGCGATTGAGTGTGTGCGAGTGTGTGCAAGTGTGTGTGCGAGTGGGTATGAGTGAGTGTGTGCGAGTGTGTATGAGTGTGTATGAGTGTGTAAGAGTGAGTGAGTGCGAGTGTGTGTGAGTGTGTGCGAGAGTGTGTGTGTGCGAGAGTGTGTGCGAGTGTGTATGAGTGAGTGTGTGCGAGAGTGCGAGAGTGTGTGCGAGTGTTTGATGAGTGTGTGCGAGCGTGTGTGATTGTGTTTGAGTTTGTGTGAGTGTGTGCAAGAGTGGGTGCGAGTGTGTATGTGTGAGTGTGTGCGAGAGTGCGAGAGTGTGTGCGAGTGTTTGATGAGTGTGTGCGAGTGTGTATGAGTGAGTGTGTGCGAGAGTGCGAGAGTGTGTGCGAGTGTTTGATGAGTGTGTGCGAGTGTGTATGAGTGAGTGTGTGCGAGTGTGTGATGAGTGTTTGCGAGTGGGTATGAGTGAGTCTGTGCGAGCGTGTGTGATTGTGTGTGAGTGTGCGTGAGTGTGTGCGACTGTGTGCGTTTGAGTGAGTGTGTGCGATTGAGTGTGTGCGAGTGTGTGCAAGTGTGTGTGCGAGTGGGTATGAGTGAGTGTGTGCGAGTGTGAATGAGTGTGTATGAGTGTGTATGAGTGAGTGAGTGCGAGTGTGTGTGAGTGTGTGCGAGAGTGTGTGTGTGCGAGAGTGTGTGCGAGTGTGTATGAGTGAGTTTGTGCGAGAGTGTGTGCGAGTGTTTGTTGAGTGTGTGCGAGCGTGTGTGATTGTGTTTGAGTGTGTGTGAGTGTGTGCAAGAGTGTGTGCGAGTGTGTATGTGTGAGTGTGTGCGAGAGTGCGAGAGTGTGTGCGAGTGTTTGATGAGTGTGTGCGAGTGTGTATGAGTGAGTGTGTGCGAGAGTGCGAGAGTGTGTGCGAGTGTTTGATGAGTGTGTGCGAGTGTATATGAGTGAGTGTGTGCGAGTGTGTGATGAGTGTTTGCGAGTGGGTATGAGTGAGTGTGTGCGAGCGTGTGTGATTGTGTGTGAGTGTGCGTGAGTGTGTGCGACTGTGTGCGTTTGAGTGAGTGTGTGCGATTGAGTGTGTGCGAGTGTGTGCAAGTGTGTGTGCGAGTGGGTATGAGTGAGTGTGTGCGAGTGTGTATAAGTGTGTATGTGTGAGTGAGAGCGAGAGCGAGTGTGTGTGAGTGTGTGCGAGAGTGTGTGTGTGCGAGAGTGTGTGCGAGTGTGTATGAGTGAGTGTGTGCGAGAGTGCGAGAGTTTGTGCGAGTGTTTGATGAGTGTGTGCGAGCGTGTGTGATTGTGTTTGAGTGTGTGTGAGTGTGTGCAAGAGTGTGTGCGAGTGTGTATGTGTGAGTGTGTGCGAGAGTGCGAGAGTGTGTGCGAGTGTTTGATGAGTGTTTGCGAGTGGGTATGAGTGAGTGTGTGCGAGTGTGTGTGAGTGTGTGCGAGAGTGTGTGTGTGCGAGAGTGTGTGCGAGTGTGTATGAGTGAGTGTGTGCGAGAGTGCGAGAGTGTGTGCGAGTGTGTGATGAGTGTGTGCGAGTGTGTATGAGTGAGTGTGTGCGAGTGTGTGATGAGTGTGTGCGAGTGTCTATGAGTGAGTGTGTGCGAGCGTGTGTGATTGTGTGTGAGTGTGCGCGAGTGTGTGCGACTGTGTGCGTTTGAGTGAGTGTGTGCGATTGAGTGTGTGCGAGTGTGTATGAGTGAGTGTGTGTGAGTGTGTGCGAGTGTTTGTGAGTGTGTATAAGTGAGTGTGTGCGAGTGTGTATGAGTGTTTGTGTGCCAGTGTGCGCGAGTGTGTGCGACTGTGTGTGCGAGTGTGCACGAGTGTGTGTGTGCGAGTGTGTGCCAGTGTGCGCGAGTGTGTGCGACTGTGTGTGCGAGTGTGCATGAGTGTGTGTGTGCGAGTGTGCACGAGTGTGTGTGTGCGAGTTTGTACGCGTGTGTGTGCGAGTGTGTGCGTGCGAGTGTTTATGAGTGAGTGTGTGCGAGTGTGTATGAGTGAGTGTGTGCGAGTGTGTGATGAGTGTTTGCGAGTGGGTATGAGTGAGTCTGTGCGAGCGTGTGTGATTGTGTGTGAGTGTGCGTGAGTGTGTGCGACTGTGTGCGTTTGAGTGAGTGTGTGCGATTGAGTGTGTGCGAGTGTGTGCAAGTGTGTGTGCGAGTGGGTATGAGTGAGTGTGTGCGAGTGTGAATGAGTGTGTATGAGTGTGTATGAGTGAGTGAGTGCGAGTGTGTGTGAGTGTGTGAGAGAGTGTGTGTGTGCGAGAGTGTGTGCGAGTGTTTATGAGTGAGTTTGTGCGAGAGTGTGTGCGAGTGTTTGATGAGTGTGTGCGAGCGTGTGTGATTGTGTTTGAGTGTGTGTGAGTGTGTGCAAGAGTGTGTGCGAGTGTGTATGTGTGAGTGTGTGCGAGAGTGCGAGAGTGTGTGCGAGTGTTTGATGAGTGTGTGCGAGTGTGTATGAGTGAGTGTGTGCGAGAGTGCGAGAGTGTGTGCGAGTGTTTGATGAGTGTGTGCGAGTGTATATGAGTGATTGTGTGCGAGTGTGTGATGAGTGTTTGCGAGTGGGTATGAGTGAGTGTGTGCGAGCGTGTGTGATTGTGTGTGAGTGTGCGTGAGTGTGTGCGACTGTGTGCGTTTGAGTGAGTGTGTGCGATTGAGTGTGTGCGAGTGTGTGCAAGTGTGTGTGCGAGTGGGTATGAGTGAGTGTGTGCGAGTGTGTATGAGTGTGTATGTGTGAGTGAGAGCGAGTGTGTGTGAGTGTGTGCGAGAGTGTGTGTGTGTGAGAGTGTGTGCGAGTGTGTATGAGTGAGTGTGTGCGAGAGTGCGAGAGTTTGTGCGAGTGTTTGATGAGTGTGTGCGAGCGTGTGTGATTGTGTTTGAGTGTGTGTGAGTGTGTGCAAGAGTGTGTGCGAGTGTGTATGTGTGAGTGTGTGCGAGAGTGCGAGAGTGTGTGCGAGTGTTTGATGAGTGTGTGCGAGTGTGTATGAGTGAGTGTGTGCGAGTGTGTGATGAGTGTTTGCGAGTGGGTATGAGTGAGTGTGTGCGAGTGTGTGTGAGTGTGTGCGAGAGTGTGTGTGTGCGAGAGTGTGTGCGAGTGTGTATGAGTGAGTGTGTGCGAGAGTGCGAGAGTGTGTGTGAGTGTGTGATGAGTGTGTGCGAGTGTGTATGAGTGAGTGTGTGCGAGTGTGTGATGAGTGTGTGCGAGTGTGTATGAGTGAGTGTGTGCGAGCGTGTGTGATTGTGTGTGAGTGTGCGCGACTGTGTGCGACTGTGTGCGTTTGAGTGAGTGTGTGCGATTGAGTGTGTGCGAGTGTGTATGAGTGAGTGTGTGTGAGTGTGTGCGAGTGTTTGTGAGTGTGTATAAGTGAGTGTGTGCGAGTGTGTATGAGTGAGTGTGTGCCAGTGTGTGCGACTGTGTGTGCGAGTGTGCACGAGTGTGTGTGTGCGAGTGTGTGCCAGTGTGCGCGAGTGTGTGTGACTGTGTGTGCGAGTGTGCATGAGTGTGTGTGTGCGAGTGTGCACGAGTGTGTGTGTGCGAGTTTGTACGCGTGTGTGTGCGAGTGTGTGCGTGCGAGTGTTTATGAGTGAGTGTGTGCGAGTGTGTATGAGTGAGTGTGTGCGAGTGTGCGCGAGTGTGTGTGCGAGTGTGTGCCAGTGTGTGCGACTGTGTGTGTGTTACTGTGTGCGAGTGTTTGAGTGTGTGCCAGTGTTTGTGCGAGTGTGTGTGTGAGTGTGTGTGAGTGTGTATGAGTGAGTGTCCTCGAGTGTGTGTGTGCGAGTATGTGCAAGTGTGTGCGTGCGAGTGCGTGCGAGTGTGTGCGAGTGTGTGTGTGCGAGTGTGTGCGTGCGAGTGCATGCGAGTGTGAACGAGTGTGTGCGAGTGTGTGCGTGCGAGTGTGCGTTAGTGGGCATGAGTGTGCGTGAGTGTGTGCGAGTGTTTGCGAGTGTGTGCGAGTGTGTATGAGTGTGTATGAGTGAGTGTGTGCGAGTGTGTGCGAGTGTGTATGAGTGTGTATGAGTGAGTGAGTGCGAGTGTGTGTGAGTGTGTGCGAGAGTGTGTGAGTGCGAGAGTGTGTGCGAGTGTGTATGAGTGAGTGTTTGCGAGAGTGCGAGAGTGTGTGCGAGAGTTTGATGAGTGTGTGCGAGTGTGTAACAGTGAGTGTGTGATGAGTGTTTGCGAGTGGGTATGAGTGAGTGTGTGCGAGCGTGTGTGATTGTGTGTGAGTGTGTGTGAGTGTGTGCGAGAGTGTGTGCGAGTGTGTATGAGTGAGTGTGTGCGAGAGTGTGAGAGTGTGTGCGAGTGTTTGATGAGTGTGTGCGAGTGTGTATGAGTGAGTGTGTGCGAGTGTGTGATGAGTGTTTGCGAGTGGGTATGAGTGAGTGTGTGCGAGCGTGTGTGATTGTGTGTGAGTGTGCGTGAGTGTGTGCGACTGTGTGCGTTTGAGTGAGTGTGTGCGATTGAGTGTGTGCGAGTGTGTGCAAGTGTGTGTGCGAGTGGGTATGAGTGAGTGTGTGCGAGTGTTTGCGAGTGTGTATGAGTGTGTATGAGTGAGTGAGTGCGAGTGTGTGTGAGTGTGTGCGAGAGTGTGTGTGTGCGAGAGTGTGTGCGAGTGTGTATGAGTGAGTGTATGCAAGAGTGCGAGAGTGTGTGCGAGTGTTTGATGAGTGTGTGTGAGCGTGTGTGATTGTGTGTGTGTGTGTGTGAGTGTGTGCAAGAGTGTGTGCGAGTGTGTATGAGTGAGTGTGTGCGAGAGTGCGAGAGTGTGTGCGAGTGTTTGATGAGTGTGTGCGAGTGTGTATGAGTGAGTGTGTGCGAGTGTGTGATGAGTGTTTGCGAGTGGGTATGAGTGAATGTGTGCAAGCGTGTGTGATTGTGTGTGATTGTGTGTGAGTGTGTCCGAGAGTGTGTGCGAGTGTGTATGAGTGAGTGTGTGCGAGAGTGCGAGAGTGTGTGCGAGTGTTTGATGAGTGTGTGCGAGTGGGTATGAGTGAGTGTGTGCGAGTGTGTGATGAGTGTTTGCGAGTGGGTATGAGTGAGTGTGTGCGAGTGTGTATGAGTGTGTATGTGTGAGTGAGAGCGAGTGTGTGTGAGTGTGTGCGAGAGTGTGTGTGTGTGAGAGTGTGTGCGAGTGTGTATGAGTGAGTGTGTGCGAGAGTGCGAGAGTTTGTGCGAGTGTTTGATGAGTGTGTGCGAGCGTGTGTGATTGTGTTTGAGTGTGTGTGAGTGTGTGCAAGAGTGTGTGCGAGTGTGTATGTGTGAGTGTGTGCGAGAGTGCGAGAGTGTGTGCGAGTGTTTGATGAGTGTGTGCGAGTGTGTATGAGTGAGTGTGTGCGAGTGTGTGATGAGTGTTTGCGAGTGGGTATGAGTGAGTGTGTGCGAGTGTGTGTGAGTGTGTGCAAGAGTGTGTGTGTGCGAGAGTGTGTGCGAGTGTGTATGAGTGAGTGTGTGCGAGAGTGCGAGAGTGTGTGTGAGTGTGTGATGAGTGTGTGCGAGTGTGTATGAGTGAGTGTGTGCGAGTGTGTGATGAGTGTGTGCGAGTGTGTATGAGTGAGTGTGTGCGAGCGTGTGTGATTGTGTGTGAGTGTGCGCGAGTGTGTGCGACTGTGTGCGTTTGAGTGAGTGTGTGCGATTGAGTGTGTGCGAGTGTGTATGAGTGAGTGTGTGTGAGTGTGTGCGAGTGTTTGTGAGTGTGTATAAGTGAGTGTGTGCGAGTGTGTATGAGTGAGTGTGTGCCAGTGTGTGCGACTGTGTGTGCGAGTGTGCACGAGTGTGTGTGTGCGAGTGTGTGCCAGTGTGCGCGAGTGTGTGTGACTGTGTGTGCGAGTGTGCATGAGTGTGTGTGTGCGAGTGTGCACGAGTGTGTGTGTGCGAGTTTGTACGCGTGTGTGTGCGAGTGTGTGCGTGCGAGTGTTTATGAGTGAGTGTGTGCGAGTGTGTAAGAGTGAGTGTGTGCGAGTGTGCGCGAGTGTGTGTGCGAGTGTGTGCCAGTGTGTGCGACTGTGTGTGTGTTACTGTGTGCGAGTGTTTGAGTGTGTGCCAGTGTTTGTGCGAGTGTGTGTGTGAGTGTGTGTGAGTGTGTATGAGTGAGTGTCCTCGAGTGTGTGTGTGCGAGTATGTGCAAGTGTGTGCGTGCGAGTGCGTGCGAGTGTGTGCGAGTGTGTGTGTGCGAGTGTGTGCGTGCGAGTGCATGCGAGTGTGAACGAGTGTGTGCGAGTGTGTGCGTGCGAGTGTGCGTTAGTGGGCATGAGTGTGCGTGAGTGTGTGCGAGTGTTTGCGAGTGTGTGCGAGTGTGTATGAGTGTGTATGAGTGAGTGTGTGCGAGTGTGTGCGAGTGTGTATGAGTGTGTATGAGTGAGTGAGTGCGAGTGTGTGTGAGTGTGTGCGAGAGTGTGTGAGTGCGAGAGTGTGTGCGAGTGTGTATGAGTGAGTGTTTGCGAGAGTGCGAGAGTGTGTGCGAGAGTTTGATGAGTGTGTGCGAGTGTGTAAGAGTGAGTGTGTGATGAGTGTTTGCGAGTGGGTATGAGTGAGTGTGTGCGAGCGTGTGTGATTGTGTGTGAGTGTGTGTGAGTGTGTGCGAGAGTGTGTGCGAGTGTGTATGAGTGAGTGTGTGCGAGAGTGTGAGAGTGTGTGCGAGTGTTTGATGAGTGTGTGCGAGTGTGTATGAGTGAGTGTGTGCGAGTGTGTGATGAGTGTTTGCGAGTGGGTATGAGTGAGTGTGTGCGAGCGTGTGTGATTGTGTGTGAGTGTGCGTGAGTGTGTGCGACTGTGTGCGTTTGAGTGAGTGTGTGCGATTGAGTGTGTGCGAGTGTGTGCAAGTGTGTGTGCGAGTGGGTATGAGTGAGTGTGTGCGAGTGTTTGCGAGTGTGTATGAGTGTGTATGAGTGAGTGAGTGCGAGTGTGTGTGAGTGTGTGCGAGAGTGTGTGTGTGCGAGAGTGTGTGCGAGTGTGTATGAGTGAGTGTATGCAAGAGTGCGAGAGTGTGTGCGAGTGTTTGATGAGTGTGTGTGAGCGTGTGTGATTGTGTGTGTGTGTGTGTGAGTGTGTGCAAGAGTGTGTGCGAGTGTGTATGAGTGAGTGTGTGCGAGAGTGCGAGAGTGTGTGCGAGTGTTTGATGAGTGTGTGCGAGTGTGTATGAGTGAGTGTGTGCGAGTGTGTGATGAGTGTTTGCGAGTGGGTATGAGTGAATGTGTGCAAGCGTGTGTGATTGTGTGTGATTGTGTGTGAGTGTGTCCGAGAGTGTGTGCGAGTGTGTATGAGTGAGTGTGTGCGAGAGTGCGAGAGTGTGTGCGAGTGTTTGATGAGTGTGTGCGAGTGGGTATGAGTGAGTGTGTGCGAGTGTGTGATGAGTGTTTGCGAGTGGGTATGAGTGAGTGTGTGCGAGCGTGTGTGATTGTGTGTGAGTGTGCGTAAGTGTGTGCGACTGTGTGCGTTTGAGTGAGTGTGTGCGATTGAGTGTGTGCGAGTGTGTGCAAGTGTGTGTGTGAGTGTGTGTGTCTGAGTGTGTGCGAGTGTGTGCGAGTGTGTATAAGTAAGTGTGTGCGTGTGAATGAGTGAGTGTGTGTGTGTGTACGAGTGTGTGCGAGTGTTTGCGATTGTGATTGAGTGTGTGTGTGAGTGTGTACGAGTGTGTGCAAGCATGTGCTAATGTGTGCGAATGTGTGCGATTGAGTGAGTGTGTGTGAGTGTGTGCGAGAGTGTGTGTGGAGTGTGTGGAGTGTGTGCGAGTGTGCGAAGAGTGTGAGCGAGTGTGTGCGAGTGTGTGCGAGTGTGTGTGAGTGTGTATAAGTGAGTGTGTGTGAGTGTGTGTGAGTGTGCTCAAGAGTGTGCTTGTGTGTGCAAGTGTGTGGCAGTGTGTGTGTGTGAGTATGTATGAGTTAGTGTGTGCGAGCGTGTGTGATTGTGTGTGAGTTTGCGTGAGTGTGTGCGACTGTGTGCGTTTGAGTGAGTGTGTGCAAGCGTGTATAAGTGAGTGTGTGTGAGTGTGTGTGAGTGTGCTTAAGAGTGTGCGTGTGTGTGCGAGTGTGTGGGAGTGTGTGTGTGCGAGTGTGTATGAGTTAGTGTGTGCGAGTGTGCGCAAGTGTGTGTGTGCGAGGGTGTGGCAGTGTGTGCATGTGAGTGTGCGCGAGTATGTGCATGTGAGTGTGTGCGAGTGTTTATGAGTGAGTGTGTGCGAGTGTGTGAGTGAGTGAGTGTGTGTGTGCAAGTGTGTGCGAGTGTGTGCGAGTGTGTATGAGTGAGTGTGTGCGAGTGTGTATGAGTGTGTGAGAGTGTGTGTGTGCGAGTGTGTGTGAGTGTGTGAAAGCGAGTGTGTATGAGTGAGTGTGTGTGAGTGTGTGTGAGTGAGTGTGTGGGAGCGTGTATAAGTGAGTGTGTGCGAGTGTGTATGAGCGAGTGTGTGCGAGTGTGTATGAGTGAGTTTGTGCAAGTGTGTGATGAGTGTGTGCGTGTGAGTGAGTGAGTGTGTGTGTGTGAGTGTGCGCAAATGTGTGCGAGTGCGTGCGGGTGTGTTTGAGTGAGTGTGTGTGTGCGAGTGTTGGTGAGAGTGTGCGAGTGTGTGCGAGTATGTATAAGTGAGTGTGTGCGAGTGTGTGAGAGTGTGTGTGTGTGAGTGTCTGCGAGTGTGTGCGAGCGAGTTTGTATGAGTGACTGTGTGCGAGTGTGCGTGAGTTTGTATAAGTGAGTGTGTGCAAGTGTTTGCGAGTGAGTGTGTGCGATTGTGAATGAGTTAGTGTCTGAGTGTGTGCGAGTGTGTGCGAGTGTGTATGTGTGAGTGTGTGCGAGTGTGTATGACCGACTGTGTGCGAGCGTGTATGAGTGAGTGTGTGCGAGTGTGTATGAGTGAGTGTGTGTGAGTGTGTGCGAGTGTGTGCGAGTGTGTGTGAGTGTGTGCAAGTGAGTGTGTGCAAGTGTGTATGAGTGAGTGTGTGCGAGTGAGTGTGTGCGAGTGTGTATGAGTGAATGTGTGCAACTGTGTGCGAGTGTGTGTGAGTGAGTGTGTGGGAGTGTGTGTGAGTGTGTGCGAGTGTGTGAGTGTGTGTGCGAGTGTGTGAGAGTGTGTATGAGGGTGTGCATGGGTGTGTGTGCGAGTTTGTGTGAGTTTGTATGAGTGAGTGTGCTCGAGTGTGTGCGCGAGTCTGAGCAAATGTGTGCATGCGAGTGTGTGTGAGTGTGTGCAAGTGGGTATGAGTGAGTGTGTGTGAGTGTTTGCGAGTGTGTGTGAGTGTGTGTGAATGTGTGTGAGTGAGTGTGTGGGAGTGTGTATGAGTAAGTGTGTGTAAGTGTGTATGAGTGAGTGTGTGCAAGTGTGCGTCAGTGTGTGAGTGTGTATGTGTGAGTGTGTGCGAGTGTGTATGACCGACTGTGTGCGATGGTGTGTGAGTGAGTGTGTCCGAGTGTATATAAGTGAGTGTGTGCGTGTGAATGAGTGAGTGTGTGTGAGTGTGTACGAGTGTGTGCGAGTGTTTGCAATTGTGAGTAAGTGTGTGTGTGAGTGTGTACGAGTGTGTGCAAGCATGTGCTAGTGTGTGCGAATGTGTGCGATTGAGTGAGTGTGTGTGAGTGTGTGCGAGAGTGTGTGTGGAGTGTGTGGAGTGTGTGCGAGTGTGCGCAAGTGTGAGCGAGTGTGTGCGAGTGTGTGCGAGTGTGTGTGAGTGTGTATAAGTGAGTGCGTGTGAGTGTGCTCAAGAGTGTGCGTGTGTGTGCAAGTGTGTGGCAGTGTGTGTGTGCGAGTATGTATGAGTTAGTGTGTGCGCGAGTGTGTGTGCGAGGGTGTGCGAGTGTGTGCGTGTGAGTGTGCGTGAGTGTGCGCGAATGTGTGCGAGTGTGTGCATGTGAGTGTGTGCGAGTGTTTATGAGTGAGTGTGCGCGAGTGTGTATGAGTGAGTGTGTGCGAGTGTGTATGAGTGTGTGAGAGTGTGTGTGTGCGAGTGTGTGTGAGTGTGTGAAAGCGAGTGTGTATGAGTGAGTGTGTGTGAGTGTGTGTGAGTGAGTGTGTGCTAGCGTGTATAAGTGAGTGTGTGCGAGTGTGTATGAGCGAGTGTGTGCGAGTGTGTATGAGTGAGTTTGTGCAAGTGTGTGATGAGTGTGTGCGTGTGAGTGAGTGAGTGTGTGTGTGCGAGTGTGCGCGAATGTGTGCGAGTGCGTGCGAGTGTGTATGAGTGAGTGTGTGCGAGTGTGTGTGAGTGTGTATGAGTGAGTGTGTGTGAGTGTGTGCGAGTGTGTGCAATTGTGTGTGTGCGAGTGTGTGCGAGTGTTGGTGAGTGTGTGCGAGTATGTATAAGTGAGTGTGTGCATGTGTGTGAGAGTGTGTGTGTGTGTGTCTGCGAGTGTGTGCGAGTGAGTTTGTATGAGTGAGTGTGTGCGAGTGTGTGTGAGTTTGTATAAGTGATTGTGTGCGAGTGTTTGCGAGTGAGTGTGTGCGATTGTGAATGAGTTAGTGTGTGAGTGTGTGCGAGTGTGTGCGAGTGTGTATGTGTGAGTGTGTGCGAGTGTGTATGACCGACTGTGTGCGAGCGTGTATGAGTGAGTGTGTGCGAGTGTGTATGAGTGAGTGTGTGTGAGTGTGTGCGAGTGTGTGCGAGTGTGTGTGAGTGTGTGCAAGTGAGTGTGTGCAAGTGTGTATGAGTGAGTGTGTGCGAGTGAGTGTGTGCGAGTGTGTATGAGTGAATGTGTGCAACTGTGTGCGAGTGTGTGTGAGTGAGTGTGTGGGAGTGTGTGTGAGTGTGTGTGAGTGTGTGTGAGTGTGTGAGTGTGCGTGCGAGTGTGTGAGAGTGTGTATGAGGGTGTGCATGGGTGTGTGTGCGAGTGTGTGCGAGTGTGTGTGTGCGAGTTTGTATGAGTGAGTGTGCTCGAGTGTGTGCGCGAGTCTGTGCAAATGTGTGCATGCGAGTGTGTGTGAGTGTGTGCGAGTGGGTATGAGTGAGTGTGTGTGAGTGTTTGCGAGTGTGTGTGAGTGTGTGTGAATGTGTGTGAATGAGTGTGTGGGAGTGTGTATGAGTAAGTGTGTGTAAGTGTGTATGAGTGAGTGTGTGCAAGTGTGCGTGAGTGTGTGCGAGTGTGTATGTGTGAGTGTGTGCGAGTGTGTATGACCGACTGTGTGCAATGGTGTGTGAGTGAGTGTGTGCGAGTGTTTATAAGTGAGTGTGCGCGTGTGAATGAGTGAGTGTGTGTGTGAGTGTGTACGAGTGTGTGCGAGTGTTTGCGATTGTGAGTGAGTGTGTGTGTGAGTGTGTACGAGTGTGTGCAAGCATGTGCTAGTGTGTGCGAGTATGAGTGTGTATGAGTGAGTGTGTGCGAGTGTGTGTGAGTGTGTGCGAGAGTGTGTGTGTGCGATAGTGTGGGCGAGTGTGTATGAGTGAGTGTGTGCGAGAGTGCGAGAGTGTGTGTGAGTGTGTGATGAGTGTGTGCGAGTGTGTATGAGTGAGTGTGTGCGAGTGTGTGATGAGTGTGTGCGAGTGTGTATGAGTGAGTGTGTGCGAGCGTTTGTGATTGTGTGTGAGTGTGCGCGAGTGTGTGCGACTGTGTGCGTTTGAGTGAGTGTGTGCGATTGAGTGTGTGCGAGTGTGTATGAGTGAGTGTGTGTGAGTGTGTGCGAGTGTTTGTGAGTGTGTATGAGTGAGTGTGTGTGAGTGTGTGTGTGCGAGTGTGTGCCAGTGTGCGCGAGTGTGTGCGACTGTGTGTGCGAGTGTGCACGAGTGTGTGTGTGCGAGTGTGCACGAGTGTGTGTGTGCGAGTTTGTGCGCGTGTGTGTGCGAGTGTGTGCGTTCTAGTGTGTGCGAGTGTGTGCGAGTGAGTGAGTGTGTGTGAGTGTGTGCGAGTGTGCGCGAGTGTGTGCGAGTGTGTATGAGTGAGTGTGTGTGAGTGTGTATGAGTGTGTATGAGTGAGTGTGTGCGAGTGTGTGCGAGTGTGTGTGCGTGTGTGTGTGAGTGAGTGTGTCTGAGTGTTCTCGAGTGTGTCTGTATGAGTGTGTGCGTACGATTGCGTGCGAGTGTGTGCGAGTGTGTGTGTGCGAGTGTGCGTGAGTGTGCATGAGTGTGCGAGTGTGTGCGAGTGTGTATGAGTGTGTATGAGTGAGTGTGTGCGAGTGTGAGTGTGTGCGAGAGTGTGTCTGTGCGAGAGTGCGAGAGTGTGTGCGAGTGTGTGCGAGTGTGTGTGCGAGTGTGTGCGAGTGTGTGTGCGAGTGTGTGTACGAGTGTGTGTGTGCGAGTGTGTATGAGTGAGTGTGTGTGAGTGTGTGCGAGTGTTTGTGAGTGTGTATGAGTGAGTGTGTGCGACTGTGTATGAGTGAGTGTGTGCGAGTGCGTGCGAGTGTGTGTGTGCGAGTGTGTGTGCGAGTGTGATCCAGTGTGTGCGACTGTGTGTGTGTTACTGTGTGCGAGTGTTTGAGTGTGTGCCATTGTTTGTGCGAGTGAGTGTGTGCGAGTGTGTATGAGTGAGTGTCCTCGAGTGTGTGTGTGCGAGTATGTGCAAGTGTGTGCGTGCGAGTGCGTGCGAGTGTGTGCGAGTGTGTTTGTGCGAGTGTGTGCGTGCGAGTGCATGCGAGTGTGTACGAGTGTGTTCGAGTGTGTGAGTGCGAGTGTGCTTTAGTGTGCATGAGTGTGCGCGAGTGTGTGCGTGTGTTTGTGAGTGTGTGCGAGTGTGTATCAGTGTGTATGAGTGAGTGTGTGCGAGTGTGTGTGAGTGTGTATGAGTGTGTATGAGTGAGTGTGTGCGAGTGTGTGTGAGTGTGTGCGAGAGTGTGTGTGTGCGAGAGTGTGTGCAAGTGTGTATGAGTGAGTGTTTGCGAGAGTGCGAGAGTGTGTGCGAGTGTGTGATGAGTGTGTGCGAGTGTGTATGAGTGAGTGTGTGCGAGTGTGTGATGAGTGTGTGCGATTGTGTATGAGTGAGTGTGTGCGAGCGTGTGTGATTGTGTGTGAGTGTGCGCGAGTGTGTGCGACTGTGTGCGTTTGAGTGAGTGTGTGCGATTGAGTGTGTGCGAGTGTGTATGAGTGAGTGTGTGTGTGCGAGTGTTTGTGAGTGTGTGTAAGTGAGTGTGTGCGAGTGTGTATGAGTGAGTGTGTGCCAGTGTGCGTGAGTGTGTGCGACTGTGTGTGCGAGTGTGCACGAGTGTGTGTGTGCAAGTTTGTGCGCGTGTGTGCGAGTGTGTGCGTGCGAGTGTGTATGAGTGAGTGTGTGCGAGTGTGTATGAGTGAGTGTGTGCAAGTGTGCGCGAGTGTGTGTGCGAGTGTGTGCCAGTGTGTGTGACTGTGTGTGTGTTACTGTGTGCGAGTGTGTATGAGTGAGTGTCCTCGAGTGTGTGTGTGTGAGTATGTGCAAGTGTGTGCGTGCGAGTGCGTGCGAGTGTGTGCGAGTGTGTGTGTGCGAGTGTGTGCGTGCGAGTGCATGCGAGTGTGAACGAGTGTGTGCTAGTGTGTGCGTGCGAGTGTGCGTTAGTGTGCATGAGTGTGCGCGAGTGTGTGCGAGTGTTTGCGAGTGTTTGCGAGTGTGTATGAGTGTGTATGAGTGAGTGTGTGCGAGTGTGTGTGAGTGTGTATGAGTGTGTATGAGTGAGTGAGTGCGAGTGTGTGTGAGTGTGTGTGAGAGTGTGTGTGTGCGAGTGTGTGTGCGAGTGTGTGTGTGTGATTGTCTGTGAGTGTGTGCGAGCGAGTTTGTATGAGTGAGTGTGTGCGAGTGTGCGTGAGTGTGTATGAGTGAGTGTGTGCGAGTATTTGCGAGTGAGTGTGTGCGAGTGTGTATGAGTTAGTGAGTGTGGGTGTGCGAGTGTGTGCGAGTGTGTGTGATTGTCTGCGAGTGTGTGCGAGCGAGTTTGAATGAGTGAGTTTGTGCGAGTGTGCGTGAGTGTGTATGAGTGAGTGTGTGCGAGTGTTTGCGAGTGAGTGTTTGCAAGTGTGTGTGAGTGTGTGCGAGTGTGTGCGAGTGTGTATGTGTGAGTGTGTGTGCAATTGTGTGGGTGGAGTGTGTATGAGTGAGTGTGTGTGAGTGTGTGTGTGCATGTGTGTGTGCGAGTGTTTGTGTGCGAGTGTGTATGAGTGAGAGTGTGTGAGTGTGTGTGAGTGAGTGTGTGTGTGTGAGTGTGTGCGAGTGTGTATGAGTGAGTGTGTGCGAGTGTGCTCGAGTGTGTGTACGAGTGTATGCAAATGTGTGCATGCGAGTGTGTGCGAGTTTATTATGAGTGAGTGTGTTCGAGTGTTTGCGAGTTTGTGCGAGTGTGTGTGAGTGAGTGTGAGTGAGTGTGTGGGAGTGTGTGTGAGTAAGTGTGTGTGTGTATGAGTGAGTGTGTGCGAGTGTGCATGAGTGTGTGCGAGTGTGTATGAGTGAGTGTGTGCGAGTGTGTATGAGTGAGTGTGTGACTGTGTATGAGTGAGTGTGTGCGTGTGAGTGTGCATGAGTGTGTGCGAGTGAGTGTGTGCGAGTGAGTGTGTGCGAGTGTGTATGAGTGAGTGTGGGTGAGTGTGTGTGTGTGAGGTTGTGCGAGTGTGAGCGAGTGTGTGCGAGTGAGTGTGTGCGAGTGTGTATGACTGAGTGTTTGAGTGTGCATGACTGTGTATGAGTGAGTGTGTGCGAGTGTGCGCGAGTGTGTGTGTGCGATTGTGTGCCAGTGTGTGAGTGTGTGCAACTGTGTGTGTTCGAGTGTGTGAGTGTGCCAGTGTTTGTGCGAGTGTGTGTGCGATTGTGTGTGAGAGCGTGTGTGAGAGAATGTGTGCGAATGTGTGTGTGAGAGTGTGTAGGAGTGAGTGTGTGCAAGTGTCTGTGTGGGAGTGTGTAGGAGTGATTGTGTGCGAGTGTGTGTGGGAGTGTGTGCGAGTGCGTGCGAGTGAGTGAGTGTGTGTGAGTGTTTGCGAGTGTGTGCAAGTGTATGCGAGTGTGTGTGAGTGTGTATGAGTGAGTATGTGTGAGTGTGTGTGAGTGTGTGCGAGTGTGTATGAGTGAGTGTGTGCGAGTTTGTGCAAGTGTGTGTGCAAGTGTGTGCGAGTGTGTGTGAGTGAGTGTGTGCGAGTGTGCTCGAGTGTGTCTGTACGAGTGTGTGTGAGCGTGTGCGTGTGAGTGTGTGCGAGCGTGTGCGTGCGAGTGTGCGTGAGTGTTCATGAGTGTGCACGAGTGTGCGCGAGTGTGTGCGAGTGTGTGCGAGTGAGTGTGTGCGAGTGTGCATGAGTGAGTGAGAATGAGTGTGTGTGTGCGAGTGAGTGCGAGTGGGCGCATGCGAGTGCGTGCGAGTGCATGTGATTGTGTGTAAGTGTGTGCGAGTGTGTGCAAGTGTGTGTGCGAGTGTGTATAAGTGAGTGTGTGCGAGTGTTCGTGAGTAAGTGTGTGTGAGTGTATGCGAGTGTGTGTGAGTGAATGTGTGTGAGTGTGTATGAGTGAGTGTCTGCGAGTGTGTATGAGTGAGTGTGTGCGAGTGTGTCGTAGTGTGTGTATGAGTGTGTGAGTGAGTGTGTGCGAGTGTTCTCGAGTGTGTCTGTAAGAGTGTGTGCGTGCGATTGCGTGCGAGTGTGTGCGAGTGTGTGCGAGTGTGTGCGAGTGTGTGCATGTGAGTGTGCGTGGGTGTGCATGAGTGTGCGTGAGTGTGTTTGAGTGTTTGCGAGTGTGTGCGAGTGTGTATGAGTGTGTATGAGTGAGTGTGTGCGAGTGTGTGTGAGTGTGTGCAAGAGTGTGTGCGAGAGTGTGTGCGAGTGTGTATGAGTGAGTGTGTGTGAGAGTGTGTGCGAGTGTGTGATGAGTGTGTGCGAGTGTGTATAAGTGAGTCTGTGCGAGTGTGTGCGAGTGTGTGTTGAGTGTGTGCGAGTGTGTATGAGTGAGTGTGTGCGAGCATGTGTGATTGTGTGTGAGTGTGCGCGAGTGTGTGCGACTGTGTGCGTGTGAGTGAGTGTGTGCGATTGAGTGTGTGCGAGTGTGTATGAGTGACTGCGTGTGAGTGTTTACGAATGTGTGCAAGTGTGTTAGAGTTAGGGTGAGTGAGTGTGTGCAAGTGAGTGTGTGCGAGTGTGTGCAAGTGTGTGAGTGTGAGTGTGAATGAGTGAGTGTGTGCGAGTGTGCGAGAGGTTGTGTGAGTGTGTGTGTGAGTGTGTGCGAGTGTGTGCAAGTGTGTGCGAGTGTGTGCCAGTGTGTATAAGTGAGTGTGTGCGAGTGAATGAGTGAGTGTGTGTGTGAGTGTGTACGAGTGTGTGCGAGTGTTTGCGATTGTGAGAAAGTGTGTGTGTCAGTGTGTACGAGTGTGTGCAAGCATGTGCTAGTGTGTGTGAATGTGTGCGATTGAGTGAGTGTGTGTGAGTGTGTGCGAGAGAGTGTGTGGAGTGGGTGCGAGTGTGCGCGAGTGTGAGCGAGTGTGTGCGAGTGTGTGCGAGTGTGTATAAGTGAGTGAGTGTGAGTGTGCTCAAGAGTGTGCGTGTGTGTGCGAGTGTGTGGGAGTGTGTGTGTGCGAGTGTGTATGAGTTAGTGTGTGCGAGTGTGTGCCAGTGTGTGTGTGCGAGGGTGTGCGAGTGTGTGCATGTGAGTGTGAGTGAGGATGTGCATGTGAGTGTGTGCGAGTGTGCGCGAGTGTTTATGAGTGAGTGTGTGCGAGTGTGCGCGAGTGTGTGAGAGAGTGTGTGTGTGTGCGAGTGTGTATGAGTGAGTGTGTGCGAGTGCGTATGAGTGTGTGAGAGTGTGTGTGTGCGAGTGTGTGTGAGTGTGTGAAAGCGAGTGTGTACGAGTGTGCGCGAGTGTGTATGAGTGAGTGTGTGCGAGTGTGTGTGAGTGTGTATGAGTGATTGTATGCGAGTGTGCGTGAGTGTGTGAGTGAGTGTGTGTGTGTGCGAGTGTGTGTGAGTGAGTGTGTGTGAGCGTGTATAAGTGAGTGTGTGCGAGTGAGTGTGTGTGAGTGTGTATGAGCGAGTGTGTGCGAGTGTGTATGAGTGAGTTTGTGCAAGTGTGCTCAAGAGTGTGCATGTGAGTGAGTGAGTGTGTGAGTGCGAGTGTGCGCGAATGTGTGCGAGTGTGTGTGAGTGTTTTTGAGTGTGTGCGTGTGAGTGAGTGTGTGCGAGTGTGTATGAGTGAGTGTGTGCGAGTGTGTGCAATTGTGTGTGTGCGAGTGTGTGCGAGTGTTGGTGAGTCTGTGCGAGTGTCTGCGAGTATGTATAAGTGAGTGTGTGAGAGTGTGTGTGTGTGAGTGTCTGCGAGTGTGTGCGAGCGAGTTTGTATGAGTGAGTGTGTGCGAGTGTGCGTGAGTTTGTATAAGTGAGTGTGTGTGAGTGTTTGCGAGTGAGTGTGTGCGAGTGTGAATGAGTTAATGTGTGAGTGTGTGCGAGTGTGTGTGAGTGTGTATGTGTGAGTTTGTGCAAGTGTGTATGACCGACTGTGTGCGAGTGTGTGTGAGTGAGTGTGTGCGAGCGTGTATTAGTGAGTGTGTGCGAGTGTGTATTAGTGAGTGTGTGTGAGTGTGTGCGAGTGTGTGCGAGTGTGTGTGAGTGTATGCAAGTGAGTGTGTGCAAGTGTGTATGAGTGAGTGTGTGCGAGTGAGTGTGTGCGAGTGTGTATGAGTGAATGTGTGCAACTGTGTGCGAGTGTGTGTGAGTGAGTGTGTGGGAGTGTGTGTGAGTGTGTGCGAGTGTGTGCGAGTGTGTGTGAGTGTGCGTGCGAGTGTGTGCGAGTGTGTATGAGAGTGTGTGTGGGTGTGTGTGCGAGTGTGTGTGTGCGAATGTGTATGAGTGAGTGAGTGTGAGTTTGCTCGAGTGTGTGTGCGAGTCTCTGCAAATGTGTGCATGCGAGTGTGTGCGAGTGTGTGCGAGTGGGTATGAGTGAGTGTGTGTGAGTGTTTGCGAGTGTGTGTGAGTGTGTGTGAATGTGTGTGAGTGAGTGTGTGTGAGTGTGTGTGAGTGTGTATGAGTGAGTGTGTGTGAGTGTGTGTGCGAATGTGTTTTAGTTTGTGTGTGCGAATGTGTATGAGTGAGTTTGCGTGTGAGTGAGTGAGTGTGTGTGTGAGTGTGTATGAGTGTGTGCGAGTGTGTGCAAGAGAGTGCGAGTGTGTGCGAGTGCGTGCGTGTGAGTGAGTGTGAGTGAGTGTGTGTGAGTGTGTACAAGTGTGTGCGAGCGTGTGCTAGTGTCTGCGAGCGTGTGCTAGTGAGTGAGTGTGTGTGAGAGAGAGTGTGTGCAAGTGTGTGCGAGTGTGTATGAGTGAGTGTGTGTGAGTATGCGCAAGTGTGTATGTGTGAGTGAGTGTGTGTGTGCGAGTGTGTGTGCGAGTGTGTGTGTGTGATTGTCTGTGAGTGTGTGCGAGCGAGTTTGTATGAGTGAGTGTGTGCGAGTGTGCGTGAGTGTGTATGAGTGAGTGTGTGCGAGTATTTGCGAGTGAGTGTGTGCGAGTGTGTATGAGTTAGTGAGTGTGTCTGTGCGAGTGTGTGCGAGTGTGTGTGATTGTCTGCGAGTGTGTGCGAGCGAGTTTGAATGAGTGAGTTTGTGCGAGTGTGCGTGAGTGTGTATGAGTGAGTGTGTGCGAGTGTTTGAGAGTGAGTGTGTGCAAGTGTGTGTGAGTGTGTGCGAGTGTGTGCGAGTGTGTATGTGTGAGTGTGTGCAATTGTGTGGGTGGAGTGTGTATGAGTGAGTGTGTGTGAGTGTGTGTGTGCATGTGTGTGTGCGAGTGTTTGTGTGCGAGTGTGTATGAGTGAGAGTGTGTGAGTGTGTGTGAGTGAGTGTGTGTGTGTGAGTGTGTGCGAGTGTGTATGAGTGAGTGTGTGCGAGTGTGCTCGAGTGTGTGTACGAGTGTATGCAAATGTGTGCATGCGAGTGTGTGCGAGTTTATTATGAGTGAGTGTGTTCGAGTGTTTGCGAGTTTGTGCGAGTGTGTGTGAGTGTGTGTGAGTGAGTGTGTGGGAGTGTGTGTGAGTAAGTGTGTGTGTGTATGAGTGAGTGTGTGCGAGTGTACATGGGTGTGTGCGAGTGTGTATGAGTGAGTGTGTGCGAGTGTGTATGAGTGAGTGTGTGACTGTGTATGAGTGAGTGTGTGCGTGTGAGTGTGCATGAGTGTGTGCGAGTGAGTGTGTGCGAGTGAGTGTGTGCGAGTGTGTATGAGTGAGTGTGGGTGAGTGTGTGTGTGTGAGGTTGTGCGAGTGTGTGCGAGTGTGTGCGAGTGTGTATGAGTGAGTGTGTGCGAGTGTGCATGACTATGTATGAGTGAGTGTGTGCGAGTGTGCGCGAGTGTGTGTGTGCGATTGTGTGCCAGTGTGTGAGTGTGTGCAACTGTGTGTGTTCGAGTGTGTGAGTGTGCCAGTGTTTGTGCGAGTGTGTGTGCGATTGTGTGTGCGAGCGTGTGTGAGTGAATGTGTGCGAATGTATGTGTGAGAGTGTGTAGGAGTGAGTGTGTGCAAGTGTCTGTGTGGGAGTGTGTAGGAGTGATTGTGTGCGAGTGTGTGCATACGAGTGCATGCGAGTGCATGCGATTGTGTGCGAGTGTGTGTGGGAGTGTGTGCGAGTGTGTGCGAGTGAGTGAGTGTGTGTGAGTGTTTGCGAGTGTGTGCAAGTGTATGCGAGTGTGTGTGAGTGTGTATGAGTGAGTATGTGTGAGTGTGTGTGAGTGTGTGCGAGTGTGTATGAGTGAGTGTGTGCGAGTTTGTGCAAGTGTTGTGTGCAAGTGTGTGCGAGTGTGTGTGAGTGAGTGTGTGCGAGTGTGCTCGAGTGTGTCTGTACGAGTGTGTGTGAGCGTGTGCGTGTGAGTGTGTGCGAGCGTGTGCGTGCGAGTGTGCGTGAGTGTTCATGAGTGTGCACGAGTGTGCGCGAGTGTGTGCGAGTGAGTGTGTGCGAGTCTGCATGAGTGAGTGAGAATGAGTGTGTGTGTGCGAGTGAGTGCGAGTGGGCGCATGCGAGTGCGTGCGAGTGCATGAGATTGTGTGTAAGTGTGTGCGAGTGTGTGCAAGTGTGTGTGCGAGTGTGTATAAGTGAGTGTGTGCGAGTGTTCGTGAGT
Source organism: Phyllobates terribilis (assembly GCF_046119375.1). Taxonomy (NCBI): domain Eukaryota; kingdom Metazoa; phylum Chordata; class Amphibia; order Anura; family Dendrobatidae; genus Phyllobates; species Phyllobates terribilis. The sequence continues at coordinate 2,876,071 of NW_027362901.1, forward strand.
AAGTGTGTGTGAGTGTATGCGAGTGTGTGTGAGTGAATGTGTGTGAGTGTGTATGAGTGAGTGTCTGCGAGTGTGTATGAGTGAGTGTGTGCGAGTGTGTCGGAGTGTGTGTACGAGTGTGTGAGTGAGTGTGTGCGAGTGTTCTCGAGTGTGTCTGTAAGAGTGTGTGCGTGCGATTGCGTGCGAGTGTGTGCGAGTGTGTGCGAGTGTGTGCGAGTGTGTGCATGTGAGTGTGCGTGGGTGTGCATGAGTGTGCGAGTGTGTGTGAGTGTGTATGAGTGTGTATGAGTGAGTGTGTGCGAGTGTGTGTGAGTGTGTGGGAGAGTGTGTGTGCATGTGAGCGAGTGTGTGCGAGTGTGTATGAGTGAGGGTGTGCGAGTGTGTGCAAGTGTGCACGAGGGTGTGTGAGTGAGTGTGTGTGAATGTGTGCGAGTGTGTGCGAGTGTGTATGAATGAGTGTGTGCGAGTGTGTGGGTGTGAGTGAGTGAATGTGTGTGAGTGTGTATGAGTGTTTGTGAGTGTGTGTGAGTGTGTGCGAGTGTGTGGGTGGAGTGTGTATGAGTGAGTGTGTGCGAGTGTGTGTGCGAGTGTGTGTGTGCAAGTGTGTATGAGTGAGTGTGTGTGAATGTGCGTGAGTGAGTTTGTGCGAGTGTATGTGAATGTGTGCAAGTGTGTGCGAGTGAGTGAGTGTGTGTGAGTGTGTGCGAGTTAGTAAGTGTGTGCGAGTGTGTGCGAGTGTGTATGAGTAAGTGTGTGTGAGTTAGTGTGAGTGTGCATGAGTGTGTGCGTGTGAGTGAGTGTGTGTGAGTGTGTGCTAGAGTGTATGAGTGAGTGTGTGTGAGTGCGTGCGAGTGTGTGCGAGTGTGCGTGCGAGTGTGTGCGAGTGTGTATGAGGGTGTGTGCAGGTGTGTGTGCGACTGTGTGCGAGTGTGTGTGTGCGAGTGTTTATGAGTGAGTGAGTGCGAGTGTGCTCGAGTTTGTGTACAAGTGTGTGCACATGTGAGCATGCGATTGTGTGCGAGTGTGTGTGAGTGCGTATGAGTGAATGTGTGCGAGTGTTTGCGAGTGTGTGTGAGTGTGTGTGAGTGAGTGTGAGGGAGTGTGTGGGAGTAAGTGTGTGTGAGTGTGTATGAGTGAGTGTGTTAAAGTGTGCGTGAGTGTGTGTGAGTGTGTATGAGTGAGTGTGTGCGACTGTGTATGAGTGAGTGTGTGCAAGTGAGTGTGTGTGAGTGTGCGTGAGTGTGTGCGAGTGAGTGTGTGTGAGTGTGCGTGAGTGTGTGTGAGTGTGCGTGAGTGTGTGCAAGTGTGCATGACTGTGTATGAGAGAGCATGTGCGAGTGTGTATGAGTCAGCGTGTGCGAGTGTGTGCTAGTGTGTGTGTGCGAGTGTGTATGAGTGAGTGTGTGCGAGTGTGCTCGAGTGTGTGTACAAGTGTGTGCAAATGTGTGCATTTGAGTGTGTGCGAGTGTGTATAAGTGAGTGTGTGCGAGTGTTTGTGAGTGTGTGTGAGTGTGTGTGAGTGAGTGTGAGTGAGTGTGTGGGAGTGTGTGTGAGTGTGTGTGAGTGTGTATGATTGAGTGTGTTAGAGTGTGCGTGAGTGTGTGCGAGTGTGTATGAGTGAGTGTGTGCGAGTGTGTATGAGTGAGTGTGTGCGACTGTGTATGAGTGAGTGTGTGCAAGTGTGTGCGAGTGTCTGTGCGAGTGTATGTGAGTGTGTGCGATGAGTGTGTGCGAGTGTGCACGAGTGTGTATGAGTGAGTGTGTGCGAGTGTTTGTGAGTGTGTATGAGTGAGTGTGTGCGAGTGTGTATGAGTGAGTGTGTGCGAGTGCGTGCGAGTGTGTATGTGCGAGTGTGTGCCAGTGTGGGCGCGTGTGTGCGACTGTTTGTGTGCGAGTGTGCACGATTGTGTGTGTGCGAGTGTGTGTACGAGTGAGTGTGTGCGAGTGTGTATGATTGAGTGTGTGCGAGTGTTTGTGAGTGTGTATGAGTGAGTGTGTGCGAGTGTGTATGAGTGAGTGTGTGCGAGTGCGTGCGAGTGTGTATGTGCGAGTGTGTGCCAGTGTGAGCGCGTGTGTGCGACTGTTTGTGTGCGAGTGTGCACGATTGTGTGTGTGCGAGTGTGCACGAGTGTGTGTGCGAGTTTGTGCGCGTGTGTTTTCGAGTGTGTGCGAGTGTGTGCGTGCGAGTGTGTATGAGTGAGTGTGTGCGAGTGTGCGCGAGTGTGTGTGCGAGTGTGTGCGACTGTGTTTGTTTGACTGTGTGCGAGTGTTTGAGTGTGTGCCAGTGTTTGTGCAAGTGTGTGCGATTGTGTGCGAGTGTGTATGAGTGAGTCTCCTCGAGTGTGTGTGTGCGAGAATGTGCGAGTGTGTGCGTGCGAGTGCCTGCGAGTGTGTGCGAGTGTGTGCGTGCGAGTGCATGCGAGTGTGTACGAGTGTGTGCGTGCGAGTGTGCGTTAGTGTGCATGAGTGTGCGCGAGTGTGTGTGAGTGTTTGCGAGTGTGTGCGAGTTTGTATGAGTGTGTATGAGTGACTGTGTGCGAGTGTGTGCGAGTGTGTATGAGTGTGTATGAGTGAGTGTGTGTGAGTGTGTGCGAGAGTGTGTGTGTGCGAGAGTGCAAGAGTGTGTGCGAGTGTGTGATGAGTGTGTGCGAGTGTGTATGAGTGAGTGTGTGCGAGTGTGTGATGAGTGTGTGCGAGTGTGTGGGAGTGTGTGTGTGCGAGGGTGTGCGAATGTGTGCATGTGAGTGTGCACGAGTGTGTGCGAGGGTGTGCATATGAGTTTGCGCAAGTGTTTATGAGTGAGTGTGTGCGAGTGTGCGCGAGTGTGTGAGTGAGTGTGTGTGTGTGCGAGTGTGTGCGAGTGTGTATGAGTGAGTGTGTGTGAGTGTGTATGAGTGTGTGAGAGTGTGTGTGTGCGAGTGTGTGTAAGTGCGTGAAAGCGAGTGTGTATGAGTGAGTGTGTGTGAGTGTGCGCGAGTGTGTGTGTGCGAGGTGTGCGAATGTGTGCATGTGAGTGTGCGCGAGTGTGTGCGAGTGTGTGCATGTGAGTGCGTGCGAGTGTGCGCGAGTGTTTATGAGTGAGTGTGTGTGAGTGTGTGTGAGTGTGTATGAGTGAGTGTGTGCGAGTGTGTATGAGTGTGTGAGAGTGAGTGTGTGTGAGTGTGTGAAAGCGAGTGTGTGTGAGTGTGTATGAGTGACTGTGTGCGAGTGTGTATGAGTGTGTGAGAGTGTGTGTGTGCGAGTGTGTGTGAGTGTGTGAAAGCGAATGTGTATGAGTGAGTGTGTACGAGTGTGTGTGAGTGAGTGTGTTCGAGCGTGTATAAGTGAGTGTGTGCGAGTGTGTGCGAGTGAGTGTGTGTGAGTGTGTATGAGTGAGTGTGTGTGAGTGTGTATGAGTGAGTTTGTGCAAGTGTGCTCAAGTGTGTGCGTGTGAGTGAGTGAGTGTGTGTGTGCGAGTGTGCGAGTGTGTATGAGTGAGTGTGTGCGAGTGTGTGTGAGTGTGTGCGTGTGAGTGAGTGAGTGTGCACGAGTGTGTGCGAGTGAGTGAGTGTGTGTGAGTGTGTGCGAGAGAGTGTGTGCGAGTGTGCGTGAGTGTGTGCAAGTGTTTGTGAGTGTGTATGAGTGAGTGTGTGTGAGTGTGCTCAAGAGTGTGCATGTGTGTGCGAGTGTGTGGGAGTGTGTGTGTGCGAGGGTGTGTGAGTGTTTGCATGTGAGTGTGCACGAGTGTGTGCGAGGGTGTGCATATGAGTTTGCGCGAGTGTTTATGAGTGAGTGTGTGCGAGTGTGCGTGAGTGTGTGAGTGAGTGTGTGTGTGCGAGTGTGTGCGAGTGTGTATGAGTGAGTGTGTGTGAGTGTGTATGAGTGTGTGAGAGTGTGTGTGTGCGAGTGTGTGTAAGTGTGTGAAAGCGAGTGTGTATGAGTGAGTGTGTGTGAGTGTGCGCGAGTGTGTGTGTGCGAGGTGTGCGAATGTGTGCATGTGAGTGTGCACGAGTGTGTGCGAGTGTGTGCATGTGAGTGCGTGCGAGTGTGCGCGAGTGTTTATGAGTGAGTGTGTGTGAGTGTGTGTGAGTGTGTATGAGTGAGTGTGTGCGAGTGTGTATGAGTGTGTGAGAGTGAGTGTGTGTGAGTGTGTGAAAGCGAGTGTGTGTGAGTGTGTATGAGTGAGTGTGTGTGAGTGTGTATGAGTGTGTGAGAGTGTGTGTGTGCGAGTGTGTGTGAGTGTGTGAAAGCGAATGTGTATGAGTGAGTGTGTACGAGTGTGTGTGAGTGAGTGTGTTCGAGCGTGTATAAGTGAGTGTGTGCGAGTGTGTGCGAGTGAGTGTGTGCGAGTGTGTATGAGTGAGTGTGTGTGAGTGTGTATGAGTGAGTTTGTGCAAGTGTGCTCAAGTGTGTGCGTGTGAGTGAGTGAGTGTGTGTGTGCGAGTGTGTATGAGTGAGTGTGTGCGAGTGTGTGTGAGTGTGTGCGTGTGAGTGAGTGAGTGTGTGCGAGTGTGTGCGAGTGTGTATGAGTTAGTGTGTGTGAGTGTGTGCGAGTGTGTGCAATTGTGTGTGAGCGAGTGTGTGCGAGTGTTGGTGAGTGTGTGCGAGTATGTATAAGTGAGTGTGTGAGAGTGTGTGTGTGTGAGTGTGTGCGAGCGAGTTTGTATGAGTGAGTGTGTGCGAGTGTGCGTGAGTTTGTATAAGTGATTGTGTGTGTTTGCGAGTGAGTGTGTGCGAGTGTGTATGAGTTAGTGTGTGAGTGTGTGCGAGTGTGTGCTCGAGTCTGTATGTGTGAGTGTGTGCGAGTGTGTATGACCGACTGTGTGAGAGTGTGTGTGAGTGAGTGTTTGCGAGCGTGCATGAGTGAGTGTGTGCGAGTGTGTATGAGTGAGTGTGTGTGAGTGTGTGAGAGTGTGTGCGAGTGTGTGCGAGTGTGTGTGAGTGTGTGCAAGTGAGTGTGTGCAAGTGTGTATGAGTGAATGTGTGCGAGTGTGTGAGAGTGTGTACGAGTGTGTGCGAGTGTGTGTGAGTGTGTGCAAGTGAGTGTGTGCAAGTGTGTATGAGTGAGTGTGAGCGAGTGAGTGTGTGCGAGTGTGTATGAGTGAATGTGTGCAACTGTGTGAGAGTGTGTGTGAGTGAGTGTGTGGGAGTGTGTGTGAGTGTGTGCGAGTGTGTGTGAGTGTGCGTGCGAGTGTGTGCGAGTGTGTATGAGGGTGTGTGTGGGTGTGTGTGCGAGTGTGTGCGAGTGTGTGTGTGTGCGAGTGTGTATGAGTGAGTGAGTGTGAGTGTGCTCGAGTGTGTGTGCCAGTGTGTGCGAGTGTATGCGAGTGTGTGCGATGAGTGTGTGCGAGTGTGCATGAGTGTGTATGAGTGTGTGTGTGCGAGTGTTTGTGAGTGTGTGTGAGTGTGTGTAAGTGAGTGTGAGGGAGTGTGTGGGAGTAAGTGTGTGTGAGTGTGTATGAGTGAGTGTGTTAAAGTGTGCGTGAGTGTGTGCGAGTGTGTATGATTGAGTGTGTGTGACTGTGTATGAGTGAATGTGTGCAAGTGAGTGTGTGTGAGTGTGCGTGAGTGTGTGCGAGTGAGTGTGTGTGAGGTTGTGCGAGTGTGTGCGAGTGTGTGCGAGTGAGTGTGTGTGAGTGTTTGTGAGTGTGTGTGAGTGTGTGTGAATGTGTGTGATTGAGTGTGTGGGAGTGTGTGTAAGTGTGTGTGTATGAGTGAGTGTGTGCAAGTGTGCGTGAGTGTGTGCGAGTGTGTATGTGTGAGTGTGTGCGAGTGTGTATGACCGACTGTGTGCGAGTGTGTGTGAGTGAGTGTGTGTGAGTGTGTGCGAGTGTGTGCGAGTGTGTGTGAATGTGTGCAAGTGAGTTTGTGCAAGTGTGTATGAGTGAGTGTGTGCGAGTGAGTGTGTGCGAGTGTGTATGAGTGAATGTGTGCAACTGTGCGAGTGTGTGTGAGTGAGTGTTTGGGAGTGTGTGTGAGTGTGTGCGAGTGTGTGTGAGTGTGCGTGCGAATGTGTGCGAGTGTGTATGAGGGTGTGTGTGGGTGTGTGTGCGGGTGTGTGTGAGTGTGTGTGTGCGAATGTGTATGAGTGAGTGAGTGTGAGTGTGCTTGAGTGTGTGTGCAAGTCTGTGCAAATGTGTGCATGCGAGTGTATGCGAGTGTGTGCGAGTGGGTATGAATGAGTGTGTGTGAGTGTTTGCGAGTGTTTGTGTGTGAATGTGTGTGAGTGAGTGTGTTGGAGTGTGTGTGAGTAAGTGTGTGTGAGTGTGTATGAGTGAGTGTGTGTGAGTGAGTGTGTGCGAGTGTGTATGAGTCAGCGTTTGCGAGTGTGTGCTAGTGTGTGTGTGCGAGTGTGTGCGAGTGTTTGCGGGTGTGTGCTAGTTTGTGTGTGCGAGTGTGTGCGAGTGTGTATGAGGGTGTGTGTGGGTGTGTGTGCGGGTGTGTGTGAGTGTGTGTGTGCGAATGTGTATTAGTGAGTGAGTGTGAGTGTGCTCGAGTGTGTGTGCAAGTCTGTGCAAATGTGTGCATGCGAGTGTGTGCGAGTGTGTGCGAGTGTTTGCGATTGTTTGTGAGTGTGTGTGAATGTGTGTGAGTCAGCGTTTGCGAGTGTGTGCTAGTTTGTGTGTGCGAGTGTGTGCGAGTGTATGCGAGTGTGTGTGATGAGTGTGTGTGAGTGTGCACGAGTGTGTATGAGTGAGTGTGTGTGAGTGTGAGTGCGAGTGTGTAAGAATATTTGCGAGTGTGTATGAGAGAGTGTGTGCAAGAGTGTGAGTGTGTGCGAGTGTGTGTGAGTGTGTGTGCAAGTGTGTGTGTATGAGCGAGTGTGTGCGAGTGTGCATGAGAGTGAGTGTGCGAGTTTGTGCGTGTGTGTCCGAGTTTGTGCGAGTGTGTGTGCGAGTGTGTGCGAGTATGTGCAAGTGTGTGTGAAAGTGTGTGTACGAGTGTGTGTGTGCAATTGTTTATGAGTGAGTGTGTGCGAGTGTGTGTGCGAGTGTGTGTGCGAGTGTTTGTGTGCAAGTGTGTATGAGTGAGTGTGTGCGAGTGTGTATGAGTGAGTGTGTGCAAGTGTGTGCAAGTGTTTGTGTGCGAGTGTGTGCCAGTGTGTGCGATTGTGTGCGACTGTGTGTGTGCGAGTGTATATGAGTGTGTGTGTGCGAGTGTGCACGAGTGTGTGTGTGCGAGTTTGTGCGATTGTGTGTGTGCGAGTGTGTATGAGTGAGTGTGTGCGAGTGTGTCTGAGTGAGTGTGTGTGAGTGTGCGTGAATGTGTGTGCGAGTGTGTGCCAGTGTGTGCGACTGTGTGTGTGCGATTGTGTGCCAGTGTTTGAGTGTGTGCCAATGTTTGTGCGAGTGTGTATGAGTGAGTGTGCGCGAGTGTGTGTGTGTGTGCGACTGTGAGCGAGTGTGTGCGTGTGAGTGTGTGCAAGTGTGTGTGTGCGAGTGTGCATGAGTGAGTGTGTGCAAGTGTGTGCGAGTGTGTGCGAGTGTGTATGAGTGAGTGTGTGCGAGTGTGTGTGAGTGTGCGCTAGTGTGCGCATGTGAGTGAGTGTGTGCGAGTGTGTGCGAGAGTGTATGAGTGAGTGTGTGCGAGTGTGTGTGCGAGTGTGTGCGACTGTGCATGAGTTAGTGTGTGCGAGTGTGTGTGTGGGTGTGTGTGAGATTGTGTGTGAGTGTGTGTGTGCGAGTGTGTATGAGTGAGTGTGTGTGAGTGTGCTCGAGTGTGTTTGCAAGTGTGTGCATGCGAGTGCATGCGAGTGTGTACGATTGTGTGCGAGTGTGTGCATGCGAGTGTGCACGAGTGTGCATGAGTGTGAAAGAGTGTGTGCGAGTGTTTGCGAGTGTGTGCAAGTGTGTATGAGTGTGTATGAGTGATTGTGTGCGAGTGTGTGTGAGTGTGTGCGAGAATGTGTGCGCGTGTGTATGAGTGTGTGCGAGTGTGTGCGAGAGTGTGTGAGAGTGTGTAAGAGTGAGTGTGTGCGAGAGTGCACGAGGGTGTGTGAGTGAGTGTGTGTGCGTGTGAATGTGTGCGAATGTGTGCGATTGTGTGTGTGCGTGTGACTGAGTGTGTGTGAGTATGTATGAGTGTTTTCGAGTGTGTGTGAGTGTGTGCGAGTGTGTATGAGTGAGTGTGTGTGAGTGTACAAAAGTGAGTGTGTGCGAGTGTGTGCGAGTGTCTGCGAATGTGTGCCAGTGTGTGCGAGTGTGTGCGAGTGTGAGCGAGTGTGTGTGCGAGTGTGTATGAGTGAGTGTGTGCGAGTGTGCGTTAGTGTGTGTGTGCGCGTGCGAGTGAGTGTGAGTGTGTATAAGTGAGTGTGTGCGAGTGTGTGAGAGTGTGTGTGTGTGATTGTCTGCGAGTGTGTGCGTGCGAGTTTATATGAGTGAGTGCGTGCGAGTGTGTATGAGTGAGCGTGTGTGATGTTGTTGCAGTGTGTGCGAGTGTGTGCGAGTGAGTGTGTGCGAGTGTGTATGAGTGAGTGTGTGCGAGTGTGCATGATTGTGTATGAGTGAGTGTGTGCGAGGTTGTGCGAGTGTGTGAGTGAGTGTGTGCGAGTGTGTATGAGTCAGTGTGTGCGAGTGTGTGCTAGTGTGTGTGAGTGTGTGTGAGTGTTTGCGAGTGTGTGCTAGTGTGTGTGTGCGAGTGTGTGCGAGTGTGTGCGATGAGTGTGTGCGAGTGTGCACGAGTGTGTATGAGTGAGTGTGTGCGAGTGTGAGTGCGAGTGTGCACGGGTATTTGCAAATGTGTATGAGTGAGTGTGTGCGAGAGTGTGCGAGTGTGTGCGAGTGTGTGCGAGTGAGTGTGTGCGAGTGTGCATGAGTGAGAGTGTGCGAGTGCGCGCAAGTGTGTGTGCGAGTGTGTATGAGCGAGTGTGTGCGAGTGTGCGTGAGAGTGAGTGTGCGAGTTTGTGTTTACTTGTGTGTGCGAGTGTGTGTGCGAGTGTGTGTAAGTGTGTGTGCGAGTGTGTGTGCGAGTGTGTGTACGAGTGTGTGTGTGCGAGTGTGTATGAGTGAGTGTGTGCAAGTGTGTGCGAGTGTTTTTGAGTGTGTATGAGTGAGTGTGTGCGAGTGTGTATGAGTGAGTGTGTGCGAGTGCGTGCGAGTGTGTGCCAGTGTGGGCGAGTGTGTGCGACTGTGTGTGTGCGAGTGTGCACGAGTGTGTGTGTGTGAGTGTGCACGAGTGTGTGTGTGCAAGTTTGTGCGCGTGCGTGTGCGAGTGTGTGCGAGTGTGTGCGTGCGAGTGTGTATGAGTGAGTGTGTGCAAGTGTGCGCGAGTGTGTGTGCGAGTGTGTGGGACTGTGTGTGTGTGACTGTGTGCGAGTGCTTGAGTGTGTGCCAGTGTTTGTGCGAGTGTGTGTGCGAGTGTGTGCGAGTGTGTATGAGTGAGTGTCCTCGAGTGTGTGTGTGCGAATATGTGCGAGTGTGTGCGTGCGATTGCATGCGAGTGTGTGCGAGTGTGTGTGTGCGTGCGAGTGCATGCGAGTGTGTACGAGTGTGTGCGAGTGTGTGCGTGCGAGTGTGCGTTAGTGTGCATGAGTGTGCGCGAGTGTGTGTGAGTGTTTGCGAGTGTGTGCGAGTGTGTATGAGTGTGTATGAGTGACTGTGTGTGAGTGTGTGCGAGTGTGTATGAGTGTGTATGAGTGAGTGTGTGCGAGTGTGTGTGAGTGTGTGCGAGAGTGTGTGCGAGAGTGTGTGCGAGTGTGTATGAGTGAGTGTGTGCGAGAGTGTGCGCGAGTGTGTGATGAGTGTGTGCGAGTGTGTATAAGTGAGTCTGTGCGAGTGTGTGCGAGTGTGTGATGAGTGTGTGTGAGTGTGTATGAGTGAGTGTGTGCGAGCATGTGTGATTGTGTGTGAGTGTGCGCGAGTGTGTGCGACTGTGTGCGTGTGAGTGAGTGTGTGCGATTGAGTGTGTGCGAGTGTGTATGAGTGACTGCGTGTGAGTGTTTACGAATGTGTACAAGTGTGTGAGAGTGAGTGTGAGTGAGTGTGTGCAAGTGAGTGTGTGCAAGTGTTTGAGTGTGAGTGTGAATGAGTGAGTGTGTGCGAGTGTGCGAGAGGTTGTGTGAGTGTGTGTGTGAGTGTGTGTGAGTGTGTGCGAGTGTGTGCAAGTGTGTGCGAGTGTGTGCCAGTGTGTATAAGTGAGTGTGTGCGAGTGAATGAGTGAGTGTGTGTGTGAGTGTGTACGAGTGTGTGCGAGTGTTTGCGATTGTGAGTGAGTGTGTGTGTGAGTGTGTACGAGTGTGTGCAAGCATGTGCTAGTGTGTGTGAATGTGTGCGATTGAGTGAGTGTGTGTGAGTGTGTGCGAGAGAGTGTGTGGAGTGTGTGGAGTGTGTGCGAGTTTGCGCGAGTGTGAGCGAGTGTGTGCGAGTGTGTGCGAGTGTGTATAAGTGAATGAGTGTGAGTGTGCTCAAGAGTGGGCGTGTGTGTGCGAGTGTGTGGGAGTGTGTGTGTGCGAGTGTGTATGACTTAGTGTGTGCGAGTGTGTGCCAGTGTGTGTGTGCGAGGGTGTGCGAGTGTGTGCATGTGAGTGTGAGTGAGGGTGTGCATGTGAGTGTGTGCGAGTGTGCACGAGTGTTTATGAGTGAGTGTGTGCGAGTGTGCGCGAGTGTGTGAGAGAGTGTGTGTGTGTGTATGAGTGAGTGTGTGTAAGTGTGCATGAGTGTGTGCGAGTGAGTGTGTGCGAGTGAGTGTGTGCAAGTGTGTATGAGTGAGTGTGGGTGAGTGTGTGTGTGTGAGGTTGTGCGAGTGTGAGCGAGTGTGTGCGAGTGAGTGTGTGCGAGTGTGTATGACTGAGTGTGTGAGTGTGCATGACTGTGTATGAGTGAGTGTGTGCGAGTGTGCGCGAGTGTGTGTGTGCGATTGTGTGCCAGTGTGTGAGTGTGTGCAACTGTGTGTGTTCGAGTGTGTGAGTGTGCCAGTGTTTGTGCGAGTGTGTGTGCGATTGTGTGTGAGAGCGTGTGTGAGTGAATGTGTGCGAATGTGTGTGTGAGAGTGTGTAGGAGTGAGTGTGTGCAAGTGTCTGGGAGTGTGTAGGAGTGATTGTGTGCGAGTGTGTGCATACGAGTGCATGCGAGTGCATGCGATTGTGTGCGAGTGTGTGTGGGAGTGTGTGCGAGTGTGTGCGAGTGAGTGAGTGTGTGTGAGTGTTTGCGAGTGTGTGCAAGTGTATGCGAGTGTGTGTGAGTGTGTATGAGTGAGTATGTGTGAGTGTGTGTGAGTGTGTGCGAGTGTGTATGAGTGAGTGTGTGCGAGTTTGTGCAAGTGTGTGTGCAAGTGTGTGCGAGTGTGTGTGAGTGAGTGTGTGCGAGTGTGCTCGAGTGTGTCTGTACGAGTGTGTGTGAGCGTGTGCGTGTGAGTGTGTGCGAGCGTGTGCGTGCGAGTGTGCGTGAGTGTTCATGAGTGTGCACGAGTGTGCGCGAGTGTGTGCGAGTGTGTGCGAGTGAGTGTGTGCGAGTGTGCATGAGTGAGTGAGAATGAGTGTGTGTGTGCGAGTGAGTGCGAGTGGGCGCATGCGAGTGCATGCGAGTGCATGTGATTGTGTGTAAGTGTGTGCGAGTGTGTGCAAGTGTGTGTGCGAGTGTGTATAAGTGAGTGTGTGCGAGTGTTCGTGAGTAAGTGTGTGTGAGTGTATGCGAGTGTGTGTGAGTGAATGTGTGTGAGTGTGTATGAGTGAGTGTCTGCGAGTGTGTATGAGTGAGTGTGTGCGAGTGTGTCGGAGTGTGTGTACGAGTGTGTGAGTGAGTGTGTGCGAGTGTTCTCGAGTGTGTCTGTAAGAGTGTGTGCGTGCGATTGCGTGCGAGTGTGTGCGAGTGTGTGCGAGTGTGTGCGAGTGTGTGCATGTGAGTGTGCGTGGGTGTGCATGAGTGTGCGTGAGTGTGTTTGAGTGTTTGCGAGTGTGTGCGAGTGTGTATGAGTGTGTATGAGTGACTGTGTGCGAGTGTGTGCGAGTATGTATGAGTGTGTATGAGTGAGTGTGTGCGAGTGTGTGTGAGTGTGTGCAAGAGTGTGTGCGAGAGTGTGTGCGAGTGTGTATGAGTGAGTGTGTGCGAGAGTGTGTGCGAGTGTGTGATGAGTGTGTGCGAGTGTGTATAAGTGAGTCTGTGCGAGTGTGTGCGAGTGTGTGATGAGTGTGTGCGAGTGTGTATGAGTGAGTGTGTGCGAGCATGTGTGATTGTGTGTGAGTGTGCGCGAGTGTGTGCGACTGTGTGCGTGTGAGTGAGTGTGTGCGATTGAGTGTGTGCGAGTGTGTATGAGTGACTGCGTGTGAGTGTTTACGAATGTGTGCAAGTGTGTTAGAGTTAGTGTGAGTGAGTGTGTGCAAGTGAGTGTGTGCGAGTGTGTGCAAGTGTGTGAGTGTGAGTGTGAATGAGTGAGTGTGTGCGAGTGTGCGAGAGGTTGTGTGAGTGTGTGTGTGAGTGTGTGTGAGTGTGTGCGAGTGTGTGCAAGTGTGTGCGAGTGTGTGCCAGTGTGTATGAGTGAGTGTGTGAGAGTGTGTGTGTTTGCCAGTGTGGGCGAGTGTGGGCGACTGAGTGTGCGCGAGTGTGCATAAGTGTGTGTGTGCGAGTGTGCACGAGTGTGTGTGTGCGAGTTTGCGCGCGTGTGTGTGCGAGTGTCTGCGAGTGTGTGTGAGAGTGTATATGAGTGAGTGTTTGCGAGTGTGTATGAGTGAGTGTGTGCGAGTGTGTGCGAGTGTGTGCGCGTGTGTGTGCGAGTGTTTGTGTGCGTGTGTATATGAGTGAGTGTGTGCGAGTGTGTATGAGTGAGTGTGTGCGAGAGTGTTTGCGAGTGTATGCGAGTGTGTATGAGTGAGTGTGTGCGAGTGTGTGTGAGTGTGTGTGAGAGTGTGTGCACGTGTGCGTGAGTGTGTGTGTGCTCGTGTGTGTGAGTGTGTGTATGCGAGTATGTGTGAGTGTGTGTGCGAGTGTGTGGGAGTTTGTGTGTGCGAGTGTGTGTGAGTGAGTGTGTGTGTGTGAGTGAGTGAGTGTGTGTGTGTGAGTGTGTTCGAGTGTGTGCGAGTATGTGCGAGAGCGTGTGAGTGTGTGCGAGTGCATGTGTGTGAGTGAGTGTGTGTGTGAGTGTGTACAAGTGTGTGGGAGCGTGTGCTAGTGTGTGCGAGTGTGTGCGAGTGAGTGAGTGTGTGTGAGTGTGTGCGAGAGAGTGTGTGCGAGTGTGTGCGAGTGTGTGCGAGTGTGTGCGAGTGTGTAAGAGTGAGTGTGTGTAAGTGTGCTGAAGTGTGTGCGTGTGAGTGAGTGTGTGTGTGCGAGTGTGTGTGCAAGTGTGTGCGAGTGTGTGTGTGTGATTGTCTGCGAGTGTGTGCGAGCGAGTTTGTATGAGTGAGTGTGTGCGAGTGTGCGTGAGTGTGTATGAGTGTGTGTGTGCGAGTGTTTGCGAGTGAGTGTGTGCGAGTGTGTATGAGTTAGTGAGTGTGTGTTTGCGAGTGTGTGTGCGAGTGTGCGAGTGTGTGAGAGTGTGTGTGTGATTGTCTGCGAGTGTGTGCGAGCGAGTTTGTATGAGAGAGTGTGTGCGAGTGTGCGTGAGTGTGTATGAGTGAGTGTGTGCGAGTGTTTGCGAGTGAGTGAGTGCAAGTGTGTATGAGTTAGTGTGAGTGTGTGCGAGTGTGTGCGAGTGTGTATGTGTGAGTGTGTGTGATTGTGTGGGTGGAGTGTGTATGAGTGAGTGTGTGCGAGATTTTGTGCGAGTGTGTGTGTGTGAGAGTGTACGTGCGAGTGCATGCAAGTGTGTACGAGTGTGAGTGAGTGTGCACGAGTGTGTGTGAGTGTGCGCAAGTGTGCATGAGTGTGCGTGAGTGTGTGCGAGTTTTTTGCGAGTGTGTGCGAGTGTGTATGATTGAGTGTGTGCGAGTGTGTGAGTGCGAGCGAGAGTGTGTGCGCGTGTGTGTGAGTGTGTGTGTGCGCGTGTGTGAGTGTGTCTATGCGAGTTTGTGTGAGTGTGTGTGCGAGTGTGTTGGAGTTTGTGTGTGCAAATGTGTATGAGTGAGTGTCTGTGTGCGGGTCAGTGAGTGAGTGTGTGTGTGAGTGTGTATGAGTGTGTGCCAGTGTGTGCGAGAGAGTGCGAGTGTGTGCGAGTGCGTGCATGTGAGTGAGTGTGTACAAGTGTGTGCGAGCGTGTGCTAGTGTGTGCGAGCGTGTGCTAGCGAGTGTGTGTGTGTGTGTGAGAGAGAGTGTGTGCGAGAGTGTGCGAGTGTGCGCGAATGTGTGTGAGTGTGTATGAGTGAGTGTGTGTGAGTGTGCTCAAGTGTGTGCGAGTGAGTGTGTGTGTGCGAGTGTGTGTGCGAGTGTGTGTGTGTGATTGTCTGTGAGTGTGTGCGAGCGAGTTTGTATGAGTGAGTGTGTGCGAGTGTGCATGAGTGTGTATGAGTGAGTGTGTGCGAGTGTTTGCGAGTGAGTGTGTGCGAGTGTGTATGAGTAAGTGAGTGTGTGTGTGCGAGTGTGTGCGAGTGTGTGTGATTGTCTGCGAGAGTGTGCGAGTGTTTGCGAGTGAGTGTGTGCAAGTGTGTGTGAGTGTGTGCGAGTTTGTATGTGTGAGTGTGTGCGATTGTGTGGGTGGAGTGTGTATGAGTGAGTGTGTGTGAGTGTGTGTGTGCGAGTGTTTGTGTGCGAGTGTGTATGAGTGAGTGTGTGTGAGTGTGTGTGAGTGAGTGTGTGTGTGTGAGTGTGTGCGAGTGTGTGCAAGTGTGGGCGAGTGTGCGCGAGTGTGTGCGAATGTGTGCGAGTGTGTATGAGTGAGTGTGTGTGAGTTTGTGTGAGTGTGCGTGAGTTTGGGTGTGTGAGTGAGTGAGTGTGTGCGAGTTTGTGTGAGTGTGTGCGAGTTTGTATGAGTGAGTGTGTGTGAGTGTGTGCGAGTGTGTGCGAGTGTGTGTGCGAGTGTGTGCGAGGGTGTATGAGGGTGTGTGCGAGTGTGTGCGAGTGTGTGTGCGAGTGTGTATGAGTGAGTGTGTGTGAGTGTGTATGAGTGAGTGTGTGCGAGTGTGCTCGAGTGTGTGTACGAGTGTGTGCAAATGTGTGCATGCTAGTGTGTGCGAGTTTATTATGAGTGAGTGTGTTCGAGTGTTTCCGAGTTTGTGCGAGTGTGTGTGAGTGAGTGTGAGTGAGTGTGTGGGAGTGTGCATGAGTGTGTGCGAGTGTGTATGAGTGAGTGTGTGCGAGTTTGTATGAGTGAGTGTGTGAATGTGTATGAGTGAGTGTGTGCGTGTGAGTGTGCATGAGTGTGTGCGAGTGAGTGTGTGCGAGTGTGTATGAGTGAGTGTGGGTGAGTGTGTGTGTGTGAGGTTGTGCGAGTGTGTGCGAGTGAGTGTGTGCGAGTGTGTATGAGTGAGAGTGTGCGAGTGTGCATGACTGTGTATGAGTGAGTGTGTGCGAGTCTGCGCGAGTGTGTGTGTGCGATTGTGTGCCAGTGTGTGAGTGTGTGCAACTGTGTGTGTTCGAGTGTGTGAGTGTGCCAGTGTTTGTGCGAGTGTGTGTGCGATTGTGTGTGCGAGCGTGTGCGAGTGAATGTGTGCGAATGTGTGTGTGAGAGTGTGTACGAGTGAGTGTGTGCGAGTGTGTGTGTGCAAGTGTCTGTGTGGGAGTGTGTAGGAGTGATTGTGTGCGAGTGTGTGCGAGTGTGTGCATACGAGTGCATGTGAGTGCACGCGATTGTGTGCGAGTGTGGGTGGGAGTGTGTGCGAGTGAGTGAGTGTGTGTGAGTGTTTGCGAGTGTGTGCAAGTGTATGCGAGTGTGTGTGAGTGTGTATGAGTGAGTGTGTGCGAGTTTGTGCAAGTGTGTGTGCAAGTGTGTGCGAGTGTGTGTGAGTGAGTGTGTGCGAGTGTGCTCGAGTGTGTCTGTACGATTGTGTGTGAGCGTGTGCGTGTGAGTGTGTGCGAGCGTGTGCGTGCGAGTGTGCGCGAGTGTTCATGAGTGTGCACGAGTGTGCGCGAGTGTGTGCGAGTGTGTGCGAGTGTGTGTGTGTGAGTGTGCATGAGTGAGTGAGAATGAGTGTGTGTGTGCGAGTGTGTGCGAGTGGGCGTGAGTAAGTGTGTGTGAGTGTATGCGAGTGTGTGCAAGTGTGAGTGAGTGTGTATGAGTGAGTGTGTGCGAGTGTGTATGAGTGTGTATGAGTGAGTGTGTGCGAGTGTGTCGGAGTGTGTGTGCGAGTGTGTGAGTGAGTGTGTGCGAGTGTTCTCGAGTGTGTCTGTAAGAGTGTGTGCTTGCGATTGCGTGCGAGTGTGTGCGTGCGAGTGTGCGTGGGTGTGCATGAGTGTGCGAGTGTGTGCGAGTGTGTATGAGTGAGTGTGTGCGAGGGTGTGTGAGTGTGTGGGAGAGTGTGTGCGCATGTGAGCGAGTGTGTGCGAGTGTGTATGAGTGAGTGTGTGCCAGTGTGCGCGAGTGTGTGCGACTGTGTGTGCGAGTGTGCATGAGTGTGTGTGTGCGAGTGTGCACGAGTGTGTGTGTGCGAGTTTGTGCGCGTGTGTGTGCGAGTGTGTGCATGCGAGTGTGTATGAGTGAGTGTGTGCGAGTGTGTATGAGTGAGTGTGCGAGTGTGTGCCAGTGTGCGTGAGTGTGTGCGACTGTGTGTGCGAGTGTGCATGAGTGTGTGTGTGCGAGTGTGCACGAGTGTGTGTGTGCGAGTGTGCACGAGTGTGTGTGTGCGAGTTTGTGCGCGTGTGTGTGCGAGTGTGTGCATGTGAGTGTGTATGTGTGAGTGTGTGCGAGTGTGTATGAGTGAGTGTCCTCGAGTGTGTGTGTGCGAGTATGTGCAAGTGTGTGCGTGCGAGTGCGTGCGAGTGTGTGCGAGTGTGTGTGTGCGAGTGTGTGCGTGCGAGTGCATGCGAGTGTGAACGAGTGTGTGCGAGTGTGTGCGTGCGAGTGTGCGTTAGTGTGCATGAGTGTGCGTGAGTGTGTGCGAGTGTTTCTGAGTGTGTGCGAGTGTGTATGAGTGTGTATGAGTGAGTGTGTGCGAGTGTGTGCGAGTGTGTATGAGTGTGTATGAGTGAGTGAGTGCGAGTGTGTGTTAGTGTGAGCGAGAGTGTGTGTGTGCGAGAGTGTGTGCGAGTGTGTATGAGTGAGTGTGTGCGAGAGTGCGAGAGTGTGTGCGAGTGTTTGATGAGTGTGTGCGAGTGTGTATGAGTGAGTGTGTGCGAGTGTGTGATGAGTGTTTGCGAGTGGGTATGAGTGAGTGTGTGCGAGCGTGTGTGATTGTGTGTGAGTGTGTGTGAGTGTGTGCGAGAGTGTGTGCGAGTGTGTATGAGTGAGTGTGTGTGAGAGTGCGAGAGTGTGTGCGAGTGTTTGATGAGTGTGTGCGAGTGTGTATGAGTGAGTGTGTGCGAGTGTGTGATGAGTGTTTGCGAGTGTGTATGAGTGAGTGTGTGCGAGTGTTTGCGAGTGAGTGAGTGCAAGTGTGTATGAGTTAGTGTGAGTGTGTGCGATAGTGTGCGAGTGTGTATGTGTGAGTGTGTGTGATTGTGTGGGTGGAGTGTGTATGAGTGAGTGTGTGTGAGAGTGTGTTCGAGTGTGTGCGTGCGAGTGTGTGCGAGTGTGTGTATGCGAGTGTGTACGTGCGAGTGCATACAAGTGTGTACGAGTGTGCGCGAGTGTGCGTGAGTGTGTGCGAGTGTGCGCGAGTGTGCATGAGTGTGTGTGAGTGTGTGCGAGTGTTTGCGAGTGTGTGCGAGTGTGTATGAGTGAGTGTGTGCGAGTGTGTGTGAGTGCGTGCGAGAGTGTGTGCGCGTGTGTGTGAGTGTGTGTGCGAGTGTGTGGCAGTTTTTGTGTGCGAGTGTGTATGAGTGAGTGTGTGCAAGTGTGTGCGTGTGAGTGAGTGAGTGTGTGTGTGAGTGTGTGCGAGTGTGTGCGAGAGTAAGCGAGTGTTTGCGAGTGCGTGCGTGTGATTGAGTGTGTGTGAGTGTGTACAAGTGTGTGCGAGCGTGAGCTAGTGTGTGCGAGTGTGTGTGAGTGAGAGTGTGTGAGTGTGTGCGAGTGTACGCGAGTGTGTGCGAGTGTGTATGAGTGAGTGTGTGTGAGTGTGTATGAGTGTGTATGAGTGAGTGTGTGTGAGTGTGTGCGAGTGTGTGTGCGAGTGTGTGTGAGTGAGTGTGTGTGAGTGTTCGTGAGTGTGTCTGTGCGAGTGTGTGCGTGCGACTGCGTGCGAGTGTGTGTGTGCGGGTGTGTACGTGCGAGTGCATGCAAGTGTGTACGAGTGTGCGCGAGTGTTTGCGAGTGTGTGCGAGTGTGTATGAGTGAGTGTGTGCGAGTGTGTGCGAGTGTGTGCAAGAGTGTGTGCGCGTGTGTGTGAGCGTGTGTGTGCGCGTGTGTGTGAGTGTGTGTATGTGAGTATGTGTGAGTGTGTGTGTGAGTGTGTGGGAGTTTGTGTGTGCGAGTGTGTATGAGTGAGTGTGAGCGTGTGTGTGCGCGTTTGTGTGAGTGTGTGTATGTGAGTATGTGTGAGTGTGTGTGCGAGTGTGTGGGAGTTTGTGTGTGCGAGTGTGTATGAGTGAGAGTGTGCGTGTGAGTGAGTGTGTGTGTGAGTGTGTACGAGTGTGTCCGAGTGTGTGCGAGAATGTGCGAGTGTGTGCGAGTGCGTGCGTGTGAGTGAGTGTGTGTGTGAGTATGTACAAGTGTGTGTGAGCGTGTGCTAGTGTGTGCGAGTGTGTGCGAGTGTGTGCGAGTGAGTGAGTGTGTGTGAGTGTGTGCGAGAGAGTGTGTGCGAGTGTGCGTGAGTGTGTGCAAGTGTGTGTGAGTGTGTATGAGTGAGTGTGTGTAAGTGTGCTCAAGTGTGTGTGTGAGTGAGTGAGTGTGTGTGTGTGTGATTGTCTGCGAGTGTGTGTGAGCGAGTTTGTATGAGTGAGTGTGTGCGAGTGTGCGTGAGTGTGTATGAGTGAGTGTGTGCGAGTGTTTGCGACTGAGTGTGTGTGAGTGTGTATGAGTTAGTGAGTGTGTGTGTGCGAGTGTGTGTGCGAGTGTCTGCGAGTGTGTGAGAGTGTGTGTGTGATTGTCTGCGAGTGTGTGCGAATGAGTTTGTATGAGTGAGTGTGTGCGAGTGTGCGTGAGTGTGTATGAGTGAGTGTGTGCGAGTGTTTGCGAGTGAGTGAGTGCAAGTGTGTATGAGTTAGTGTGAGTGTGTGCGAGTGTGAGCGAGTGTGTGTGTGAGTGTTTGCGATTGTGTGGGTGGAGTGTGTATGAGTGAGTGTGTGTGAGAGTGTGTTTGAGTGTGTGCGTGCGAGTGTGTGCGAGTGTGTGTATGCGAGTGTGTAAGTGCGATTGCATGCAAGTGTCTGAGTGTGCGCGAGTGTGCGTGAGTGTGTGCGAGTGTGCGCGAGTGTGCATGAGTGTGCGTGAGTGTGTGCGAGTGTTTGCGAGTGTGTGCGAGTGTGTATGAGTGAGCGTGTGCGAGTGTGTGTGAGTGCGTGCGAGAGTGTGTGCGCGTGTGTGTGTTTGTGTGTGCACGTGTGTGTGAGTGTTGGTATGCGAGTGTGTGTGAGTGTGTGTGAGAGTGTGTGGGAGTTTTTGTGTGCGAGTGTGTATGAGTGAGTGTGTGCGAGTGTGTGCGTGTGAGTGAGTGTGTGTGTGAGTGTGTGTGTGAGTGTGTGCGAGTGTGTGCGAGAGTAATCGAGTGTGTGCGAGTGCATGCGTGTGAGTGAGTGTGTGTGTGAGTGTGTACAAGTGTGTGCGAGCGTGTGCTAGTGTGTGCGAGTGTGTGTGCGAGTGTGTGTACGAGTGTGTGTGTGTGAGTGTGTATGAGTGAGTGAATGCGAGTGTGCTCGAGTGTGTGTACAAGTGTGTGCAAATGTGTGCATTTGAGTGTGTGCGAGTGTGTGCGAGTGCGTATGAGTGAGTGTGTGCGAGTGTTTGTTAATGTGTGTGAGTGTGTGTGAGTGAGTGTGAGTGAGTGTGTGTGAGTGTGTATGAGTGAGTGTGTGTGAGTGTGTATGAGTGTGTATGAGTGAGTGTGTGCGAGTGTGTGCGAGTGTGTGTGCGAGTGTGTGTGAGTGAGTGTGTATGAGTGTTCTCGAGTGTGTCTGTATGAGTGTGTGCGTACGATTGCGTGCGAGTGTGTGCGAGTGTGTGTGTGCGAGTGTGCGCGAGTGTGCATGAGTGTGCGAGTGTGTGCGAGTGTATATGAGTGTGTATGCGTGAGTGTGTGCGAGTGTGTGTGAGTGTGTGCGAGAGTGTGTGTGTGCGAGAGTGCGAGAGTGTGTGCGAGTGTGTGTGCGAGTGTGTGCGAGTGTGTGTGCGAGTGTGTGTACGAGTGTGTATTTGCGAGTGTGTATGAGTGAGTGTGTGTGAGTGTGTGCGAGTGTTTGTGAGTGTGTATGAGTGAGTGTGTGCGACTGTGTATGAGTGAGTGTATGCGAGTGCGTGCGAGTGTGTGTGTGCGAGTGTGTGCCAGTGTGTGCGACTGTGTGTGTGTTACTGTGTGCGAGTGTTTGAGTGTGTGCCAGTGTTTGTGCGAGTGTGTGCGATTGTGTGTGCGAGTGTGTGTACGAGTGTGTGTGTGCGAGTGTGTATGAGTGAGTGTGTGTGAGTTTGTGCGAGTGTTTGTGAGTGTGTATGAGTGAGTGTGTGCGACTGTGTATGAGTGAGTGTGTGCGAGTGCGTGCGAGTGTGTGTGTGCGAGTGTATGTGCGAGTGTGTGCCAGTGTGTGCGACTGTGTGTGTGTTACTGTGTGCGAGTGTTTGAGTGTGTGCCAGTGTTTGTGCGAGTGAGTGTGTGCGAGTGTGTATGAGTGAGTGTCCTCGAATGTGTGTGTGCGAGTATGTGCAAGTGTGTGCGTGCGAGTGCGTGCGAGTGCGTGCGAGTGTGTGCGAGTGTGTGTGTGCGAGTGTGTGCGTGCGAGTGCATGCGAGTGTGTAAGAGTGTGTGCGAGTGTGTGCGTGCGAGTGTGCGTTAGTGTGCATGAGTGTGCGCGAGTGTGTGCGAGTGTTTGCGAGTGTGTGCGAGTGTGTATGAGTGTGTATGAGTGAGTGTGTGCGAGTGTGTGTGAGTGTGTATGAGTGTGTATGAGTGAGTGTGTGCGAGTGTGTGTGAGTGTGTGCGAGAGTGTGTGTGTGCGAGAGTGTGTGCGAGTGTGTATGAGTGAGTGTGTGCGAGAGTGTGTGCGAGTGTGTGATGAGTGTGTGCGAGTGTGTATGAGTGAGTGTGTGCGAGTGTGTGATGAGTGTGTGCGAGTGTGTATGAGTGAGTGTGTGCGAGCGTGTGTGATTGTGTGTGAGTGTGCGCGAGTGTGTGCAACTGTGTGCGTTTGAGTGAGTGTGTGCGAGTGTGTATGAGTGAGTGTGTGTGAGTGTGTGCGAGTGTTTGTGAGTGTGTATGAGTGAGTGTGTGCGAGTGTGTATGAGTGAGTGTGTGCGAGTGCGTGCGAGTGTGTGCGAGTGTGTGCCAGTGTGCGCGAGTGTGTGCGACTGTGTGTGCGAGTGTGCATGAGTGTGTGTGTGCGAGTGTGCACGAGTGTGTGTGTGCGAGTTTGTGCGCGTGTGTGCGAGTGTGTGTGTGCTAGTGTGTGCGAGTGTGTGCGAGTGAGTGAGTGTGTGTGAGTGTGTGCGAGTGTGCGCGAGTGTGCGCGAGTGTGTGCGAGTGTGTATGAGTGAGTGTGTGTGAGTGTATATGAGTGAGTGTGTGCGAGTTTGTGCGAGTGTGTGTGCGAGTGTGTGTGAGTGAGTGTGTGTGAGTGTTCTCGAGTGTGTCTGTACGAGTGTGTGCATACAATTGCGTGCGAGTGTGTGCGAGTGTGTGTGTGCAAGTGTGCGTGAGTGTGCATGAGTGTGCGAGTGTGTATGAGTGTGTATGAGTGAGTGTGTGCGAGTGTGTGTGAGTGTGTGCGAGAGTGTGTGTGTGCGAGAGTGCGAGAGTGTGTGCGAGTGTGTGCGAGTGTGTGTGCGAGTGTGTGCGAGTGTGTGTGCGAGTGCGTGCGAGTGTGTGTGTGCGAGTGTGTATGAGTGAGTGTGTGTGAGTGTGTGCGAGTGTTAGTGAGTGTGTATGAGTGAGTGTGTGCGACTGTGTATGAGTGAGTGTGTGCGAGTGCGTGCGGGTGTGTGTGCGAGTGTGTGCGACTGTGTGTGTGTTACTGTGTGCGAGTGTTTGAGTGTGTGCCAGTGTTTGTGCGAGTGAGTGTGTGCGAGTGTGTATGAGTGAGTGTCCTCGAGTGTGTGTGTGCGAGTATGTGCAAGTGTGTGCGTGCGAGTGCGTGCGAGTGTGTGCGAGTGTGTGTGTGCGAGTGTGTGCGTGCGAGTGCATGCAAGTGTGTACGAGTGTGTGCGAGTGTGTGCGTGCAAGTGTGCGTTGGTGTGCATGAGTGTGCGCGAGTGTGTGCGAGTGTTTGCGAGTGTGTGCGAGTGTGTATGAGTGTGTATGAGTGAGTGTGTGCGAGTGTGTGTGAGTGTGTATGAGTGTGTATGAGTGAGTGTGTGCGAGTGTGTGTGAGTGTGTGCGAGAGTGTGTTTGTGCGATAGTGTGGGCGAGTGTGTATGAGTGAGTGTGTGCGAGAGTGCAAGAGTGTGTGTGAGTGTGTGATGAGTGTGTTCGAGTGTGTATGAGTGAGTGTGTGCGAGTGTGTGATGAGTGTTTGCGAGTGGGTATGAGTGAGTGTGTGCGAGCGTGTGTGATTGTGTGTGAGTGTGTGTGAGTGTGTGCGAGAGTGTGTGCGAGTGTGTATGAGTGAGTGTGTGCGAGAGTGCGAGAGTGTGTGCGAGTGTTTGATGAGTGTGTGCGAGTGTGTATGAGTGAGTGTGTGCGAGTGTGTGATGAGTGTTTGCGAGTGTGTATGAGTGAGTGTGTGCGAGTGTTTGCGAGTGAGTGAGTGCAAGTGTGTATGAGTTAGTGTGAGTGTGTGTGATAGTGTGCGAGTGTGTATGTGTGAGTGTGTGCGATTGTGTGGGTGGAGTGTGTATGAGTGAGTCTGTGTGAGAGTGTGTTCGAGTGTGTGCGTGCGAGTGTGTGCGAGTGTGTGTATGCGAGTGTGTACATGCGAGTGCATGCAAGTGTGTACGAGTGTGTGTGAGTGTGCGCGAGTGTGCGTGAGTGTGTGCGAGTGTGCGCGAGTGTGCATGAGTGTGTGTGAGTGTGTGCGAGTGTTTGCGAGTGTGTGCGAGTGTGTATGAGTTAGTGTGTGCGAGTGTGTGTGAGTGCGTGCGAGAGTGTGTGCGTGTGTGTGTGAGTGTGTGAGTGTGTGTATGCGAGTGTGTGTGAGTGTGTGTGCGAGTGTGTGGGAGTTTTTGTGTGCGAGTGTGTATGAGTGAGTGTGTGCGAGTGTGTGCGTGTGAGTGAGTGAGTGTGTGTGTGAGTGTGTGCGAGTGTGTGCGAGAGTAAGCGAGTGTTTGCGAGTGCGTGCGTGTGAGTGAGTGTGTGTGTTAGTGTGTACAAGTGTGTGCGAGCGTGAGCTAGTGTGTGCGAGTGTGTGTGAGTGAGTGTGTGTGAGTGTGTGTGAGTGTGCGCGAGTGTGTGCGAGTGTGTATGAGTGAGTGTGTGTGAGTGTGTATGAGTGTGTATGAGTGAGTGTGTGCAAGTGTGTGCAAGTGTGTGTGCGAGTGTGTGTGAGTGAGTGTGTGTGAGTGTTCTCGAGTGTGTCTGTGTGAGTGTGTGCGTGTGACTGCGTGCGAGTGTGTGCGAGTGTGTGTGTGCGGATGTGTACGTGCGAGTGCATGCAAGTGTGTACGAGTGTGTGCGATTGTTTGCGAGTGTGTGCGAGTGTGTATGAGTGAGTGTGTGCGCGTGTGTGTGAGTGTGTGCGAGATCGTGTGCGCGTGAGTGTGAGCGTGTGTGTGCGCGTGTGTGTGAGTGTGTGTATGTGAGTATGTGTGAGTGTGTGTGCGAGTGTGTGGGAGTTTGTGTGTGCGAGTGTGTATGAGTGAGTGTGTGCGTGTGAGTGAGTGTGTGTGTGAGTGTGTACGAGTGTGTCCGAGTGTGTGCGAGAGTGTGCGAGTGCGTGCGTGTGAGTGAGTGTGTGTGTGAGTATGTACAAGTGTGTGCGAGCGTGTGCTAGTGTGTGCGAGTCTGTGCGAGTGTGTGCAAGTGAGTGAGTGTGTGTGAGTGTGTGCGAGAGAGTGTGTGCGAGTGTGTGTGAGTGTGTATGAGTGAGTGTGTGTAAGTGTGCTCAAGTGTGTGTGTGAGTGAGTGTGTGTGTGTGTGATTGTCTGCGAGTGTGTGCGAGCGAGTTTGTATGAGTGAGTGTGTGCGAGTGTGCGTGAGTGTGTATGAGTGAGTGTGTGCGAGTGTTTGTGACTGTGTGTGTGAGTGTGTATGAGTTAGTGAGTGTGTGTGTGCGAGTGTGTGTGCGAGTGTGTGATGAGTGTTTGCGAGTGGGTATGAGTGAGTGTGTGCAAGCGTGTGTGATTGTGTGTGAGTGTGCGTGAGTGTGTGCGACTGTGTGCGTTTGAGTGAGTGTGTGCGATTGAGTGTGTGCGAGTAAGTGCAAGTGTGTGTGCGAGTGGGTATGAGTGAGTGTGTGCGAGTGTGTGCGAGTGTGTATGAGTGTGTATGAGTGTGTATGAGTGAGTGAGTGCGAGTGTGTGTGAGTGTGTGCGAGAGTGTGTGTGTGCGAGAGTGTGTGCGAGTGTGTATGAGTGAGTGTGTGCGAGAGTGCGAGAGTGTGTGCGAGTGTTTGATGAGTGTGTGCGAGCGTGTGTGATTGTGTGTGAGTGTGTGTGAGTGTGTGCAAGAGTGTGTGCGAGTGTGTATGAGTGAGTGTGTGCGAGACTGCGAGAGTGTGTGCGAGTGTTTAATGAGTGTTTGCGAGTGGGTATGAGTGAGCGTGTGCGAGTGTGTGTGAGTGTGTGCGAGAGTGTGTGTGTGCGAGAGTGTGTGCGAGTGTGTATGAGTGAGTGTGTGCGAGAGTGCGAGAGTGTGTGCGAGTGTGTGATGAGTGTGTGCGAGTGTGTATGAGTGAGTGTGTGCGAGTGTGTGATGAGTGTGTGCGAGTGTGTATGAGTGAGTGTGTGCGAGCGTGTGTGATTGTGTGTGAGTGTGCGCGAGTGTGTGCGACTGTGTGCGTTTGAGTGAGTGTGTGCGATTGAGTGTGTGCGAGTGTGTATGAGTGAGTGTGTGTGAGTGTGTGCGAGTGTTTGTGAGTGTGTATAAGTGAGTGTGTGCGAGTGTGTATGAGTGAGTGTGTGCCAGTGTGCGCGAGTGTGTGCGACTGTGTGTGCGAGTGTGCACGAGTGTGTGTGTGCGAGTGTGTGCCAGTGTGCGCGAGTGTGTGCGACTGTGTGTGCGAGTGTGCATGAGTGTGTGTGTGCGAGTGTGCACGAGTGTGTGTGTGCGAGTGTGTATGAGTGAGTGTGTGCGAGTGTGTATGAGTGAGTGTGCGAGTGTGTGCCAGTGTGTGTGACTGTGTGTTACTGTGTGCGAGTGTTTGAGTGTGTGCCAGTGTTTGTGCGAGTGTGTGTGTGAGTGTGTGCGAGTGTGTATGAGTGAGAGTCCTCGAGTGTGTGTGTGCGAGTATGTGCAAGTGTGTGCGTGCGAGTGCGTGCGAGTGTGTGCGAGTGTGTGTGCGAGTGTGTGCGTGCGAGTGCATGCGAGTGTGAACGAGTGTGTGCGAGTGTGTGCGTGCAAGTGTGCGTTAGTGTGCATGAGTGTGCGTGAGTGTGTGCGAGTGTTTGCGAGTGTGTGCGAGTGTGTATGAGTGTGTATGAGTGAGTGTGTGCGAGTGTGTGCGAGTGTGTATGAGTGTGTATGAGTGAGTGAGTGCGAGAGTGTGTGCGCGTGTGTGTGAGCGTGTGTGTGCGCGTGTGTGTGAGTGTGTGTATGTGAGTATGTGTGAGTGTGTGTGCGAGTGTGTGGGAGTTTGTGTGTGCGAGTGTGTATGAGTGAGTGTGAGCGTGTGTGTGCGCGTGTGTGTGAGTGTGTGTATGTGAGTATGTGTGAGTGTGTGTGCGAGTGTGTGGGAGTTTGTGTGTGCGAGTGTGTATGAGTGAGTGTGTGCGTGTGAGTGAGTGTGTGTGTGAGTGTGTACGAGTGTGTCCGAGTGTGTGCGAGAGTGTGCGAGTGTGTGCGAGTGCGTGCGTGTGAGTGAGTGTGTGTGTGAGTATGTACAAGTGTGTGCGAGCGTGTGCTAGTGTGTGCGAGTGTGTGCGAGTGTGTGCGAGTGAGTGAGTGTGTGTGAGTGTGTGCGAGAGAGTGTGTGCAAGTGTGCGTGAGTGTGTGCAAGTGTGTGTGAGTGTGTATGAGTG
This sequence comes from Phyllobates terribilis, assembly GCF_046119375.1. NCBI lineage: Eukaryota > Metazoa > Chordata > Amphibia > Anura > Dendrobatidae > Phyllobates > Phyllobates terribilis. The sequence goes on from NW_027362901.1 coordinate 2,902,201, forward strand.
AGTGTGTGTAAGTGTGCTCAAGTGTGTGTGTGTGAGTGAGTGTGTGTGTGTGTGTGTGATTGTCTGCGAGTGTGTGCGAGCGAGTTTGTATGAGTGAGTGTGTGCGAGTGTGCGTGAGTGTGTATGAGTGAGTGTGTGCGCGTGTTTGCGACTGAGTGTGTGTGAGTGTGTATGAGTTAGTGAGTGTGTGTGTGCGATTGTGTGTGCGAGTGTGTGTGAGTGTGTGAGAGTGTTTGTGTGATTGTCTACGAGTGTGTGCGAACGAGTTTGTATGAGTGAGTGTGTGCGAGTGTGCGTGATTGTGTATGAGTGAGTGTGTGCGAGTGTTTGCGAGTGAGTGAGTGCAAGTGTGTATGAGTTAGTGTGAGTGTGTGCGAGTGTGTGCGAGTGTGTATGTGTGAGTGTTTGCGATTGTGTGGGTGGAGTGTGTATGATTGAGTGTGTGTGAGAGTGTGTTCGAGTGTGTGCGTGCGAGTGTGTGCGAGTGTGTGTATGCGAGTGTGTAAGTGCGATTGCATGCAAGTGTGTATGAGTGTGTGTGAGTGTGCGCGAGTGTGCGTGAGTGTGTGCGAGTGTGCGCGAGTGTGCATGAGTGTGCGTGAGTGTGTGCGAGTGTTTGCGAGTGTGTGCGAGTGTGTATGAGTGAGTGTGTGCGAGTGTGTGTGAGTGCGTGCTAGAGTGTGTGCGCGTGTGTGTGAGTGTGTGTGCGCGTGTGTGTGAGTGTGTGTATACGAGTGTGTGTGAGTGTGTGTGCGAGTGTGTGGGAGTTTTTGTGTGCGAGTGTGTATGAGTGAGTGTGTGCGAGTGTGTGCGTGTGAGTGAGTGTGTGTGAGTGTGTGTGTGAGTGTGTGCGAGTGTGTGCGAGAGTAAGCGAGTGTGTGCGAGTGCGTGCGTGTGAGTGAGTGTGTGTGTGAGTGTGTACAAGTGTGTGCGAGCGTGTGCTAGTGTGTGCGAGTGTGTGTGCGAGTGTGTGTACGAGTGTGTGTGTGCGAGTGTGTATGAGTGAGTGAGTGCGAGTGTGCTCGAGTGTGTGTACAAGTGTGTGCAAATGTGTGCATTTGAGTGTGTGCGAGTGTGTGCGAGTGCGTATGAGTGAGTGTGTGCGAGTGTTTGTGAGTGTGTGTGAGTGTGCATGAGTGAGTGTGAGTGAGTGTGTGGGAGTGTGTATGAGTGAGTGTGTGTGAGTGTGTATGAGTGTGTATGAGTGAGTGTGTGCGAGTGTGTGCGAGTGTGTGTGCGAGTGTGTGTGAGTGAGTGTGTATGAGTGTTCTCGAGTGTGTCTGTATGAGTGTGTGCGTACGATTGCGTGCGAGTGTGTGCGAGTGTGTGTGTGCGAGTGTGCGCGAGTGTGCATGAGAGTGCGAGTGTGTGCGAGTGTATATGAGTGTGTATGCGTGAGTGTGTGCAAGTGTGTGTGAGTGTGTGCGAGAGTGTGTGTGTGCGAGAGTGTGTGCGAGTGTGTGCGAGTGTGTGTGCGAGTGTGTGCGATTGTGTGTGCGAGTGTGTGTACGAGTGTGTGTGTGCGAGTGTGTATGAGTGAGTGTGTGTGAGTGTGTGCGAGTGTTTGTGAGTGTGTATGAGTGAGTGTGTGCGACTGTGTATGAGTGAGTGTGTGCGAGTGCGTGCGAGTGTGTGTGTGCGAGTGTATGTGCGAGTGTGTGCCAGTGTGTGCGACTGTGTGTGTGTTACTGTGTGCGAGTGTTTGAGTGTGTGCCAGTGTTTGTGCGAGTGAGTGTGTGCGAGTGTGTATGAGTGAGTGTCCTCGAATGTGTGTGTGCGAGTATGTGCAAGTGTGTGCGTGCGAGTGTGTGCGAGTGTGTGTGTGCGAGTGTGTGCGTGCGAGTGCATGCGAGTGTGTACGAGTGTGTGCGAGTGTGTGCGTGCGAGTGTGCGTTAGTGTGCATGAGTGTGCGCGAGTGTGTGCGAGTGTTTGCGAGTGTGTGCGAGTGTGTATGAGTGTGTATGAGTGAGTGTGTGCGAGTGTGTGTGAATGTGTATGAGTGTGTATGAGTGAGTGTGTGCGAGTGTGTGTGAGTGTGTGCGAGAGTGTGTGTGCGTGAGAGTGTGTGCGAGTGTGTATGAGTGAGTGTGTGCGAGAGTGTGTGCGAGTGTGTAATGAGTGTGTGCGAGTGTGTATGAGTGAGTGTGTGCGAGTGTGTGATGAGTGTGTGCGAGTGTGTATGAGTGAGTGTGTGCGAGCGTGTGTGATTGTGTTTGAGTGTGCGCGAGTGTGTGCGACTGTGTGCGTTTGAGTGAGTGTGTGCGAGTGTGTATGAGTGAGTGTGTGTGAGTGTGTGCGAGTGTTTTTGAGTGTGTATGAGTGAGTGTGTGCGAGTGTGTATGAGTGAGTGTGTGTGAGTGCGTGCGAGTGTGTGTGTGCGAGTGTGTGCGACTGTGTGTGCGAGTCTGCATGAGTGTGTGTGTGCGAGTGTGCACGAGTGTGTGTGTGCGAGTTTGTGCGCGTGTGTGTGTGAGTGTGTGCGTGCTAGTGTGTGCGAGTGTGTGCGAGTGAGTGAGTGTGTGTGAGTGTGTGCGAGTGTGCGCGAGTGTGCGCGAGTGTGTGCGAGTGTGTATGAGTGAGTGTGTGTGAGTGTGTATGAGTGAGTGTGTGCGAGTTTGTGCGACTGTGTGTGCGAGTGTGTGTGAGTGAGTGTGTGTGAGTGTTCTCGAGTGTGTCTGTACGAGTGTGTGCATACGATTGCGTGCGAGTGTGTGCGAGTGTGTGTGTGCAAGTGTGCGTGAGTGTGCATGAGTGTGCGAGTGTGTATGAGTGTGTATGAGTGAGTGTGTGCGAGTGTGTGTGAGTGTGTGTGAGAGTGTGTGTGTGCGAGAGTGCGAGAGTGTGTGCGAGTGTGTGCGAGTGTGTGTGCGAGTGTGTGCGAGTGTGTGTGCGAGTGTGTGTACGAGTGTGTGTGTGCGAGTGTGTATGAGTGAGTGTGTGTGAGTGTGTGCGAGTGTTAGTGAGTGTGTATGAGTGAGTGTGTGCGACTGTGTATGAGTGAGTGTGTGCGAGTGCGTGCGAGTGTGTGTGTGCGAGTGTGTGTGCGAGTGTGTGCCAGTGTGTGCGACTGTGTGTGTGTTACTGTGTGCGAGTGTTTGAGTGTGTGCCAGTGTTTGTGCGAGTGAGTGTGTGCGAGTGTGTATGAGTGAGTGTCCTCAAGTGTGTGTGTGCGAGTATGTGCAAGTGTGTGCGTGCGAGTGCGTGCGAGTGTGTGCGAGTGTGTGTGTGCGAGTGTGTGCGTGCGAGTGCATGCGAGTGTGTACGAGTGTGTGCGAGTGTGTGCGTGCAAGTGTGCGTTAGTGTGCATGAGTGTGCGCGAGTGTGTGCGAGTGTTTGCGAGTGTGTGCGAGTGTGTATGAGTGTGTATGAGTGAGTGTGTGCGAGTGTGTGTGAGTGTGTATGAGTGTGTATGAGTGAGTGTGTGCGAGTGTGTGTGAGTGTGTGCGAGAGTGTGTGTGTGCGATAGTGTGGGCGAGTGTGTATGAGTGAGTGTGTGCGAGAGTGCGAGAGTGTGTGTGAGTGTGTGATGAGTGTGTTCGAGTGTGTATGAGTGAGTGTGTGCGAGTGTGTGATGAGTGTTTGCGAGTGGGTATGAGTGAGTGTGTGCGAGCGTGTGTGATTGTGTGTGAGTGTGTGTGAGTGTGTGCGAGAGTGTGTGCGAGTGTGTATGAGTGAGTGTGTGCGAGAGTGCGAGAGTGTGTGCGAGTGTTTGATGAGTGTGTGCGAGTGTGTATGAGTGAGTGTGCGAGTGTGTGATGAGTGTTTGCGAGTGTGTATGAGTGAGTGTGTTCAAGTGTTTGCGAGTGAGTGAGTGCAAGTGTGTATGAGTTAGTGTGAGTGTGTGCGATAGTGTGCGGGTGTGTATGTGTGAGTGTGTGCGATTGTGTGGGTGGAGTGTGTATGAGTGAGTGTGTGTGAGAGTGTGTTCGAGTGTGTGCGTGCGAGTGTGTGCGAGTGTGTGTATGCGAGTGTGTACATGCGAGTGCATGCAAGTGTGTACGAGTGTGTGTGAGTGTGTGCGAGTGTGCGTGAGTGTGTGCGAGTGTGCGCGAGTGTGCATGAGTGTGTGTGAGTGTGTGCGAGTGTTTGCGAGTGTGTGCGAGTGTGTATGAGTTAGTGTGTGCGAGTGTGTGTGAGTGCGTGCGAGAGTGTGTGCGCGTGTGTGTGAGTGTGTGAGTGTGTGTATGCGAGTGTGTGTGAGTGTGTGTGCGAGTGTGTGGGAGTTTTTGTGTGCGAGTGTGTATGAGTGAGTGTGTGCGAGTGTGTGCGTGTGAGTGAGTGAGTGTGTGTGTGAGTGTGTGCGAGTGTGTGCGAGAGTAAGCGAGTGTTTGCGAGTGCGTGCGTGTGAGTGAGTGTGTGTGTGAGTGTGTACAAGTGTGTGCGAGAGTGAGCTAGTGTGTGCGAGTGTGTGTGAGTGAGTGTGTGTGAGTGTGTGCGAGTGTGCGCGAGTGTGTGCGAGTGTGCACGAGTGAGTGTGTGTGAGTGTGTATGAGTGTGTATGAGTGAGTGTGTGCGAGTGTGTGTGCGAGTGTGTGTGAGTGAGTGTGTGTGAGTGAGTGTTCTCGAGTGTGTCTGTGTGAGTGTGTGCGTGCGACTGCGTGCGAGTGTGTGTGTGCGGGTGTGTACGTGCGAGTGCATGCAAGTGTTTACGAGTGTGTGCGAGTGTTTGCGAGTGTGTGCGAGTGTGTATGAGTGAGTGTGTGCGAGTGTGTGCGAGAGTGTGTGCGCGTGTGTGTGAGTGTGTGTATGTGAGTATGTGTGAGTGTGTGTGCGAGTGTGTGGGAGTTTGTGTGTGCGAGTGTGTATGAGTGAGTGTGAGTGTGTGTGTGCGCGTGTGTGTGAGTGTGTATGTGAGTATGTGTGAGTGTGTGTGCGAGTGTGTGGGAGTTTGTGTGTGCGAGTGTGTATGAGTGAGTGTGTGCGTGTGAGTGAGTGTGTGTGTGAGTGTGTACGAGTGTGTCCGAGTGTGTGCGAGAGTGTGCGAGTGTGTGCGAGTGCGTGCGTGTGAGTGAGTGTGTGTGAGTATGTACAAGTGTGTGCGAGCGTGTGCTAGTGTGTGCGAGTGTGTGCGAGTGTGTGCGAGTGAGTGAGTGTGTGTGAGTGTGTGCGAGAGAGTGTGTGCGAGTGTGCGTGAGTGTGTGCCAGTGTGTGTGAGTGTGTATGAGTGAGTGTGTGTAAGTGTGCTCAAGTGTGTGTGTGAGTGAGTGTGTGTGTGTGTGATTGTCTGCGAGTGTGTGCGAGCGAGTTTGTATGAGTGAGTGTGTGCGAGTGAGCGTGAGTGTGTATGAGTGAGTGTGTGCGAGTGTTTGCGACTGAGTGTGTGTGAGTGTGTATGAGTTAGTGAGTGTGTGTGTGCGAGTGTGTGTGCGAGTGTGTGCGAGTGTGTGAGAGTGTGTGTGTGATTGTCTGCGGGTGTGTGCGAACGAGTTTGTATGAGTGAGTGTGTGCGAGTGTGCGTGAGTGTGTATGAGTGAGTGTGTGCGAGTGTTTGCGAGTGAGTGAGTGCAAGTGTGTATGAGTTAGTGTGAGTGTGTGCGAGTGTGTGCGAGTGTGTATGTGTGAGTGTTTGCGATTGTGTGGGTGGAGTGTGTATGAGTGAGTGTGTGTGAGAGTGTGTTCGAGTGTGTGCGTGCGAGTGTGTGCGAGTGTGTGTATGCGAGTGTGTAAGTGCGATTGCATGCAAGTGTGTACGAGTGTGTGTGAGTGTGCGCGAGTGTGCGCGAGTGTGTGCGAGTGTGCGCGAGTGTGCATGAGTGTGCGTGAGTGTGTGCGAGTGTTTGCGAGTGTGTGCGAGTGTGTATGAGTGAGTGTGTGCGAGTGTGTGTGAGTGTGTGTATGTGAGTGTGTGTGAGTGTGTGTGCGAGTGTGTGGGAGTTTTTGTGTGCGAGTGTGTATGAGTGAGTGTGTGCGAGTGTGTGCGTGTGAGTGAGTGTGTGTGTGAGTGTGTGTGCGAGTGTGTGCGAGAGTAAGCGAGTGTGTGCGAGTGCGTGCGTGTGAGTGAGTGTGTGTGTGAGTGTGTACAAGTGTGTGCGAGCGTGTGCTAGTGTGTGCGAGTGTGTGTGCGAGTGTGTGTACGAGTGTGTGTGTGTGAGTGTGTATGAGTGAGTGAGTGCGAGTGTGCTCGAGTGTGTGTACAAGTGTGTGCAAATGTGTGCATTTGAGTGTGTGCGAGTGCGTATGAGTGAGTGTGTGCGAGTGTTTGTGAGTGTGTGTGAGTGTGTGTGAGTGAGTGTGAGTGAATGTGTGGGAGTTTGTATGAGTGAGTGTGTGTGAGTGTGTATGAGTGTGTATGAGTGAGTGTGTGCGAGTGTGTGCGAGTGTGTGTGCGAGTGTGTGTGATTGAGTGTGTATGAGTGTTCTCGAGTGTGTCTGTATGAGTGTGTGCGTACGATTGCGTACGAGTGTGTGCGAGTGTGTGTGTGCGAGTGTGCGCGAGTGTGCATGAATGTGTGAGTGTGTGCGAGTGTATATGAGTGTGTATGCGTGAGTGTGTGCGAGTGTGTGTGAGTGTGCGCGAGAGTGTGTGTGTGCGAGAGTGCGAGAGTGTGAGCGAGTGTGTGCGAGTGTGTGCGAGTGTGTGCGATTGTGTGTGCGAGTGTTTGTACGAGTGTGTGTGTGCGAGTGTGTATGAGTGAGTGTGTGTGAGTGTGTGCGACTGTGTGCGTTTGAGTGAGTGTGTGCGATTGAGTGTGTGTGAGTGTGTGCAAGTGTGTGTGTGAGTGTGTATAAGTAATTGTGTTCGTGTGAATGAGTGAGTGTGTGTGTGAGTGTGTACGAGTGTGTGCGAGTGTTTGCGATTGTGATTGAGTGTGTGTGTGAGTGTGTATGAGTGTGTGCGAGTGTTTGCGATTGTGATTGAGTGTGTGTGAATGAGTGAGTGTGTGTGTGAGTGTGTACGAGTGTGTGCAAGCATGTGCTAGTGTATGCGAATGTGTGCGATTGAGTGAGTGTGTGTGAGTGTGTGCGAGAGAGTGTGTGGAGTGTGTGGAGTGTGTGCGAGTGTGCGCGAGTGTGAGCGAGTGTGTGCGAGTGTGTGCGAGTGTGTATAAGTGAGTGTGTGTGAGTGTGTGTGAGTGTGCTCAAGAGTGTGCGTGTGTGTGCGAGTGTGTGGGAGTATGTGTGTGCGAGTGTGTATGAGTTAGTGTGTGCGAGTGTGTGCAAGTGTGTGTGTGCGAGGGTGTGCCAGTGTGTGCATGTGAGTGTGCGCGAGTATGTGCATGTGAGTGTGTGCGAGTGTGTGCGAGTGTTTATGAGTGAGTGTGTGCGAGTGTGTATGAGTGTGTGAGAGTGTGTGTGTGCGAGTGTGTGTGAGTGTGTGAAAGCGAGTGTGTATGAGTGAGTGTGTGTGAGTGTGTATGAGCGAGTGTGTGCGAGTGCGTGCGAGTGTGTGTGTGCGAGTGTGTGCCAGTGTGCGCGAGTGTGTGCGACTGTGTGTGCGAGTGTGCACGAGTGTGTGTGTGCGAGTGTGCACGAGTGTGTGTGTGCGAGTTTGTGCGCGTGTGTGTGCGAGTGTGTGCGTTCTAATGTGTGCGAGTGTGTGCGAGTGAGTGAGTGTGTGTGAGTGTGTGCGAGTGTGCGCGAGTGTGTGCGAGTGTGTATGAGTGAGTGTGTGTGAGTGTGTATGAGTGTATGAGTGAGTGTGTGCGAGTGTGTGCGAGTGTGTGTGAGTGAGTGTGTGTGAGTGTTCTCGAGTGTGTCTGTACGAGTGTGTGTGTACGATTGCGTGCGAGTGTGTGCGAGTGTGTGTGTGCGAGTGTGCGTGAGTGTGCATGAGTGTGCGAGTGTGTGCGAGTGTGTATGAGTGTGTATGAGTGAGTGTGTGCGAGTGTGTGTGAGTGTGTGCGAGAGTGTGTCTGTGCGAGAGTGCGAGAGTGTGTGCGAGTGTGTGTGCGAGTGTGTGCGAGTGTGTGTGCGAGTGTGTGTACGATTGTGTGTGTGCGAGTGTGTATGAGTGAGTGTGTGTGAGTGTGTGCGAGTGTTTGTGAGTGTGTATGAGTGAGTGTGTGCGACTGTGTATGAGTGAGTGTGTGCGAGTGCGTTCGAGTGTGTGTGTGCGAATGTGTGTGCGAGTGTGATCCAGTGTGTGCGACTGTGTGTGTGTTACTGTGTGCGAGTGTTTGAGTGTGTGCCAGTGTTTGTGCGAGTGAGTGTGTGCGAGTGTGTATGAGTGAGTGTCCTCGAGTGTGTGTGTGCGAGTATGTGCAAGTGTGTGCGTGCGAGTGCGTGCGAGTGTGTGCGAGTGTGTGTGTGCGAGTGTGTGCGTGCGAGTGCATGCGAGTGTGTACGAGTGTGTTCGAGTGTGTGTGTGCGAGTGTGCGTTAGTGTGCATGAGTGTGCGCGAGTGTGTGCGAGTGTTTGTGAGTTTGTGCGAGTGTGTATCAGTGTGTATGAGTGAGTGTGTGCAAGTGTGTGTGAGTGTGTATGAGTGTGTATGAGTGAGTGTGTGCGAGTGTGTGTGAGTGTGTGCGAGAGTGTGTGTGTGCGAGACTGTGTGCGAGTGTGTATGAGTGAGTGTGTGCGAGAGTGCGAGAGTGTGTGTGAGTGTGCGTGAGTGTGTGCGACTGTGTGCGTTTGAGTAAGTGTGTGCGATTGAGTGTGTGCGAGTGTGTATGAGTGAGTGTGTGTGAGTGTGTGATGAGTGTGTGCGAGTGTGTATGAGTGAGTGTGTGCGAGAGTGTGTGATTGTGTGTGAGTGTGCGTGAGTGTGTGCGACTGTGTGCGTTTGAGTGAGTGTGTGCGATTGAGTGTGTGCGAGTGTGTATGAGTGAGTGTGTGTGAGTGTGTGCGAGTGTTTGTGAGTGTGTATAAGTGAGTGTGTGCGAGTGTGTATGAGTGAGTGTGTTCCAGTGTGCGCGAGTGTGTGCGACTGTGTGTGCGAGTGTGCACGAGTGTGTGTGTGCGAGTGTGTGACAGTGTGCGCGAGTGTGGGCGACTGTGTGTGCGAGTGTGCACGAGTGTGTGTGTGCGAGTGTGCACGAGTGTGTGTGTGTGCAAGTTTGTGCGCGTGTGTGCGAGTGTTTGCGTGCGAGTGTGTATGAGTGAGTGTGTGCGAGTGTGTATGAGTGAGTGTGTGCGAGTGTGCGCGAATGTGTGTGCGAGTGTGTGCCAGTGTGTGCGACTGTGTGTGTTACTGTGTGCGAGTGTGTATGAGTGAGTGTCCTCGAGTGTGTGTGTGCGAGTATGTGCAAGTGTGTGCGTGCGAGTGCGTGCGAGTGTGTGCGAGTGTGTGTGTGCGAGTGTGTGCGTGTGAGTGCATGCGAGTGTGAACGAGTGTGTGCTAGTGTGTGCGTGCGAGTGTGAGTTAGTGTGCATGAGTGTGCGCGAGTGTGTGCGAGTGTTTGCGAGTGTGTGCGAGTGTGTATGAGTGTGTATGAGTGAGTGTGTGTGAGTGTGTGTGAGTGTGTATGAGTGTGTTTGAGTGAGTGTGTGCGAGTGTGTGTGAGTGTGTGCGAGAGTGTGTGTGTGCGAGAGTGTGTGCGAGTGTGTATGAGTGAGTGTGTGCGAGAGTGTGTGCGAGTGTGTGATGAGTGTGTGCGAGTGTGTATGAGTGAGTGTGTGCGAGTGTGTGATGAGTGTGTGCGAGTGTGTATGAGTGAGTGTGTGCAAGCGTGTGTGATTGTGTGTGAGTGTGCGAGTGTGTGCGACTGTGTGCGTTTGAGTGAGTGTGTGCGAGTGTGTATGAGTGAGTGTGTGTGAGTGTGTGTGAGTGTTTGTGAGTGTGTATGAGTGAGTGTGTGCGAGTGTGTATGAGTGAGTGTGTGCGAGTGCGTGCGAGTGTGTGTGTGCGAGTGTGTGCCAGTGTGCGCGAGTGTGTGCGACTGTGTGTGCGAGTGTGCATGAGTGTGTGTGTGCGAGTGTGCACGAGTGTGTGTGTGCGAGTTTGTGCGCGTGTGTGTGTGTGCGAGTTTGTGCGTGTGTGTGTGCGAGTGTGTGCGTGCTAGTGTGTGCGAGTGTGTGCGAGTGAGTGAGTGTGTGTGAGTGTGTGCGAGTGTGCGCGAGTGTGCGCGAGTGTGTGCGAGTGTGTATGAGTGAGTGTGTGTGAGTGTGTATGAGTGAGTGTGTGCGAGTTTGTGCGAGTGTGTGTGCGAGTGTGTGTGACTGAGTGTGTGTGAGTGTTCTCGAGTGTGTCTGTACGAGTGTGTGCATACGATTGCGTGCGAGTGTGTGCGAGTGTGTTTGTGCAAGTGTGCGTGAGTGTGCATGAGTGTGCGAGTGTGTATGAGTGTGTATGAGTGAGTGTGTGCGAGTGTGTGTGAGTGTGTGCGAGAGTGTGTGTGTGCGAGAGTGTGCGAGTGTGTATGAGTGTGTATGAGTGAGTGTGTGCGAGTGTGTGTGAGTGTGTGCGAGAGTGTGTGTGTGCGAGAGTGCGAGAGTGTGTGCGAGTGTGTGCGAGAGTGTGTGCGAGTGTGTATGAGTGAGTGTGTGTGAGTGTGTGCGAGTGTTTGTGAGTGTGTATAAGTGAGTGTGTGCGAGTGTGTATGAGTGAGTGTGTTCCAGTGTGCGCGAGTGTGTGCGACTGTGTGTGCGAGTGTGCACGAGTGTGTGTGTGCGAGTGTGTGACAGTGTGCGCGAGTGTGGGCGACTGTGTGTGCGAGTGTGCACGAGTGTGTGTGTGCGAGTGTGCACGAGTGTGTGTGTGTGCAAGTTTGTGCGCGTGTGTGCGAGTGTTTGCGTGCGAGTGTGTATGAGTGAGTGTGTGCGAGTGTGTATGAGTGAGTGTGTGCGAGTGTGCGCGAATGTGTGTGCGAGTGTGTGCCAGTGTGTGCGACTGTGTGTGTTACTGTGTGCGAGTGTGTATGAGTGAGTGTCCTCGAGTGTGTGTGTGCGAGTATGTGCTAGTGTGTGCGTGCGAGTGCGTGCGAGTGTGTGCGAGTGTGTGTGTGCGAGTGTGTGCGTGTGAGTGCATGCGAGTGTGAACGAGTGTGTGCTAGTGTGTGCGTGCGAGTGTGAGTTAGTGTGCATGAGTGTGCGCGAGTGTGTGCGAGTGTTTGCGAGTGTGTGCGAGTGTGTATGAGTGTGTATGAGTGAGTGTGTGTGAGTGTGTGTGAGTGTGTATGAGTGTGTTTGAGTGAGTGTGTGCGAGTGTGTGTGAGTGTGTGCGAGAGTGTGTGTGTGCGAGAGTGTGTGCGAGTGTGTATGAGTGAGTGTGTGCGAGAGTGTGTGCGAGTGTGTGATGAGTGTGTGCGAGTGTGTATGAGTGAGTGTGTGCGAGTGTGTGATGAGTGTGTGCGAGTGTGTATGAGTGAGTGTGTGCAAGCGTGTGTGATTGTGTGTGAGTGTGCGAGTGTGTGCGACTGTGTGCGTTTGAGTGAGTGTGTGCGAGTGTGTATGAGTGAGTGTGTGTGAGTGTGTGCGAGTGTTTGTGAGTGTGTATGAGTGAGTGTGTGCGAGTGTGTATGAGTGAGTGTGTGCGAGTGCGTGCGAGTGTGTGTGTGCGAGTGTGTGCCAGTGTGCGCGAGTGTGTGCGACTGTGTGTGCGAGTGTGCATGAGTGTGTGTGTGCGAGTGTGCACGAGTGTGTGTGTGCGAGTTTGTGCGCGTGTGTGTGTGTGCGAGTTTGTGCGTGTGTGTGTGCGAGTGTGTGCGTGCTAGTGTGTGCGAGTGTGTGCGAGTGAGTGAGTGTGTGTGAGTGTGTGCGAGTGTGCGCGAGTGTGCGCGAGTGTGTGCGAGTGTGTATGAGTGAGTGTGTGTGAGTGAGTGTGTGCGAGTTTGTGCGAGTGTGTGTGCGAGTGTGTGTGACTGAGTGTGTGTGAGTGTTCTCGAGTGTGTCTGTACGAGTGTGTGCATACGATTGCGTGCGAGTGTGTGCGAGTGTGTTTGTGCAAGTGTGCGTGAGTGTGCATGAGTGTGCGAGTGTGTATGAGTGTGTATGAGTGAGTGTGTGCGAGTGTGTGTGAGTGTGTGCGAGAGTGTGTGTGTGCGAGAGTGTGCGAGTGTGTATGAGTGTGTATGAGTGAGTGTGTGCGAGTGTGTGTGAGTGTGTGCGAGAGTGTGTGTGTGCGAGAGTGCGAGAGTGTGTGCGAGTGTGTGCGAGAGTGTGTGCGAGTGTGTATGAGTGAGTGTGTGTGAGTGTGTGCGAGTGTTTGTGAGTGTGTATAAGTGAGTGTGTGCGAGTGTGTATGAGTGAGTGTGTTCCAGTGTGCGCGAGTGTGTGCGACTGTGTGTGCGAGTGTGCACGAGTGTGTGTGTGCGAGTGTGTGACAGTGTGCGCGAGTGTGGGCGACTGTGTGTGCGAGTGTGCACGAGTGTGTGTGTGCGAGTGTGCACGAGTGTGTGTGTGTGCAAGTTTGTGCGCGTGTGTGCGAGTGTTTGCGTGCGAGTGTGTATGAGTGAGTGTGTGCGAGTGTGTATGAGTGAGTGTGTGCGAGTGTGCGCGAATGTGTGTGCGAGTGTGTGCCAGTGTGTGCGACTGTGTGTGTTACTGTGTGCGAGTGTGTATGAGTGAGTGTCCTCGAGTGTGTGTGTGCGAGTATGTGCTAGTGTGTGCGTGCGAGTGCGTGCGAGTGTGTGCGAGTGTGTGTGTGCGAGTGTGTGCGTGTGAGTGCATGCGAGTGTGAACGAGTGTGTGCTAGTGTGTGCGTGCGAGTGTGAGTTAGTGTGCATGAGTGTGCGCGAGTGTGTGCGAGTGTTTGCGAGTGTGTGCGAGTGTGTATGAGTGTGTATGAGTGAGTGTGTGTGAGTGTGTGTGAGTGTGTATGAGTGTGTTTGAGTGAGTGTGTGCGAGTGTGTGTGAGTGTGTGCGAGAGTGTGTGTGTGCGAGAGTGTGTGCGAGTGTGTATGAGTGAGTGTGTGCGAGAGTGTGTGCGAGTGTGTGATGAGTGTGTGCGAGTGTGTATGAGTGAGTGTGTGCGAGTGTGTGATGAGTGTGTGCGAGTGTGTATGAGTGAGTGTGTGCAAGCGTGTGTGATTGTGTGTGAGTGTGCGAGTGTGTGCGACTGTGTGCGTTTGAGTGAGTGTGTGCGAGTGTGTATGAGTGAGTGTGTGTGAGTGTGTGCGAGTGTTTGTGAGTGTGTATGAGTGAGTGTGTGCGAGTGTGTATGAGTGAGTGTGTGCGAGTGCGTGCGAGTGTGTGTGTGCGAGTGTGTGCCAGTGTGCGCGAGTGTGTGCGACTGTGTGTGCGAGTGTGCATGAGTGTGTGTGTGCGAGTGTGCACGAGTGTGTGTGTGCGAGTTTGTGCGCGTGTGTGTGTGTGCGAGTTTGTGCGTGTGTGTGTGCGAGTGTGTGCGTGCTAGTGTGTGCGAGTGTGTGCGAGTGAGTGAGTGTGTGTGAGTGTGTGCGAGTGTGCGCGAGTGTGCGCGAGTGTGTGCGAGTGTGTATGAGTGAGTGTGTGTGAGTGAGTGTGTGCGAGTTTGTGCGAGTGTGTGTGCGAGTGTGTGTGACTGAGTGTGTGTGAGTGTTCTCGAGTGTGTCTGTACGAGTGTGTGCATACGATTGCGTGCGAGTGTGTGCGAGTGTGTTTGTGCAAGTGTGCGTGAGTGTGCATGAGTGTGCGAGTGTGTATGAGTGTGTATGAGTGAGTGTGTGCGAGTGTGTGTGAGTGTGTGCGAGAGTGTGTGTGTGCGAGAGTGTGCGAGTGTGTATGAGTGTGTATGAGTGAGTGTGTGCGAGTGTGTGTGAGTGTGTGCGAGAGTGTGTGTGTGCGAGAGTGCGAGAGTGTGTGCGAGTGTGTGCGAGAGTGTGTGCGAGTGTGTATGAGTGTGTATGAGTGAGTGTGTGTGAGTGTGTGCGAGTGTTAGTGAGTGTGTATGAGTGAGTGTGTGCGACTGTGTATGAGTGAGTGTGTGCGAGTGCGTGCGAGTGTGTGTGTGCGAGTGTGTGTGCGAGTGTGTGCCAGTGTGTGCGACTGTGTGTGTGTTACTGTGTGCGAGTGTTTGAGTGTGTGCCAGTGTTTGTGCGAGTGAGTGTGTGCGAGTGTTTATGAGTGAGTGTCCTCGAGTGTGTGTGTGCGAGTATGTGCAAGTGTGTGCGTGCGAGTGCGTGCGAGTGTGTGCGAGTGTGTGTGTGCGAGTGTGTGCGTGCGAGTGCATGCGAGTGTGTACGAGTTTGTGCGAGTGTGTGCGTGCAAGTGTGCGTTAGTGTGCATGAGTGTTTGCGAGTGTGTGCGAGTGTATATGAGTGTGTATGAGTGAGTGTGTGCGATTGTGTGTGAGTGTGTATGAGTGTGTATGAGTGAGTGTGTGCGAGTGTGTGTGAGTGTGTGCGAGAGTGTGTGTGTGCGATAGTGTGGGCGAGTGTGTATGAGTGAGTGTGTGCGAGAGTGTGTGTGAGTGTGTGATGAGTGTGTTCGAGTGTGTATGAGTGAGTGTGTGCGAGTGTGTGATGAGTGTGTGCGAGTGTGTATGAGTGAGTGTGTGCGAGCGTTTGTGATTGTGTGTGAGTGTGCGCGAGTGTGTGTGACTGTGTGCGTTTGAGTGAGTGTGTGCGATTGAGTGTGTGCGAGTGTGTATGAGTGAGTGTGTGTGAGTGTGTGCAAGTGTTTGTGAGTGTGTATGAGTGAGTGTGTGTGAGTGTGTATGAGCGAGTGTGTGCGAGTGCGTGCGAGTGTGTGTGTGCGAGTGTGTGCCAGTGTGCGCCTGTGTGTGCGAGTGTGCACGAGTGTGTGTGTGCGAGTGTGCACGAGTGTGTGTGTGTGTGAGCTTGTGCGCGTGTGTGTGTGAATGTGTGCGTTCTAGTGTGTGCGAGTGTGTGCGAGTGAGTGAGTGTGTGTGAGTGTGTGCGAGTGTGCGCGAGGGTGTGCGAGTGTGTATGAGTCAGTGTGTGTGAGTGTGTATGAGTGTGTATGATTGAGTGTGTGCGAGTGTGTGCGAGTGTGTGTGTGAGTGTGTGTGAGTGAGTGTGTGTGAGTGTTCTCGAGTGTGTCTGTACAAGTGTGTGCGTACGATTGCGTGCGAGTGTGTGCGAGTGTGTGTGTGTGCAAGTGTGCGTGAGTGTGCATGAGTGTGCGAGTGTGTGCGAGTGTGTATGAGTGTGTATGAGTGAGTGTGTGTGAGTGTGTGTGAGTGTGTGCGAGAGTGTGTCTGTGCGAGAGTGTGTGCGAGTGTGTGTGCGAGTGTGTGCGAGTGTGTGTGCGAGTGTGTGTACGAGTGTGTGTGTGCGAGTGTGTATGAGTGAGTGTGTGTGAGTGTGTGCGAGTGTTTGTGAGTGTGTATGAGTGAGTGTGTGCGACTGTGTATGAGTGAGTGTGTGCGAGTGCGAGTGCGTGCGAGTGTGTGTGTGCGAGTGTGTGTGCGAGTGTGATCCAGTGTGTGCGACTGTGTGTGTGTTACTGTGTGCGAGTGTTTGAGTGTGTGCCAGTGTTTGTGCGAGTGAGTGTGTGCGAGTGTGTATGAGTGAGTGTCCTCGAGTGTGCGAGTATGTGCAAGTGTGTGCGTGCGAGTGCGTGCGAGTGTGTACGAGTGTGTTCGAGTGTGTGCGTGCGAGTGTGCTTTAGTGTGCATGAGTGTGCGCGAGTGTGTGCGAGTGTTTGTGAGTGTGTGCGAGTGTGTATCAGTGTGTATGAGTGAGTGTGTGCGAGTGTGTGTGAGTGTGTATGAGTGTGTATGAGTGAGTGTGTGTGAGTGTGTGTGAGTGTGTGCGAGAGTGTGTGTGTGCGAGAGTGTGTGCGAGTGTGTATGAGTGAGTGTGTGCGAGAGTGCGAGAGTGTGTGCGAGTGTGTATGAGTGAGTGTGTGCGAGTGTGTGATGAGTGTGTGCGAGTGTGTATGAGTTAGTGTGTGCGAGCGTGTGTGATTGTGTGTGAGTGTGCGCGAGTGTGTGCGACTGTGTGCGTTTGAGTGAGTGTGTGCGATTGAGTGTGTGCGAGTGTGTATGAGTGAGTGTGTGTGAGTGTGTGCGAGTGTTTGTGAGTGTGTATGAGTGAGTGTGTGCCAGTGTGCGCGAGTGTGTGCGACTGTGTGTGCGAGTGTGCACGAGTGTGTGTGTGCGAGTGTGTGCCAGTGTGCGCGAGTGTGTGCGACTGTGTGTGCGAGTGTGCACGAGTGTGTGTGTGCGAGTGTGCACGAGTGTGTGTGTGCAAGTTTGTGCGCCTGTGTGCGAGTGTGTGCGTGCGAGTGTGTATGAGTGAGTGTGTGCGAGTGTGTATGAGTGAGTGTGTGCGAGTGTGCGCGAATGTGTGTGCGAGTGTGTGCCAGTGTGTGCGACTGTGTGTGTGTTACTGTGTGCGAGTGTGTATGAGTGAGTGTCCTCGAGTGTGTGTGTGCGAGTATGTGCAAGTGTGTGCATGCGAGTGCGTGCGAGTGTGTGCGAGTGTGTGTGTGCGAGTGTGTGCGTGCGAGTGCATGCGAGTGTGAACGAGTGTGTGCTAGTGTGTGCGTGTGAGTGTGCGTTAGTGTGCATGAGTGTGCGCGAGTGTGTGCGAGTGTTTGCGAGTGTGTGCGAGTGTGTGCAAGTGTGTGCGTGTGAGTGTGCGTGAGTGTGCGCGAGTGTGTGCGAGTGTGTGCATGTGAGTGTGTGCGAGTGTTTATGAGTGAGTGTGTGCGAGTGTGTGCGAGTGTGTATGAGTGTGTGAGAGTGTGTGTGTGCGAGTGTGTGTGAGTGTGTGAAAGCGAGTGTGTATGAGTGAGTGTGTGTGAGTGTGTGTGAGTGAGTGTGTGCGAGCGTGTATAAGTGAGTGTGTGCGAGTGTGTGCATGTGAGTGTGTGCGAGTGTGTATGAGTGAGTTTGTGCAAGTGTGTGATGAGTGTGTGCATGTGAGTGAGTGAGTGTATGTGTGCGAGTGTGCGCGAATGTGTGCGAGTGCGTGCGAGTGTGTATGAGTGAGTGTGTGCGAGAGTGTGTGAGTGTGTATGAGTGAGTGTGTGTGAGTGTGTGCGAGTGTGTGCAATTGTGTGTGTGCGAGTGTGTGCGAGTGTTGGTGAGTGTGTGCGAGTATGTATAAGTGAGTGTGTGCGTGTGTGTGAGAGTGTGTGTGTGTGTGTCTGCGAGTGTGTGCGAGTGAGTTTGTATGAGTGAGTGTGTGCGAGTGTGTGTGAGTTTGTATAAGTGAGTGTGTGCGAGTGTTTGCGAGTGAGTGTGTGCGATTGTGAATGAGTTAGTGTGTGAGTGTGTGCGAGTGTGTGCGAGTGTGTATGTGTGAGTGTGTGCGAGTGTGTATGACCGACTGTGTGCGAGCGTGTATGAGTGAGTGTGTGCGAGTGTGTATGAGTGAGTGTGTGTGAGTGTGTGCGAGTGTGTGCGAGTGTGTGTGAGTTTGTGCAAGTGAGTGTGTGCAAGTGTGTATGAGTGAGTGTGTGCGAGTGAGTGTGTGCGAGTGTGTATGAGTGAATGTGTGCAACTGTGTGCGAGTGTGTGTGAGTGAGTGTGTGGGAGTGTGTGTGAGTGTGTGAGTGTGTGCGAGTGTGTGAGTGTGCGTGCGAGTGTGTGAGAGTGTGTATGAGGGTGTGCATGGGTGTGTGTGCGAGTGTGTGCGAGTGTGTGTGTGCGAGTTTGTATGAGTGAGTGTGCTCGAGTGTGTGCGCGAGTCTGTGCAAATGTGTGCATGCGAGTGTGTGTGAGTGTGTGCGAGTGGGTATGAGTGAGTGTGTGTGAGTGTTTGCGAGTGTGTGTGAGTGTGTGTGAATGTGTGTGAGTGAGTGTGTGGGAGTGTGTATGAGTAAGTGTGTGTAAGTGTGTATGAGTGAGTGTGTGCAAGTGTGCGTGAGTGTGTGCGAGTGTGTATGTGTGATTGTGTGCGAGTGTGTATGACCGACTGTGTGCGATGGTGTGTGAGTGAGTGTGTGCGAGTGTTTATAAGTGAGTGTGCGCGTGTGAATGAGTGAGTGTGTGTGTGAGTGTGTACGAGTGTGTGCGAGTGTTTGCGATTGTGAGTGAGTGTGTGTGTGAGTGTGTACGAGTGTGTGCAATCATGTGCTAGTGTGTGCGAGTATGAGTGTGTATGAGTGAGTGTGTGCGAGTGTGTGTGAGTGTGTGCGAGAGTGTGTGTGTGCGATAGTGTGGGCGAGTGTGTATGAGTGAGTGTGTGCGAGAGTGCGAGAGTGTGTGTGAGTGTGTGATGAGTGTGTGCGAGTGTGTATGAGTGAGTGTGTGCGAGTGTGTGATGAGTGTGTGCGAGTGTGTATGAGTGAGTGTGTGTGAGCGTTTGTGATTGTGTGTGAGTGTGCGCGAGTGTGTGCGACTGTGTGCATTTGAGTGAGTGTGTGCAATTGAGTGTGTGCGAGTGTGTATGAGTGAGTGTGTGTGAGTGTGTGCGAGTGTTTGTGAGTGTGTATGAGTGAGTGTGTGTGAGTGTGTATGAGCGAGTGTGTGCGAGTGCGTGCGAGTGTGTGTGTGCGAGTGTGTGCCAGTGTGCGCGAGTGTGTGCGACTGTGTGCGAGTGTGCACGAGTGTGTGTGTGCGAGTGTGCACGAGTGTGTGTGTACGAGTTTGTGCGCGTGTGTGTGCGAGTGTGTGCGTTCTAGTGTGTGCGAGTGTGTGCGAGTGAGTGAGTGTGTGTGTGTGAGTGTGTGCGAGTGTGCGCGAGTGTGTGCGAGTGTGTGTGAGTGTGTGCAAGTGAGTGTGTGCAAGTGTGTATGAGTGAGTGTGTGCGAGTGAGTGTGTGCGAGTGTGTATGAGTGAATGTGTGCAACTGTGTGCGAGTGTGTGTGAGTGAGTGTGTGGGAGTGTGTGTGAGTGTGTGTGAGTGTGTGCGAGTGTGTGAGTGTGCGTGCGAGTGTGTGAGAGTGTGTATGAGGGTGTGCATGGGTGTGTGTGCGAGTGTGTGCGAGTGTGTGTGTGCGAGTTTGTATGAGTGAGTGTGCTCGAGTGTGTGCGCGAGTCTGTGCAAATGTGTGCATGCGAGTGTGTGTGAGTGTGTGCGAGTGGGTATGAGTGAGTGTGTGTGAGTGTTTGCGAGTGTGTGTGAGTGTGTGTGAATGTGTGTGAGTGAGTGTGTGGGAGTGTGTATGAGTAAGTGTGTGTAAGTGTGTATGAGTGAGTGTGTGCAAGTGTGCGTGAGTGTGTGCGAGTGTGTATGTGTGAGTGTGTGCGAGTGTGTATGACCGACTGTGTGCGATGGTGTGTGAGTGAGTGTGTGCGAGTGTTTATAAGTGAGTGTGCGCGTGTGAATGAGTGAGTGTGTGTGTGAGTGTGTACGAGTGTGTGCGAGTGTTTGCGATTGTGAGTGAGTGTGTGTGTGAGTGTGTACAAGTGTGTGCAAGCATGTGCTAGTGTGTGTGAGTATGAGTGTGTATGAGTGAGTGTGTGCGAGTGTGTGTGAGTGTGTGCGAGAGTGTGTGTGTGCGATAGTGTGGGCGAGTGTGTATGAGTGAGTGTGTGCGAGAGTGCGAGAGTGTGTGTGAGTGTGTGATGAGTGTATGCGAGTGTGTATGAGTGAGTGTGTGCGAGTGTGTGATGAGTGTGTGCGAGTGTGTATGAGTGAGTGTGTGCGAGCGTGTGTGATTGTGTGTGATTGTGCGTGAGTGTGTGCGACTGTGTGCGTTTGAGTGAGTGTGTGCGATTGAGTGTGTGTGAGTGTGTGCAAGTGTGTGTGCGAGTGGGTATGAGTGAGTGTGTGCGAGTGTGTATGAGTGGGTATGAGTGTGTATGAGTGAGTGAGTGCGAGTGTGTGTGAGTGTGTGCGAGAGTGTGTGTGTGCGAGAGTGTGTGCGAGTGTGTATGAGTGAGTGTGTGCGAGAGTGCGAGAGTGTGTGCGAGTGTTTGATAAGTGTGTGCGAGCGTGTGTGATTGTGTTTGAGTGTGTGTGAGTGTGTGCAAGAGTGTGTGCGAGTGTGTATGTGTGAGTGTGTGTGCGAGAGTGCGAGAGTGTGTGCGAGTGTTTGATGAGTGTGTGCGAGTGTGTATGAGTGAGTGTGTGCGAGAGTGCAAGAGTGTGTGCGAGTGTTTGATGAGTGTGTTCGAGTGTGTATGAGTGAGTGTGTGCGAGTGTGTGATGAGTGTTTGCGAGTGGGTATGAGTGAGTGTGCGCGAGTGTGTGTGACTGTGTGCGTTTGAGTGAGTGTGTGCGATTGAGTGTGTGCGAGTGTGTATGAGTGAGTGTGTGTGAGTGTGTGCGAGTGTTTGTGAGTGTGTATAAGTGAGTGTGTGCGAGTGTGTATGAGTGAGTGTGTGCCAGTGTGCGCGAGTGTGTGCGACTGTGTGTGCGAGTGTGCACGAGTGTGTGTGTGCGAATGTGTGCCAGTGTGCGTGAGTGTGTGCGACTGTGTGTGCGAGTGTGCATGAGTGTGTGTGTGCGAGTGTGCACGAGTGTGTGTGTGCGAGTTTGTGCGCGTGTGTGTGCGAGTGTGTGCGAGTGTGAACGAGTGTGTGCGAGTGTGTGCGTGCGAGTGTGCGTGAGTGTGTGCGAGTGTTTGCGAGTGTGTGCGAGTGTGTATGAGTGTGTATGAGTGAGTGAGTGCGAGTGTGTGTGAGTGTGTGCGAGAGTGTGTGTGTGCGAGAGTGTGTGCGAGTGTGTATGAGTGAGTGTGTGCGAGAATGCGAGAGTGTGTGCGAGTGTTTGAGGAGTGTGTGCGAGTGTGTAAGAGTGAGTGTGTGCGAGTGTGTGATGAGTGTTTGCGAGTGGGTATGAGTGAGTGTGTGCGAGCGTGTGTGATTGTGTGTGAGTGTGCGTGAGTGTGTGCGACTGTGTGCGTTTGAGTGAGTGTGTGCGATTGAGTGTGTGCGAGTGTGTGCAGGTGTGTGTACGAGTGGGTATGAGTGAGTGTGTGCGAGTGTGTGCGAGTGTGTATGAGTGTGTATGAGTGCGAGTGTGTGTGAGTGTGTGCGAGAGTGTGTGTGTGCGAGAGTGTGTGCGAGTGTGTATGAGTGAGTGTGTGCAAGAGTGCAAGAGTGTGTGCGAGTGTTTGATGAGTGTGTGTGAGCGTGTGTGATTGTGTGTGTGTGTGAGTGTGTGCAAGAGTGTGTGCGAGTGTGTATGAGTGAGTGTGTGCGAGAGTGCGAGAGTGTGTGCGAGTGTTTGATGAGTGTGTGCGAGTGTGTATGAGTGAGTGTGTGCGAGTGTGTGATGAGTGTTTGCGAGTGGGTATGAGTGAATGTGTGCAAGCGTGTGTGATTGTGTGTGATTGTGTGTGAGTGTGTGCGAGAGTGTGTGCGAGTGTGTATGAGTGAGTGTGTGCGAGTGTGTGATGAGTGTTTGCGAGTGGGTATGAGTGAGTGTGTGCGAGCGTGTGTGATTGTGTGTGAGTGTGCGTGAGTGTGTGCGACTGTGTGCGTTTGAGTGAGTGTGTGCGATTGAGTGTGTGCGAGTGTGTGCAAGTGTGTGTGCGAGTGGGTATGAGTGAGTGTATGCGAGTGTGTGCGAGTGTGTATGAGTGTGTATGAGTGTGTATGAGTGAGTGAGTGCGAGTGTGTGTGAGTGTGTGTGAGAGTGTGTGTGTGCGAGAGTGTGTGCGAGTGTGTATGAGTGAGTGTGTGCGAGTGTGTGCGAGTGTGTGTGTGCGAGTGTGTGCCAGTGTGGGCCAGTGTGTGTGAGTGTGTATAAGTGATTGTGTGTGAGTGTGTGTGAGTGTGCTCAAGAGTGTGCGTGTGTGTGCGAGTGTGTGGGAGTGTGTGTGTGCGAGTGTGTATGAGTTAGTGTGTGCGAGTGTGCGCAAGTGTGTGTGTGCGAGGGTGTGGCAGTGTGTGCATGTGAGTGTGCGCGAGTATGTGCATGTGAGTGTGTGCGAGTGTTTATGAGTGAGTGTGTGCGAGTGTGTGAGTGAGTGAGTGTGTGTGTGCAAGTGTGTGCGAGTGTGTGCGAGTGTGTATGAGTGAGTGTGTGCGAGTGTGTATGAGTGTGTGAGAGTGTGTGTGTGCGAGTGTGTGTGAGTGTGTGAAAGCGAGTGTGTATGAGTGAGTGTGTGTGAGTGTGTGTGAGTGAGTGTGTGGGAGCGTGTATAAGTGAGTGTGTGCGAGTGTGTATGAGCGAGTGTGTATGAGTGAGTTTGTGCAAGTGTGTGATGAGTGTGTGCGTGTGAGTGAGTGAGTGTGTGTGTGTGAGTGTGCGCGAATGTGTGCGAGTGCATGCGGGTGTGTATGAGTGAGTGTGTGTGTGCGAGTGTGTGCGAGTGTGTGTGAGTGAGTGTGTGTGAGTGTGTGAGTGTGTGCAATTGTGTGTGTGCGAGTGTGTGCGAGTGTTGGTGAGTGTGTGCGAGTGTGTGCGAGTATGTATAACTGAGTGTGTGCGAGTGTGTGAGAGTGTGTGTGTGTGAGTGTCTGCGAGTGTGTGCGAGCGAGTTTGTATGAGTGACTGTGTGCGAGTGTGCGTGAGTTTGTATAAGTGAGTGTGTGCAAGTGTTTGCGAGTGAGTGTGTGCGATTGTGAATGAGTTAGTGACTGAGTGTGTGCGAGTGTGTGCGAGTGTGTATGTGTGAGTGTGTGCGAGTGTGTATGACCGACTGTGTGCGAGCGTGTATGAGTGAGTGTGTGCACGTGTGTTTGAGTGAGTGTGTGTGAGTGTGTGCGAGTGTGTGCGAGTGTGTGCGAGTGTGTGTGAGTGTGTGCAAGTGAGTGTGTGCAAGTGTGTATGAGTGAGTGTGTGCGAGTGAGTGTGTGCGAGTGTGTATGAGTGAATGTGTGCAACTGTGTGCGAGTGTGTGTGAGTGAGTGTGTGGGAGTGTGTGTGAGTGTGTGCGAGTGTGTGAGTGTGCGTGCGAGTGTGTGAGAGTGTGTATGAGGGTGTGCATGGGTGTGCGAGTGAGTGCGAGTGTGTGTGTGCGAGTTTGTATGAGTGAGTGTGCTCGAGTGTGTGCAAATGTGTGCATGCGTGTGTGTGTGAGTGTGTGCAAGTGGGTATGAGTGAGTGTGTGTGAGTGTTTGCGAGTGTGTGTGAGTGTGTGTGAATGTGTGTGAGTGAGTGTGTGGGAGTGTGTATGAGTAAGTGTGTGTAAGTGTGTATGAGTGAGTGTGTGCAAGTGTGCGTGAGTGTTTGAGTGTGTGCGAGTGTGTATGACCGACTGTGTGCGATGGTGTGTGAGTGAGTGTGTGCGAGTGTATATAAGTGAGTGTGTGCGTGTGAATGAGTGAGTGTGTGTGTGAGTGTGTACGAGTGTGTGCGAGTGTTTTTCGATTGTGAGTGAGTGTGTCTGTGAGTGTGTACGAGTGTGTGCAAGCATGTGCTAGTGTGTGCGAATGTGTGCTATTGAGTGAGTGTGTGTGAGTGTGTGCGAGAGTGTGTGTGGAGTGTGTGGAGTGTGTGCGAGTGTGCGCGAGTGTGAGCGAGTGTGTGCGAGTGTGTGCGAGTGTGTGTGAGTGTGTATATGTGAGTGTGTGTGAGTGTGTGTGAGTGTGCTCAAGAGTGTGCGTGTGTGTGCAAGTGTGTGGCAGTGTGTGTGTGCGAGTATGTATGAGTTAGTGTGTGCGCGAGTGTGTGTGCGAGGGTGTGCGAGTGTGTGCGTGTGAGTGTGCGTGAGTGTGCGCGAGTGTGTGCGAGTGTGTGCATGTGAGTGTGTGCGAGTGTTTATGAGTGAGTGTGTACGAGTGTGCGCGAGTGTGTATGAGTGAGTGTGTGCGAGTGTGTATGAGTGTGTGAGAGTGTGTGTGTGCGAGTGTGTGTGAGTGTGTGAAAGCGAGTGTGTATGAGTGAGTGTGTGTGAGTGTGTGTGAGTGAGTGTGTGCGAGCGTGTATAAGTGAGTGTGTGCGAGTGTGTATGAGCGAGTGTGTGCGAGTGTGTATGAGTGAGTTTGTGCAAGTGTGTGATGAGTGTGTGCATGTGAGTGAGTGAGTGTGTGTGTGCGAGTGTGCGCGAATGTGTGCGAGTGCGTGCGAGTGTGTATGAGTGAGTGTCTGTGAGTGTGTGCAAGTGTGTGCAATTGTGTGTGTGCGAGTGTGTGCGAGTGTTGGTGAGTGTGTGCGAGTGTGTGCGAGTATGTATAAGTGAGTGTGTGTGTGTGAGAGTGTGTGTGTGTGAGTGTCTGCGAGTGTGTGCGAGCGAGTTTGTATGAGTGACTGTGTGCGAGTGTGCGTGAGTTTGTATAAGTGAGTGTGTGCAAGTGTTTGCGAGTGAGTGTGTGCGATTGTGAATGAGTTAGTGTCTGAGTGTGTGCGAGTGTGTGCGAGTGTGTATGTGTGAGTGTGTGCGAGTGTGTATGACCGACTGTGTGCGAGCGTGTATGAGTGAGTGTGTGTGAGTGTGTATGAGTGAGTAAGTGTGAGTGTGTGCGAGTGTGTGCGAGTGTGTGTGAGTGTGTGCAAGTGAGTGTGTGCAAGTGTGTATGAGTGAGTGTGTGCGAGTGAGTGTGTGCGAGTGTGTATGAGTGAATGTGTGCAACTGTGTGCGAGTGTGTGTGAGTGAGTGTGTGGGAGTGTGTGTGAGTGTGTGCGAGTGTGTGAGTGTGCAAGAGTGTGTATGAGGGTGTGCATGGGTGTGTGTGCGAGTGTGTGCGAGTGTGTGTGTGCGAGTTTGTATGAGTGAGTGTGCTCGAGTGTGTGCGCGAGTCTGTGCAAATGTGTGCATGCGAGTGTGTGTGAGTGTGTGCAAGTGGGTATGAGTGAGTGTGTGTGAGTGTTTGCGAGTGTGTGTGAGTGTGTGTGAATGTGTGTGAGTGAGTGTGTGGGAGTGTGCATGAGTAAGTGTGTGTAAGTGTGTATGAGTGAGTGTTTGCAAGTGTGCGTGAGTGTGTGAGTGTGTATGTGTGAGTGTGTGCGAGTGTGTATGAGCGAGTGTGTGCGAGTGTGTATGAGTGAGTTTGTGCAAGTGTGTGATGAGTGTGTGCATGTGAGTGAGTGAGTGTGTGTGTGCGAGTGTGCGCGAATGTGTGCGAGTGCGTGCGAGTGTGTATGAGTGAGTGTCTGTGAGTGTGTGCAAGTGTGTGCAATTGTGTGTGTGCGAGTGTGTGCGAGTGTTGGTGAGTGTGTGCGAGTGTGTGCGAGTATGTATAAGTGAGTGTGTGTGTGTGAGAGTGTGTGTGTGTGAGTGTCTGCGAGTGTGTGCGAGCGAGTTTGTATGAGTGACTGTGTGCGAGTGTGCGTGAGTTTGTATAAGTGAGTGTGTGCAAGTGTTTGCGAGTGAGTGTGTGCGATTGTGAATGAGTTAGTGTCTGAGTGTGTGCGAGTGTGTGCGAGTGTGTATGTGTGAGTGTGTGCGAGTGTGTATGACCGACTGTGTGCGAGCGTGTATGAGTGAGTGTGTGTGAGTGTGTATGAGTGAGTAAGTGTGAGTGTGTGCGAGTGTGTGCGAGTGTGTGTGAGTGTGTGCAAGTGAGTGTGTGCAAGTGTGTATGAGTGAGTGTGTGCGAGTGAGTGTGTGCGAGTGTGTATGAGTGAATGTGTGCAACTGTGTGCGAGTGTGTGTGAGTGAGTGTGTGGGAGTGTGTGTGAGTGTGTGCGAGTGTGTGAGTGTGCAAGAGTGTGTATGAGGGTGTGCATGGGTGTGTGTGCGAGTGTGTGCGAGTGTGTGTGTGCGAGTTTGTATGAGTGAGTGTGCTCGAGTGTGTGCGCGAGTCTGTGCAAATGTGTGCATGCGAGTGTGTGTGAGTGTGTGCAAGTGGGTATGAGTGAGTGTGTGTGAGTGTTTGCGAGTGTGTGTGAGTGTGTGTGAATGTGTGTGAGTGAGTGTGTGGGAGTGTGCATGAGTAAGTGTGTGTAAGTGTGTATGAGTGAGTGTTTGCAAGTGTGCGTGAGTGTGTGAGTGTGTATGTGTGAGTGTGTGCTAGTGTGTATGACCGACTGTGTGCGATGGTGTGTGAGTGAGTGTGTGCGAGTGTATATAAGTGAGTGTGTGCGTGTGAATGAGTGAGTGTGTGTGTGAGTGTGTACGAGTGTGTGCGAGTGTTTGCGATTGTGAGTGAGTGTGTGTGTGAGTAGGAACGAGTGTGTGCAAGCATGTGCTAGTGTGTGCGAATGTGTGCGATTGAGTGAGTGTGTGTGAGTGTGTGCGAGAGTGTGTGTGGAGTGTGTGGAGTGTGTGCGAGTGTGCACGAGTGTGAGCGAGTGTGTGCGAGTGTGTGCGAGTGTGTGTGAGTGTGTATAAGTGAGTGTGTGTGAGTGTGTGTGAGTGTGCTCAAGAGTGTGCGTGTGTGTGCAAGTGTGTGGCAGTGTGTGTGTGCGAGTATGTATGAGTTAGTGTGTGCGCGAGTGTGTGTGCGAGGGTGTGCGAGTGTGTGCGTGTGAGTGTGCGTGAGTGTGCGCGAGTGTGTGCGAGTGTGTGCATGTGAGTGTGTGCGAGTGTTTATGAGTGAGTGTGTGCGAGTGTGCGCGAGTGTGTATGAGTGAGTGTGTGTGAGTGTGTATGAGTGTGTGAGAGTGTGTGTGTGCGAGTGTGTGTGAGTGTGTGAAAGCGAGTGTGTGTGAGTGTGTGCGAGCATGTATAAGTGAGTGTGTGCGAGCGTGTATAAGTGAGTGTGTGCGAGTGTGTATGAGTGAGTGTGTGCGAGTGTGTATGAGTGAGTTTGTGCAAGTGTGTGATGAGTGTGTGCATGTGAGTGAGTGAGTGTGTGTGTGCGAGTGTGCGCGAATGTGTGCGAGTGCGTGCGAGTGTGTATGAGTGAGTGTGTGCGAGTGTGTGTGAGTGTGTATGAGTGAGTGTGTGTGAGTGTGTGCGAGTGTGTGCAATTATGTGTGTGCGAGTGTGTGTGTGCGATTGTGAATGAGTTAGTGTGTGAGTGTGTGCGAGTGTGTTCGAGTGTGTATGTGTGAGTGTGTGCGAGTGTGTATGACCGACTGTGTGCGAGCGTGTATGAGTGAGTGTGTGCGAGTGTGTATGAGTGAGTGTGTGTGAGTGTGTGCGAGTGTGTGCGAGTGTGTGTGAGTGTGTGCAAGTGAGTGTGCGCGAATGTGTGCGAGTGCGTGCGAGTGTGTATGAGTGAGTGTGTGCGAGTGTGTGTGAGTGTGTATGAGTGAGTGTGTGTGAGTGTGTGCGAGTGTGTGCAATTGTGTGTGTGCGAGTGTGTGTGTGCGATTGTGAATGAGTTAGTGTGTGAGTGTGTGCGAGTGTGTTCGAGTGTGTATGTGTGAGTGTGTGCGAGTGTGTATGACCGACTGTGTGCGAGCGTGTATGAGTGAGTGTGTGCAAGTGTGTATGAGTGAGTGTGTGCAACTGTGTGCGAGTGTGTGTGAGTGAGTGTGTGGGAGTGTGTGTGAGTGTGTGTGAGTGTGTGCGAGTGTGTGAGTGTGCGTGCGAGTGTGTGAGAGTGTGTATGAGGGTGTGCATGGGTGTGTGTGCGAGTGTGTGCGAGTGTGTGTGTGCGAGTTTGTATGAGTGAGTGTGCTCGAGTGTGTGCGCGAGTCTGTGCAAATGTGTGCATGCGAGTGTGTGTGAGTGTGTGCGAGTGGGTATGAGTGAGTGTGTGTGAGTGTTTGCGAGTGTGTGTGAGTGTGTGTGAATGTGTGTGAGTGAGTGTGTGGGAGTGTGTATGAGTAAGTGTGTGTAAGTGTGTATGAGTGAGTGTGTGCAAGTGTGCGTGAGTGTGTGCGAGTGTGTATGTGTGAGTGTGTGCGAGTGTGTATGACCGACTGTGTGCGATGGTGTGTGAGTGAGTGTGTGCGAGTGTTTATAAGTGAGTGTGCGTGTGTGAATGAGTGAGTGTGTGTGTGAGTGTGTACGAGTGTGTGCGAGTGTTTGCGATTGTGAGTGAGTGTGTGTGTGAGTGTGTACGAGTGTGTGCAAGCATGTGCTAGTGTGTGCGAGTATGAGTGTGTATGAGTGAGTGTGTGCGAGTGTGTGTGAGTGTGTGCGAGAGTGTGTGTGTGCGATAGTGTTGGCGAGTGTGTATGAGTGAGTGTGTGCAAGAGTGCGAGAGTGTGTGTGAGTGTGTGATGAGTGTGTGCGAGTGTGTATGAGTGAGTGTGTGCGAGTGTGTGATGAGTGTGTGCGAGTGTGTATGAGTGAGTGTGTGCGAGTGTGTATGAGTGTGTGAGAGTGTGTGTGTGCGAGTGTGTGTGAGAGTGTAAAAGCGAGTGTGTATGATTGAGTGTGTGTGAGTGTGTGTGAGTGAGTGTGTGGGAGCGTGTATAAGTGAGTGTGTGCGAGTGTGTATGAGCGAGTGTGTGCGAGTGTGTATGAGTGAGTTTGTGCAAGTGTATGATGAGTGTGTGCGTGTGAGTGAGTGAGTGTGTGTGTGTGAGTGTGCGCGAATGTGTGCGAGTGCGTGTGGGTGTGTATGAGTGAGTGTGTGTGTGCGAGTGTGTGTGAGTGTGTATGAGTGAGTGTGTTTGAGTGTGTGCGAGTGTGTGCAATTGTGTGTGTGCGAGTGTGTGCGAGTGTTGGTGAGTGTGTGCAAGTGTGTGCGAGTATGTATAAGTGAGTGTGTGCGAGTGTGTGAGAGTGTGTGTGTGTGAGTGTCTGCGAGTGTGTGCGAGCGAGTTTGTATGAGTGACTGTGTGCGAGTGTGCGTGAGTTTGTATAAGTGAGTGTGTGCAAGTGTTTGCGAGTGAGTGTGTGCGATTGTGAATGAGTTAGTGTCTGAGTGTGTGCGAGTGTGTGCGAGTGTGTATGTGTGAGTGTGTGCGAGTGTGTATGACCGACTGTGTGTGAGCGTGTATGAGTGAGTGTGTGCGAGTGTGTATGAGTGAGTGTGTGTGAGTGTGTGCGAGTGTGTGCGAGTGTGTGTGAGTGTGTGCAAGTGAGTGTGTGCAAGTGTGTATGAGTGAGTGTGTGCGAGTGAGTGTGTGCAAG
Source organism: Phyllobates terribilis (assembly GCF_046119375.1). Taxonomy (NCBI): domain Eukaryota; kingdom Metazoa; phylum Chordata; class Amphibia; order Anura; family Dendrobatidae; genus Phyllobates; species Phyllobates terribilis. The sequence continues at coordinate 2,930,723 of NW_027362901.1, forward strand.
TGTGTATGAGTGAATGTGTGCAACTGTGTGCGAGTGTGTGTGAGTGAGTGTGTGGGAGTGTGTGTGAGTGTGTGCGAGTGTGTGAGTGTGCGTGCGAGTGTGTGAGAGTGTGTATGAGGGTGTGCATGGGTGTGTGTGCGAGTGTGTGCGAGTGTGTGTGTGCGAGTTTGTATGAGTGAGTGTGCTCGAGTGTGTGCGCGAGTATGTGCAAATGTGTGCATGCGAGTGTGTGTGAGTGTGTGCAAGTGGTTATGAGTGAGTGTGTGTGAGTGTTTGCGAGTGTGTGTGAGTGTGTGTGAATGTGTGTGAGTGAGTGTGTGGGAGTGTGTATGTGTAAGTGTGTGTAAGTGTGTATGAGTGAGTGTGTGCAAGTGTGCGTGAGTGTGTGAGTGTGTATGTGTGAGTGTGTGCGAGTGTGTATGACCGACTGTGTGCGATGGTGTGTGAGTGAGTGTGTGCGAGTGTATATAAGTGAGTGTGTGCGTGTGAATGAGTGAGTGTGTGTGTGAGTGTGTACGAGTGTGTGCGAGTGTTTGCGATTGTGAGTGAGTGTGTTTGTGACTGTGTACGAGTGTGTGCAAGCATGTGCTAGTGTGTGCGAATGTGTGCGATTGAGTGAGTGTGTGTGAGTGTGTGCGAGAATGTGTGTGGAGTGTGTGGAGTGTGTGCGAGTGTGCGCGAGTGTGAGCGAGTTTGTGCGAGTGTGTGCGAGTGTGTGTGAGTGTGTATAAGTGAGTGTGTGTGAGTGTGTGTGAGTGTGCTCAAGAGTGTGCGTGTGTGTGCAAGTGTGTGGCAGTGTGTGTGTGGGATTATGTATGAGTTAGTGTGTGCGCGAGTGTGTGTGCGAGTGTGTGCGAGGGTGTGCGTGTGAGTGTGTGTGAGTGTGCGCGAGTGTGTGCGAGTGTGTGCATGTGAGTGTGTGCGAGTGTTTATGAGTGAGTGTGTGCGAGTGTGCGCGAGTGTGTATGAGTGAGTGTGTGCGAGTGTGTATGAGTGTGTGAGAGTGTGTGTGTGCGAGTGTGTGTGAGTGTGTGAAAGCGAGTGTGTATGAGTGAGTGTGTGTGAGTGTGTGTGAGTGAGTGTGTGCGAGCGTGTATAAGTGAGTGTGTGCGAGTGTGTATGAGCGAGTGTGTGCGAGTGTGTATGAGTGAGTTTGTGCAAGTGTGTGATGAGTGTGTGCATGTGAGTGAGTGAGTGTATGTGTGCGAGTGTGCGCGAATGTGTGCGAGTGCGTGCGAGTGTGTATGAGTGAGTGTGTGCGAGAGTGTGTGAGTGTGTATGAGTGAGTGTGTGTGAGTGTGTGCGAGTGTGTGCAATTGTGTGTGTGCGAGTGTGTGCGAGTGTTGGTGAGTGTGTGCGAGTATGTATAAGTGAGTGTGTGCGTGTGTGTGAGAGTGTGTGTGTGTGTGTCTGCGAGTGTGTGCGAGTGAGTTTGTATGAGTGAGTGTGTGCGAGTGTGTGTGAGTTTGTATAAGTGAGTGTGTGCGAGTGTTTGCGAGTGAGTGTGTGCGATTGTGAATGAGTTAGTGTGTGAGTGTGTGCGAGTGTGTGCGAGTGTGTATGTGTGAGTGTGTGCGAGTGTGTATGACCGACTGTGTGCGAGCGTGTATGAGTGAGTGTGTGCGAGTGTGTATGAGTAAGTGTGTGTGAGTGTGTGCGAGTGTGTGCGAGTGTGTGTGAGTGTGTGCAAGTGAGTGTGTGCAAGTGTGTATGAGTGAGTGTGTGCGAGTGAGTGTGTGCGAGTGTGTATGAGTGAATGTGTGCAACTGTGTGCGAGTGTGTGTGAGTGAGTGTGTGGGAGTGTGTGTGAGTGTGTGTGAGTGTGTGCGAGTGTGTGAGTGTGCGTGCGAGTGTGTGAGAGTGTGTATGAGGGTGTGCATGGGTGTGTGTGCGAGTGTGTGCGAGTGTGTGTGTGCGAGTTTGTATGAGTGAGTGTGCTCGAGTGTGTGCGCGAGTCTGTGCAAATGTGTGCATGCGAGTGTGTGTGAGTGTGTGCGAGTGGGTATGAGTGAGTGTGTGTGAGTGTTTGCGAGTGTGTGTGAGTGTGTGTGAATGTGTGTGAGTGAGTGTGTGGGAGTGTGTATGAGTAAGTGTGTGTAAGTGTGTATGAGTGAGTGTGTGCAAGTGTGCGTGAGTGTGTGCGAGTGTGTATGTGTGATTGTGTGCGAGTGTGTATGACCGACTGTGTGCGATGGTGTGTGAGTGAGTGTGTGCGAGTGTTTATAAGTGAGTGTGCGCGTGTGAATGAGTGAGTGTGTGTGTGAGTGTGTACGAGTGTGTGCGAGTGTTTGCGATTGTGAGTGAGTGTGTGTGTGAGTGTGTACGAGTGTGTGCAAGCATGTGCTAGTGTGTGCGAGTATGAGTGTGTATGAGTGAGTGTGTGCGAGTGTGTGTGAGTGTGTGCGAGAGTGTGTGTGTGCGATAGTGTGGGCGAGTGTGTATGAGTGAGTGTGTGCGAGAGTGCGAGAGTGTGTGTGAGTGTGTGATGAGTTTGTGCGAGTGTGTATGAGTGAGTGTGTGCGAGTGTGTGATGAGTGTGTGCGAGTGTGTATGAGTGAGTGTGTGCGAGCGTTTGTGATTGTGTGTGAGTGTGCGCGAGTGTGTGCGACTGTGTGCATTTGAGTGAGTGTGTGCAATTGAGTGTGTGCGAGTGTGTATGAGTGAGTGTGTGTGAGTGTGTGCGAGTGTTTGTGAGTGTGTATGAGTGAGTGTGTGTGAGTGTGTATGAGCGAGTGTGTGCGAGTGTGTGTGTGCGAGTGTGTGCCAGTGTGCGCGAGTGTGTGCGGCTGTGTGCGAGTGTGCACGAGTGTGTGTGTGCGAGTGTGCACGAGTGTGTGTGTACGAGTTTGTGCGCGTGTGTGTGCGAGTGTGTGCGTTCTAGTGTGTGCGAGTGTGTGCGAGTGAGTGAGTGTGTGTGTGTGAGTGTGTGCGAGTGTGCGCGAGTGTGTGCGAGTGTGTGTGAGTGTGTGCAAGTGAGTGTGTGCAAGTGTGTATGAGTGAGTGTGTGCGAGTGAGTGTGTGCGAGTTTGTATGAGTGAATGTGTGCAACTGTGTGCGAGTGTGTGTGAGTGAGTGTGTGGGAGTGTGTGTGAGTGTGTGCGAGTGTGTGAGTGTGCGTGCGAGTGTGTGAGAGTGTGTATGAGGGTGTGCATGGGTGTGTGTGCGAGTGTGTGCGAGTGTGTGTGTGCGAGTTTGTATAAGTGAGTGTGCTCGAGTGTGTGCGCGAGTCTGTGCAAATGTGTGCATGCGAGTGTGTGTGAGTGTGTGCGAGTGGGTATGAGTGAGTGTGTGTGAGTGTTTGCGAGTGTGTGTGTGTGTGTGTGAATGTGTGTGAGTGAGTGTGTGGGAGTGTGTATGAGTAAGTGTGTGTAAGTGTGTATGAGTGAGTGTGTGCAAGTGTGCGTGAGTGTGTGCGAGTGTGTATGTGTGAGTGTGTGCGAGTGTGTATGACCGACTGTGTGCGATGGTGTGTGAGTGAGTGTGTGCGAGTGTTTATAAGTGAGTGTGCGCGTGTGAATGAGTGAGTGTGTGTGTGAGTGTGTACGAGTGTGTGCGAGTGTTTGCGATTGTGAGTGAGTGTGTGTGTGAGTGTGTACAAGTGTGTGCAAGCATGTGCTAGTGTGTGCGAGTATGAGTGTGTATGAGTGAGTGTGTGCGAGTGTGTGTGAGTGTGTGCGAGAGTGTGTGTGTGCGATAGTGTGGGCGAGTGTGTATGAGTGAGTGTGTGCGAGAGTGCGAGAGTGTGTGTGAGTGTGTGATGAGTGTATGCGAGTGTGTATGAGTGAGTGTGTGCGAGTGTGTGATGAGTGTGTGCGAGTGTGTATGAGTGAGTGTTTGCGAGTGTGTATGAGTGAGTGTGTGCGAGTGTTTGTGATTGTGTGTGAGTGTGCGCGAGTGTGTGCGACTGTGTGCATTTGAGTGAGTGTGTGCAATTGAGTGTGTGCGAGTGTGTATGAGTGAGTGTGTGTGAGTGTGTGCGAGTGTTTGTGAGTGTGTATGAGCGAGTGTGTGCGAGTGCGTGCGAGTGTTTGTGTGCGAGTGTGTGCCAGTGTGCGCGAGTGTGTGCGACTGTGTGCGAGTGTGCACGAGTGTGTGTGTGCGAGTGTGCACGATTGTGTGTGTACGAGTTTGTGCGCGTGTGTGTGCGAGTGTGTGCGTTCTAGTGTGTGCGAGTGTGTGCGAGTGAGTGAGTGTGTGTGTGTGAGTGTGTGCGAGTGTGCGCGAGTGTGTGCGAGTGTGTAGGAGTGAGTGTGTGTGAGTGTGTATGAGTGTGTATGAGTGAGTGTGTTCGAGTGTGTGCGAGTGTGTGTGCGAGTGTGTGTGAGTGAGTGTGTGTGAGTGTTCTCGAGTGTGTCTGTACGAGTGTGTGCGTACGATTGCGTGCGAGTGTGTGCGAGTGTGTGTGTGCGAGTGTGCGTGAGTGTGCATGAGTGTGCGAGTGTGTGCGAGTGTGTATGAGTGTGTATGAGTGAGTGTGTGCGAGTGTGTGTGAGTGTGTGCGAGAGTGTGTCTGTGCGAGAGTGCGAGAGTGTGTGCGAGTGTGTGTGAGTGTGTGTGCGAGTGTGTGCGAGTGTGTGTGCGAGTGTGTGTACGAGTGTGTGTGTGCGAGTGTGTATGAGTGAGTGTGTGTGAGTGTGTGCGAGTGTTTGTGAGTGTGTATGAGTGAGTATGTGCGACTGTGTATGAGTGAGTGTGTGCGAGTGCGTGCGAGTGTGTGTGCGAGTGTGTGTGCGAGTGTGATCCAGTGTGTGCGACTGTGTGTGTGTTACTGTGTGCGAGTGTTTGAGTGTGTGCCAGTGTTTGTGCAAGTGAGTGTGTGCGAGTGTGTATGAGTGAGTGTCCTCGAGTGTGTGTGTGCGAGTATGTACAAGTGTGTGCGTGCGAGTGCGTGCGAGTGTGTGTGCGAGTGTGTGCGTGCGAGTGCATGCGAGTGTGTACGAGTGTGTTCGAGTGTGTGCGTGCGAGTGTGCTTTAGTGTGCATGAGTGTGCGCGAGTGTGTGCGAGTATGAGTGTGTATGAGTGAGTGTGTGCGACTGTGTGTGAGTGTGTGCGAGAGTGTGTGTGTGCGATAGTGTGGGCGAGTGTGTATGAGTGAGTGTGTGCGAGAGTGCGAGAGTGTGTGTGAGTGTGTGATGAGAGTATGCGAGTGTGTATGAGTGAGTGTGTGCGAGTGTGTGATGAGTGTGTGCGAGTGTGTATGAGTGAGTGTGTGCGAGTGTGTATGAGTGAGTGTGTGCGAGCGTTTGTGATTGTGTGTGAGTGTGCGCGAGTGTGTGCGACTGTGTGCATTTGAGTGAGTGTGTGCAATTGAGTGTGTGCGAGTGTGTATGAGTGAGTGTGTGTGAGTGTGTGCGAGTGTTTGTGAGTGTGTATGAGCGAGTGTGTGCGAGTGCGTGCGAGTGTTTGTGTGCGAGTGTGTGCCAGTGTGCGCGAGTGTGTGCGACTGTGTGCGAGTGTGCACGAGTGTGTGTGTGCGAGTGTGCACGATTGTGTGTGTACGAGTTTGTGCGCGTGTGTGTGCGAGTGTGTGCGTTCTAGTGTGTGCGAGTGTGTGCGAGTGAGTGAGTGTGTGTGTGAGTGTGTGCGAGTGTGCACGAGTGTGTGCGAGTGTGTATGAGTGAGTGTGTGTGAGTGTGTATGAGTGTGTATGAGTGAGTGTGTTCGAGTGTGTGCGAGTGTGTGTGCGAGTGTGTGTGAGTGAGTGTGTGTGAGTGTTCTCGAGTGTGTCTGTACGAGTGTGTGCGTACGATTGCGTGCGAGTGTGTGCAAGTGTGTGTGTGCGAGTGTGCGTGAGTGTGCATGAGTGTGCGAGTGTGTGCGAGTGTGTATGAGTGTGTATGAGTGAGTGTGTGCGAGTGTGTGTGAGTGTGTGCGAGAGTGTGTCTGTGCGAGAGTGCGAGAGTGTGTGCGAGTGTGTGTGAGTGTGTGTGCGAGTGTGTGCGAGTGTGTGTGCGAGTGTGTGTACGAGTGTGTGTGTGCGAGTGTGTATGAGTGAGTGTGTGTGAGTGTGTGCGAGTGTTTGTGAGTGTGTATGAGTGAGTATGTGCGACTGTGTATGAGTGAGTGTGTGCGAGTGCGTGCGAGTGTGTGTGCGAGTGTGTGTGCGAGTGTGATCCAGTGTGTGCGACTGTGTGTGTGTTACTGTGTGCGAGTGTTTGAGTGTGTGCCAGTGTTTGTGCAAGTGAGTGTGTGCGAGTGTGTATGAGTGAGTGTCCTCGAGTGTGTGTGTGCGAGTATGTACAAGTGTGTGCGTGCGAGTGCGTGCAAGTGTGTGTGTGCGAGTGTGTGAGTGCGAGTGTGCTTTAGTGTGCATGAGTGTGCGCGAGTGTGTGCGAGTATGAGTGTGTATGAGTGAGTGTGTGCGACTGTGTGTGAGTGTGTGCGAGAGTGTGTGTGTGCGATAGTGTGGGCGAGTGTGTATGAGTGAGTGTGTGCGAGAGTGCGAGAGTGTGTGTGAGTGTGTGATGAGAGTATGCGAGTGTGTATGAGTGAGTGTGTGCGAGTGTGTGATGAGTGTGTGCGAGTGTGTATGAGTGAGTGTGTGCGAGTGTGTATGAGTGAGTGTGTGCGAGCGTTTGTGATTGTGTGTGAGTGTGCGCGAGTGTGTGCGACTGTGTGCATTTGAGTGAGTGTGTGCAATTGAGTGTGTGCGAGTGTGTATGAGTGAGTGTGTGTGAGTGTGTGCGAGTGTTTGTGAGTGTGTATGAGCGAGTGTGTGCGAGTGCGTGCGAGTGTTTGTGTGCGAGTGTGTGCCAGTGTGCGCGAGTGTGTGCGACTGTGTGCGAGTGTGCACGAGTGTGTGTGTGCGAGTGTGCACGATTGTGTGTGTACGAGTTTGTGCGCGTGTGTGTGCGAGTGTGTGCGTTCTAGTGTGTGCGAGTGTGTGCGAGTGAGTGAGTGTGTGTGTGAGTGTGTGCGAGTGTGCACGAGTGTGTGCGAGTGTGTATGAGTGAGTGTGTGTGAGTGTGTATGAGTGTGTATGAGTGAGTGTGTTCGAGTGTGTGCGAGTGTGTGTGCGAGTGTGTGTGAGTGAGTGTGTGTGAGTGTTTTCGAGTGTGTCTGTACGAGTGTGTGCGTACGATTGCGTGCGAGTGTGTGCGAGTGTGTGTGTGCGAGTGTGCGTGAGTGTGCATGAGTGTGCGAGTGTGTGCGAGTGTGTATGAGTGTGTATGAGTGAGTGTGTGCGAGTGTGTGTGAGTGTGTGCGAGAGTGTGTCTGTGCGAGAGTGCGAGAGTGTGTGCGAGTGTGTGTGAGTGTGTGTGCGAGTGTGTGCGAGTGTGTGTGCGAGTGTGTGTACGAGTGTGTGTGTGCGAGTGTGTATGAGTGAGTGTGTGTGAGTGTGTGCGAGTGTTTGTGAGTGTGTATGAGTGAGTATGTGCGACTGTGTATGAGTGAGTGTGTGCGAGTGCGTGCGAGTGTGTGTGCGAGTGTGTGTGCGAGTGTGATCCAGTGTGTGCGACTGTGTGTGTGTTACTGTGTGCGAGTGTTTGAGTGTGTGCCAGTGTTTGTGCAAGTGAGTGTGTGCGAGTGTGTATGAGTGAGTGTCCTCGAGTGTGTGTGTGCGAGTATGTACAAGTGTGTGCGTGCGAGTGCGTGCAAGTGTGTGTGTGCGAGTGTGTGAGTGCGAGTGCATGCGAGTGTGTACGAGTGTGTTCGAGTGTGTGCGTGCGAGTGTGCTTTAGTGTGCATGAGTGTGCGCGAGTGTGTGCGAGTGTTTGTGAGTGTGTGCGAGTGTGTATCAGTGTGTATGAGTGAGTGTGTGCGAGTGTGTGTGAGTGTTTATGAGTGTGTATGAGTGAGTGTGTGCGAGTGTGTGTGAGTGTGTGCGAGAGTGTGTGTGTGCGAGAGTGTGTGCGAGTGTGTATGAGTGAGTGTGTGCGAGAGTGCGAGAGTGTGTGCGAGTGTGTGATGAGTGTGTGCGAGTGTGTATGAGTGAGTGTGTGCGAGTGTGTGATGAGTGTGTGCGATTGTGTATGAGTGAGTGTGTGCGAGCGTGTGTGATTGTGTGTGAGTGTGCGCGAGTGTGTGCGACTGTGTGCGTTTGAGTGAGTGTGTGCGATTGAGTGTTTGCGAGTGTGTATGAGTGAGTGTGTGTGAGTGTGTGCGAGTGTTTGTGAGTGTGTATAAGTGAGTGTGTGCGAGTGTGTATGAGTGAGTGTGTGCCAGTGTGCGCGAGTGTGTGCGACTGTGTGTGCGAGTGTGCACGAGTGTGTGTGTGCGAGTGTGTGCCAGTGTGCGCGAGTGTGTGCGACTGTGTGTGCGAGTGTGCACGAGTGTGTGTGTGTGAGTGTGCACGAGTGTGTGTGTGCAAGTTTGTGCGCGTGTGTGCGAGTGTGTGCGTGCGAGTGTGTATGAGTGAGTGTGTGCGAGTGTGTATGAGTGAGTGTGTGCGAGTGTGCGCGAGTGTGTGTGCGAGTGTGTGCCAGTGTGTGCGACTGTGTGTGTGTTACTGTTTGCGAGTGTGTATGAGTGAGTGTCCTTGAGTGTGTGTGTGCGAGTATGTGCAAGTGTGTGCGTGCGAGTGCGTGCGAGTGTGTGCGAGTGTGTGTGTGCGAGTGTGTGCGTGCGAGTGCATGCGAGTGTGAACGAGTGTGTGCTAGTGTGTGCGAGCGAGTGTGCGTTAGTGTGCATGAGTGTGCGCGAGTGTGTGCGAGTGTTTGCGAGTGTGTGCGAGTGTGTATGAGTGTGTATGAGTGAGTGTGTGCGAGTGTGTGCGAGTGTGTATGAGTGTGTATGAGTGAGTGAGTGCGAGTGTGTGTGAGTGTGTGCGAGAGTGTGTGTGTGCGAGAGTGTGTGCGCGTGTGTATGCGTGAGTGTGTGCGAGAGTGCGAGAGTGTGTGCGAGTGTTTGATGAGTGTGTGTGAGTGTGTATAAGTGAGTGTGTGCGAGTGTGTGATGAGTGTTTGCGAGTGGGTATGAGTTAGTGTGTGTGAGCGTGTGTGATTGTGTGTGAGTGTGCGCGACTGTGTGCGTTTGAGTGAGTGTGTGCGATTAAGTGTGTACGAGTGTGTGCAAGTGTGTGTGTGAGTGTGTGTGTGTGTGAGTGTGTGCGAGTGTGTGCGAGTGTGTATAAGTAAGTGTGTGCGTGTGAATGAGTGAGTGTGTGTGTGAGTGTGTACGAGTGTGTGCGAGTGTTTGCGATTGTGATTGAGTGTGTGTGTGAGTGTGTACGAGTGTGTGCAAGCATGTGCTAGTGTGTGCGAATGTGTGCGAGAGAGTGTGTGGAGTGTGTGGAGTGTGTGCGAGTGTGCGCGAGTGTGAGCGAGTGTGTGCGAGTGTGTGTGTGCGAGTGTGTATAAGTGAGTGTGTGTGAGTGTGTGTGAGTGTGCTCAAGAGTGTGCGTGTGTGTGCGAGTGTGTGGGAGTGTGTGTGTGCGAGTGTGTATGAGTTAGTGTGTGCAAGTGTGCGTAAGTGTGAGTGTGCAAGGGTTTGCCAGTGTGTGCATGTGAGTGTGCGCGAGTATGTGCATGTGAGTGTGTGCGAGTGTGTGTGAGTGTTTATGAGTGAGTGTGTGCGAGTGTGTATGAGTGTGTGAGAGTGTGTGTGTGCGAGTGTGTGTGAGTGTGTGAAAGCGAGTGTGTATGAGTGAGTGTGTGTGAGTGTGTGTGAGTGAGTGTGTACGAGTGTGTATAAGTGAGTGTGTGCGAGTGTGTATGAGCGAGTGAGTGTGAGTGTGTATGAGTGAGTTTGTGCAAGTGTGTGATGAGTGTGTGCGTGTGAGTGAGTGAGTGTGTGTGTGCGAGTGTGCGCGAATGTGTGCGAGTGTGTGCGAGTGTGTATGAGTGAATGTGTGCGAGTGTGTGTGAGTGTGTGCGAGTAAGTGAGTTTGTGCGAGTGTGTGTGAGTGTGTATGAGTGAGTGTGTGTGAGTGCGTGCGAGTGTGTGCAATTGTGTGTGTGCGAGTGTGTACGAGTGTTGGTGACTGTGTGCGAGTGTGTGCGAGTATGTATAAGTGAGTGTGTGCAAGTGTGTGTGTGAGTGTGTGTGTGTGTGAGTGTGTGCGAGTGTGTGCGAGTGTGTATAAGTAAGTGTGTGCGTGTGAATGAGTGAGTGTGTTTGTGAGTGTGTACGAGTGTGTGCGAGTGTTTGCGATTGTGATTGAGTGTGTGTGTGAGTGTGTACGAGTGTGTGCAAGCATGTGCTAGTGTGTGCGAATGTGTGCGATTGAGTGAGTGTGTGTGAGTGTGTGCGAGAGAGTGTGTGGAGTGTGTGGAGTGTGTGCGAGTGTGCGCGAGTGTGAGCGAGTGTGTGCGAGTGTGTGCGAGTGTGTATAAGTGAGTGTGTGTGAGTGTGTGTGAGTGTGCTCAAGAGTATGCGTGTGTGTGCGAGTGTGTGGGAGTGTGTGTGAGTGTGTGTGAGTGTGCTCAAGAGTGTGCGTGTGTGTGCGAGTGTGTGGGAGTGTGTGTGTGCGAGTGTGTATGAGTTAGTGTGTGCAAGTGTGCGCAAGTGTGTGTGTGCGAGGGTGTGCCAGTGTGTGCATGTGAGTGTGCGCGAGTATGTGCATGTGAGTGTGTGCGAGTGTGTGCGAGTGTTTATGAGTGAGTGTGTGCGAGTGTGTATGAGTGTGTGAGAGTGTGTGTGTGCGAGTGTGTGTGAGTGTGTGAAAGCGAGTGTGTATGAGTGAGTGTGTGTGAGTGTGTATGAGCGAGTGTGTGCGAGTGCGTGCGAGTGTGTGTGTGCGAGTGTGTGCCAGTGTGCGCGAGTGTGTGCGACTGTGTGTGCGAGTGTGCACGAGTGTGTGTGTGCGAGTGTGTGCGAGTATGTATAAGTGAGTGTGTGTGCGAGTGTGTGTGTGTGATTGTCTGCGAGTGTGTGCGAGCGAGTTTTTATGAGTGAGTGTGTGCGAGTGTGCGTGAGTGTGTATGAGTGAGTGTGTGCAAGTGTTTGCGAGTGAGTGTGTGCGAGTGTGTATGAGTCAGTGAGTGTGTGTTTGCGAGTGTGTGTGCGAGAGTGTGCGAGTGTGTGATAGTATGTGTGATTGTCTGCGAGTGTGTGCGAGCGAGTTTGTATGAGTGAGTGTGTGCGAGTGTTTGCGAGTGAGTGAGTGCAAGTGTGTATGAGTTAGTGTGAGTGTGTGCGAGTGTGTGCAAGAGTGTATGTGTGAGTGTGTGCGATTGTGTGGGTGGAGTGTGTATGAGTGAGTGTGTGCGAGAGTGTGTGCGAGGGTGTGTGTGTGAGTGTGTACATGCGAGTGCATGCAAGTGTGTACGAGTTTGTGCGAGTGTGCGTGAGTGTGCGTGAGTGTGTGCGAGTGTGCGCGAGTGTGCATGAGTGTGCGTGAGTGTGTGCGAGTGTTTGCGAGTGTGTGCGAGTGTGTATGAGTGAGTGTGTGCGAGTGTGTGTGAGTGCGTGCGAGAGTGTGTGCGCGTGTGTGTGAGTGTGTGTGTGCGCGTGTGTGTGAGTGTGTCTGTGCGAGTGTGTGTGAGTGTGTGTGCGAGTGTGTTAGAGTTTGTGTGTGCGAGTGTGTATGAGTGAGTGTGTGTGTGCGTGTGAGTGAGTGTGTGTGTGAGTGTGTACAAGTGAGTGCGAGTGTGTGCGAGTGTGTGCGAGTGCGTGCATGTGAGTGAGTGTGTGTGAGTGTGTATAAGTGAAAGTGTGTGAGTGTGTGTGAGTGTGTGCAAGTGTGTGCGAGTGTGTGCGAGTGTGTATGAGTGAGTGTGTGTGAGTGTGTATGAGTGTGTGAGAGTGTGTGTGCGAGTGTGTGTGAGTGTGTGAAAGCGACTGTGTATGAGTGAGTGTGTACGAGTGTGTGCGAGTGTGTATGAGTGAGTGTGTGCGACCGTGTATAAGTGAGTGTGTGCGAGTGAGTGTGTGCGAGTGTGTATGAGCGAGTGTGTGCGAGTGTGTGAGTGAGTTTGTGCAAGTGTGCTCAAGTGTTGTGCGTGTGAGTGAGTGAGTGTGTGTGTGCGAGTGTGCGCGAATGTGTGCGAGTGTGTGCGAGTGTGTATGAGTGAGTGTGTGTGAGTGTGTGCGAGTGTTTGTGAGTGTGTATGAGTGAGTATGTGCGACTGTGTATGAGTGAGTGTGTGCGAGTGCGTGCGAGTGTGTGTGCGAGTGTGTGTGCGAGTGTGATCCAGTGTGTGCGACTGTGTGTGTGTTACTGTGTGCGAGTGTTTGAGTGTGTGCCAGTGTTTGTGCAAGTGAGTGTGTGCGAGTGTGTATGAGTGAGTGTCCTCGAGTGTGTGTGTGCGAGTATGTACAAGTGTGTGCGTGCGAGTGCGTGCGAGTGTGTGTGTGCGAGTGTGTGCGTGCGAGTGCATGCGAGTGTGTACGAGTGTGTTCGAGTGTGTGCGTGCGAGTGTGCTTTAGTGTGCATGAGTGTGCACGAGTGTATGCGAGTGTGTATCAGTGTGTATGAGTGAGTGTGTGTGAGTGTGTGTGAGTGTGTATGAGTGTGTATGAGTGAGTGTGTGCGAGTGTGTGTGAGTGTGTGCGAGAGTGTGTGTGTGCGAGAGTGTGTGCGAGTGTGTATGAGTGAGTGTGTGCGAGAGTGCGAGAGTGTGTGCGAGTGTGTGATGAGTGTGTGCGAGTGTGTATGAGTGAGTGTGTGCGAGTGTGTGATGAGTGTGTGCGATTGTGTATGAGTGAGTGTGTGCGAGCGTGTGTGATTGTGTGTGAGTGTGCGCGAGTGTGTGCGACTGTGTGCGTTTGAGTGAGTGTGTGCGATTGAGTGTGTGCGAGTGTGTATGAGTGAGTGTGTGTGAGTGTGTGCGAGTGTTTGTGAGTGTGTATAAGTGAGTGTGTGCGAGTGTGTATGAGTGAGTGTGTGCCAGTGTGCGCGAGTGTGTGCGACTGTGTGTGCGAGTGTGCACGAGTGTGTGTGTGCGAGTGTGTGCCAGTGTGCGCGAGTGTGTGCGACTGTGTGTGCGAGTGTGCACGAGTGTGTGTGTGTGAGTGTGCACGAGTGTGTGTGTGCAAGTTTGTGCGCGTGTGTGCGAGTGTGTGCGTGCGAGTGTGTATGAGTGAGTGTGTGCGAGTGTGTATGAGTGAGTGTGTGTGAGTGTGCGCGAGTGTGTGTGCGAGTGTGTGCATGTGAGTGTGTGCGAGTGTGTGCGAGTGTTTATGAGTGAGTGTGTGCGAGTGTGTATGAGTGTGTGAGAGTGTGTGTGTGCGAGTGTGTGTGAGTGTGTGAAAGCGAGTGTGTATGAGTGAGTGTGTGTGAGTGTGTATGAGCGAGTGTGTGCGAGTGCGTGCGAGTGTGTGTGTGCGAGTGTGTGCCAGTGTGCGCGAGTGTGTGCGACTGTGTGTGCGAGTGTGCACGAGTGTGTGTGTGCGAGTGTGTGCGAGTATGTATAAGTGAGTGTGTGTGCGAGTGTGTGTGTGTGATTGTCTGCGAGTGTGTGCGAGCGAGTTTTTATGAGTGAGTGTGTGCGAGTGTGCGTGAGTGTGTATGAGTGAGTGTGTGCAAGTGTTTGCGAGTGAGTGTGTGCGAGTGTGTATGAGTCAGTGAGTGTGTGTTTGCGAGTGTGTGTGCGAGAGTGTGCGAGTGTGTGAGAGTATGTGTGATTGTCTGCGAGTGTGTGCGAGCGAGTTTGTATGAGTGAGTGTGTGCGAGTGTTTGCGAGTGAGTGAGTGCAAGTGTGTATGAGTTAGTGTGAGTGTGTGCGAGTGTGTGCAAGAGTGTATGTGTGAGTGTGTGCGATTGTGTGGGTGGAGTGTGTATGAGTGAGTGTGTGCGAGAGTGTGTGCGAGGGTGTGTGTGTGAGTGTGTACATGCGAGTGCATGCAAGTGTGTACGAGTTTGTGCGAGTGTGCGTGAGTGTGCGTGAGTGTGTGCGAGTGTGCGCGAGTGTGCATGAGTGTGCGTGAGTGTGTGCGAGTGTTTGCGAGTGTGTGCGAGTGTGTATGAGTGAGTGTGTGCGAGTGTGTGTGAGTGCGTGCGAGAGTGTGTGCGCGTGTGTGTGAGTGTGTGTGTGCGCGTGTGTGTGAGTGTGTCTGTGCGAGTGTGTGTGAGTGTGTGTGCGAGTGTGTTAGAGTTTGTGTGTGCGAGTGTGTATGAGTGAGTGTGTGTGTGCGTGTGAGTGAGTGTGTGTGTGAGTGTGTACAAGTGAGTGCGAGTGTGTGCGAGTGTGTGCGAGTGCGTGCATGTGAGTGAGTGTGTGTGAGTGTGTATAAGTGAAAGTGTGTGAGTGTGTGTGAGTGTGTGCAAGTGTGTGCGAGTGTGTGCGAGTGTGTATGAGTGAGTGTGTGTGAGTGTGTATGAGTGTGTGAGAGTGTGTGTGCGAGTGTGTGTGAGTGTGTGAAAGCGACTGTGTATGAGTGAGTGTGTACGAGTGTGTGCGAGTGTGTATGAGTGAGTGTGTGCGACCGTGTATAAGTGAGTGTGTGCGAGTGAGTGTGTGCGAGTGTGTATGAGCGAGTGTGTGCGAGTGTGTGAGTGAGTTTGTGCAAGTGTGCTCAAGTGTTGTGCGTGTGAGTGAGTGAGTGTGTGTGTGCGAGTGTGCGCGAATGTGTGCGAGTGTGTGCGAGTGTGTATGAGTGAGTGTGTGTGAGTGTGTGCGAGTGTTTGTGAGTGTGTATGAGTGAGTATGTGCGACTGTGTATGAGTGAGTGTGTGCGAGTGCGTGCGAGTGTGTGTGCGAGTGTGTGTGCGAGTGTGATCCAGTGTGTGCGACTGTGTGTGTGTTACTGTGTGCGAGTGTTTGAGTGTGTGCCAGTGTTTGTGCAAGTGAGTGTGTGCGAGTGTGTATGAGTGAGTGTCCTCGAGTGTGTGTGTGCGAGTATGTACAAGTGTGTGCGTGCGAGTGCGTGCGAGTGTGTGTGTGCGAGTGTGTGCGTGCGAGTGCATGCGAGTGTGTACGAGTGTGTTCGAGTGTGTGCGTGCGAGTGTGCTTTAGTGTGCATGAGTGTGCGCGAGTGTGTGCGAGTGTGTATCAGTGTGTATGAGTGAGTGTGTGCGAGTGTGTGTGAGTGTGTATGAGTGTGTATGAGTGAGTGTGTGCGAGTGTGTGTGAGTGTGTGCGAGAGTGTGTGTGTGCGAGAGTGTGTGCGAGTGTGTATGAGTGAGTGTGTGCGAGAGTGCGAGAGTGTGTGCGAGTGTGTGATGAGTGTGTGCGAGTGTGTATGAGTGAGTGTGTGCGAGTGTGTGATGAGTGTGTGCGATTGTGTATGAGTGAGTGTGTGCGAGCGTGTGTGATTGTGTGTGAGTGTGCGCGAGTGTGTGCGACTGTGTGCGTTTGAGTGAGTGTGTGCGATTGAGTGTGTGCGAGTGTGTATGAGTGAGTGTGTGTGAGTGTGTGCGAGTGTTTGTGAGTGTGTATAAGTGAGTGTGTGCGAGTGTGTATGAGTGAGTGTGTGCCAGTGTGCGCGAGTGTGTGCGACTGTGTGTGCGAGTGTGCACGAGTGTGTGTGTGCGAGTGTGTGCCAGTGTGCGCGAGTGTGTGCGACTGTGTGTGCGAGTGTGCACGAGTGTGTGTGTGTGAGTGTGCACGAGTGTGTGTGTGCAAGTTTGTGCGCGTGTGTGCGAGTGTGTGCGTGCGAGTGTGTATGAGTGAGTGTGTGCGAGTGTGTATGAGTGAGTGTGTGTGAGTGTGCGCGAGTGTGTGTGCGAGTGTGTGCCAGTGTGTGCGACTGTGTGTGTGTTACTGTGTGCGAGAGTGTATGAGTGAGTGTCCTTGAGTGTGTGTGTGCGAGTATGTGCAAGTGTGTGCGTGCGAGTGCGTGCGAGTGTGTGCGAGTGTGTGTGTGCGAGTGTGTGCGTGCGAGTGCATGCGAGTGTGAACGAGTGTGTGCTAGTGTGTGCGAGCGAGTGTGCGTTAGTGTGCATGAGTGTGCGCGAGTGTGTGCGAGTGTTTGCGAGTGTGTGCGAGTGTGTATGAGTGTGTATGAGTGAGTGTGTGCGAGTGTGTGCGAGTGTGTGCGAGAGTGTGTGTGTGCGAGAGTGTGTGCGCGTGTGTATGCGTGAGTGTGTGCGAGAGTGCGAGAGTGTGTGCGAGTGTTTGATGAGTGTGTGCGAGTGTGTATAAGTGAGTGTGTGCGAGTGTGTGATGAGTGTTTGCGAGTGGGTATGAGTTAGTGTGTGTGAGCGTGTGTGATTGTGTGTGAGTGTGCGCGACTGTGTGCGTTTGAGTGAGTGTGTGCGATTAAGTGTGTACGAGTGTGTGCAAGTGTGTGTGTGAGTGTGTGTGTGTGTGAGTGTGCGCGAGTGTGAGCGAGTGTGTGCGAGTGTGTGTGTGTGAGTGTGTATAAGTGAGTGTGTGTGAGTGTGTGTGAGTGTGCTCAAGAGTGTGCGTGTGTGTGCGAGTGTGTGGGAGTGTGTGTGTGCGAGTGTGTATGAGTTTGTGTGTGCGAGTGTGCGTAAGTGTGAGTGTGCAAGGGTGTGCCAGTGTGTGCATGTGAGTGTGCGCGAGTATGTGCATGTGAGTGTGTGCGAGTGTGTGCGAGTGTTTATGAGTGAGTGTGTGCGAGTGTGTATGAGTGTGTGAGAGTGTGTGTGTGCGAGTGTGTGTGAGTGTGTGAAAGCGAGTGTGTATGAGTGAGTGTGTGTGAGTGTGTGTGAGTGAGTGTGTACGAGTGTGTATAAGTGAGTGTGTGCGAGTGTGTATGAGCGAGTGAGTGTGAGTGTGTATGAGTGAGTTTGTGCAAGTGTGTGATGAGTGTGTGCGTGTGAGTGAGTGAGTGTGTGTGTGCGAGTGTGCGCGAATGTGTGCGAGTGTGTGCGAGTGTGTATGAGTGAATGTGTGCGAGTGTGTGTGAGTGTGTGCGAGTAAGTGAGTTTATGCGAGTGTGTGTGAGTGCGTGCGAGTGTGTGCAATTGTATGTGTGCGAGTGTGTACGAGTGTTGGTGACTGTGTGCGAGTGTGTGCGAGTATGTATAAGTGAGTGTGTGCGAGTGTGTGCAAGTGTGTGTGTGAGTGTGTGTGTGTGAGTGTGTGCGAGTGTGTGCGAGTGTGTATAAGTAAGTGTGTGCGTGTGAATGAGTGAGTGTGTTTGTGAGTGTGTACGAGTGTGTGCGAGTGTTTGCGATTGTGATTGAGTGTGTGTGTGAGTGTGTACGAGTGTGTGCAAGCATGTGCTAGTGTGTGCGAATGTGTGCGATTGAGTGAGTGTGTGTGAGTGTGTGCGAGAGAGTGTGTGGAGTGTGTGGAGTGTGTGCGAGTGTGCGCGAGTGTGAGCGAGTGTGTGCGAGTGTGTGCGAGTGTGTATAAGTGAGTGTGTGTGAGTGTGTGTGAGTGTGCTCAAGAGTATGCGTGTGTGTGCGAGTGTGTGGGAGTGTGTGTGAGTGTGTGTGAGTGTGCTCAAGAGTGTGCGCGTGTGTGCGAGTGTGTGGGAGTGTGTGTGTGCGAGTGTGTATGAGTTAGTGTGTGCAAGTGTGCGCAAGTGTGTGTGTGCGAGGGTGTGCCAGTGTGTGCATGTGAGTGTGCGCGAGTAGGTGCATGTGAGTGTGTGCGAGTGTGTGCGAGTGTTTATGAGTGAGTGTGTGCGAGTGTGTATGAGTGTGTGAGAGTGTGTGTGTGTGAGTGTGTGTGAGTGTGTGAAAGCGAGTGTGTATGAGTGAGTGTGTGTGAGTGTGTATGAGCGAGTGTGTGCGAGTGCGTGCGAGTGTGTGTGTGCGAGTGTGTGCCAGTGTGCGCGAGTGTGTGCGACTGTGTGTGCGAGTGTGCACGAGTGTGTGTGTGCGAGTGTGTGCGAGTATGTATAAGTGAGTGTGTGTGCGAGTGTGTGTGTGTGATTGTCTGCGAGTGTGTGCGAGCGAGTTTTTATGAGTGAGTGTGTGCGAGTGTGCATGAGTGTGTATGAGTGAGTATGTGCAAGTGTTTGCGAGTGAGTGTGTGCGAGTGTGTATGAGTCAGTGAGTGTGTGTTTGCGAGTGTGTGTGCGAGAGTGTGCGAGTGTGTGAGAGTATGTGTGATTGTCTGCGAGTGTGTGCGAGCGAGTTTGTATGAGTGAGTGTGTGCGAGTGTTTGCGAGTGAGTGAGTGCAAGTGTGTATGAGTTAGTGTGAGTGTGTGCGAGTGTGTGCAAGAGTGTATGTGTGAGTGTGTGCGATTGTGTGGGTGGAGTGTGTATGAGTGAGTGTGTGCGAGAGTGTGTGCGAGTGTGTGTGTGTGAGTGTGTACATGCGAGTGCATGCAAGTGTGTACGAGTTTGTGCGAGTGTGCGCGAGTGTGCGTGAGTGTGTGCGAGTGTGCGCGAGTGTGCATGAGTGTGCGTGAGTGTGTGCGAGTGTTTGCGAGTGTGTGCGAGTGTGTATGAGTGAGTGTGTGCGAGTGTGTGTGAGTGCGTGCGAGAGTGTGTGCGCGTGTGTGTGAGTGTGTGTGTGCGCGTGTGTGTGAGTGTGTCTGTGCGAGTGTGTGTGAGTGTGTGTGCGAGTGTGTTAGAGTTTGTGTGTGCGAGTGTGTATGAGTGAGTGTGTGTGTGCGTGTGAGTGAGTGTGTGTGTGAGTGTGTACAAGTGAGTGCGAGTGTGTGCGAGTGTGTGCGAGTGCGTGCATGTGAGTGAGTGTGTGTGAGTGTGTATAAGTGAAAGTGTGTGAGTGTGTGTGAGTGTGTGCAAGTGTGTGCAAGTGTGTGCGAGTGTGTATGAGTGAGTGTGTGTGAGTGTGTATGAGTGTGTGAGAGTGTGTATGAGTGAGTGTGTGTGAGTGAGTGTGTGCGACCGTGTATAAGTGAGTGTGTGCGAGTGAGTGTGTGCGAGTGTGTATGAGCGAGTGTGTGCGAGTGTGTGAGTGAGTTTGTGCAAGTGTGCTCAAGTGTTGTGCGTGTGAGTGAGTGAGTGTGTGTGTGCGAGTGTGCGCGAATGTGTGCGAGTGTGTGCGAGAGTGTATGAGTGAGTGTGTGCGAGTGTGTGTGAGTGTGTGCATGTGAGTGAGTGTGTGCGAGTGTGTGCGAGTGTGTATAAGTGAGTGTGTGTGAGTGTGTGTGAGTGTGCTCAAGAGTATGCGTGTGTGTGCGAGTGTGTGGGAGTGTGTGTGAGTGTGTGTGAGTGTGCTCAAGAGTGTGCGTGTGTGTGCGAGTGTGTGGGAGTGTGTGTGTGCGAGTGTGTATGAGTTAGTGTGTGCAAGTGTGCGCAAGTGTGTGTGTGCGAGGGTGTGCCAGTGTGTGCATGTGAGTGTGCGCGAGTATGTGCATGTGAGTGTGTGCGAGTGTGTGCGAGTGTTTATGAGTGAGTGTGTGCGAGTGTGTATGAGTGTGTGAGAGTGTGTGTGTGTGAGTGTGTGTGAGTGTGTGAAAGCGAGTGTGTATGAGTGAGTGTGTGTGAGTGTGTATGAGCGAGTGTGTGCGAGTGCGTGCGAGTGTGTGTGTGCGAGTGTGTGCCAGTGTGCGCGAGTGTGTGCGACTGTGTGTGCGAGTGTGCACGAGTGTGTGTGTGCGAGTGTGTGCGAGTATGTATAAGTGAGTGTGTGTGCGAGTGTGTGTGTGTGATTGTCTGCGAGTGTGTGCGAGCGAGTTTTTATGAGTGAGTGTGTGCGAGTGTGCATGAGTGTGTATGAGTGAGTATGTGCAAGTGTTTGCGAGTGAGTGTGTGCGAGTGTGTATGAGTCAGTGAGTGTGTGTTTGCGAGTGTGTGTGCGAGAGTGTGCGAGTGTGTGAGAGTATGTGTGATTGTCTGCGAGTGTGTGCGAGCGAGTTTGTATGAGTGAGTGTGTGCGAGTGTTTGCGAGTGAGTGAGTGCAAGTGTGTATGAGTTAGTGTGAGTGTGTGCGAGTGTGTGCAAGAGTGTATGTGTGAGTGTGTGCGATTGTGTGGGTGGAGTGTGTATGAGTGAGTGTGTGCGAGAGTGTGTGCGAGTGTGTGTGTGTGAGTGTGTACATGCGAGTGCATGCAAGTGTGTACGAGTTTGTGCGAGTGTGCGCGAGTGTGCGTGAGTGTGTGCGAGTGTGTGCGAGCGAGTTTGTATGAGTGAGTGTGTGCGTGAGTTTGTATAAGTGAGTGTGTGCGAGTGTTTGCGAGTGAGTGTGTGCGAGTGTGTATGAGTTAGTGTGTGAGTGTGTGCGAGTGTGTGTGAGTGTGAATGTGTGAATGTGTGCGAGTGTGTATGACCGACTGTGTGCGAGTGTGTGTGAGTGAGTATGTGCGAGCGTGTATGAGTGAATGTGTGCAACTGTGTGCGAGTGTGTGTGAGTGAGTGTGTGGGTGTGTGAGTGTGTGTGAGTGTGTGAGTTTCCATGCGAGTGTGTGCGAGTGTGTATGAGGGTGTGTATGGGTGTGTGTGCGAGTGTGTGTGTGCGAGTGTGTATGAGTGAGTGGGTGTGAGTGTGCTCGAGTGTGTGTGCGAGTCTGTGCAAATGTGTGCATGCGAGTGTGTGCGAGTGTGTGAAAGTGGGTATGAGTGAGTGTGTGGGAGTGTGCATGAGTAAGTGTGTGTGAGTGTGTATGAGTGAGTGTGTGCAAGTGTGCGTGAGTGTGTGCGAGTGTGTATGTGTGAGTGTGTGCGAGTGTGTATGACCGACTGTGTGCGATTGTGTGTGAGTGAGTGTGTGTGAGAGTGTGTGCGAGTTTGTGATGAGTGTGTGCGAGTGTGTATGGGTGAGTGTGTGCGAGTGTGTGCGAGTGTGTGCGAGTGAGTGAGTGTGTGTGAGTGTGTGCGAGAGAGTGTGTGCGAGTGTGTGCGAGTGTGCGCGAGTGTGTGCGAGTGTGTGCGAGTGTGTATGTGTGAGTGTGTGTAAGTGTGCTCAATTGTGTGCGTGTGAGTGAGTGTGTGTGTGCGAGTGTGTGTGCGAGTGTGTGTGTGTGATTGTCTGCGAGTGTGTGCGAGCGAGTTTTTATGAGTGAGTGTGTGTTAGTGTGCGTGAGTGTGTATGAGTGAGTGTGTGCAAGTGTTTGCGAGTAAGTGTGTGCGAGTGTGTATGAGTCAGTGAGTGTGTATTTGTGAGTGTGTGTGCGAGAGTGTGCGAGTGTGTGAGAGTATGTGTGATTGTCTGCGAGTGTGTGCGAGCGAGTTTGTATGAGTGAGTGTGTGCGAGTGTTTGCGAGTGAGTGAGTGCAAGTGTGTATAAGTTAGTGTGAGTGTGTGCGAGTGTGTGCGAGAGTGTATGTGTGAGTGTGTGCGATTGTGTGGGTGGACTGTGTATGAGTGAGTGTGTGCGAGAGTGTGTGCGAGTGTATGTGTGTGAGTGTGTACATGCGAGTGCATGCAAGTGTGTACGAGTTTGTGCGAGTGTGCGCGAGTGTGCGTGAGTGTGTGCAAGTGTGCGCGAGTGTGCATGAGTGTGCGTGAGTGTGTGAGAGTGTTTGCAAGTGTGTGCGGGTGTGTATGAGTGAGTGTGTGCGAGTGTGTGTGAGTGCGTGCGAGAGTGTGTGCGCGTGTGTGTGAGTGTGTGTGTGCGCGTGTGTGTGAGTGTGTCTATGCGAGTGTGTGTGAGTGTGTGTGCGAGTGTGTTAGAGTTTGTGTGTGCGAGTGTGTATGATTGAGTGTGTGTGTGCGTGTGAGTGAGTGTGTGTGTGAGTGTGTACGAGTGTGTGCGAGTGTGTGCGAGTGTGTGCGAGTGCGTGCATGTGAGTGAGTGTGTGTGAGTGTGTATAAGTGAAAGTGTGTGAGTGGGTGTGAGTGTGTGCAAGTGTGTGCGAGTGTGTGCGAGTGTGTATGAGTGAGTGTGTGTGAGTGTGTATGAGTGTGTGAGAGTGTGTGTGCGAGTGTGTGTGAGTGTGTGAAAGCGACTGTGTATGAGTGAGTGTGTACGAGTGTGTGCGAGTGTGTATGAGTGAGTGTGTTTGAGTGAGTGTGTGCGAGCGTGTATAAGTGAGTGTGTGCGAGTGAGTGTGTGCGAGTGTGTATGAGCGAGTGTGTGCGAGTGTGTGAGTGAGTTTGTGCAAGTGTGCTCAAGTGTTGTGCGTGTGAGTGAGTGAGTGTGTGTGTGCGAGTGTGCGCGAATGTGTGCGAGTGTGTGCGAGTGTGTATGAGTGAGTGTGTGTGAGTGTGTGTGAGTGTGTGCATGTGAGTGAGTGTGTGGGAGTGTGTGGGAGTGTGTATGAGTGAGTGTGTGTGAGTGTGTGCGAGTGTGTGCCATTGTGTGTGTGCGAGTGTGTGCGAGTGGTGGTCAGTGTGTGCGAGTGTGTGCGAATATGTATAAGTGAGTGTGTGCGAGTGTGTGAGAGTGTGTGTGTGTGTGAGTGTCTGCGAGTGTGTGCGAGCGAGTGTGTATGAGTGAGTGGGTGTGAGTGTGCTCGAGTGTGTGTGCGAGTCTGTGCAAATGTGTGCATGCGAGTGTGTGCGAGTGTGTGAAAGTGGGTATGAGTGAGTGTGTGGGAGTGTGCATGAGTAAGTGTGTGTGAGTGTGTATGAGTGAGTGTGTGCAAGTGTGCGTGAGTGTGTGCGAGTGTGTATGTGTGAGTGTGTGCGAGTGTGTATGACCGACTGTGTGCGATTGTGTGTGAGTGAGTGTGTGCGAGAGTGTGTGCGAGTTTGTGATGAGTGTGTGCGAGTGTGTATGGGTGAGTGTGTGCGAGTGTGTGCGAGTGTGTGATGAGTGTGTGCGAGTGTGTATGAGAGAGTGTGTGCGAGCGTGTGTGATTGTGTGTGAGTGTGCGCGAGTGTGTGCGACTGTGTGCGTGTGAGTGAGTGTGTGCGATTGAGTGTGTGCGAGTGTGTATGAGTAACTGCGTGTGAGTGTTTACGAATGTGTGCAAGTGTGTGAGAGTGAGTGTGAGTGAGTGTGTGCAAGTGAGTGTGTGCGAGTGTGTGCAAGTGTGTGTGTGTGAGTGTGAATGAGTGAGTGTGTGCGAGTGTGCGAGAGGTTGTGTGAGTGTGTGTTTGTGAGTGTGTGCGAGTGTGTGTAAGTGTGTGCGAGTGTGTGCCAGTGTGTATAAGTGAGTGTGTGCATGTGAATGAGTGAGTGTGTGTGTGAGTGTGTACGAGTGTGTGCGAGTGTTTGCGATTGTGAGTGAGTGTGTGTGTGAGTGTGTACGAGTGTGTGCAAGCATGTGCTAGTGTGTGTGAATGTGTGCGATTGAGTGAGTGTGTGTGAGTGTGTGCGAGAGAGTGTGTGGAGTGTGTGGAGTGTGTGCGAGTGTGCGTGAGTGTGAGCGAGTGTGTGCGAGTGTGTGCGAGTGTGTATAAGTGAGTGTGTGTGAGTGTGCTCAAGAGTGTGCGTGTGTGTGCGAGTGTTTGGGAGTGTGTGTGTGCGAGTGTGTATGAGTTAGTGTGTGCGAGTGTGTGCCAGTGTGTGTGTGCGAGGGTGTGCGAGTGTGTGCATGTGAGTGTGAACGAGTGTGTGCGAGTGTGTGCATGTGAGTTTGTGCGAGTGTTAGCGAGTGAGTGAGTGCAAG
Organism: Phyllobates terribilis; assembly: GCF_046119375.1. NCBI lineage: Eukaryota > Metazoa > Chordata > Amphibia > Anura > Dendrobatidae > Phyllobates > Phyllobates terribilis. Next base: position 2,953,930 of record NW_027362901.1, read on the forward strand.
TGTGTATGAGTTAGTGTGAGTGTGTGCGAGTGTGTGCGAGAGTGTATGTGTGAGTGTGTGCGATTGTGTGGGTGGATTGTGTATGAGTGAGTGTGTGCGAGAGTGTGTGCGAGTGTATGTGTGTGAGTGTGTACATGCGAGTGCATGCAAGTGTGTACGAGTTTGTGCGAGTGTGCGCGAGTGTGCGTGAGTGTGTGCGAGTGTGCGCGAGTGTGCATGAGTGTGCGTGAGTGTGTGAGAGTGTTTGCGAGTGTGTGCGAGTGTGTATGAGTGAGTGTGTGCAAGTGTGTGTGAGTGCGTGCGAGAGTGTGTGCGCGTGTGTGTGAGTGTGTGTGTGCGCGTGTTTGTGAGTGTGTCTATGCGAGTGTGTGTGAGTGTGTGTGCGAGTGTGTTAGAGTTTGTGTGTGCGAGTGTGTATGAGTGAGTGTGTGTGTGCGTGTGAGTGAGTGTGTGTGTGAGTGTGTACGAGTGTGTGCGAGTGTGTGCGAGTGTGTGCGAGTGCGTGCATGTGAGTGAAAGTGTGTGAGTGTGTGTGAGTGTGTGCAAGTGTGTGCGAGTGTGTGCGAGTGTGTATGAGTGAGTGTGTGTGAGTGTGTATGAGTGTGTGAGAGTGTGTGTGCGAGTGTGTGTGAGTGTGTGAAAGCGACTGTGTATGAGTGAGTGTGTACGAGTGTGTGCGAGTGTGTATGAGTGAGTGTGTGTGAGTGAGTGTGTGCGAGCGTGTATAAGTGAGTGTGTGCGAGTGAGTGTGTGCGAGTGTGTATGAGCGAGTGTGTGCGAGTGTGTGAGTGAGTTTGTGCAAGTGTGCTCAAGTGTTGTGCGTGTGAGTGAGTGAGTGTGTGTGTGCGAGTGTGCGCGAATGTGTGCGAGTGTGTGCGAGTGTGTATGAGTGAGTGTGTGCGAGTGTGTGTGAGTGTGTGCATGTGAGTGAGTGTGTGGGAGTGTGTGGGAGTGTGTATGAGTGAGTGTGTGTGAGTGTGTGCGAGTGTGTGCAATTGTGTGTGTGCGAGTGTGTGCGAGTGGTGGTGAGTGTGTGCGAGTGTGTGCGAGTATGTATAAGTGAGTGTGTGCGAGTGTGTGAGAGTGTGTGTGTGTGAGTGTCTGCGAGTGTGTGCGAGCGAGTGTGTATGAGTGAGTGGGTGTGAGTGTGCTCGAGTGTGTGTGCGAGTCTGTGCAAATGTGTGCATGCGAGTGTGTGCGAGTGTGTGAAAGTGGGTATGAGTGAGTGTGTGGGAGTGTGCATGAGTAAGTGTGTGTGAGTGTGTATGAGTGAGTGTGTGCAAGTGTGCGTGAGTGTGTGCGAGTGTGTATGTGTGAGTGTGTGCGAGTGTGTATGACCGACTGTGTGTGATTGTGTGTGAGTGAGTGTGTGCGAGAGTGTGTGCGAGTTTGTGATGAGTGTGTGCGAGTGTGTATGGATGAGTGTGTGCGAGTGTGTGCGAGTGTGTGATGAGTGTGTGCGAGTGTGTATGAGAGAGTGTGTGCGAGCGTGTGTGATTGTGTGTGAGTGTGCGCGAGTGTGTGCGACTGTGTGCGTGTGAGTGAGTGTGTGCGATTGAGTGTGTGCGAGTGTGTATGAGTAACTGCGTGTGAGTGTTTACGAATGTGTGCAAGTGTGTGAGAGTGAGTGTGAGTGAGTGTGTGCAAGTGAGTGTGTGCGAGTGTGTGCAAGTGTGTGTGTGTGAGTGTGAATGAGTGAGTGTGTGCGAGTGTGCGAGAGGTTGTGTGAGTGTGTGTGTGTGAGTGTGTGCGAGTGTGTGCGAGTGTGTGTAAGTGTGTGCGAGTGTGTGCCAGTGTGTATAAGTGAGTGTGTGCATGTGAATGAGTGAGTGTGTGTGTGAGTGTGTACGAGTGTGTGCGAGTGTTTGCGATTGTGAGTGAGTGTGTGTGTGAGTGTGTACGAGTGTGTGCAAGCATGTGCTAGTGTGTGTGAATGTGTGCGATTGAGTGAGTGTGTGTGAGTGTGTGCGAGAGAGTGTGTGGAGTGTGTGGAGTGTGTGCGAGTGTGCGTGAGTGTGAGCGAGTGTGTGCGAGTGTGTGCGAGTGTGTATAAGTGAGTGTGTGTGAGTGTGCTCAAGAGTGTGCGTGTGTGTGCGAGTGTGTGGGAGTGTGTGTGTGCGACTGTGTATGAGTTAGTGTGTGCGAGTGTGTGCCAGTGTGTGTGTGCGAGGGTGTGCGAGTGTGTGCATGTGAGTGTGCACGAGTGTGTGCGAGTGTGTGCATGTGAGTGTGTGCGAGTGTGCGCGAGTGTTTGCGAGTGAGTGTGTGCGAGTGTGTATGAGTTAGTGTGTGAGTGTGTGCGAGTGTGTGTGAGTGTGAATGTGTGAATGTGTGCGAGTGTGTATGACCGACTGTGTGCGAGTGTGTGTGAGTGAGTATGTGCGAGCGTGTATGAGTGAATGTGTGCAACTGTGTGCGAGTGTGTGTGAGTGAGTGTGTGGGTGTGTGAGTGTGTGAGTTTCCATGCGAGTGTGTGTGAGTGTGTATGAGGGTGTGTATGGGTGTGTGTGCGAGTGTGTGTGTGCGAGTGTGTATGAGTGAGTGGGTGTGAGTGTGCTCGAGTGTGTGTGCGAGTCTGTGCAAATGTGTGCATGCGAGTGTGTGCGAGTGTGTGAAAGTGGGTATGAGTGAGTGTGTGGGAGTGTGCATGAGTAAGTGTGTGTGAGTGTGTATGAGTGAGTGTGTGCAAGTGTGCGTGAGTGTGTGCGAGTGTGTATGTGTGAGTGTGTGCGAGTGTGTATGACCGACTGTGTGCGATTGTGTGTGAGTGAGTGTGTGTGAGAGTGTGTGCGAGTTTGTGATGAGTGTGTGCGAGTGTGTATGGGTGAGTGTGTGCGAGTGTGTGCGAGTGTGTGCGAGTGAGTGAGTGTGTGTGAGTGTGTGCGAGAGAGTGTGTGCGAGTGTGTGCGAGTGTGCGCGAGTGTGTGCGAGTGTGTGCGAGTGTGTATGTGTGAGTGTGTATAAGTGTGCTCAATTGTGTGCGTGTGAGTGAGTGTGTGTGTGCGAGTGTGTGTGCGAGTGTGTGTGTGTGATTGTCTGCGAGTGTGTGCGAGCGAGTTTTTATGACTCAGTGTGTGTTAGTGTGCGTGAGTGTGTATGAGTGAGTGTGTGCAAGTGTTTGCGAGTAAGTGTGTGCGAGTGTGTATGAGTCAGTGAGTGTGTGTTTGCGAGTGTGTGTGCGAGAGTGTGCGAGTGTGTGAGAGTATGTGTGATTGTCTGCGAGTGTGTGCGAGCGAGTTTGTATGAGTGAGTGTGTGCGAGTGTTTGCGAGTGAGTGAGTGCAAGAGTGTATAAGTTAGTGTGAGTGTGTGCGAGTGTGTGCGAGAGTGTATGTGTGAGTGTGTGCGATTGTGTGGGTGGACTGTGTATGAGTGAGTGTGTGCGAGAGTGTGTGCGAGTGTATGTGTGTGAGTGTGTACATGCGAGTGCATGCAAGTGTGTACGAGTTTGTGCGAGTGTGCGCGAGTGTGCGTGAGTGTGTGCAAGTGTGCGCGAGTGTGCATGAGTGTGCGTGAGTGTGTGAGAGTGTTTGCGAGTGTGTGCGAGTGTGTATGAGTGAGTGTGTGCGAGTGTGTGTGAGTGCGTGCGAGAGTGTGTGCGCGTGTGTGTGAGTGTGTGTGTGCGCGTGTGTGTGAGTGTGTCTATGCGAGTGTGTGTGAGTGTGTGTGCGAGTGTGTTAGAGTTTGTGTGTGCGAGTGTGTATGAGTGAGTGTGTGTGTGCGTGTGAGTGAGTGTGTGTGTGAGTGTGTACGAGTGTGTGCGAGTGTGTGCGAGTGTGTGCGAGTGCGTGCATGTGAGTGAGTGTGTGTGAGTGTGTATAAGTGAAAGTGTGTGAGTGGGTGTGAGTGTGTGCAAGTGTGTGCGAGTGTGTGCGAGTGTGTATGAGTGAGTGTGTGTGAGTGTGTATGAGTGTGTGAGAGTGTGTGTGCGAGTGTGTGTGAGTGTGTGAAAGCGACTGTGTATGAGTGAGTGTGTACGAGTGTGTGCGAGTGTGTATGAGTGAGTGTGTTTGAGTGAGTGTGTGCGAGCGTGTATAAGTGAGTGTGTGCGAGTGAGTGTGTGCGAGTGTGTATGAGCGAGTGTGTGCGAGTGTGTGAGTGAGTTTGTGCAAGTGTGCTCAAGTGTTGTGCGTGTGAGTGAGTGAGTGTGTGTGTGCGAGTGTGCGCGAATGTGTGCGAGTGTGTGCGAGTGTGTATGAGTGAGTGTGTGCGAGTGTGTGTGAGTGTGTGCATGTGAGTGAGTGTGTGGGAGTGTGTGGGAGTGTGTATGAGTGAGTGTGTGTGAGTGTGTGCGAGTGTGTGCAATTGTGTGTGTGCGAGTGTGTGCGAGTGGTGGTCAGTGTGTGCGAGTGTGTGCGAATATGTATAAGTGAGTGTGTGCGAGTGTGTGAGAGTGTGTGTGTGTGAGTGTCTGCGAGTGTGTGCGAGCGAGTGTGTATGAGTGAGTGGGTGTGAGTGTGCTCGAGTGTGTGTGCGAGTCTGTGCAAATGTGTGCATGCGAGTGTGTGCGAGTGTGTGAAAGTGGCTATGAGTGAGTGTGTGGGAGTGTGCATGAGTAAGTGTGTGTGAGTGTGTATGAGTGAGTGTGTGCAAGTGTGCGTGAGTGTGTGCGAGTGTGTATGTGTGAGTGTGTGCGAGTGTGTATGACCGACTGTGTGCGATTTTGTGTGAGTGAGTGTGTGCGAGAGTGTGTGCGAGTTTGTGATGAGTGTGTGCGAGTGTGTATGGGTGAGTGTGTGCGAGTGTGTGCGAGTGTGTGATGAGTGTGTGCGAGTGTGTATGAGAGAGTGTGTGCGAGCGTGTGTGATTGTGTGTGAGTGTGCGCGAGTGTGTGCGACTGTGTGCGTGTGAGTGAGTGTGTGCGATTGAGTGTGTGCGAGTGTGTATGAGTAACTGCGTGTGAGTGTTTACGAATGTGTGCAAGTGTGTGAGAGTGAGTGTGAGTGAGTGTGTGCAAGTGAGTGTGTGCGAGTGTGTGCAAGTGTGTGTGTGTGAGTGTGAATGAGTGAGTGTGTGCGAGTGTGCGAGAGGTTGTGTGAGTGTGTGTGTGTGAGTGTGTGCGAGTGTGTGCGAGTGTGTGTAAGTGTGTGCGAGTGTGTGCCAGTGTGTATAAGTGAGTGTGTGCATGTGAATGAGTGAGTGTGTGTGTGAGTGTGTACGAGTGTGTGCGAGTGTTTGCGATTGTGAGTGAGTGTGTGTGTGAGTGTGTACGAGTGTGTGCAAGCATGTGCTAGTGTGTGTGAATGTGTGCGATTGAGTGAGTGTGTGTGAGTGTGTGCGAGAGAGTGTGTGGAGTGTGTGGAGTGTGTGCGAGTGTGCGTGAGTGTGAGCGAGTGTGTGCGAGTGTGTGCGAGTGTGTATAAGTGAGTGTGTGTGAGTGTGCTCAAGAGTGTGCGTGTGTGTGCGAGTGTGTGGGAGTGTGTGTGTGCGAGTGTGTATGAGTTAGTGTGTGCGAGTGTGTGCCAGTGTGTGTGTGCGAGGGTGTGCGAGTGTGTGCATGTGAGTGTGAACGAGTGTGTGCGAGTGTGTGCATGTGAGTGTGTGCGAGTGTTTGCGAGTGAGTGAGTGCAAGTGTGTATGAGTTAGTGTGAGTGTGTGCGAGTGTGTGCGAGAGTGTATGTGTGAGTGTGTGCGTTTGTGTGGGTGGATTGTGTATGAGTGAGTGTGTGCGAGAGTGTGTGCGAGTGTATGTGTGTGAGTGTGTACATGCGAGTGCATGCAAGTGTGTACGAGTTTGTGCGAGTGTGCGCGAGTGTGCGTGAGTGTGTGCGAGTGTGCGCGAGTGTGCATGAGTGTGCGTGAGTGTGTGAGAGTGTTTGCGAGTGTGTGCGAGTGTGTATGAGTGAGTGTGTGCGAGTGTGTGTGAGTGCGTGCGAGAGTGTGTGCGCGTGTGTGTGAGTGTGTGTGTGCGCGTGTGTGTGAGTGTGTCTATGCGAGTGTGTGTGAGTGTGTGTGCGAGTGTGTTAGAGTTTGTGTGTGCGAGTGTGTATGAGTGAGTGTGTGTGTGCGTGTGAGTGAGTGTGTGTGTGAGTGTGTACGAGTGTGTGCGAGTGTGTGCGAGTGCGTGCATGTGAGTGAAAGTGTGTGAGTGTGTGTGAGTGTGTGCAAGTGTGTGCGAGTGTGTGCGAGTGTGTATGAGTGAGTGTGTGTGAGTGTGTATGAGTGTGTGAGAGTGTGTGTGCGAGTGTGTGTGAGTGTGTGAAAGCGACTGTGTATGAGTGAGTGTGTACGAGTGTGTGCGAGTGTGTATGAGTGAGTGTGTGTGAGTGAGTGTGTGCGAGCGTGTATAAGTGAGTGTGTGCGAGTGAGTGTGTGCGAGTGTGTATGAGCGAGTGTGTGCGAGTGTGTGAGTGAGTTTGTGCAAGTGTGCTCAAGTTTTGTGCGTGAGTGAGTGAGTGTGTGTGTGCGAGTGTGCGCGAATGTGTGGGAGTGTGTGGGAGTGTGTATGAGTGAGTGTGTGTGAGTGTGTGCGAGTGTGTGCAATTGTGTGTGTGCGAGTGTGTGCGAGTGGTGGTGAGTGTGTGCGAATATGTATAAGTGAGTGTGTGCCAGTGTGTGAGAGTGTGTGTGTGTGAGTGTCTGCGAGTGTGTGCGAGCGAGTGTGTATGAGTGAGTGGGTGTGAGTGTGCTCGAGTGTGTGTGCGAGTCTGTGCAAATGTGTGCATGCGAGTGTGTGCGAGTGTGTGAAAGTGGGTATGAGTGAGTGTGTGGGAGTGTGCATGAGTAAGTGTGTGTGAGTGTGTATGAGTGAGTGTGTGCAAGTGTGCGTGAGTGTGTGCGAGTGTGTATGTGTGAGTGTGTGCGAGTGTGTATGACCGACTGTGTGTGATTGTGTGTGAGTGAGTGTGTCCGAGAGTGTGTGCGAGTTTGTGATGAGTGTGTGCGAGTGTGTATGGATGAGTGTGTGCGAGTGTGTGCGAGTGTGTGATGAGTGTGTGCGAGTGTGTATGAGAGAGTGTGTGCGAGCGTGTGTGATTGTGTGTGAGTGTGCGCGAGTGTGTGCAACTGTGTGCGTGTGAGTGAGTGTGTGCGATTGAGTGTGTGCGAGTGTGTATGAGTAACTGCGTGTGAGTGTTTACGAATGTGTGCAAGTGTGTGAGAGTGAGTGTGAGTGAGTGTGTGCAAGTGAGTGTGTGCGAGTGTGTGCAAGTGTGTGTGTGTGAGTGTGAATGAGTGAGTGTGTGCGAGTGTGCGAGAGGTTGTGTGAGTGTGTGTGTGTGAGTGTGTGCGAGTGTGTGCGAGTGTGTGTAAGTGTGTGCGAGTGTGTGCGAGTGTGTATAAGTGAGTGTGTGCATGTGAATGAGTGAGTGTGTGTGTGAGTGTGTACGAGTGTGTGCGAGTGTTTGCGATTGTGAGTGAGTGTGTGTGTGAGTGTGTACGAGTGTGTGCAAGCATGTGCTAGTGTGTGTGAATGTGTGCGATTGAGTGAGTGTGTGTGAGTGTGTGCGAGAGAGTGTGTGGAGTGTGTGGAGTGTGTGCGAGTGTGCGTGAGTGTGAGCGAGTGTGTGCGAGTGTGTGCGAGTGTGTATAAGTGAGTGTGCTCAAGAGTGTGCGTGTGTGTGCGAGTGTGTGGGAGTGTGTGTGTGCGACTGTGTATGAGTTAGTGTGTGCGAGTGTGTGCCAGTGTGTGTGTGCGAGGGTGTGCGAGTGTGTGCATGTGAGTGTGCACGAGTGTGTGCGAGTGTGTGCATGTGAGTGTGTGCGAGTGTGCGCGAGTGTTTATGAGTGAGTGTGTGCGAGTGTGTGAGTGAGTGTGTGTGTGTGCGAGTGTGTGCGAGTGTGTATGAGTGAGTGTGTGCAAGTGTGTATGAGTGTGTGAGAGTGTGTGTGTGCGAGTGTGTGTGAGTGTGTGAAAGCGAGTGTGTACGAGTGTGTGCGAGTGTGTATGTGTGTGTGTGTGTGCGAGTGTGTGTGAGTGAGTGTGTGCGAGCGTGTTTGTATGAGTGAATGTGTGTGAGTGTGCGTGAATGTGTATGAGTGAGTGTATGCGAGTGTGCGTGAGTGTGTGAGTGAGTGTGTGTGTGTGCGAGTGTGTGTGAATGTGTGTGAGTGAGTGTGTGTGAGCGTGTATAAGTGAGTGTGTGCGAGTGTGTGCGAGTGAGTGTGTGCGAGTGTGTATGAGTGAGTTTGTGCAAGTGTGCTCAAGTGTGTGCATGTGAGTGAGTGAGTGTGTGTGCGAGTGTGCGCGAATGTGTGCAAGTGTGTGCGAGTGTGTATGAGTGAGTGTGTGCGAGTGTGTGTGAGTGTGTACGTGTGAGTGAGTGTGTGCGAGTGTGTATGAGTGAGTGTGTGTGAGTGTGGGCGAGTGTGTGCAATTGTGTGTGTGCGAGTGTGTGCGAGTGTTGGTGAGTGTGTGCGAGTATGTATAAGTGAGTGTGTGTGAGAGTGTGTGTGTGTGAGTGTCTGCGAGTGTGTGCGACCGAGTTTTGTATGAGTGAGTGTGTGCGAGTGTGCGTGAGTTTGTATAAGTGAGTGTGTGTGAGTGACTGTGTATGAGTGAGTGTGTGCGAGTGAGTGTGTGTGAGTTTGTGTGAGTGTGTGCGATTGTGTGTGAGGTTGTGCGAGTGTGTGCGAGTGAGTGTGTGCGAGTGTGTGTGAGTGAGTGTGTGCGAGTGTGTATGAGTCAGCATGTGCGAGTGTGTGCTAGTGTGTGTGTGCGAGTGTGTGCGAGTGTTTGCGAGTGTGTGCTAGTTTGTGTGTGCAAGTGTGAGCGAGTGTATGCGAGTGTGTGTGATGAGTGTGTGCGAGTTTGTATGAGTGTGTGAGAGTGTGTGTGTGCGAGTGTGTGTGAGTGTGTGAAAGCGAGTGTGTACGAGTGTGCGCGAGTGTGTATGTGTGAGTGTGTGCGATTGTGTGTGAGTGAGTGTGTGCGAGCGTGTTTGTATGAGTGAATGTGTGTGAGTGTGCGTGAGTGTGTATGAGTGAGTGTATGCGAGTGTGCGTGAGTGTGTGAGTGAGTGTGTGTGTGTGCAAGTGTGTGTGAGTGTGTGTGAGTGAGTGTGTGTGAGCGTGTATAAGTGAGTGTGTGCGAGTGTGTGCGAGTGAGTGTCTGCGAGTGTGTATGAGCGAGTGTGTGCGAGTGTGTATGAGTGAGTTTGTGCAAGTGTGCTCAAGTGTGTGCATGTGAGTGAGTGAGTGTGTGTGCGAGTGTGCGCGAATGTGTGCGAGTGTGTGCGAGTGTGTATGAGTGAGTGTGTGTGAGTGTGTGCGAGTGTGTGCAATTGTGTGTGTGCGAGTGTGTGCGAGTGTTGGTGAGTGTGTGCGAGTGTGTGCGAGTATGTATAAGTGAGTGTGAGTGTGTGTGTGTGAGTGTGTGCGAGTGTGTGCGAGTGTGTATGTGTGTGTGTGAGTGTGCATGACCGACTGTGTGCGAGTGTGTGTGAGTGAGTGTTTGCGAGTGTGTATGAGTGAGTGTGTGTGAGTGTGTATGAGTGAGTGTGTGTGAGTGTGTGAGTGTGTGTGAGTGTGTGTGAGTGTGTGCGAGTGTGTGCGAGTGTGTGTGAGTGTGTGCAAGTGAGTGTGTGCAAGTGTGTATGAGTGAATGTGTGCGAGTGAGTGTGTGTGAGTGTGTATGAGTGAATGTGTGCAACTGTGTGCGAGTGTGTGTGAGTGAGTGTGTGGGAGTGTGTGTGAATGTGTGTGAGTGTGTGTGAGTGTGCGTGCGAGTGTGTGCGAGTGTGTATGAGTGTGTGTGTGGGTGGGTGTGCGAGTGAGTGTGTATGAGTGAGTGAGTGTGAGTGTGCTCGAATGTGTGTGCGAGTCTGTGCAAATGTGTGCATGCGAGTGTTTGCGAGTGTGTGCGAGTGGGTATGAGTGAGTGTGAGTGTTTGCGAGTGTGTGTGAGTGTGTGTGAATGTGTGTGAGTGAGTGTGTGGGAGTGTGTGTGAGTAAGTGTGTGTGAGTGTGTATGAGTGAGTGTGTGCAAGTGTGCGTGAGTGTGTGCTAGTGTGTATGTGTGAGTGTGTGCGAGTGTGTATGACCGACTGTGTGTGAGTGTGTGTGAGTGAGTGTGTGCGAGTGTGTGCGAGTGTGTGTGAGTGTGTGCAAGTGAGTGTGTGCAAGTGTGTATGAGTGAATGTGTGCGAGTGAGTGTGTGTGAGTGTATATGAGTGAATGTGTGCAACTGTGTGCGAGTGTGTGTGAGTGAGTGTGTGGGAGTGTGTGTGAGTGTGTGCGAGTGTGTGTAAGTGTGCATGTGAGTGTGTGCAAGTGTGTATGAGGGTGTGTGTGGGTGTGTGTGTGAGTGTGTGTGAGTGTGTGCGAGTGTGTGTAAGTGTGTGCGAGTGTGTGCCAGTGTGTATAAGTGAGTGTGTGCATGAGAATGAGTGAGTGTGTGTGTGAGTGTGTACGAGTGTGTGCGAGTGTTTGCGATTGTGAGTGAGTGTGTGTGTGAGTGTGTACGAGTGTGTGCAAGCATGTGCTAGTCTGTGTGAATGTGTGCGATTGAGTGAGTGTGTGTGAGTGTGTGCGAGAGAGTGTGTGGAGTGTGTGGAGTATGTGCGAGTGTGCGTGAGTGTGAGCGAGTGTGTGCGAGTGTGTGCGAGTGTGTATAAGTGAGTGTGTGTGAGTGTGCTCAAGAGTGTGCGTGTGTGTGCGAGTGTGTGGGAGTGTGTGTGCGAGTGTGTATGAGTTAGTGTGTGCGAGTGTGTGCCAGTGTGTGTGTGCGAGGGTGTGCGAGTGTGTGCATGTGAGTGTGCATGAGTGTGTGCGAGTGTGTGCATGTGAGTGTGTGCGAGTGTGCGCGAGTGTTTATGAGTGAGTGTGTGCGAGTGTGTGAGTGAGTGTGTGTGTGTGCGAGTGTGTGCGAGTGTGTATGAGTGAGTGTGTGCAAGTGTGTATGAGTGTGTGAGAGTGTGTGTGTGCGAGTGTGTGTGAGTGTGTGAAAGCGAGTGTGTACGAGTGTGCGTGAGTGTGTATGTGTGAGTGTGTGCGAGTGTGTGTGAGTGAGTGTGTGCGAGCGTGTTTGTATGAGTGAATGTGTGTGAGTGTGCGTGAGTGTGTATGAGTGAGTGTATGCGAGTGTGCGTGAGTGTGTGAGTGAGTGTGTGTGTGTGAGTGTGTGTGAATGTGTGTGAGTGAGTGTGTGTGAGCGTGTATAAGTGAGTGTGTGCGAGTGTGTGCGAGTGAGTGTGTGCGAGTGTGTATGAGTGAGTTTGTGCAAGTGTGCTCAAGTGTGTGCATGTGAGTGAGTGAGTGTGTGTGCGAGTGTGCGCGAATGTGTGCAAGTGTGTATGAGTGAGTGTGTGCGAGTGTGTGTGAGTGTGTACGTGTGAGTGAGTGTGTGCGAGTGTGTATGAGTGAGTGTGTGTGAGTGTGGGCGAGTGTGTGCAATTTTGTGTGTGCGAGTGTGTGCGAGTGTTGGTGAGTGTGTGCGAGTGTGTGCGAGTATGTATAAGTGAGTGTGTGTGAGAGTGTGTGTGTGTGAGTGTCTGCGAGTGTGTGCGACCGAGTTTGTATGAGTGAGTGTGTGTGAGTGTGCGTGAGTTTGTATAAGTGAGTGTGTGTGAGTGACTGTGTATGAGTGAGTGTGTGCGAGTGAGTGTGTGTGAGTTTGTGTGAGTGTGTGCGATTGTGTGTGTGAGGTTGTGCGAGTGTGTGCGAGTGAGTGTGTGCGAGTGTGTGTGAGTGTGTGCGAGTGTGCATGACTGTGTATGAGTGAGTGTGTGCGAGTGTGTGTGAGTGAGTGTGTGCGAGTGTGTATGAGTCAGCATGTGCGAGTGTGTGATAGTGTGTGTGTGCGAGTGTGTGCGAGTGTTTGCGAGTGTGTGCTAGTTTGTGTGTGCAAGTGTGAGCGAGTGTATGCGAGTGTGTGCGATGAGTGTGTGCGAGTTTGTATGAGTGTGTGAGAGTGTGTGTGTGTGAGTGTGTGTGAGTGTGTGAAAGCGAGTGTGTACGAGTGTGTGCGAGTGTGTATGTGTGAGTGTGTGCGAGTGTGTGTGAGTGAGTGTGTGCGAGCGTGTTTGTATGAGTGAATGTGTGTGAGTGTGCGTGAGTGTGTATGAGTGAGTGTATGCGAGTGTGCGTGAGTGTGTGAGTGAGTGTGTGTGTGTGCAAGTGTGTGTGAGTGTGTGTGAGTGAGTGTGTGTGAGCGTGTATAAGTGAGTGTGTGCGAGTGTGTGTGTGAGTGTCTGCGAGTGTGTATGAGCGAGTGTGTGCGAGTGTGTATGAGTGAGTTTGTGCAAGTGTTCTCAAGTGTGTGCATGTGAGTGAGTGAGTGTGTGTGCGAGTGTGCGTGAATGTGTGCGTGTGTGTGCGAGTGTGTATGAGTGAGTGTGTGTGAGTGTGTGCGAGTGTGTGCAATTGTGTGTGTGCGAGAGTGTGCGAGTGTTGGTGAGTGTGTGCGAGTGTGTGCGAGTATGTATAAGTGAGTGTGAGTGTGTGTGTGAGTGTGAGCGAGTGTGTGCGAGTGTGTATGTGTGTGTGTGCGAGTGTGCATGACCGACTGTGTGCGAATGTGTGTGAGTGGGTGTGTGCGAGTGTGTATGAGTGAGTGTGTGCGAGTGTGTATGAGTGAGTGTGTGTGAGTGTTTGAGTGTGTGTGAGTGTGTGTGAGTGTGTGCGAGTGTGTGCGAGTGTGTGTGAGTGTGTGCAAGTGAGTGTGTGCAAGTGTGTATGAGTGAATGTGTGCGAGTGAGTGTGTGTGAGTGTGTATGAGTGAATGTGTGCAACTGTGTGCGAGTGTGTGTGAGTGAGTGTGTGGGAGTGTGTGTGAATGTGTGCGAGTGTGTGTGAGTGTGCGTGCGAGTGTGTGCGAGTGTGTATGAGGGTGTGTGTGGGTGTGTGTGCGAGTGAGTGTGTATGAGTGAGTGAGTGTGAGTGTGCTCGAATGTGTGTGCGAGTCTGTGCAAATGTGTGCATGCGAGTGTTTGCGAGTGTGTGCGAGTGGGTATGAGTGAGTGTGAGTGTTTGCGAGTGTGTGTGAGTGTGTGTGAATGTGTGTGAGTGAGTGTGTGGGAGTGTGTGTGAGTAAGTGTGTGTGAGTGTGTATGAGTGAGTGTGTGCAAGTGTGCGTGAGTGTGTGCTAGTGTGTATGTGTGAGTGTGTGCGAGTGTGTATGACCGACTGTGTGTGAGTGTGTGTGAGTGAGTGTGTGCGAGTGTGTGCGAGTGTGTGTGAGTGTGTGCAAGTGAGTGTGTGCAAGTGTGTATGAGTGAATGTGTGCGAGTGAGTGTGTGTGAGTGTATATGAGTGAATGTGTGCAACTGTGTGCGAGTGTGTGTGAGTGAGTGTGTGGGAGTGTGTGTGAGTGTGTGCGAGTGTGTGTAAGTGTGCATGTGAGTGTGTGCAAGTGTGTATGAGGGTGTGTGTGGGTGTGTGTGTGAGTGTGTGTGTGCAAATGTGTGTGAGTGAGTGTGATTGTGCTCGAGTGTGTGTGCGAGTCTGTGCAATTGTGTGCATGTGAGTGTGTGCGAGTGTGTGCTAGTGGGTATGAGTGAGTGTGTGTGAGTGTGTGTGAATGTGTGTGAGTGAGTGTGTGGGAGTGTGTGGGAATAAGTGTGTGTGAGTGTGTATGAGTGAGTGTGTGTGAGTGTGCGTGAATGTGTGCGAGTGTGTATGAGTGAGTATGTGCGAGTGTGTATGAGTGAGTGTGTGTGACTGTGTATGAGTGAGTGTGTGCGAGTGAGTGTGTGTGAGTTTGTGTGAGTGTGTGCGAGTGTGTGTGTGTGAGGTTGTGCGAGTGTGTGCGAGTGAGTGTGTGCGAGTGTGTGTGAGTGTGAACGAGTGTGCATGACTGTGTATGAGTGAGTGTGTGCGAGTGTGTGTGAGTGAGTGTGTGCGAGTGTGTATGAGTCAGCATGTGCGAGTGTGTGCTAGTGTGTGTGTGCGCGAGTGTGTGCGAGTGTTTGCGAGTGTGTGCTAGTTTGTGTGTGCAAGTGTGAGCGAGTGTATGCGAGTGTGTGTGATGAGTGTGTGTGAGTGTGTATGAGTGTGTGTGGGAGTGTGTGAATGTGTGCGAGTGTGTGTGAGTGTGCGTGCGAGTGTGTATGAGAGTGTGTGTGGGTGTGTGTGCGAGTGTGTGCGAGTGTGTGTGTGCAAGTGTGTATGAGTGAGTGAGTGTGAGTGTGCTCGAATGTGTGTGCAAGTCTGTGCAAATGTGAGCATGCGAGTGTTTGCGAGTGTGTGAGAGTGGGTATGAGTGAGTGTGAGTGTTTGCGAGTGTGTGTGAGTGTGTGTGAATGTGTGTGAGTGAGTGTGTGGGAGTGTGTGTGAGTAAGTGTGTGTGAGTGTGTATGAGTGAGTGTGTGCAAGTGTGCGTGAGTGTGTGCTAGTGTGTATGTGTGAGTGTGTGCGAGTGTGTATGACCGACTGTGTGCGAGTGTGTGTGAGTGAGTGTGTGCGAGTGTGTGCGAGTGTGTGTGAGTGTGTGCAAGTGAGTGTGTGCAAGTGTGTATGAGTGAATGTGTGTGAGTGAGTGTGTGTGAGTGTGTATGAGTGAATGTGTGCAACTGTGTGCGAGTGTGTGTGAGTGAGTGTGTGGGAGTGTGTGTGAGTGTGTGCGAGTGTGTGTGAGTGTGCGTGTGAGTGTGTGCAAGTGTGTATGAGGGTGTGTGGGTGTGTGTGCGAGTGTGTGTGAGTGTGTGTGTGCAAATGTGTGTGAGTGAGTGTGATTGTGCTCGAGTGTGTGTGCAAGTCTGTGCAAATCTGTGCATGTGAGTGTGTGCGAGTGTGTGCGAGTGGGTATGAGTGAGTGTGTGTGAGTGTGTGTGAATATGTGTGAGTGAGTGTGTGGGAGTGTGTGGGAGTAAGTGTGTGTGAGTGTGTATGAGTGCATGTGTGTGAGTGTGCGTGAATGTGAGCGAGTGTGTATGAGTGAGTATGTGCGAGTGTGTATGAGTGAGTGTGTGTGACTGTGTATGAGTGAGTGTGTGCGAGTGAGTGTGTGTGAGTTTGTGTGAGTGTGTGCGAGTGTGTGTGTGTGAGGTTGTGCGAGTGTGTGCGAGTGTGCATGACTGTGTATGAGTGAGTGTGTGCGAGTGTGTGTGAGTGAGTGTGTGCGAGTGTGTATGAGTCAGCATGTGCGAGTGTGTGCTAGTGTGTGTGTGCAAGTGTGTGTGAGTGTTTGCGAGTGTGTGCTAGTTTGTGTGTGCAAGTGTGAGCGAGTGTATGCGAGTGTGTGCGATGAGTGTGTGCGAGTTTGTATGAGTGTGTGAGAGTGTGTGTGTGCGAGTGTGTGTGAGTGTGTGAAAGCGAGTGTGTACGAGTGTGCGCGAGTGTGTATGTGTGAGTGTGTGTGAGTGTGTGTGAGTGAGTGTGTGCGAGCGTGTTTGTATGAGTGAATGTGTGTGAGTGTGCGTGAGTGTGTATGAGTGAGTGTATGCGAGTGTGCGTGAGTGTGTGAGTGAGTGTGTGTGTGTGCAAGTGTGTGTGAGTGTGTGTGAGTGAGTGTGTGTGAGCGTGTATAAGTGAGTGTGTGCGAGTGTGTGCGAGTGAGTGTCTGCGAGTGTGTATGAGCGAGTGTGTGCGAGTGTGTATGAGTGAGTTTGTGCAAGTGTGCTCAAGTGTGTGCATGTGAGTGAGTGAGTGTGTGTGCGAGTGTGCGCGAATGTGTGCGAGTGTGTGCGAGTGTGTATGAGTGAGTGTGTGTGAGTGTGTGCGAGTGTGTGCAATTGTGTGTGTGCGAGAGTGTGCGAGTGTTGGTGAGTGTGTGCGAGTGTGTGCGAGTATGTATAAGTGAGTGTGAGTGTGTGTGTGTGAGTGTGTGCGAGTGTGTGCGAGTGTGTATGTGTGTGTGTGTGCGAGTGTGCATGACCGACTGTGTGCGAGTGTGTGTGAGTGAGTGTGTGCGAGTGTGTATGAGTGAGTGTGTGCGAGTGTGTATGAGTGAGTGTGTGTGAGTGTGTGAGTGTGTGTGAGTGTGTGTGAGTGTGTGCGAGTGTGTGCGAGTGTGTGTGAGTGTGTGCAAGTGAGTGTGTGCAAGTGTGTATGAGTGAATGTGTGCGAGTGAGTGTGTGTGAGTGTGTATGAGTGAATGTGTGCAACTGTGTGCGAGTGTGTGTGAGTGAGTGTGTGGGAGTGTGTGTGAATGTGTGCGAGTGTGTGGAAGTGTGCGTGCGAGTGTGTGCGAGTGTGTATGAGGGTGTGTGTGGGTGTGTGTGCAAGTGAGTGTGTATGAGTGAGTGAGTGTGAGTGTGCTCGAATGTGTGTGCGAGTCTGTGCAAATGTGTGCATTCGAGTGTTTGCGAGTGTGTGCGAGTGGGTATGAGTGAGTGTGAGTGTTTGCGAGTGTGTGTGAGTGTGTGTGAATGTGTGTGAGTGAGTGTGTGGGAGTGTGTGAGTAAGTGTGTGTGAGTGTGTATGAGTGAGTGTGTGCAAGTGTGCGTGAGTGTGTGCTAGTGTGTATGTGTGAGTGTGTGCGAGTGTGTATGACCGACTGTGTGTGAGTGTGTGTGAGTGAGTGTGTGCGAGTGTGTGCGAGTGTGTGTGAGTGTGTGCAAGTGAGTGTGTGCAAGTGTGTATGAGTGAATGTGTGCGAGTGAGTGTGTGTGAGTGTATATGAGTGAATGTGTGCAACTGTGTGCGAGTGTGTGTGAGTGAGTGTGTGGGAGTGTGTGTGAGTGTGTGCGAGTGTGTGTAAGTGTGCATGTGAGTGTGTGCAAGTGTGTATGAGGGTGTGTGTGGGTGTGTGTGTGAGTGTGTGTGAGTGTGTGCGAGTGTGTGTAAGTGTGTGCGAGTGTGTGCCAGTGTGTATAAGTGAGTGTGTGCATGTGAATGAGTGAGTGTGTGTGTGAGTGTGTACTTTTGTGTGCGAGTGTTTGCGATTGTGAGTGAGTGTGTGTGTGAGTGTGTACGAGTGTGTGCAAGCATGTGCTAGTGTGTGTGAATGTGTGCGATTGAGTGAGTGTGTGTGAGTGTGTGCGAGAGAGTGTGTGGAGTGTGTGGAGTGTGTGCGAGTGTGTATAAGTGAGTGTGTGCGAGTGTGTGCGAGTGAGTGTGTGCGAGTGTGTATGAGTGAGTTTGTGCAAGTGTGCTCAAGTGTGTGCGTGTGAGTGAGTGAGTGTGTGTGCGAGTGTGCGCGAATGTGTGCAAGTGTGTGCGAGTGTGTATGAGTGAGTGTGTGCGAGTGTGTGTGAGTGTGTACGTGTGAGTGAGTGTGTGCGAGTGTGTATGAGTGAGTGTGTGTGAGTGTGGGCGAGTGTGTGCAATTGTGTGTGTGCGAATGTGTGCGAGTGTTGGTGAGTGTGTGCGATTGTGTGCGAGTATGTATAAGTGAATGTGTGTGAGAGTGTGTGTGTGAGTGTCTGCGAGTGTGTGCGACCGAGTTTGTATGAGTGAGTGTGTGCGAGTGTGCGTGAGTTTGTATAAGTGAGTGTGTGTGAGTGACTGTGTATGAGTGAGTGTGTGCGAGTGAGTGTGTGTGAGTTTGTGTGAGTGTGTGCGATTGTGTGTGTGTGAGGTTTTGCGAGTGTGTGCGAGTGAGTGTGTGCGAGTGTGTGTGAGTGTGTGCGAGTGTGCATGACTGTGTATGAGTGAGTGTGTGCGAGTGTGTGTGAGTGAGTGTGTGCGAGTGTGTATGAGTCAGCATGTGCGAGTGTGTGCTAGTGTGTGTGTGCGAGTGTGTGCGAGTGTTTGCGAGTGTGTGCTAGTTTGTGTGTGCAAGTGTGAGCGAGTGTATGCGAGTGTGTGCGATGAGTGTGTGCGAGTTTGTATGAGTGTGTGAGAGTGTGTGTGTGCGAGTGTGTGTGAGTGTGTGAAAGCGAGTGTGTACGAGTGTGCGCGAGTGTGTATGTGTGAGTGTGTGCGAGTGTGTGTGAGTGAGTGTGTGCGAGCGTGTTTGTATGAGTGAATGTGTGTGAGTGTGCGTGAGTGTGTATGAGTGAGTGTATGCGAGTGTGCGTGAGTGTGTGAGTGAGTGTGTGTGTGTGCAAGTGTGTGTGAGTGTGTGTGAGTGAGTGTGTGTGAGCGTGTATAAGTGCGTGTGTGCGAGTGTGTGCGAGTGAGTGTCTGCGAGTGTGTATGAGCGAGTGTGTGCGAGTGTGTATGAGTGAGTTTGTGCAAGTGTGCTCAAGTGTGTGCATGTGAGTGAGTGAGTGTGTGTGCGAGTGTGCGCGAATGTGTGCGAGTGTGTGCGAGTGTGTATGAGTGAGTGTGTGTGAGTGTGTGCGAGTGTGTGCAATTGTGTGTGTGCGAGTGTGTGCGAGTGTTGGTGAGTGTGTGCGAGTGTGTGCGAGTATGTATAAGTGAGTGTGAGTGTGTGTGTGTGTGAGTGTGTACGAGTGTGTGCGAGTGTGTATGTGTGTGTGTGTGCGAGTGTGCATGACCGACTGTGTGCGAGTGTGTGTGAGTGAGTGTGTGCGAGTGTGTATGAGTGAGTGTGTGCGAGTGTGTATGAGTGAGTGTGTGTGAGTGTGTGAGTGTGTGTGAGTGTGTGTGAGTGTGTGCGAGTGTGTGCGAGTGTGTGTGAGTGTGTGCAATTGAGTGTGTGCAAGTGTGTATGAGTGAATGTGTGCGAGTGAGTGTGTGTGAGTGTGTATGAGTGAATGTGTGCAACTGTGTGCGAGTGTGTGTGAGTGAGTGTGTGGGAGTGTGTGTGAATGTGTGCGAGTGTGTGTGAGTGTGCGTGCGAGTGTGTGCGAGTGTGTATGAGGGTGTGTGTGGGTGTATGTGCGAGTGAGTGTGTATGAGTGAGTGAGTGTGAGTGTGCTCGAATGTGTGTGCGAGTCTGTGCAAATGTGTGCATGCGAGTGTTTGCGAGTGTGTGCGAGTGGGTATGAGTGAGTGTGAGTGTTTGCGAGTGTGTGTGAGTGTGTGTGAATGTGTGTGAGTGAGTGTGTGGGAGTGTGTGTGAGTAAGTGTGTGTGAGTGTGTATGAGTGAGTGTGTGCAAGTGTGCGTGAGTGTGTGCTAGTGTGTATGTGTGAGTGTGTGCGAGTGTGTATGACCGACTGTGTGTGAGTGTGTGTGAGTGAGTGTGTGCGAGTGTGTGTGAGTGTGTGCAAGTGAGTGTGTGCAAGTGTGTATGAGTGAATGTGTGCGAGTGAGTGTGTGTGAGTGTATATGAGTGAATGTGTGCAACTGTGTGCGAGTGTGTGTGAGTGAGTGTGTGGGAGTGTGTGTGAGTGTGTGCGAGTGTGTGTAAGTGTGCATGTGAGTGTGTGCAAGTGTGTATGAGGGTGTGTGTGGGTGTGTGTGTGAGTGTGTGTGTGCAAATGTGTGTGAGTGAGTGTGATTGTGCTCGAGTGTGTGTGCGAGTCTGTGCAATTGTGTGCATGTGAGTGTGTGCGAGTGTGTGCTAGTGGGTATGAGTGAGTGTGTGTGAGTGTGTGTGAATGTGTGTGAGTGAGTGTGTGGGAGTGTGTGGGAATAAGTGTGTGTGAGTGTGTATGAGTGAGTGTGTGTGAGTGTGCGTGAATGTGTGCGAGTGTGTATGAGTGAGTATGTGCGAGTGTGTATGAGTGAGTGTGTGTGTCTGTATGAGTGAGTGTGTGCGAGTGAGTGTGTGTGAGTTTGTGTGAGTGTGTGCGAGTGTGTGTGTGTGAGGTTGTGCGAGTGAGTGTGTGCGAGTGTGTGTGAGTGTGAGCGAGTGTGCATTACTGTGTATGAGTGAGTGTGTGCGAGTGTGTGTGAGTGAGTGTGTGCGAGTGTGTATGAGTCAGCATGTGCGAGTGTGTGCTAGTGTGTGTGTGCGAGTGTGTGCGAGTGTTTGCGAGTGTGTGCTAGTTTGTGTGTGCAAGTGTGAGCGAGTGTATGCGAGTGTGTGCGATGAGTGTGTGCGAGTGTGTATGAGTGTGTGTGTGGGAGTGTGTGAATGTGTGCGAGTGTGTGTGAGTGTGCGTGCGAGTGTGTATGAGAGTGTGTGTGGGTGTGTGTGCGAGTGTGTGCGAGTGTGTGTGTGCAAGTGTGTATGAGTGAGTGAGTGTGAGTGTGCTCGAATGTGTGTGCAAGTCTGTGCAAATGTGTGCATGCGAGTGTTTGCGAGTGTGTGCGAGTGGGTATGAGTGAGTGTGAGTGTTTGCGAGTGTGTGTGAGTGTGTGTGAATGTGTGTGAGTGAGTGTGTGGGAGTGTGTGTGAATAAGTGTGTGTGAGTGTGTATGAGTGAGTGTGTGCAAGTGTGCGTGAGTGTGTGCTAGTGTGTATGTGTGAGTGTGTGCGAGTGTGTATGACCGACTGTGTGCGAGTGTGTGTGAGTGAGTGTGTGCGAGTGTGTGCGAGTGTGTGTGAGTGTGTGCAAGTGAGTGTGTGCAAGTGTGTATGAGTGAATGTGTGTGAGTGAGTGTGTGTGAGTGTGTATGAGGGAATGTGTGCAACTGTGTGCGAGTGTGTGTGAGTGAGTGTGTGGGAGTGTGTGTGAGTGTGTGCGAGTGTGTGTGAGTGTGCGTGTGAGTGTGTGCAAGTGTGTATGAGGGTGTGTGGGTGTGTGTGCGAGTGTGTGTGAGTGTGTGTGTGCAAATGTGTGTGAGTGAGTGTGATTGTGCTCGAGTGTGTGTGCAAGTCTGTGCAAATGTGTGCATGTGAGTGTGTGCGAGTGTGTGCGAGTGGGTATGAGTGAGTGTGTGTGAGTGTGTGTGAATGTGTGTGAGTGAGTGTGTGGGAGTGTGTGGGAGTAAGTGTGTGTGAGTGTGTATGAGTGAGTGTGTGTGAGTGTGCGTGAATGTGAGCGAGTGTGTATGAGTGAGTATGTGCGAGTGTGTATGAGTGAGTGTGTGTGACTGTGTATGAGTGAGTGTGTGCGAGTGAGTGTGTGTGAGTTTGTGTGAGTGTGTGCGAGTGTGTGTGTGTGAGGTTGTGCGAGTGTGTGCGAGTGAGTGTGTGCGAGTGTGTGTGAGTGTGTGCGAGTGTGCATGACTGTGTATGAGTGAGTGTGTGCTAGTGTGTGTGAGTGAGTGTGTACGAGTGTGTATGAGTCAGCATGTGCGAGTGTGTGCTAGTGTGTGTGTGCGAGTGTGTGCGAGTGTTTGCGAGTGTGTGCTAGTTTGTGTGTGCAAGTGTGAGCGAGTGTATGCGAGTGTGTGCGATGAGTGTGTGCGAGTGTGCACGAGTGTGTATGAGTGAGTGTGTGCGAGTGTGAGTGTGAGTGTGTACGAGTATTTGCGAGTGTGTATGAGTGAGGGTGTGCAAGAGTGTGCAAGTGTGTGCGAGTGTGTGCGAGTGTGTTTGCAAGTGTGTGTGTATGAGCGAGTGTGTGCGAGTGTGCGCGAGAGTGAGTGTGCGAGTTTGTGCGTGTGTGTCCGAGTGTGTGTGAGTGTGTGTGCGAGTGTGTGCGAGTATGTCCGAGTATGTGCGAGTGTGTGTACGTGTGTGTGTGCAAGTGTGTATGAGTGAGTGTGTGCGAATGTGTGCGAGTGTGTGTGCGAGTGTGTGTGTGAGTGTGTGTGGGCGAGTGTGTATGAGTGAGGGTGTGAGAGTGTGTATGAGTGAGTGTGTGCGACTGTGTATGAGTGAGTGTGTGCAAGTGAGTGTGTGTGAGTGTGCGTGAGTGTGTGTGAGTGAGTGTGTGTGAGTGTGCGTAAGTGTGTGCGAGTGTGTGTGAGGTTGTGCGAGTGTGTGCGAGTGTGTGCGAGTGAGTGTGTGCGAGTGTGTATGAGTGTGTGCAAGTGTGCATGACTGTGTATGAGTGAGCATGTGCGAGTGTGTGTGAGTGAGTGTGTGCGAGTGTGTATGAGTCAGCATATGCGAGTGTGTGCTAGTGTGTGTGCGAGTGTTTGCGAGTGTGTGCTAGTGTGTGTGTGCAAGTGTATGCGAGTGTATGTGAGTGTGTGCGATGAGTGTGTGCGAGTGTTTGCGAGTGTGTGCTAGTGTGTGTGTGCGAGTGTATGCAAGTGTATGTGAGTGTATGCGATGAGTGTGTGCGAGTGTGTGCGAGTGTGAGTGCGAGTGTGTACGAATATTTGCGAGTGTGTATGAGTGAGTGTGTGCGAGAGTGTGCGAGTGTGTGCGAGTGTGTGCGAGTGTGTGCGAGTGAGTGTGTGCGAGTGTGTATGAATGTGTATGAGTGAGTGTGTGTGAGTGTGTGTGAGTTTTTGCGAGTGTGTGCGAGTGTGTGTGCGAGTGTGTGTGCGAGAGTGTGCGAATGTGTATGAGTGAATGTTTGCGAGTGTGTATGAGTGAGTGTGTGTGAGTGTGTGTGTGTGTGCCAGTGTGGGCGAGTGTGCACGAGTGTGTGTGTGTGCGAGTTTGTGCGCGTGTGTGTACGAGTGTGTGCGAGTGTGTGTGCGAGTGTATATGAGTGAGTGTTTGCGATTGTGTATGAGTGAGTGCGTGCGAGTGTGCGAGCGTGTGTGTGCGAGTGTTTGTGTGCGAGTGTATATGAGTGAGTGTGTGCGAGTGTCTATGAGTGTGTGTGTGCGAGTGTGTGTGCGAGTGTGTGCGAGAGTGTTTGCGAGTGTGTGCGAGTGTGTATGAGTGAGTGTGTGCGAGTGTGTGTGAGTGTGTGTGAGAGTGTGTGTGCGTGTGTGTGAGTGTGTGTGTGCGCATGTGTGTGAGTGTGTGTATGCGACTATGTGTGAGTGTGTGTGCGAGTGTGTGGGAGTTTGTGTGTTCGAGTGTGTATGAGTGAGTGTGTGCGTGTGAGTGAGTGAGTGTGTGTGTGAGTGTGTACAAGTTTGTGCGAGTGTGTGCGAGAGTGAGCGAGTGTGTGCGAGTGTGTGCGTGTGAGTGAGTGTGTGTGTGAGTGTGTACAAGTGTGTGCGAGCGTGTGCTAGTGTGTGCGAGTGTGTGCGAGTGAGTGAGTGTGTGTGAGTGTGTGCGAGAGAGTGTGTGCAAATGTGTGCGAGTGTGCGTGAGTGTGTGCGAGTGTGTATGAGTGAGTGTGTGTAAGTGTGCTCAAGTGTGTGCGTGTGAGTGAGTGTGTGTGTGCGAGTGTGTGCGAGTGTGTGTGTGTGATTGTCTGCTAGTGTGTGCGAGCGAGTTTTTATGAGTGAGTGTGTGCGAGTGTGCGTGAGTGTGTATGAGTGAGTGTGTGCAAGTGTTTGCGAGTAAGTGTGTGCGAGTGTGTATGAGTCAGTGAGTGTGTGTTTGCGAGTGTGTGTGCGAGAGTGTGCGAGTGTGTGAGAGTGTGTGTGTGATTGTCTGCGAGTGTGTGCGAGCGAGTGTGTATGAGTGAGTGTGTGCGAGTGTTTGCGAGTGAGTGAGTGCAAGTGTGTATGAGTTAGTGTGAGTGTGTGCGAGTGTGTGCGGGTGTCTATGTGTGAGTGTGTGCGATTGTGTGGGTGGAGTGTGTATGAGTGAGTGTGTGTGAGAGTGTGTGCGAGTGTGTGCGAGTGTGTGTGTGTAAGTGTGTACGTGCGAGTGCATGCAAGTGTGTACGAGTTTGTGCGAGTGTGCGTGAGTGTGCGTGAGTGTGTGCGAGTGTGCGCGAGTGTGCATGAGTGTGCGTGAGTGTGTGCGAGTGTTTGCGAGTGTGTATGAGTGAGTGTGTGCAAGTGTGTGTGAGTGCGTGCGAGAGTGTGTGCGCGTGTGTGTGAGTGTGTGTGTGCGCTTGTGTGTGAGTGTGTCTATGCGAGTGTGTGTGAGTGTGTGTGCGAGTGTGTTGGAGTTTGTGTGCGAGTGTGTATGAGTGAGTGTGTGTGTGCGTGTGAGTGAGTGTGTGTGTGAGTGTGTACGAGTGTGTGCGAGTGTGTGCGAGAGTGTGCGAGTGTGTGCGAGTGCGTGCGTGTGAGTGAGTGTGTGTGAGTGTGTATAAGTGAGTGTGTGTGAGTGTGTGTGAGTGTGCTCAAGAGTGTGCGTGTGTGTGTGAGTGTGTGGCAGTGTGTGTGTGCGAGTGTGTATGAGTTAGTGTGTGCGCGAGTGTGTGTGTGCGAGAGTGTGCGAGTGTGTGCATGTGAGTGTGCGTGAGTGTGCGCGAGTGTGTGTGAGTGTGTGCATGTGAGTGTGTACGAGTGTTTATGAGTGAGTGTGTGCGAGTGTGCGCGAGTGTGTGAGTGAGTGAGTGTGTGTGTGCAAGTGTGTGTGAGTGTGTGCGAGTGTGTATGAGTGAGTGTGTGCGAGTGTGTATGAGTGTGTGAGAGTGTGTGTGCGAGTGTGTGTGAGTGTGTGAAAGCGAGTGTGTAAGAGTGAGTGTGTACGAGTGTGCGCAAGTGTGTATGAGTGAGTGTGTGCGAGCGTGTATAAGTGAGTGTGTGCGAGTGAGTGTGTGCGAGTGTGTATGAGCGAGTGTGTGCGAGTGTGTGAGTGAGTTTGTGCAAGTGTGCTCAAGTGTGTGCGTGTGAGTGAGTGTGTGTGTGCGAGTGTGCGTGTTTGTGTGAGTGTGTGCGAGTGTGTATGAGTTAGTGTGTGCGTGAGTGTGTGTGTGCGAGGGTGTGCGAGGGTGTGCATGTGAGTGTGTACGAGTGTTTATGAGTGAGTGTGTGTGAGTGTGTGCGAGTGTGTGCAATTGTGTGTGTGCGAGTGTGTGCGAGTGTTGGTGAGTGTGTGCGAGTGTGTGCGAGTATGTATAAGTGAGTGTGTGTGAGAGTGTGTGTGTGTGAGTGTGTGCGAGTGTGTGCGAGTGTGTATGTGTGAGTGTGTGCGAGTGTGCATGACCGACTGTGTGCGAGTGTGTGTGAGTGAGTGTGTGCGAGTGTTTATGAATGAGTGTGTGCGAGTGTGTATGAGTGAGTGTGTGTGAGTGTGTGAGTGTGTGTGAGTGTGTGCGAGTGTGTGCGAGTGTGTGTGAGTGTGTGCAAGTGAGTGTGTGCAAGTGTGTATGAGTGAATGTGTGCGAGTGAGTGTGTGTGAGTGTGTATGAGTGAATGTGTGCAACTGTGTGCGAGTGTGTGTGAGTGAGTGTGTGGGAGTGTGTGTGAATGTGTGTGAGTGTGTGTGAGTGTGCGTGCGAGTGTGTGCGAGTGTGTATGAGGGTGTGTCTGGGTGTGTGTGCGAGTGTGTGTGTGCGAGTGTGTATGAGTGAGTGAGTGTGAGTGTGCTCGAATGTGTGTGCGAGTCTGTGCAAATGTGTGCATGCGAGTGTTTGCGAGTGTGTGCGAGTGGGTATGAGTGAGTGTGAGTGTTTGCGAGTGTGTGTGAATGTGTGTGAGTGAGTGTGTGGGAGTGTGTGTGAGTAAGTGTGTGTGAGTGTGTATGAGTGAGTGTGTGCAAGTGTGTGTGAGTGTGTGCTAGTGTGTATGTATGTGTGAGTGTGTGCGAGTGTGTATGACCGACTGTGTGTGAGTGTGTGTGAGTGAGTGTGTGCGAGTGTGTGCGAGTGTGTATGAGTGAATGTGTGCGAGTGTGCGCGCGTGTGTGTGCGAGTGTTTGTGTGCGAGTGTATATGAGTGAGTGTGTGCGAGTGTGTATGAGTGTGTGTGTGCGAGTGTGTGTGCGAATGTGTGCGAGAGTGTTTGCGAGTGTGTGCGAGTGTGTATGAGTGAGTGTGTGCGAGTGTGTGTGAGTGTGTGTGAGAGTGTGTGTGTGCGCATGTGTGTGAGTGTGTGTATGCGAGTATGTGTGAATGTGTGTGCGAGTGTGTGGGAGTTTGTGTGTTCGAGTGTGTATGAGTGAGTGTGTGCGTGTGAGTGAGTGAGTGTGTATGTGAGTGTGTACAAGTGTGTGCGAGTGTGTGCGAGAGTGTGCGAGTGTGTGCGAGTGTGTGCGTGTGAGTGAGTGTGTGTGTGAGTGTGTACAAGTGTGTGCGAGTGTGTGCTAGTGTGTGCGAGTGTGTGCGAGTGAGTGAGTGTGTGTGAGTGTGTGCGAGTGTGTGTGAGAGTGTGTGTGCGTGTGTGTGAGTGTGTGTGTGCGCATGTGTGTGAGTGTGTGTATGCGAGTATGTGTGAGTGTGTGTGCGAGTGTGTGGGAGTTTGTGTGTTCGAGTGTGTATGAGTGAGTGTGTGCTTGTGAGTGAGTGAGTGTGTGTGTGAGTGTGTACAAGTGTGTGCGAGTGTGTGCGAGAGTGTGTGAGTGTGTGCGAGTGTGTGCGTGTGAGTGAGTGTGTGTGTGAGTGTGTACAAGTGTGTGCGAGCGTGTGCTAGTGTGTGCGAGTGTGTGCGAGTGAGTGAGTGTGTGTGAGTGTGTGCGAGAGAGTGTGTGCGAGTGTGTGCGAGTGTGCGTGAGTGTGTGCGAGTGTGTGCGAGTGTGTATGAGTGAGTGTGTGTAAGTGTGCTCAAGTGTGTGCGTGTGAGTGTGTGTGTGTGCGAGTGTGTGCGAGTGTGTGTGTGTGATTGTCTGCTAGTGTGTGCGAGCGAGTTTTTATGAGTGAGTGTGTGCGAGTGTGCGTGAGTGTGTATGAGTGAGTGTGTGCAAGTGTTTGCGAGTAAGTGTGTGCGAGTGTGTATGAGTCAGTGAGTGTGTGTTTGCGAGTGTGTGTGCGAGAGTGTGCGAGTGTGTGAGAGTGTGTGTGTGATTGTCTGCGAGTGTGTGCGAGCGAGTGTGTATGAGTGAGTGTGTGCGAGTGTTTGCGGGTGTGTATGTGTGAGTGTGTGCGATTGTGTGGGTGGAGTGTGTATGAGTGAGTGTGTGCGAGAGTGTGTGCGAGTGTGTATGAATGTGTATGAGTGAGTGTGTGTGAGTGTGTGTGAGTTTTTGCGAGTGTGTGCGAGTGTGTGTGCGAGTGTGTGTGCGAGAGTGTGCGAATGTGTATGAGTGAATGTTTGCGAGTGTGTATGAGTGAGTGTGTGTGAGTGTGTGTGTGTGTGCCAGTGTGGGCGAGTGTGCACGAGTGTGTGTGTGTGCGAGTTTGTGCGCGTGTGTGTACGAGTGTGTGCGAGTGTGTGTGCGAGTGTATATGAGTGAGTGTTTGCGATTGTGTATGAGTGAGTGTGTGCGAGTGTGCGCGCGTGTGTGTGCGAGTGTTTGTGTGCGAGTGTATATGAGTGAGTGTGTGCGAGTGTCTATGAGTGTGTGTGTGCGAGTGTGTGTGCGAGTGTGTGCGAGAGTGTTTGCGAGTGTGTGCGAGTGTGTATGAGTGAGTGTGTGCGAGTGTGTGTGAGTGTGTGTGAGAGTGTGTGTGCGTGTGTGTGAGTGTGTGTGTGCGCATGTGTGTGAGTGTGTGTATGCGAGTATGTGTGAGTGTGTGTGCGAGTGTGTGGGAGTTTGTGTGTTCGAGTGTGTATGAGTGAGTGTGTGCGTGTGAGTGAGTGAGTGTGTGTGTGAGTGTGTACAAGTTTGTGCGAGTGTGTGCAGGAGTGAGCGAGTGTGTGCGAGTGTGTGCGTGTGAGTGAGTGTGTGTGTGAGTGTGTACAAGTGTGTGCGAGCGTGTGCTAGTGTGTGCGAGTGTGTGCGAGTGAGTGAGTGTGTGTGAGTGTGTGCGAGAGAGTGTGTGCAAGTGTGTGCGAGTGTGTGTGAGTGTGTGTGAGTGTGTGCGAGTGTGTATGAGTGAGTGTGTGTAAGTGTGCTCAAGTGTGTGCGTGTGAGTGAGTGTGTGTGTGCGAGTGTGTGCGAGTGTGTGTGTGTGATTGTCTGCTAGTGTGTGCGAGCGAGTTTTTATGAGTGAGTGTGTGCGAGTGTGCGTGAGTGTGTATGAGTGAGTGTGTGCAAGTGTTTGCGAGTAAGTGTGTGCGAGTGTGTATGAGTCAGTGAGTGTGTGTTTGCGAGTGTGTGTGCGAGAGTGTGCGAGTGTGTGAGAGTGTGTGTGTGATTGTCTGCGAGTGTGTGCGAGTGTGCGTGAGTGTGTATGTGTGAGTGTGTGCGAGTGTGTGTGAGTGAGTGTGTGCGAGCGTGTTTGTATGAGTGAATGTGTGTGAGTGTGCGTGAGTGTGTATGAGTGAGTGTAGGCGAGTGTGCGTGAGTGTGTGAGTGAGTGTGTGTGTGTGCGAGTGTGTGTGAATGTGTGTGAGTGAGTGTGTGTGAGCGTGTATAAGTGAGTGTGTGCGAGTGTGTGCGAGTGAGTGTGTGCGAGTGTGTATGAGTGAGTTTGTGCAAGTGTGCTCAAGTGTGTGCATGTGAGTGAGTGAGTGTGTGTGCGAGTGTGCGCGAATGTGTGCACGTGTGTATGAGTGAGTGTGTGCGAGTGTGTGTGAGTGTGTACGTGTGAGTGAGTGTGTGCGAGTGTGTATGAGTGAGTGTGTGTGAGTGTGGGCGAGTGTGTGCAATTTTGTGTGTGCGAGTGTGTGCGAGTGTTGGTGAGTGTGTGCGAGTGTGTGTGAGTATGTATAAGTGAGTGTGTGTGAGAGTGTGTGTGTGTGAGTGTCTGCGAGTGTGTGCGACCGAGTTTGTATGAGTGAGTGTGTGCGAGTGTGCGTGAGTTTGTATAAGTGAGGGTGTGTGAGTGACTGTGTATGAGTGAGTGTGTGCGAGTGAGTGTGTGTGAGTTTGTGTGAGTGTGTGCGATTGTGTGTGTGAGGTTGTGCGAGTGTGTGCGAGTGAGTGTGTGCGAGTGTGTGTGAGTGTGTGCGAGTGTGCATGACTGTGTATGAGTGAGTGTGTGCGAGTGTGTGTGAGTGAGTGTGTGCGAGTGTGTATGAGTCAGCATGTGCGAGTGTGTGCTAGTGTGTGTGTGCGAGTGTGTGCGAGTGTTTGCGAGTGTGTGCTAGTTTGTGTGTGCAAGTGTGAGCGAGTGTATGCGAGTGTGTGCGATGAGTGTGTGCGAGTTTGTATGAGTGTGTGAGAGTGTGTGTGTGCGAGTGTGTGTGAGTGTGTGAAAGCGAGTGTGTACGAGTGTGTGCGAGTGTGTATGTGTGAGTGTGTGCGAGTGTGTGTGAGTGAGTGTGTGCGAGCGTGTTTGTATGAGTGAATGTGTGTGAGTGTGCGTGAGTGTGTATGAGTGAGTGTATGCGAGTGTGCGTGAGTGTGTGAGTGAGTGTGTGTGTGTGCAAGTGTGTGTGAGTGTGTGTGAGTGAGTGTGTGTGAGCGTGTATAAGTGAGTGTGTGCGAGTGTGTGTGTGAGTGTCTGCGAGTGTGTATGAGCGAGTGTGTGCGAGTGTGTATGAGTGAGTTTGTGCAAGTGTTCTCAAGTGTGTGCATGTGAGTGAGTGAGTGTGTGTGCGAGTGTGCGTGAATGTGTGCGTGTGTGTGCGAGTGTGTATGAGTGAGTGTGTGTGAGTGTGTATGAGTCAGTGAGTGTGTGTTTGCGAGTGTGTGTGCGAGAGTGTGCGAGTGTGTGAGAGTGTGTGTGTGATTGTCTGCGAGTGTGTGCGAGTGTGCGTGAGTGTGTATGTGTGAGTGTGTGCGAGTGTGTGTGAGTGAGTGTGTGCGAGCGTGTTTGTATGAGTGAATGTGTGTGAGTGTGCGTGAGTGTGTATGAGTGAGTGTAGGCGAGTGTGCGTGAGTGTGTGAGTGAGTGTGTGTGTGTGCGAGTGTGTGTGAATGTGTGTGAGTGAGTGTGTGTGAGCGTGTATAAGTGAGTGTGTGCGAGTGTGTGCGAGTGAGTGTGTGCGAGTGTGTATGAGTGAGTTTGTGCAAGTGTGCTCAAGTGTGTGCATGTGAGTGAGTGAGTGTGTGTGCGAGTGTGCGCGAATGTGTGCACGTGTGTATGAGTGAGTGTGTGCGAGTGTGTGTGAGTGTGTACGTGTGAGTGAGTGTGTGCGAGTGTGTATGAGTGAGTGTGTGTGAGTGTGGGCGAGTGTGTGCAATTTTGTGTGTGCGAGTGTGTGCGAGTGTTGGTGAGTGTGTGCGAGTGTGTGCGAGTATGTATAAGTGAGTGTGTGTGAGAGTGTGTGTGTGTGAGTGTCTGCGAGTGTGTGCGACCGAGTTTGTATGAGTGAGTGTGTGCGAGTGTGCGTGAGTTTGTATAAGTGAGTGTGTGTGAGTGACTGTGTATGAGTGAGTGTGTGCGAGTGAGTGTGTGTGAGTTTGTGTGAGTGTGTGCGATTGTGTGTGTGAGGTTGTGCGAGTGTGTGCGAGTGAGTGTGTGCGAGTGTGTGTGAGTGTGTGCGAGTGTGCATGACTGTGTATGAGTGAGTGTGTGCGAGTGTGTGTGAGTGAGTGTGTGCGAGTGTGTATGAGTCAGCATGTGCGAGTGTGTGCTAGTGTGTGTGTGCGAGTGTGTGCGAGTGTTTGCGAGTGTGTGCTAGTTTGTGTGTGCAAGTGTGAGCGAGTGTATGCGAGTGTGTGCGATGAGTGTGTGCGAGTTTGTATGAGTGTGTGAGAGTGTGTGTGTGCGAGTGTGTGTGAGTGTGTGAAAGCGAGTGTGTACGAGTGTGTGCGAGTGTGTATGTGTGAGTGTGTGCGAGTGTGTGTGAGTGAGTGTGTGCGAGCGTGTTTGTATGAGTGAATGTGTGTGAGTGTGCGTGAGTGTGTATGAGTGAGTGTATGCGAGTGTGCGTGAGTGTGTGAGTGAGTGTGTGTGTGTGCAAGTGTGTGTGAGTGTGTGTGAGTGAGTGTGTGTGAGCGTGTATAAGTGAGTGTGTGCGAGTGTGTGTGTGAGTGTCTGCGAGTGTGTATGAGCGAGTGTGTGCGAGTGTGTATGAGTGAGTTTGTGCAAGTGTTCTCAAGTGTGTGCATGTGAGTGAGTGAGTGTGTGTGCGAGTGTGCGTGAATGTGTGCGTGTGTGTGCGAGTGTGTATGAGTGAGTGTGTGTGAGTGTGTGTGAGTGTGTGCAATTGTGTGTGTGCGAGAGTGTGCGAGTGTTGGTGAGTGTGTGCGAGTGTGTGCGAGTATGTATAAGTGAGTGTGAGTGTGTGTGTGAGTGTGTGCGAGTGTGTATGTGTGTGTGTGTGCGAGTGTGCATGACCGACTGTGTGCGAATGTGTGTGAGTGGGTGTGTGCGAGTGTGTATGAGTGAGTGTGTGCGAGTGTGTATGAGTGAGTGTGTGTGAGTGTGTGAGTGTGTGTGAGTGTGTGTGAGTGTGTGCGAGTGTGTGCGAGTGTGTGTGAGTGTGTGCAAGTGAGTGTGTGCAAGTGTGTATGAGTGAATGTGTGCGAGTGAGTGTGTGTGAGTGTGTATGAGTGAATGTGTGCAACTGTGTGCGAGTGTGTGTGAGTGAGTGTGTGGGAGTGTGTGTGAATGTGTGCGAGTGTGTGTGAGTGTGCGTGCGAGTGTGTGCGAGTGTGTATGAGGGTGTGTGTGGGTGTGTGTGCGAGTGAGTGTGTATGAGTGAGTGAGTGTGAGTGTGCTCGAATGTGTGTGCGAGTCTGTGCAAATGTGTGCATGCGAGTGTTTGCGAGTGTGTGCGAGTGGGTATGAGTGAGTGTGAGTGTTTGCGAGTGTGTGTGAGTGTGTGTGAATGTGTGTGAGTGAGTGTGTGGGAGTGTGTGTGAGTAAGTGTGTGTGAGTGTGTATGAGTGAGTGTGTGCAAGTGTGCGTGAGTGTGTGCTAGTGTGTATGTGTGAGTGTGTGCGAGTGTGTATGACCGACTGTGTGTGAGTGTGTGTGAGTGAGTGTGTGCGAGTGTGTGCGAGTGTGTGTGAGTGTGTGCAAGTGAGTGTGTGCAAGTGTGTATGAGTGAATGTGTGCGAGTGAGTGTGTGTGAGTGTATATGAGTGAATGTGTGCAACTGTGTGCGAGTGTGTGTGAGTGAGTGTGTGGGAGTGTGTGTGAGTGTGTGCGAGTGTGTGTAAGTGTGCATGTGAGTGTGTGCAAGTGTGTATGAGGGTGTGTGTGGGTGTGTGTGTGAGTGTGTGTGTGCAAATGTGTGTGAGTGAGTGTGATTGTGCTCGAGTGTTTGTGCGAGTCTGTGCAATTGTGTGCATGTGAGTGTGTGCGAGTGTGTGCTAGTGGGTATGAGTGAGTGTGTGTGAGTGTGTGTGAATGTGTGTGAGTGAGTGTGTGGGAGTGTGTGGGAATAAGTGTGTGTGAGTGTGTATGAGTGAGTGTGTGTGAGTGTGCGTGAATGTGTGCGAGTGTGTATGAGTGAGTATGTGCGAGTGTGTATGAGTGAGTGTGTGTGACTGTGTATGAGTGAGTGTGTGCGAGTGAGTGTGTGTGAGTTTGTGTGAGTGTGTGCGAGTGTGTGTGTGTGAGGTTGTGCGAGTGTGTGCGAGTGAGTGTGTGCGAGTGTGTGTGAGTGTGAGCGAGTGTGCATGACTGTGTATGAGTGAGTGTGTGCGAGTGTGTATGAGTGAGTGTGTGCGAGTGTGTATGAGTCAGCATGTGCGAGTGTGTGCTAGTGTGTGTGTGCGCGAGTGTGTGCGAGTGTTTGCGAGTGTGTGCTAGTTTGTGTGTGCAAGTGTGAGCGAGTGTATGCGAGTGTGTGCGATGAGTGTGTGTGAGTGTGTATGAGTGTGTGTGTGGGAGTGTGTGAATGTGTGCGAGTGTGTGTGAGAGTGTGTGTGGGTGTGTGTGCGAGTGTGTGCGAGTGTGTGTGTGCAAGTGTGTATGAGTGAGTGAGTGTGAGTGTGCTCGAATGTGTGTGCAAGTCTGTGCAAATGTGAGCATGCGAGTGTTTGCGAGTGTGTGAGAGTGGGTATGAGTGAGTGTGAGTGTTTGCGAGTGTGTGTGAGTGTGTTTGAATGTGTGTGAGTGAGTGTGTGGGAGTGTGTGTGAGTAAGTGTGTGTGAGTGTGTATGAGTGAGTGTGTGCAAGTGTGCGTGAGTGTGTGCTAGTGTGTATGTGTGAGTGTGTGCGAGTGTGTATGACCGACTGTGTGCGAGTGTGTGTGAGTGAGTGTGTGCGAGTGTGTGCGAGTGTGTGTGAGTGTGTGCAAGTGAGTGTGTGCAAGTGTGTATGAGTGAGTGTGTGTGAGTGTGTGCGAGTGTGTGCGAGTGTGTGTGAGTGTGTTCGAGTGAGTGTGTGCGAGTGTGTATGAGTGAATGTGTGCAACTGTGTGCGAGTGTGTGTGAGTGAGTGTGTGGGAGTGTGTGTGAGTGTGTGTGAGTGTGTGCGAGTGTGTGAGTGTGTGTGCGAGTGTGTGTGAGTGTGTGCAAGTGAGTGTGTGCAAGTGTGTATGAGTGAATGTGTGTGAGTGAGTGTGTGTGAGTGTGTATGAGTGAATGTGTGCAAATGTGTGCGAGTGTGTGTGAGTGAGTGTGTGGGAGTGTGTGTGAGTGTGTGCGAGTGTGTGTGAGTGTGCGTGTGAGTGTGTGCAAGTGTGTATGAGGGTGTGTGGGTGTGTGTGCGAGTGTGTGTGAGTGTGTGTGTGCAAATGTGTGTGAGTGAGTGTGATTGTGCTCGAGTGTGTGTGCAAGTCTGTGCAAATGTGTGCATGTGAGTGTGTGCGAGTGTGTGCGAGTGGGTATGAGTGAGTGTGTGTGAGTGTGTGTGAATATGTGTGAGTGAGTGTGTGGGAGTGTGTGGGAGTAAGTGTGTGTGAGTGTGTATGAGTGCGTTTGTGTGAGTGTGCGTGAATGTGAGCGAGTGTGTATGAGTGAGTATGTGCGAGTGTGTATGAGTGAGTGTGTGTGACTGTGTATGAGTGAGTGTGTGCGAGTGAGTGTGTGTGAGTTTGTGTGAGTGTGTGCGAGTGTGTGTGTGTGAGGTTGTGCGAGTGTGTGCGAGTGTGCATGACTGTGTATGAGTGAGTGTGTGCGAGTGTGTGTGAGTGAGTGTGTGCGAGTGTGTATGAGTCAGCATGTGCGAGTGTGTGCTAGTGTGTGTGTGCAAGTGTGTGCGAGTGTTTGCGAGTGTGTGCTAGTTTGTGTGTGCAAGTGTGAGCGAGTGTATGCGAGTGTGTGCGATGAGTGTGTGCGAGTTTGTATGAGTGTGTGAGAGTGTGTGTGTGCGAGTGTGTGTGAGTGTGTGAAAGCGAGTGTGTACGAGTGTGCGCGAGTGTGTATGTGTGAGTGTGTGTGAGTGTGTGTGAGTGAGTGTGTGCGAGCGTGTTTGTATGAGTGAATGTGTGTGAGTGTGCGTGAGTGTGTATGAGTGAGTGTATGCGAGTGTGCGTGAGTGTGTGAGTGAGTGTGTGTGTGTGCAAGTGTGTGTGAGTGTGTGTGAGTGAGTGTGTGTGAGCGTGTATAAGTGAGTGTGTGCGAGTGTGTGCGAGTGAGTGTCTGCGAGTGTGTATGAGCGAGTGTGTGCGAGTGTGTATGAGTGAGTTTGTGCAAGTGTGCTCAAGTGTGTGCATGTGAGTGAGTGAGTGTGTGTGCGAGTGTGCGCGAATGTGTGCGAGTGTGTGCGAGTGTGTATGAGTGAGTGTGTGTGAGTGTGTGCGAGTGTGTGCAATTGTGTGTGTGCGAGAGTGTGCGAGTGTTGGTGAGTGTGTGCGAGTGTGTGCGAGTATGTATAAGTGAGTGTGAGTGTGTGTGTGTGAGTGTGTGCGAGTGTGTGCGAGTGTGTATGTGTGTGTGTGTGCGAGTGTGCATGACCGACTGTGTGCGAGTGTGTGTGAGTGAGTGTGTGCGAGTGTGTATGAGTGAGTGTGTGCGAGTGTGTATGAGTGAGTGTGTGTGAGTGTGTGAGTGTGTGTGAGTGTGTGTGAGTGTGTGCGAGTGTGTGCGAGTGTGTGTGAGTGTGTGCAAGTGAGTGTGTGCAAGTGTGTATGAGTGAATGTGTGCGAGTGAGTGTGTGTGAGTGTGTATGAGTGAATGTGTGCAACTGTGTGCGAGTGTGTGTGAGTGAGTGTGTGGGAGTGTGTGTGAATGTGTGCGAGTGTGTGTGAGTGTGCGTGCGAGTGTGTGCGAGTGTGTATGAGGGTGTGTGTGGGTGTGTGTGCAAGTGAGTGTGTATGAGTGAGTGAGTGTGAGTGTGCTCGAATGTGTGTGCGAGTCTGTGCAAATGTGTGCATTCGAGTGTTTGCGAGTGTGTGCGAGTGGGTATGAGTGAGTGTGAGTGTTTGCGAGTGTGTGTGAGTGTGTGTGAATGTGTGTGAGTGAGTGTGTGGGAGTGTGTGAGTAAGTGTGTGTGAGTGTGTATGAGTGAGTGTGTGCAAGTGTGCGTGAGTGTGTGCTAGTGTGTATGTGTGAGTGTGTGCGAGTGTGTATGACCGACTGTGTGTGAGTGTGTGTGAGTGAGTGTGTGCGAGTGTGTGCGAGTGTGTGTGAGTGTGTGCAAGTGAGTGTGTGCAAGTGTGTATGAGTGAATGTGTGCGAGTGAGTGTGTGTGAGTGTATATGAGTGAATGTGTTCAACTGTGTGCGAGTGTGTGTGAGTGAGTGTGTGGGAGTGTGTGTGATTGTGTGCGAGTGTGTGTAAGTGTGCATGTGAGTGTGTGCAAGTGTGTATGAGGGTGTGTGTGGGTGTGTGTGTGAGTGTGTGTGAGTGTGTGCGAGTGTGTGTAAGTGTGTGCGAGTGTGTGCCAGTGTGTATAAGTGAGTGTGTGCATGTGAATGAGTGAGTGTGTGTGTGAGTGTGTACTTTTGTGTGCGAGTGTTTGCGATTGTGAGTGAGTGTGTGTGTGAGTGTGTACGAGTGTGTGCAAGCATGTGCTAGTGTGTGTGAATGTGAGCGATTGAGTGAGTGTGTGTGAGTGTGTGCGAGAGAGTGTGTGGAGTGTGTGGAGTGTGTGCGAGTGTGCGTGAGTGTGAGCGAGTGTGTGCGAGTGTGTGCGAGTGTGTATAAGTGAGTGTGTGTGAGTGTGCTCAAGAGTGTGCGTGTGTGTGCGAGTGTGTGGGAGTGTGTGTGTGCGAGTGTGTATGAGTTAGTGTGTGTGAGTGTGTGCCAGTGTGTGTGTGCGAGGGTGTGCGAGTGTGTGCATGTGAGTGTGCACGAGTGTGTGCGAGTGTGTGCATGTGAGTGTGTGCGAGTGTGCGCGAGTGTTTATGAGTGAGTGTGTGCGAGTGTGTGAGTGAGGGTGTGTGTGTGCGAGTGTGTGCGAGTGTGTATGAGTGAGTGTGTGCAAGTGTGTATGAGTGTGTGAGAGTGTGTGTGTGCGAGTGTGTGTGAGTGTGTGAAAGCGAGTGTGTACGAGTGTGCGCGAGTGTGTATGTGTGAGTGTGTGCGAGTGTGTGTGAGTGAGTGTGTGCGAGCGTGTTTGTATGAGTGAATGTGTGTGAGTGTGCGTGAGTGTGTATGAGTGAGTGTATGCGAGTGTGCGTGAGTGTGTGAGTGAGTGTGTGTGTGTGCGAGTGTGTGTGAATGTGTGTGAGTGAGTGTGTGTGAGCGTGTATAAGTGAGTGTGTGCGAGTGTGTGCGAGTGAGTGTGTGCGAGTGTGTATGAGTGAGTTTGTGCAAGTGTGCTCAAGTGTGTGCGTGTGAGTGAGTGAGTGAGTGTGTGTGCGAGTGTGCGCGAATGTGTGCAAGTGTGTGCGAGTGTGTATGAGTGAGTGTGTGCGAGTGTGTGTGAGTGTGTACGTGTGAGTGAGTGTGTGCGAGTGTGTATGAGTGAGTGTGTGTGAGTGTGGGCGAGTGTGTGCAATTGTGTGTGTGCGAATGTGTGCGAGTGTTGGTGAGTGTGTGCGATTGTGTGCGAGTATGTATAAGTGAGTGTGTGTGAGAGTGTGTGTGTGAGTGTCTGCGAGTGTGTGCGACCGAGTTTGTATGAGTGAGTGTGTGCGAGTGTGCGTGAGTTTGTATAAGTGAGTGTGTGTGAGTGACTGTGTATGAGTGAGTGTGTGCGAGTGAGTGTGTGTGAGTTTGTGTGAGTGTGTGCGATTGTGTGTGTGTGAGGTTTTGCGAGTGTGTGCGAGTGAGTGTGTGCGAGTGTGTGTGAGTGTGTGCGAGTGTGCATGACTGTGTATGAGTGAGTGTGTGCGAGTGTGTGTGAGTGAGTGTGTGCGAGTGTGTATGAGTCAGCATGTGCGAGTGTGTGCTATTGTGTGTGTGCGAGTGTGTGCGAGTGTTTGCGAGTGTGTGCTAGTTTGTGTGTGCAAGTGTGAGCGAGTGTATGCGAGTGTGTGCGATGAGTGTGTGCGAGTTTGTATGAGTGTGTGAGAGTGTGTGTGTGCGAGTGTGTGTGAGTGTGTGAAAGCGAGTGTGTACGAGTGTGCGCGAGTGTGTATGTGTGAGTGTGTGCGAGTGTGTGTGAGTGAGTGTGTGCGAGCGTGTTTGTATGAGTGAATGTGTGTGAGTGTGCGTGAGTGTGTATGAGTGAGTGTATGCGAGTGTGCGTGAGTGTGTGAGTGAGTGTGTGTGTGTGCAAGTGTGTGTGAGTGTGTGTGAGTGAGTGTGTGTGAGCGTGTATAAGTGCGTGTGTGCGAGTGTGTGCGAGTGAGTGTCTGCGAGTGTGTATGAGCGAGTGTGTGCGAGTGTGTATGAGTGAGTTTGTGCAAGTGTGCTCAAGTGTGTGCATGTGAGTGAGTGAGTGTGTGTGCGAGTGTGCGCGAATGTGTGCGAGTGTGTGCGAGTGTGTATGAGTGAGTGTGTGTGAGTGTGTGCGAGTGTGTGCAATTGTGTGTGTGCGAGTGTGTGCGAGTGTTGGTGAGTGTGTGCGAGTGTGTGCGAGTATGTATAAGTGAGTGTGAGTGTGTGTGTGTGTGAGTGTGTGCGAGTGTGTGCGAGTGTGTATGTGTGTGTGTGTGCGAGTGTGCATGACCGACTGTGTGCGAGTGTGTGTGAGTGAGTGTGTGCAAGTGTGTATGAGTGAGTGTGTGCGAGTGTGTATGAGTGAGTGTGTGTGAGTGTGTGAGTGTGTGCGAGTGTGTGCGAGTGTGTGCGAGTGTGTGTGAGTGTGTGCAATTGAGTGTGTGCAAGTGTGTATGAGTGAATGTGTGCGAGTGAGTGTGTGTGAGTGTGTATGAGTGAATGTGTGCAACTGTGTGCGAGTGTGTGTGAGTGAGTGTGTGGGAGTGTGTGTGAATGTGTGTGAGTGTGTGTGAGTGTGCGTGCGAGTGTGTGCGAGTGTGTATGAGGGTGTGTGTGGGTGTATGTGCGAGTGAGTGTGTATGAGTGAGTGAGTGTGAGTGTGCTCAAATGTGTGTGCGAGTCTGTGCAAATGTGTGCATGCGAGTGTTTGCGAGTGTGTGCGAGTGGGTATGAGTGAGTGTGAGTGTTTGCGAGTGTGTGTGAGTGTGTGTGAATGTGTGTGAGTGAGTGTGTGGGAGTGTGTGTGAGTAAGTGTGTGTGAGTGTGTATGAGTGAGTGTGTGCATGTGTGCGTGAGTGTGTGCTAGTGTGTATGTGTGAGTGTGTGCGAGTGTGTATGACCGACTGTGTGTGAGTGTGTGTGAGTGAGTGTGTGCGAGTGTGTGCGAGTGTGTGTGAGTGTGTGCAAGTGAGTGTGTGCAAGTGTGTATGAGTGAATGTGTGCGAGTGAGTGTGTGTGAGTGTATATGAGTGAATGTGTGCAACTGTGTGCGAGTGTGTGTGAGTGAGTGTGTGGGAGTGTGTGTGAGTGTGTGCGAGTGTGTGTAAGTGTGCATGTGAGTGTGTGCAAGTGTGTATGAGGGTGTGTGTGGGTGTGTGTGTGAGTGTGTGTGTGCAAATGTGTGTGAGTGAGTGTGATTGTGCTCGAGTGTGTCTGCGAGTCTGTGCAATTGTGTGCATGTGAGTGTGTGCGAGTGTGTGCTAGTGGGTATGAGTGAGTGTGTGTGAGTGTGTGTGAATGTGTGTGAGTGAGTGTGTGGGAGTGTGTGGGAATAAGTGTGTGTGAGTGTGTATGAGTGAGTGTGTGTGAGTGTGCGTGAATGTGTGCGAGTGTGTATGAGTGAGTATGTGCGAGTGTGTATGAGTGAGTGTGTGTGACTGTGTATGAGTGAGTGTGTGTGACTGTGTATGAGTGAGTGTGTGCGAGTGAGTGTGTGTGAGTTTGTGTGAGTG
Organism: Phyllobates terribilis; assembly: GCF_046119375.1. NCBI lineage: Eukaryota > Metazoa > Chordata > Amphibia > Anura > Dendrobatidae > Phyllobates > Phyllobates terribilis. The sequence goes on from NW_027362901.1 coordinate 2,992,286, forward strand.
TGTGCGAGTGTGTGTGTGTGAGGTTGTGCGAGTGTGTGCGAGTGAGTGTGTGCGAGTGTGTGTGAGTGTGAGCAAGTGTGCATTACTGTGTATGAGTGAGTGTGTGCAAGTGTGTGTGAGTGAGTGTGTGCGAGTGTGTATGAGTCAGCATGTGCGAGTGTGTGCTAGTGTGTGTGTGCGAGTGTGTGCGAGTGTTTGCGAGTGTGTGCTAGTTTGTGTGTGCAAGTGTGAGCGAGTGTATGCGAGTGTGTGCGATGAGTGTGTGCGAGTGTGTATGAGTGTGTGTGTGGGAGTGTGTGAATGTGTGCGAGTGTGTGTGAGTGTGCGTGCGAGTGTGTATGAGAGTGTGTGTGGGTGTGTGTGCGAGTGTGTGCGAGTGTGTGTGTGCAAGTGTGTATGAGTGAGTGAGTGTGAGTGTGCTCGAATGTGTGTGCAAGTCTGTGCAAATGTGTGCATGCGAGTGTTTGCGAGTGTGTGCGAGTGGGTATGAGTGAGTGTGAGTGTTTGCGAGTGTGTGTGAGTGTGTGTGAATGTGTGTGAGTGAGTGTGTGGGAGTGTGTGTGAGTAAGTGTGTGTGAGTGTGTATGAGTGAGTGTGTGCAAGTGTGCGTGAGTGTGTGCTAGTGTGTATGTGTGAGTGTGTGCGAGTGTGTATGACCGACTGTGTGCGAGTGTGTGTGAGTGAGTGTGTGCGAGTGTGTGCGAGTGTGTGTGAGTGTGTGCAAGTGAGTGTGTGCAAGTGTGTATGAGTGAATGTGTGTGAGTGAGTGTGTGTGAGTGTGTATGAGTGAATGTGTGCAACTGTGTGCGAGTGTGTGTGAGTGAGTGTGTGGGAGTGTGTGTGAGTGTGTGCGAGTGTGTGTGAGTGTGCGTGTGAGTGTGTGCAAGTGTGTATGAGGGTGTGTGGGTGTGTGTGCGAGTGTGTGTGAGTGTGTGTGTGCAAATGTGTGTGAGTGAGTGTGATTGTGCTCGAGTGTGTGTGCAAGTCTTTGCAAATGTGTGCATGTGAGTGTGTGCGAGTGTGTGCGAGTGGGTATGAGTGAGTGTGTGTGAGTGTGTGTGAATGTGTGTGAGTGAGTGTGTGGGAGTGTGTGGGAGTAAGTGTGTGTGAGTGTGTATGAGTGAGTGTGTGTGAGTGTGCGTGAATGTGAGCGAGTGTGTATGAGTGAGTATGTGCGAGTGTGTATGAGTGAGTGTGTGTGACTGTGTATGAGTGAGTGTGTGCGAGTGAGTGTGTGTGAGTTTGTGTGAGTGTGTGCGAGTGTGTGTGTGTGAGGTTGTGCGAGTGTGTGCGAGTGAGTGTGTGCGAGTGTGTGTGAGTGTGTGCGAGTGTGCATGACTGTGTATGAGTGAGTGTGTGCTAGTGTGTGTGAGTGAGTGTGTACGAGTGTGTATGAGTCAGCATGTGCGAGTGTGTGCTAGTGTGTGTGTGCGAGTGTGTGCGAGTGTTTGCGAGTGTGTGCTAGTTTGTGTGTGCAAGTGTGAGCGAGTGTATGCGAGTGTGTGCGATGAGTGTGTGCGAGTGTGCACGAGTGTGTATGAGTGAGTGTGTGCGAGTGTGAGTGTGAGTGTGTACGAGTATTTGCGAGTGTGTATGAGTGAGGGTGTGCAAGAGTGTGCGAGTGTGTGCGAGTGTGTGCGAGTGTGTGTGCAAGTGTGTGTGTATGAGCGAGTGTGTGCGAGTGTGCGCGAGAGTGAGTGTGCGAGTTTGTGCGTGTGTGTCCGAGTGTGTGTGAGTGTGTGTGCGAGTGTGTGCGAGTATGTTCGAGTATGTGCGAGTGTGTTTACGTGTGTGTGTGCAAGTGTGTATGAGTGAGTGTGTGCGAGTGTGTGCGAGTGTGTGTGAGAGTGTGTGTGTGAGTGTGTGTGTGCGAGTGTGTATGAGTGAGGGTGTGAGAGTGTGTATGAGTGAGTGTGTGCGACTGTGTATGAGTGAGTGTGTGCAAGTGAGTGTGTGTGAGTGTGCGTGAGTGTGTGTGAGTGAGTGTGTGTGAGTGTGCGTAAGTGTGTGCGAGTGTGTGTGAGGTTGTGCGAGTGTGTGCGAGTGTGTGCGAGTGAGTGTGTGCGAGTGTGTATGAGTGTGTGCAAGTGTGCATGACTGTGTATGAGTGAGCATGTGCGAGTGTGTGTGAGTGAGTGTGTGCGAGTGTGTATGAGTCAGCATATGCGAGTGTGTGCTAGTGTGTGTGCGAGTGTTTGCGAGTGTGTGCTAGTGTGTGTGTGCAAGTGTATGCGAGTGTATGTGAGTGTGTGCGATGAGTGTGTGCGAGTGTTTGCGAGTGTGTGCTAGTGTGTGTGTGCGAGTGTATGCAAGTGTATGTGAGTGTATGCGATGAGTGTGTGCGAGTGTGTGCGAGTGTGAGTGCGAGTGTGTACGAATATTTGCGAGTGTGTATGAGTGAGTGTGTGCGAGAGTGTGCGAGTGTGTGCGAGTGTTTGCGAGTGTGTGCGAGTGAGTGTGTGCGAGTGTGTATGAATGTGTTTGAGTGAGTGTGTGTGAGTGTGTGTGAGTTTTTGCGAGTGTGTGCGAGTGTGTGTGCGAGTGTGTGTGCGAGAGTGTGCGAATGTGTATGAGTGAATGTTTGTGAGTGTGTATGAGTGAGTGTGTGTGAGTGTGTGTGTGTGTGCCAGTGTGGGCGAGTGTGCACGAGTGTGTGTGTGTGCGAGTTTGTGCGCGTGTGTGTACGAGTGTGTGCGAGTGTGTGTGCGAGTGTATATGAGTGAGTGTTTGCGATTGTGTATGAGTGAGTGCGTGCGAGTGTGCGAGCGTGTGTGTGCGAGTGTTTGTGTGCGAGTGTCTATGAGTGTGTGTGTGCGAGTGTGTGTGCGAGTGTGTGCGAGAGTGTTTGCGAGTGTGTGCGAGTGTGTATGAGTGAGTGTGTGCGAGTGTGTGTGAGTGTGTGTGAGAGTGTGTGTGCGTGTGTGTGAGTGTGTGTGTGCGCATGTGTGTGAGTGTGTGTATGCGAGTATGTGTGAGTGTGTGTGCGAGTGTGTGGGAGTTTGTGTGTTCGAGTGTGTATGAGTGAGTGTGTGCGTGTGAGTGAGTGAGTGTGTGTGTGAGTGTGTACAAGTTTGTGCGAGTGTGTGCGAGAGTGAGCGAGTGTGTGCGAGTGTGTGCGTGTGAGTGAGTGTGTGTGTGAGTGTGTACAAGTGTGTGCGAGCGTGTGCTAGTGTGTGCGAGTGTGTGCGAGTGAGTGAGTGTGTGTGAGTGTGTGCGAGAGAGTGTGTGCAAGTGTGTGCGAGTGTGCGTGAGTGTGTGTGAGTGTGTATGAGTGAGTGTGTGTAAGTGTGCTCAAGTGTGTGCGTGTGAGTGAGTGTGTGTGTGCGAGTGTGTGCGAGTGTGTGTGTGTGATTGTCTGCTAGTGTGTGCGAGCGAGTTTTTATGAGTGAGTGTGTGCGAGTGTGCGTGAGTGTGTATGAGTGAGTGTGTGCAAGTGTTTGCGAGTAAGTGTGTGCGAGTGTGTATGAGTCAGTGAGTGTGTGTTTGCGAGTGTGTGTGCGAGAGTGTGCGAGTGTGTGAGAGTGTGTGTGTGATTGTCTGCGAGTGTGTGCGAGCGAGTGTGTATGAGTGAGTGTGTGCGAGTGTTTGCGAGTGAGTGAGTGCAAGTGTGTATGAGTTAGTGTGAGTGTGTGCGAGTGTGTGCGGGTGTGTATGTGTGAGTGTGTGCGATTGTGTGGGTGGAGTGTGTATGAGTGAGTGTGTGTGAGAGTGTGTGCGAGTGTGTGCGAGTGTGTGTAAGTGTGTACGTGCGAGTGCATGCAAGTGTGTACGAGTTTGTGCGAGTGTGCGCGAGTGTGCGTGAGTGTGTGCGAGTGTGCGCGAGTGTGCATGAGTGTGCGTGAGTGTGTGCGAGTGTTTGCGAGTGTGTATGAGTGAGTGTGTGCAAGTGTGTGTGAGTGCGTGCGAGAGTGTGTGCGCGTGTGTGTGAGTGTGTGTGTGCGCTTGTGTGTGAGTGTGTCTATGCGAGTGTGTGTGAGTGTGTGTGCGAGTGTGTTGGAGTTTGTGTGCGAGTGTGTATGAGTGAGTGTGTGTGTGCGTGTGAGTGAGTGTGTGTGTGAGTGTGTACGAGTGTGTGCGAGTGTGTGCGAGAGTGTGCGAGTGTGTGCGAGTGCGTGCGTGTGAGTGAGTGTGTGTGAGTGTGTATAAGTGAGTGTGTGTGAGTGTGTGTGAGTGTGCTCAAGAGTGTGCGTGTGTGTGTGAGTGTGTGGCAGTGTGTGTGTGCGAGTGTGTATGAGTTAGTGTGTGCGCGAGTGTGTGTGTGCGAGAGTGTGCGAGTGTGTGCATGTGAGTGTGCGTGAGTGTGCGCGAGTGTGTGTGAGTGTGTGCATGTGAGTGTGTACGAGTGTTTATGAGTGAGTGTGTGCGAGTGTGCGCGAGTGTGTGAGTGAGTGAGTGTGTGTGTGCAAGTGTGTGTGAGTGTGTGCGAGTGTGTATGAGTGAGTGTGTGCGAGTGTGTATGAGTGTGTGAGAGTGTGTGTGCGAGTGTGTGTGAGTGTGTGAAAGCGAGTGTGTAAGAGTGAGTGTGTACGAGTGTGCGCAAGTGTGTATGAGTGAGTGTGTGCGAGCGTGTATAAGTGAGTGTGTGCGAGTGAGTGTGTGCGAGTGTGTATGAGCGAGTGTGTGCGAGTGTGTGAGTGAGTTTGTGCAAGTGTGCTCAAGTGTGTGCGTGTGAGTGAGTGAGTGTGTGTGTGCGAGTGTGCGTGTTTGTGTGAGTGTGTGCGAGTGTGTATGAGTTAGTGTGTGCGTGAGTGTGTGTGTGCGAGGGTGTGCGAGGGTGTGCATGTGAGTGTGCGTGAGTGTGCGCGAGTGTGTGCGAGTGTGTGCATGTGAGTGTGTACGAGTGTTTATGAGTGAGTGTGTGTGAGTGTGTGCGAGTGTGTGCAATTGTGTGTGTGCGAGTGTGTGCGAGTGTTGGTGAGTGTGTGCGAGTGTGTGCGAGTATGTATAAGTGAGTGTGTGTGAGAGTGTGTGTGTGTGAGTGTGTGCGAGTGTGTGCGAGTGTGTATGTGTGAGTGTGTGCGAGTGTGCATGACCGACTGTGTGCGAGTGTGTGTGAGTGAGTGTGTGCGAGTGTTTATGAGTGAGTTTGTGCGAGTGTGTATGAGTGAGTGTGTGTGAGTGTGTGAGTGTGTGCGAGTGTGTGCAAGTGTGTGTGAGTGTGTGCAAGTGAGTGTGTGCAAGTGTGTATGAGTGAATGTGTGCGAGTGAGTGTGTGTAAGTGTGTATGAGTGAATGAGTGCAACTGTGTGCGAGTGTGTGTGAATGAGTGTGTGGGAGTGTGTGTGAATGTGTGTGAGTGTGTGTGAGTGTGCGTGCGAGTGTGTGCGAGTGTGTATGAGGGTGTGTGTGGGTGTGTGTGCGAGTGTGTGTGTGCGAGTGTGTATGAGTGAGTGAGTGTGAGTGTGCTCGAATGTGTGTGCGAGTCTGTGCAAATGTGTGCATGCGAGTGTTTGCGAGTGTGTGCGAGTGGGTATGAGTGAGTGTGAGTGTTTGCGAGTGTGTGTGAATGTGTGTGAGTGAGTGTGTGGGAGTGTGTGTGAGTAAGTGTGTGTGAGTGTGTATGAGTGAGTGTGTGCAAGTGTGTGTGAGTGTGTGCTAGTGTGTATGTATGTGTGAGTGTGTGCGAGTGTGTATGACCGACTGTGTGTGAGTGTGTCTGAGTGAGTGTGTGCGAGTGTGTGCGAGTGTGTGTGAGTGTGTGCAAGTGAGTGTGTGCAAGTGTGTATGAGTGAATGTGTGCGAGTGTGCACGCGTGTGTGTGCGAGTGTTTGTGTGCGAGTGTATATGAGTGAGTGTGTGCGAGTGTGTATGAGTGTGTGTGTGCGAGTGTGTGTGCGAGTGTGTGCGAGAGTGTTTGCGAGTGTGTGCGAGTGTGTATGAGTGAGTGTGTGCGAGTGTGTGTGAGTGTGTGTGAGAGTGTGTGTGCGTGTGTGTGAGTGTGTGTGTGCGCATGTGTGTGAGTGTGTGTATGCGAGTATGTGTGAATGTGTGTGCGAGTGTGTGGGAGTTTGTGTGTTCGAGTGTGTATGAGTGAGTGTGTGCGTGTGAGTGAGTGAGTGTGTGTGTGAGTGTGTACAAGTGTGTGCGAGTGTGTGCGAGAGTGTGCGAGTGTGTGCGAGTGAGTGCGTGTGAGTGAGTGTGTGTGTGAGTGTGTACAAGTGTGTGCGAGCGTGTGCTAGTTTGTGCGAGTGTGTGCGAGTGAGTGAGTGTGTGTGAGTGTGTGCGAGTGTGTGTGAGAGTGTGTGTGCGTGTGTGTGAGTGTGTGTGTGCGCATGTGTGTGAGTGTGTGTATGCGAGTATGTGTGAGTGTGTGTGCGAGTGTTTGGGAGTTTGTGTGTTCGAGTGTGTATGAGTGAGTGTGTGCGTGTGAGTGAGTGAGTGTGTGTGTGAGTGTGTACAAGTGTGTGCGAGTGTGTGCGAGAGTGTGCGAGTGTGTGCGAGTGTGTGCGTGTGAGTGAGTGTGTGTGTGAGTGTGTACAAGTGTGTGCGAGCGTGTGCTAGTGTGTGCGAGTGTGTGCGAGTGAGTGAGTGTGTGTGAGTGTGTGCGAGTGTGTGTGAGAGTGTGTGTGCGTGTGTGTGAGTGTGTGTGTGCGCATGTGTGTGAGTGTGTGTATGCGAGTATGTGTGAGTGTGTGTGCGAGTGTGTGGGAGTTTGTGTGTTCGAGTGTGTATGAGTGAGTGTGTGCGTGTGAGTGAGTGAGTGTGTGTGTGAGTGTGTACAAGTGTGTGCGAGTGTGTGCGAGAGTGTGCGAGTGTGTGCGAGTGTGTGCGTGTGAGTGAGTGTGTGTGTGAGTGTGTACAAGTGTGTGCGAGCGTGTGCTAGTGTGTGCGAGTGTGTGCGAGTGAGTGAGTGTGTGTGAGTGTGTGCGAGAGAGTGTGTGCGAGTGTGCGTGAGTGTGTGCGAGTGTGTGCGAGTGTGTATGAGTGAGTGTGTGTAAGTGTGCTCAAGTGTGTGCGTGTGAGTGTGTGTGTGTGCGAGTGTGTGCGAGTGTGTGTGTGTGATTGTCTGCTAGTGTGTGCGAGCGAGTTTTTATGAGTGAGTGTGTGCGAGTGTGCGTGAGTGTGTATGAGTGAGTGTGTGCAAGTGTTTGCGAGTAAGTGTGTGCGAGTGTGTATGAGTCAGTGAGTGTGTGTTTGCGAGTGTGTGTGCGAGAGTGTGCGAGTGTGTGAGAGTGTGTGTGTGATTGTCTGCGAGTGTGTGCGAGCGAGTGTGTATGAGTGAGTGTGTGCGAGTGTTTGCGAGTGAGTGAGTGCAAGTGTGTATGAGTTAGTGTGAGTGTGTGCGAGTGTGTGCGGGTGTGTATGTGTGAGTGTGTGCGATTGTGTGGGTGGAGTGTGTATGAGTGAGTGTGTGCGAGAGTGTGTGCGAGTGTGTATGAATGTGTATGAGTGAGTGTGTGTGAGTGTGTGTGAGTTTTTGCGAGTGTGTGCGAGTGTGTGTGCGAGTGTGTGTGCGAGAGTGTGCGAATGTGTATGAGTGAATGTTTGCGAGTGTGTATGAGTGAGTGTGTGTGAGTGTGTGTGTGTGTGCCAGTGTGGGCGAGTGTGCACGAGTGTGTGTGTGTGCGAGTTTGTGCGCGTGTGTGTACGAGTGTGTGCGAGTGTGTGTGCGAGTGTATATGAGTGAGTGTTTGCGATTGTGTATGAGTGAATGTGTGCGAGTGTGCGCGCGTGTGTGTGCGAGTGTTTGTGTGCGAGTGTATATGAGTGAGTGT